>NW_026596256.1:10335656-10750293 GCF_907164565.1 Psammomys obesus
ATGATCGTTTCCAGGTCCCACCATTTACCTGCAAATTTCATGATTTCCTTATTTTTCATTGCTGAGTAATACTCCATTGTATAGATGTACCACAGTTTCTGCATCCATTCTTCAGTTGAGGGGCATCTGGGTTGTTTCCAGCTTCTGGCTATTACAAATAAAGCTGCTACAAACATGGTTGAGCAAATGTCCTTTTTGTGTACTTGAGCCTCTTTTGGGTATATGCCTAGGAGTGGTATGGCTGGATCTTGAGGAAGCGCTATTCCTAGTTGTCTGAGAAAGCGCCAGATTGATTTCCAGAGTGGTTGTACCAGTTTACATTCCCACCAGCAGTGGAGGAGGGTTCCCCTTTCTCCACAACCTCTCCAGCATGTGTTGTCCCTTGAGATTTTCATCTTGGCCATTCTGATGGGTGTAAGGTGAAATCTCAGGGTTGTTTTGATTTGCATTTCCCTAATGGCTAATGAGGTTGAACATTTCTTTAAGTGCTTCTCTGCCATTCGATATTCCTCTACAGAGAATTCTCTCTTTAGCTCTGTTCCCCATTTTTTAAGTGGATTACTTGGTTTATTGCTTTTCAGCTTGTTTAGTTCTTTATATATATTGGATATGAGTCCTCTGTCAGATAAAGGGTTGGTGATGATTCTTTCCCAATCTGTAGGCAGTCACTTTGTTTTGATGACGGTGTCCTTTGCTTTACAGAAGCTTTTCAATTTCATGAGGTCCCATTTATTGATTGTTGCTCTTAGAGCCTGTGCTGTTGGTGTTCTGTTCAGGAAGTTTTCTCCTGTGCCAATGAGTTCTAGGGTATTCCCCACTTTTTTTTCTAGCCGATTTAATGTGTCTGATTTTATGTTGAGGTCTTTGATCCACTTGGACTTCAGTTTTGTGCAGGGTGGTAAGTATGGATCTATTTTCATTTTTCTACATGTAGACATCCAGTTGGACCAGCACCATTTGTTGAAGATGCTATCTTTTTTCCATTGTATGGATTTGGCATCTTTGTCAAAAATCAGGTGTCCGTAAGTGTGTGGGTTTATTTCTGGGTCTTCTGTTCGATTCCATTGATCCACCATTCTATTTCTATGCCAGTACCATGCAGTTTTTATAACTGTTGCTCTATAGTACAGCTTGAGATCAGGTATGGAGATACCTCCAGAAGATCTTTTATTGTAGAGGATTGTTTTAGCAATTCTCGGCTTCTTGTTATTCCATACGAAGTTGAGAATTTTTCTTTCCAGGTCTGTAAAGAATTGTGTTGGCAATTTGATGGGAATTGCATTAAATCTGTAGATTGCTTTTGGTAAGATGGCCATTTTTTACTATGTTAATCCTGCCAAGCCATGATTATGGGAGATCTTTCCATCTTCTCATATCTTCCTCTAATTCTTTCTTCAGAGACTTGAAATTTTTTCATACAAATCTTTGACTTCCTTCGTTAGGGTTACACCAAGGTACTTTATGTCATTTGTGGCTATTGTGAATGGTGTTGTTTCTCTAATTTCTTTCTCAGCCCTTTTGTCTTTTGTATACAGGAGTGCTACTGATTTTTTTGAGTTAATTTTGTATCTGGCGACTTTGCTGATGGTGTTTATCAGCTGTAGGAGTTCCCTGGTAGAGTTTTTGGGGTCACTCATATATACTATCATATCATCTGCAAATAGTGATAATTTCACTTCTTCCTTTCCCATTTGTATCCCCTTGATCTCCTTCAACTGTCTTATTGCTCTAGCAAGGACTTCCAGCACTATGTTGAAGAGATATGGAGAGAGTAGGCAGCCTTGTCTTGTCCCTGATTTCAGTGGGATTGCTTTAAGTTTCTCTCTGTTCAGTTTGATGTTGGCTATGGACTTGCTGTAAATCGTCTTTACTATGTTTAGATATGTGCCTTGTATCCCTGATCTCTCCAGTACTTTAAACATGAATGGATGTTGGATTTTGTCAAATGCTTTTTCAGCATCTAGGGAGATTATCACGTGGTTTTTTTCTTTCAGTTTGTTAATATGGTGGATCACATTGCTGGATTTCCGTATATTGAACCACCCCTGCATACCTGGGATGAAGCCTACTTGGTCATAGTGGATAATATCTTTGATGTGTTCTTGGATTCGGTTTGCAAGTATTTTGTTAAGTATTTTTGCATCAATGTTCATAAGGGAGATTGGCCTGAAATTCTCTTTCTTTGTTGAGTCTTTGTGAGGTTTAGGTACCAAGGTGATTGTGGCTTCATAGAATGAGTTTGGTAATGTTCCTTCTGTTTCTATTTTGTGGAATAGTTTGAAGAGAATTGGAGTTAGCTCTTCTTTGAAGGTCTGGTAGAATTCTGCGCTGAAGCCATCTGGTCCTGGGCTTTTTTTTGGATGGGAGACTTTTGATGACCGCTTCTATTTCTTTGGGGGATATAGGACTATTTAATTGATTTACCTGGTCCTGATTCAGCTTTGGTAAGTCAAATCGATCAAGAAAATTGTCCATTTCATTTAGGTTTTCAAATTTTGTTGAGTATAGACTTTTGAAGTAAGTCCTAATGATTGTTTGGATTTCCTCAGTGTCTGTAGTTATGTCCCCCTTTTCATTTCTGATTTTGTTGATTTGGGTGGTGTCTCTCTGCCTTTTAGTTAGCTTGGCTAAGGGTTTGTCGATCTTGTTGATTTTCTCCAAGAACCAGCTCTTGGTTTCATTGATTCTTTGAATTGTTTTATTTGTTTCTAATTGATTGATTTCAGCCCTGAGTTTGATTATTTCCAGCCGTCTACTCCTTTTTGGTGTGTCTGCTTCTTCTTTTTCTGGGGTTTTTAAGTGGGCCATTAAGTTGCTTGAATGAGCTGTCTCGAATTTCTTCTTGAAGGCACTGAGTGCTATGAACTTTCCTCTTAGCACTGCTTTCATTGTGTCCCACAATTTTGGGTATGTTGTGTTTTCATTTTCATTGAGTTCTAGAAAGGCTTTAATTTCTTTCTTTATTTCTTCCCTGACCCAGCTGTCATTTAGTAACAAGTTGTTCAGTTTCCATGTGTGTGTAGTCTTTTTGCTATTTCTGTTGTTGTTGAAGTCCAGCTTTATTCCATGGTGATCAGACAGGATACAAGGGATTATTTCAGTCTTCTTGTATCTGTTGAGGCTTGCTTTGTGACCAACTATATGGTCTATTTTGGAGAAGGTTCCATGAGGTGCTAAGAAGAAGGTAAATTCTTTTGTGTTTGGGTGTAAAGTTCTGTAAATGTCTGTGAGGCCCATTTGATTCATGACCTCTGTCAGAGATATTGTTTCTTTGTTTAATTTCTGTTTTGTTGACCTGTCCTTTGTTGAGAGTGGGGTGTTGAAGTCTCCCACTATTAATGTGTGGGGATCTATATGTGGTTTAAATTTTATCAATGTGTCTTTTACAAATGTGGGTGCTCTTGTATTTGGGGCATAGATGTTCAGGATTGTGATGTCTTCCTGGTGGAATTTTCCCTTGATGAGTATGAAGTGTACTTCCTCATCTCTTTTTATTAATTTTGGTTGAAAGTCTATTTTATCAGATATTAGAATGGCTACTCCTGCTTGTTTCTTGGGTCCATTTGCTTGGAAAGTCGTATTCCAACCTTTTACTCTCAGGTAATGTCTATCTTTGAGTCTTAGGTGTGTTTCTTGTATGCAACAGATTGCTGGGTTTTGTTTAAGTATCCATTCTGTTAATCTGTGTCCTTTTACTGGAGAGTTGAGTCCATTGATGTTGAGAGAGATTAATGACCAGTGGTTGTTAGATCCTTTGATTTTGATGTTGGCTGTGTTCATAAGGTTGTGTGCTTGGTTGCTTTTTGTTTTGCTGTAGTAAGGTTAATTATTTCCTGTGTTTTCTTGACAGAAGCTAATTTTCTTGGGTTGTATTTTCCCTTCCAGTGTCTTCTGTAATGCTGGATTTGTGTGTAGGTATTGTTGAAATTTGTTTTTGTCATTGAATATCTTGTTTTCTCTGTCTATGAGGACTGAGAGTTTTGCAGGGTATAGTAGCCTGGGTTGACATCTGTGTTCTCTTAGGGTCTGCATGATATCTGTCCAGGCCCTTCTGGCTTTCATAGTTTCTGTTGAAAAGTCAGGTGTGATTCTAATGGGTTTGCCGTTATATGTTACTTGGCCTTTTTCCCTTGCAGCTTTTAGTGTTTTTTCTTTGTTCTGTATACTTACTGTTTTGATTATTATGTGGCGGGAGGATTTTCTTTTCTGGTCAAATTTGTTGGGTGTTCTGTAGGCCTCATGTATCCTTATTGGCTTCTCCTTTAACTTGGGGAAATTTTCTTCAATGATTTTGTTGAAAATATTTTCTGGGCCTTGGAGAAGGGAGTCTTCTTTTTTCTATTCCTATTATTCTTAGATTTTGTCTTTACATATTGTCTTGGATTTCTTGGACGGTCTGTGTCAGGAATTTTTTGGATTTAACATTTTCTTTGACAGATAAGTCGATTTCTTCCATTGTATCTTCTACACCTGAGATTCTTTCTTCCATTTCTTGTAACTACCTCTGTAGTTCCTGTTTTCTTCCCTAAATTTCTCCTCTCCATTATTTCCTCCATTTGTGTTTTCTTTAATTTTTCTAGTTCTATCTTCAGGTCTTGAGTTGTTTTGTTTACTTCCTTCACCTGTCTGCTTGTATTTTCCTCTTTTTCTTTTAGTTCCTTCAACTCTGTCTCTTTTATTTCTTTCAGTGATTTAATTATTTCTTCTCTGAAGGCCACAAGCTGTTTGGCTGCATCTTCCCGTATTTCTTCACGGATGGCCCTAATCTGCTTGTCTTTATCTTCCTCCATTTCTTTACGGATAGCCATGATCTGTTTGGTTTTATCTTCCTCTAATTCTTTACGTATTTTATTTGTCTCCTCTATTATCCTCTTCATCAACATAGATGTAAGGTCATCTTCTTGATTTTCTATTATGCTGCATTGTTCAGGGCTGTTCGCCTCTGGATGGCTGGGTTCTGGAGATGCCATATTGCTCTGTCTTTTGTTGGTTGAGCCTTTATGCTGACCTCTACCCATTGGGCTGATTTAGGTGTTGGCTGTTAGTTTCTGTGCTTCCTGAAGTCCTGAGGTAGGGAGTATCCCCTTGGCTGGAAGATGATTTTTCCTGAAGGAGTCCTTCTCTGCTTTTTGGTTATGGTCACTGTATGGCCAGTGTTTCTCAGGAGTTGCCACTGCTCACCTCAGGTTTATAGCCCTGAGTAGTAGCTGTCGTCTATGTTAGGCAGGAGCGGATCTCCTCTTACCCATAGAATTTCTCAAGACAGCTGCCCCACTGCTGGGTTTCTTTTTATAAATTTAGTGTGCTGCTGCTCACTAAATTTCCATGTACAGTCCTCTTGAAGAAACTGCTGATTCCCTAGCTGTGGGGTTTTCTCCCAACAGGGAACCTCAGTCTGTTATCCTGGGGCGCACAGTTCTGTCCAGGAAAGTGGGAGGTGCACTCAGCAAGTCTCTGGGCCAGAGGCTGATTGCTCTGCTCTGGACCTGGAGAATGTGCACCTAGGTTGAGTTGTCGCCTGGGGGCACTGTTCTGGTCTGGAGGCTGGGTGCCTCACTCTGGACCAGAAGCTGTGTGTCTCTGTCTGGGATGGCGGCTGTAGGCACTGCTCTGGTCCAGATACTGTGGGTGCAGCCCTCTTGAAAAACCAGGGATTCCCACAGTTTTGACAGTCTAGCTAGGAATAACTGGTTGATCCTTGGCACAGTATCTGAGGGCTGTTGTAATGGCTCTCTGGCTTTTGTAGGTCTGAGGATGCAGCTGTGTGTCCCAGTGCCCCAGGGGAACTCAATAATGGCGGCAGAGCACAGCGCTCCTGCCTGCACTAGAGTCTGCGTGAGTCCAGGAAGTGTTTTGGTGCTGGGTGTCCTAAGCGTTAGAGCTGCTGACCCCCTCCCCTGGGGGTTTCCTCCTGCTAGAGACATGCAGTCTGGTGCCCTGGTGCCCTGGTGCCCACAGTTCTATCTGAGGTGGCGAATCAGGCGCACAGGCAGGCGCCTGTGTTCCGGCTCTGGGTCTGGACTGGCTCTTGGGGTACCCGTGGAACCCGAGTCTTTTCCAGGGGATGTCTGGGTAACCTGGGGTCAGTCCCAATTGTTTCCTGCTCTGTGGGGTTATCTCTCGACTGGGAAATCCAGTCTATGGTGTTGTGGGCCCACAGTTCAGTCTGGGACCGTGACCAGATCGCGCTGGCGGGTAGCTCTGGGCTGGCAACCAAGCGCCTGGCGGAACCAGGATCTCTTCCGGGGTTTAGCCGGGTGAGTTAAAGCTGATGGAATCCCCCACCGTGGGGTATCCTCTCACCTGTGAAACACAATCACTTGTGTTTTATGGCCGCGAGTTCTGATTGCTGGTCACTGTGCCAATCCTGCTGTGTTGCTCCTCAGAATGAGAGTCCTCCCTGCGCCGCCATCTTGCCCCCTAAACCTCAGTTTTTATATTGGTGGCTGCATATTGTTGGGTAATAATTTAGCTCGGCTGAACTTTGCATTCCACTGTATGGTGTGGAGCTAGACACGTGCACTTGGTGAGGTCAGCACTGTGGTGAGAATTACCGATAATGCAATGGAAGCCCACAGCACAGAGCACACTGCAGCAGGATAATGGAGGACACACAAGAACATGGACTCTGGAGTCAGACCGGATATTTATTCTCAGGCAGTTGGTTAGCTTCTAAGTGTACTTTTGCTTGTCTCCCCCATAAGCTCTTTGGAAAATTAAAAATAAGAGCAAAAGTCAGTGTATTTAAATTAAACTATTGAAATGGAATGTAATTACACTTATTTGACAGCACTGACATTTCTTCCGGTGTTGGAAACACCCTGGAGAGGCCACCGTGTCTTTGATGACTGGACAGACCAGACACTAAACAAAGGCTTATTGTTATCAACTGATGTTTTAATGCTGGACCTCACCTTTTACTGGGTTTCTTCATTCTTCACAATATTTCATCTGTCTGTAAGCAACTTAGATTTGTTTCCTAGTTAGAGCTATGCAAAGGAAATATTCTTTGTAATTTTTGGCCTGGGTTTCAGGGAAGGATGGGTAAGGTTGATCCATGGTGCCTAGTTACAGTGACGCACAAAGCAGCAGGAGGCTCTGCTGTAATTCTGCACAATCGGGTGATGTAGATGAGAATCTTCCCTCAGCTATAAGAAAGGATTCTTAAAGTCTCACCAGATAAAAATGATGCATGTTTTCTAAGGTAAATATGTTGATATTTAAAATAATCTAAACATTATCCAATACGTATATTGAAACCTCACATGAGACCCCATAAATGTATACAATTTTTTTAGTACCTGTTAAAATAATTTTAAAAAGTTTTCCTTAAATGTTGTTTCCACAGGTTGTGACACTCACCCACAACCTACTTGCCCTAAGCCAGTGCCTCTGCATCCTTCAGTGAGATGGAAAGCTTGAAAAGCACACCTAAAATGGCCATGCTTTCTTGGTAGCTGTTGGGAGAGCCAGATGATCTCAAGGCAAATTTTAAACACAACCAAGCTGAGCCTCAGCACTGCCTTGTGATGTGGGGGTTGTCAAGTGTGAGTCTAATTTCATCACATGCAAAAGGCAAGACTGTGCAAAACTGTTCTAGATACCCTGCAGTAACTCAAAGGCTTATCTGATCATGGCTTTGGGTGAAGTGATTGATATCTGTTGTCCCAGAGACAATCATATTCAGTTTACATTCTGGCTTTACATCTCATTGACTTCGTGACATGAGCAAATTCCTTAATCTCATTACAACTCTATCTATGAACTAGAGATAGCAAAGGAGGACTTTATGTGGAGATTAATAAAATCCATTTACACAAAAGGCTGAGAGACACTGGACAGGCAAGTTCACAGCAAATGTTAAGGACCGTTTTATTCTTCAGTCTATATGATTCACATACACACATAGACACAGTAGTAAAGAATAACAAACAGTTGAAATTAGAAAGTGAAGAAATTCAGCACCAAAATGAAAAATGCTGAAGAAAGCAGCATGTTCTGTTACAGAATATACATCCTAGCTCAAATGTTGATATTCCGATCAACCAAGTGTGACATAAAAAACTTCTCAAACTCTCATGCTTGGAGAACGGCCTGTGAATGCTGTAGAATTTTCTAAGTTTGCCATCGGAGTTCACCAGAGACCACAGATCAGACTTCTTTGAAAGGACGAATTACAGAGAGAGAAAACTCGGCTCTCTTTGTATAGTAATATGATAGCTAAATTGCTAAAATCAGAATTGTGTAGCCAAGCTAATTTAGAAGCCACTTTATAGCCATATTAGGTTACAAGTCATCAAATATGTTAAGGCACTTCTGGAAATTATTGTTTAAAGTACACTGTTAATGTAATTTTTAACAGTTGTTCTTCAAGCTGAGTGATTCTATTCTGTCCCATATGTTAATTAAACAAGAGGCGTCAACAAGTAAGTGGGAAAAAAAACATTTCTATTATGCTTGATACTTTCTAATATTAAAATTTTGCTTAGGACTTTAAAGTAGAACAGCACAGCTTTTTATTAATTGAATTTAATTTTATTAATTACACTTTATTCACTTTGTATCCCCCCATAAGCCCCTCTCTCCTCCCCTCCTGGCCCCACCCTCTCCTCACCCTTCTTCACACATGCCCCTCCCCAAGTCCACTGATAGGGGAGGTCCCTCTCTCCTTCCTCCTGATCTTAGTCTATCAGATCACATCAGGAGTGGCTGCATTGTCATCTTCTGTGGCCTGGTAAGACTGCTCCCCCCTCAGGGGGAGGTGATCAAAGAGCAGGCCAATCAGTTTATGTCAGAGGCAGTCCCTGTTCCCATTACTATGTAACCCACTTGGACACTAAACTGCCATGGAGTACATCTGTACAGGGGTTCTAGGTTATCTCCATGCATGGTCCTTGGTTGGAGTATGAGTCTCTGGGAAGACACCTGTGTTCAAATTTTCTGGTTCTGTTGCTCTCCTTGTGGGGTTCCAGATGTTACTATTTCCCACTTCTTACATAAGATTCCATGCACTCTGCCCAACAGTTGGCCATAAGTCTCAGCATCTGCTTTGATAGTCTGCAGGGCAGAGCCTTTCAGAGGCCCTCTGTGGCAGGTTCCTAACTCGTTTCCTGTTTTCTTCTTCTTCTGATGTCCATTCTTTTTGCCTTTCGGGATGGGGATTGAGCATTTTAGTCAGGGTCCTCTCTCTCTTGATTAGTTTCTTTAGATGTACAGATTTTAGTAGGTTTATCCTATGTTATATGTCTATATGAGTGAGTATATACCGTGTGTGTCTTTCTGCTTCTGGGACAGCTCCCTCAGGATGATCCTTTCCAGGTCCCACCATTTACCTGCAAATTTCATGATTTCCTTATTTTTCATTGCAGAGTAATACTTCATTGTGTAGATGTACCAGAATTTTTGCATCCTTTCTTCAGTTGAGGGGCATCTGTGTTGTTTCCAGTGTCTGGCTATTACAAATAAAGCTGAGCCTTTTAACATTTAGGTCCTAATGTTAGATTATTTACTGTTTTGTGGTATTACTTGAATTTGTATCCTGTAGTTACTGGTTCGGTTAATCTATGAATATCCTATGACAGGTTCTCATTTTTTTCCTTGACACAAAAAGGGTAGTCTAGGTTGTTATAACAGCTGGCAGCTACCAAATAAGGAGCAACTCAGAGATCCTGAGATGGGTTGACAAGAAATAAAGATACTTAGTCCTATTAAGTAGAGCTGTTTCTGAAGAAATCTATATATTTAAAATAAACAAGACTGTTGGTATTAACATACTGAATGGGCACTGTAAAAAAATTAATATAAGAAAGCTAATGAGATATTGACTTTAAATTTTTAGGACCCAAACTCTTGCTTGTAGTGTTTAAACTCCATTAAAGAAACAAATAGATTCCAGGAATAATTTTAAATCATAAAACCAACAAAATTAATATAAAGGTACAGACAATAATCCAGCAACCATTCATATTTCTGCCAATCAGATTAGTTTAAATCTGTGCCAGCCTGCTAATGGTCCTTGATCACATCTTCCATCCCCACTGTCTCCATTCTGTCTTCTTCATCACACTGGAACTCTCTACTCCTGTACACCTGCCTGTCGCAGAGAAAACAAAGCTGTTCCAGTCCAGACCTGTGAACCCTGCATTTCCAGCTTATTTTCGTAAGTTTTTTATGTGGGAAATGTCTTCTCCTAGGTTGTTCATATTCTAGCCATTGTTGTATCTTCTTATGTTTGTTGCTTTGGTTGGTACTTATGTTAAAACACATCTCATAGTTTAGTAAATGGGGTTATGTGGTCATTGGAAGCTTAAGCCTTCTTTTTCCAATTCTGTATGTTTACTTGTTTTTCTCATGGAGATCATAACTTACATTATGTCTAAATTCTATTTTCAAGGTTTGAGAAATTTGTTTTCCTGATTATAACTGCTTAATATAATTTCCAAATGATGCCTTCTTTAAGCCTTGAGCAAGACCATGGATTTTTGTTCATCTTTTAAGAACAAATTTCTTTTTCTCTTTAATTCTGAGATTATAATATAATTACACAATATTATCCTTCCCATTCCTTCCTCCAAATCCTTTCATGTACATCTCTTTGCTCTCTTTTAAATATATGGTCTCTTTATCCATAATTGTTGTTACATGTATGTATGTATGTATGTATGTACGTATGTTTACATACATATATAGCCTTCTCAGTCTGTTCAGTTGTATGTATGTTTCCAGGGCACACCATTTGCTATTGGATAACCAATTAGTGAGCTCTTCCTTGGGGAAAATTATTTCTCCCACTCACAGCATTTCTCAGTTTCCTGTAGTTCTTTATGTAGGGTTCAGGCCTTGTGGATTTTCCTCATACACTTTGGCATATTCATTAGTCTTCCTTGATCAGTCCATGTTTAGGTAGTCATATGAGTGACCCTTTATTTTCTGCATGCATATGTGAACCTCTAGCTGCTACAATGTTTCTGTTCCCTCTTCTGCAGTGTTCCCTAAGCCTTAGGTGCAGGAGTTGCTTTGCAGATGTATTTATTGAGACAAGAACAAACTTTTTGGTAGTCCAGACAGGTCAAGCCTCCCTGAGGTTGGGCTGAGTCTCTCTACCTTTTTGAGTCCTGACTTAGAGGTAAATGTTCCTTTTGTTTTCTTTTGCCTTTTTTCTGGTTGCCGGTAAGAAGCTATGTACCACTTTGCTGGGACTGTGAACATCCTTCCCCATTCTCTAAATCCCTCTTTCACCTATGGCTGACCTCTCTGCAGGCTTACCTCATGCAGCCTGGCATTTTAGGCTTCCTTCTCTTCTCCATTTACCTCCTCTAGGCAGTTGCTGAGCTTTAGTTTTACTACCATGGGAGTTTCCTTTTAAACTCTAATAAAATTTTGTTCTTGAGCTGAATAAGCTCAAAAACCATAACCATTCTGAACCATGCTCTTTGTGTTCTCTGTAGTCTTCTACCTTTAATTCTATTAACCTTCTAAACAGGGCTGTGTTAAATTCTTACACCGTGATTTTAAATTTATTTATTTTTACTTATAATCTCAACAGTTTAACTTGGGATATAATTTCTTGGTTATAATTTGACTTTTTCTTTTTATTATTGCATGGTACCTGCCTTCTTTCTCATTTGTTTTATTTTTGTTCTATTTTAGCTATTTTATTTAATTATTTCATACATCATTATAATTGTTTTAATCTTAATTGTGCACCACTTAGGTGTGACTCTGATAAACAACATCTAGCTAATTTAAAACATAAAAATGAAATTAGTTTTTAGTTTTTAATATAGGTAGTTTTAATCTGTTTTCATTTGTTGTAATTGATTTACTGTAATTAGAAATCAAATTGAAATATTTCATTTGTATTTCCACCACATCCTTAGTATATTCTGCTTTTTAAAATGTAGTCTTTGTGTTGAATTCAGTGTTTTCTTAGTTATCAAACTTTTCTTGCTTTCAATTTTTTTTAATTTTTCTTCTTTTCTTTCTGCTTTAACTTGGCTTACTCCAAGAGTTTTGCTAGGTTTTTAGTGAAAAGAATCAATGGGTCCTTCTCCTTTTCTTGTTTTGCCTTCGGTTACATGTGCATATTCACATGTACACTGTCTTGTATGTGTGTATCTTAGAAATTATTTGTTTATTTTTAAACATTTTCCCTCTAATTGTTATAATAAAAACATTGAAAACATATTTGACTATACTACTTATTAAATTTTCTAATTATTTTATTTACTTTATCAAAATAAGAAAACTTAAAGTGAGATTAAGCATCTTAAAGTTTTGAGTAGAAGTTATTGTTGATTATAGTTACATTGTTGTACACAGGTCTTTAGAGGCCACTTATTAAGGACTTGTCATTCTCTCTCCCCCACCACTGTGCTCTTTGAACGTGTGAGCTCGACCATTTGAGATAAGGCACTGATGTCATGTAGCACTTATGCTTCTGTGATGCCCTTATTTTACTTAGCACAATGTGCTCAAGGTGTATCCACACTTACACAAATGACAGCATTACTTTCTTTTAAAGGCTAAGAAGCAGTCCATTATTGATGTAATATCAAGATTTTCAATAGAATAATGAATTTTCTTTTCCGTTTATCTGTTGCTATATATTTAGGTGGTTTACAAATGTTGAGTGTTGATGTTTTCTAGTCTCTGCATTATCCGTGGGCAGGTTTTGTCTTTATCTTGGTCTTCAGCTTGTTGTCGGTTGGTTCCTATTGTATTCCTGTGAATGTCTGGGTTGATTACTTATGCTTATGTCTCAGGCCATGGGCTGACTTTTCCCTGTGTTTCTACCATTTGGCATAAGGAGATGTGTTTTAGGTTCAGTCTTCTAGGAAGTCTATACTAACAGGTGTCTTTCTTGTGATTGGCAGAATTGGCTACATGTGAAAGTAAGGGTGGCTCAGCTCTCCAAAGTTTGGCTTTTGATAATAAGTATTTTCTTTTTAATTTATTTCTCTTCCTCTCTTTCTCCTGATAGGAGATTTCTGTGCAAGGATACATGTGAAGCCTTTGTTCACTCAGATTTGAACAGACTAAGGAAGGAGGTCCTGATAGTGAAACTGTCCCTGACTGCAGTCCTCACTCAGTCCCCTTTGTACTTAACAACACAGTCTCCATATTGTTTCCTCTTTCTTTCTTTCTTTCTTTCTTTCTTTCTTTCTTTCTTTCTTTCTTTCTTTCTTTCTCTCTCTCTCTCTCTCTCTTTGGTATTGATTGAAGCTTCTTCTGGGGTCTCAGCATAAATTGTCTTCATCAGGAATATCAGCTATATTTTTTAAATATTTGTGTAAAAATTATAGAATCATCATAAAGGGACACTATATGTGTGCTTTACAGACAACAAATCCTCTATTGTTTTTGTCACTATCTTGGTCTGTCTGATTTTTACCTCTTTTCATAGAATCAGGACAACCTCTTCTTGTTTGATGATTTTCCTCTCATCATGCTGAACATTTGTTTCAGGTAGCGTCCTATCTCCCCTCTCTTTGCCTTATTACATAGATCTCTTCAGGTTTTTCCACTTCTCTTCATTCTTCTTGAGTACCTCTACCTGTACTTCTAAGCATGTCCATCTTCTGCAAGCGGTTCTATTCATTTCTTATTTCCTATAAATTTTCTTATTGAGCTTCTTCTCCTCCTACTCTCAAAAGATAAATTCCACAGCCACAGAGCTGAAGCACAAAAAAGCGTCAACTCAAGGATCTATGGCAAATCCATGTCACTCACTCTTGCATCACTCAAAGGTCTGTGCAACCTGTATGCACAATGTAGGTCATGGGCATGGGAACTCATCTGATCATCACTATTTGTGAACACCTCAAAAGGGCCTGACATTTTTTTTCTTGCCATATATATATATATATATATATTTTTTTTTTTTTCTGAAAGAGCCACAGAGATTCCTTTGAAAGTTTCCTGGAAGTGAGCGAGTCACCACATTCTGCAGCATTCCACTTCTCGTCCTTTAAAAAGACACAGTAAATAACCACATGCAGATGTCAAAAACCATTCCCACAGGCAAGAAAAAGAAACATATCCATAACCATATTGAAAATGCTGCTCACTTGTAAAAACACTGTGGCATCATGTTTCCAGACCAATAAAGACAGGAACCACATGGTGAGAGCAATTTCCAAGCAGCTTCACTACAGAAATCAGAACACAATAGGATAGCAGCAATAGGAATTCTAATTCAGAAACTCTTGCTTTATTATTATTTGAAGCACATTAAAAATCAACACATTTGTTTCGGATCTTCAAGAATGTTGATCTTATACGTGAGAAAGGGGTGATCGTCTAAGCATCATCCCATAAATCTGAATTGGGAATTAATTTCACATTTCCTTAAAGAGCATGTGGTGTCTCAGTGAAAACTGTTGTATAGTTAGGGTTGAACAACTTTACCATAGACTGTATGATAAGCAGGTTAATGGTTCTTTATCCATTTGTTTACTGTAATTTTATTTATTTAAAAATTATTAAGTGTTGAAAGCAGTAGACTATTAAGAATCACTTTGTTACTAAAACCAAGGCTTTGCGAATGAATAGAACATATTGCCAGCAATACTTCAAATTCTGCTCTTTAAAATTTATTTTTATATTAATTTTTGAGAAGAAAGAGAAATACAGCACAGTCAAATAAATATCCATAACTGGAGAGAGAACTACACACCATTTACCTTTAACACAATTCCAAGCTCACTTCAAACAATGAGCTATACAGTCAAGACAACAAAGCTACCTACCAAAGCCTTCAGGACGTTCTTCGTCCCATGCCTGCTGGCCATTCCACAGGCCTCATCACTCTCCATGGATCAGCAAATATCTCAGGCTTCCACCATCAGAAATTCTCACAGTCATGTTTTACAGGTATGTACAAATGAGAATCCTAGATCAATAGAATGATTGTTTCTGAAAGAAGTCTCGGAAGAAATTAACTGGACATACAAGCTAAAACTAGGAATTATGACATGTAAACAGGGTTAGAAAATCTTTGAAACAGTACTTTTAAAAGATACTAATTAATAATGTAGAATTATTTAAGGTATTAGACTGCTGTAGAATTTTCTAATTTAGGCTCAGGTATCGGGTGCTATCTCAAACGGGTATCAAGAAATAAATTTCATCATTAAGGACCAACCTATCATAAATCAGATGGATTCATGATGTCTCTGAAGTTATTTATAATGTTAATTTCTCATCATTCCTATCTTATTTTCATAACAACAACATTGCAAAAAAATTAAAAAAAAAAAAAACAAAAACAATCCACACCCCTAAGACCTGAAAACATTAGACAGGCTCAGAGGACTGGAACAAATCCTTAGTTGCTGGCTAATTAGCCTGCTCTGTTTATCTCTCTTCTGACATCTCAAGGAAGTTTGGCATTCTGGCACATGGAGCTAGGGAATTCCTCTGTAACTAGAGTCAGATGACACCAGGATTCACTGGGCAGAGCTGTGAAATCAGAACATAATGCTGTGAAATCAACAAGAGCATTATGGGGAAAATGAATTCCCCAGCAGCTCCCTTGAAACTTTCATTGAAAGTTTAGTTGGGCAGAAAATATTTGATGACAACTTAACATCCTGTGTTTCCAGGATGTCATTTGTGTGAGAGGGAATTCACCTTTCAAGCAGGGTATTTTCCCCTGGACAGCCCCAACTACAGCTATTTCAGGGTGTGGTAAGCTTTACCAGCATCCCCCAACGCGTCATTCTAGTCAGAATGCATTTAGTTTCCAGTAGATACAGAGTAAGAGAGAGCAGACATTTCAGATGGCTGGCTCCATCCCCAAGATCTCTGGAAAGACAAGTTTCTCTGTTGCATTGTGCTTCCTGCTCTTTCTTTCTCAAAATGTTAAATTTTAGTGAAAACTTCCATTGCAGTGACTAATCTGTAGAAACAGATCTTCAGTGAAAGGTAAAGTGATGTTTTAAGAGCTATCCTGTGTTCAAGTGCTGTGAAAAGAACACACATGCAATTACAAATGAATTTGTCAGCAAACACAGGCAGATATTTCTCATTACAAATGGGCTAAGAGTCTCATGTTGGCTGTTTAATGTTTCTTAGATCTTAGGCCACAGAGAACAGTCAAATCAATATCATGAACAACTTCTACCTTTGTGGTAGCATCTCACTGTGTTCTTTAAATATGGCCGATTTCAATAACTTTCTGTAGTTTGTTTTCAGAACTGGACAAAAGGAAATGAAAAGCACCTGGGAGAGTCATAGAAACCTTGGGAGAAAAGCACAAAGTTATTCGAGGGAAAAGAGAGCAGAGACTGGCTTTGATCTAACAAACAAACAAACAAACAAAAAGCCATTTTGACAGGAACAGCATGCTGGGGTTCAAGCATAGTAGGGGGAACCATGGAATGAAGTTATTAATTAACGCCTGTCATATGTGGGCACTAGCTGCAAAGAAAGAGGGGCAGCAAAAGAGAAGTTAGTTTGTCCTAGAGGCACTGAAGGAAATCTGTAAATATACTAACTACAGCTCAAAATATTAAGGTGAGATGACTGGGAAGAATAACATGTGAGAAAGAAGGAACGTTCCAGAGAGAGGGTGTGTCTTAGAAAGCTCTGAGGATGGTTGAGAGCTGCTGGGAGGGACTGAAGGGCTGTGGAGTGGAGCAGGTGGAAGGCAAGGGGTGCTCCTCAACTTCCCTTAGCTTCTGTGTCTTACCCCCACAGACAGGGTTGCAGAGAACCGGTGTCAAACTGAGACTTTGAAGCACATTAAAAACATTACGTAGTTTTCTAGGTGAAATTTCTGGAAGAAAATCCTTTCATCTCTTGGTAAATGTGCATTGATTAGAAAGTTTTTTTTTTCTTCCAATTTTCTGGTTCTGCTGCTTTTCTTGTGGAGCTCCTGTCCTCTCCAGATCTTACTATTTCCCACTTCTTTCATAAGATTCCATTCACTCTGCCCAACAGTTGGCCATAATTCTCAGCGTCTGCTTTGATAGTCTGCAGGGCAGAGCCTTTCAGAGGTCCTCTGTGGCAGGTTCCTAGGTTGTTTCCTGTTTTCTTCTTCTTCTGGTGTCCATCCTCTTTGCCTTTCGGATAGGGATTGAGCATTTTAGTAAGAGTCTTCCCTCTTGATTAGTTTCTTTAGGTGTACAGATTTTACTAGGTTTATTCTATATTATATGTCTATATGAGTGAGTATATACCGTGTGTGTCTTTCTGCTTCTAGGATAGCTCAATTTGAACATGGGGGTCTTTCCAGAGAGTCATACTCCAACCAAGTACCATGCATGGAGATAATCTAGAACCCCTGCACAGATGTAGGGCATGGCAATTCAGTGTCCAAGTGGGTTCCATAATAATGGGAAGAGGGACTGCCTCTGACATAAATGATTGGTCTGCTCTTTGATCACCTCCCCCTGAGGGGGGAGCAGCCTTACCAGGCCACAGTAGAGGACAATGCAGCCACTCCTGATGAGGTATGATAGACTAAGATCAGAAGGAAGGAGAGGGGGACCCCCCTAGCAGTAGACTTTGGGAGGGGCATGCATGAAGAAGGGGGAGGGAAGGTGGGATTAGGAGGGAAGGAGGGAGGGGCTTATGGGAGGATACAAAGTGAATAAAGGGTAATTAATAAAAGTTAAAAAAGAAAGGTTTTTTTTCCTTCCTTCCTTTCTTCCTCCCTCCCTCCCTCTCTCTCTCCCTTCCTTCCTTTCTTCCTTCCTTCCATCCTTCCTTCTGTCCTTCCTTCCTTCCATCCTTCCTTTTTTCCCCCTCTCTTCCTCTCTCCCTCCTGCCTCTTTATGTTTTGTCTTTCCTACTTTCTAACTTCAGGCCCATGCTTGTTGTATCCTATAAAAATGTGAGTGTGCTGTGAAATGGCTCAGAGGTCCAGCCAACCGTCAGGGCGCTCATGCCATCCCTCTGTGCATGTAATTAACCATCACTGCTGGCAGCACTTGGGCAGTCTCAGACGGATGGATTGGCAGAGTATTAGGTCGTGATAACATCTTCACGGGGTGGAGCTGCAAGCTCTGTGAGCTTCTTGCCTGACTTTTTTTTTGTGAAAGAAAACAAGGTAAAAGTAGTCAAACATCTTTACATCTCAGCTTCTGTATTACATTAAAATATACAGATACGTACTTGGAATCTATCACTTTGGCAAATTACAAAAGTGAACGAATTAAGGTTGATACCATTTTTTTTTTTTTAACTTACATGTTGCTCTAATTTCTAACTTACTTTGTTTACCAAAGCTGGCTTATTATTCTATTTCAAGATTTTGGAATTTTTAAAACTTTAAAATTTGGATTTTGGATATATGTAATTTCTTTGTACTGGTAAAACAGTAATTCTGGTTGTTGCTGCTAAAAAAAGAAAACAACTCTGGGTTTCACGTATAATTAATTTCACTTGAATAAATTACTAATTCTAAAGCCTGGATATTTTCTTTCAAATAAACAATTTAATGATTTATTAATTGTTGTATGCTCAATATACATAATTTCATGAGTATGTTTACTACAAATACATAATGTATTTTAGTGATATTTTTCCTCCTCACTGTTATCCTTTTGCTCCTATCTCATTATATCTTAGACAGTTCACTTTCTGCTTTCATGCCCTATATACATGCATGGTTTGAAATATCTATACATAATCTATAATTAACCACTGAGAGAAAACATGTGCTATTAGTTTTTATAAATCTGACTTGATTCACTTAGTATAAGGACCTCCAGTTGTATTCGTTTTCCTGAAAATGATGTATTTCTTTCTTTATAGATAAACTCCAGTGTACATAGTTAACAAATTTTCTCTATGCACTCATCTATTGATTTACCTTTATGTTGGTTGCTTTTCTTAGTTATTGAGAATAGCATATCTTTTCCAAATAATATTCAACTTAATGAGTATATTAAATACCATTATATGTCTTTATTTTATTTTTGGTGACTAATATTTAATGAACTGAGTCTTATAAGAACACAAATAATTATGAAACAAAAACATAAAGGTATAGAGTTGATAAAAAGAATCATAAAATTAAAAAATGTTATTATAAAAGGGAAAGATTATTTGCACACAAATGGTGCTGACAGTTACCATTACAGACACTAACTGTAGGAAAAGCATTAATCATAGACTAAGCTAGAAATGCCGATGTTCCTACCTTAGGCAAAGACTTGAAGGCTTTCAGGATGGAATTAAAAAGAAACTTAACCAAATTAACAGATAATGTTAGAAATTGGTAATTCAAGTAAATGCAATGTGACAGTACAGAGTTAAGGTGCTTAGTATAGGCAGTGTAGGATTTTGGATTAAACTGTTGCCTTTTGAAAAAATATAAAACCTATAAAATTAGCAAATGTATTTACTTTATTTAAAACGTTCAATAAGATGTATCAATTACAAAATAAATGATTACAGCCTGTCATAAAAACATCTCATGTGTCTGTCTCCCATGCTGCCCGTGTGAAAAGAAAGGAAGAGCAGATATATGGCCTTGTCCATTGTTTTCTACTGCTCCTCTGGTCTCCACTTTTTGCGAGCTGATGGCTTATGGCTCTTCTTATTCTCTGAACTTCAAGAATTATCATGAGGATTTGCTTATAGAAAACATAATGGCCATGCTTTCAAGGTAATATTAATATCTCGGCTGTCAAACAATATTTAGTATACTAATATTTATACCAATCCCAACATTTTGTGAACTATAAATAAGCAAAAGTTGGAAGGATAGTTGGAATGGAATTGTATTCTCTCAAAAATGTAATGTTGGAATCCCTAATACTGATTCTTTAGGGTATGATATTATTTGGATACAAGATCCATAAAAAAATATATAATTTAAAAATGATCATGAGGGAGTTTGCTCCATAATGATTGATGTTTTTTATAAGAAATGAAGACTAGGAAACAGAGGAGACATTAGAGACATCGTTAGGCACAGAGAAATGTCCTGGCAAACCTATAGCCATAAGGCAACAACTTGAAGGCCTGAAAAGAAACCAACACTATGCACCTTCATTTCTAGCTCCTCGTCTACAGAACTGAAAGTTCTGTTACTGTCCAGCCAGTGTTGCTATGTGCCTATGAGGCTGAGATAACTAACTGAAGTTTCATGGCCTGACATTATATCTCAGCCACAGGGAAACTAAACTCAAACCCACATCTAAGAATACACTGCCTAGCCTTTGTGCTGAGTCAAGCACAGAGCAGCAAACGAAGCTACATCTGTTGGAGGAATCTGAGAAAGCATTCCAAGCAGTATGTTAGTGAACTGTGTAATTGACTGGTGTCATTTTCTGAGACCGAATATATGAACATGACAACCACATGTCAATTTTCAAACAAAACAGATCTACTTTCTGGTTCCCAGTTCATATGACTTCAACAAACTCTAGCAAATGTAGTTAGAGGTTTGCTTTTCAAACTCAAATGTCAGATTATGGTTCAGTAGGTCTTAAGAGAAGACCACACTTATCTGTAAATTTAGAAATAAATCAGACTCCATGATTTTCTCAAACAACCATAAAGATTCTGCCAAAATACACAGTAAATCTTTTTCCTAATTCATTCTGCCACTTCAGTTCTGCTGCATTACCAGTGCTGAAAGTAGACCTACAAAAAGGAGGGTAAAGATGGCTTTTCTCTAGTTCAGTGGAAAATGAAGGTGAGTAAAAGCTGGCTCTGGGGGAATGAAGTGATTCAATTAGCTGTCTTAGTTACTTTAATCTCATTAGAGCGCAGAACACCACCGCTGTGCAAAAAGAGCTTTCTAAATCATGCTCCAGTGTGTCAGCAATGGGCATAATATAGGTCAGTCAACACACGGCCTCTAGAGAATTTTATCTATTGTAATTAAAAAGAAAGCTCATTTGAAAGATTCTTACTTCTTTTTGTGCTTTAAAGAAATTCAACATCTAGGTCTGGCTGTCTTGTGGATTCCTCTTAGAAGTTCATGAAAGGAAATGTGCTGTGGTTAGAGTAAAGGAGGTCGTGTGGTTTCTTATTAGGAATCTTCATAAGCTCTTAGTGCATTAGTCTACTGGAGGGACAAGGACTGCTCTGAGAGGGAAACTAGAACTCCCCTTGATGAGTTAACTAGAAAATAGAACCACAGCCATGCTGTATTTGAAAATTTAGCAGGAACTTTGAATTAATGAAAAGGGGAATGTAACTTTGAAATATCAAGTGAGTGATGTACTTAAGTATTAAATATCCCTGATAATTACAAATTAAAGAGCAATACATCTTAAAAATAACTTTCTAGAAGTATAAAATGCTTAGAGGTATATACATTGCCAAATTTCTATAAATATGAAAATATTGGCATCCTTTGAGAATTTAAAAGCAGCCTACACACACACAGAAACCTCAAAATACTCAACATTGTTAGCCTGTAATTTCTACCCAAGTGAATAAATAATCAATAAATCATTATTATAAATATAAATAAAAGCTTAATAAAAACTGACAAGCTGACTCTAACTTTCAAATGGAAAATGAAAATACATTGAATAACCAAAACAAGAAGTTGGAGGACTTGCCTTGCCTGGTTCTAAGGTTAAGTGCAAACCTAAATATATCTAAACATGGAGCGAAATGCACTGTTTGCATCAAGATAGGCAAACGGCAGCATGAAAGCAGAAGAGTAGACTCATGGGCATAGATGTACTGGTCTCGAACAAAGGCTTAAAGACAAGTCAGTATAAAAGGAAATCATTTCAATGTGCCAATCTGCAAAAATAGTTTCCCCAATCTTCTGTCATATTTATTGCAATGTGTATGAAATTCAATTAAAATGTGCAGTAAGTTCAAATGTAAACTTAACTTTATAAAAAGTTTTTGGGAGAAAGTATTGTGACTTTGATGAGTGGCAATGCTTTCTAAGATCTAACATCAAAGGCAAAGGAAAAATGCATTGTGATGATTTGGATGAGAAATGTCCCCCACAGTCTCAGGCATTTGAATTTTTGGTCTCTGGTTGGTGGTGCTATTTGGGAGGTTTAGCTGCTATAACCTTGCCTCCTGAGGTAGGGTGTAGGGGAGTGGTTAGGCTTTAAGATGAAAACAAAACAAAACAAAGTAAAACCCAGCCCCAACTAATTATAGTTTGCGCTCTTCTTCATGCTTTTAGTTTGAGGGTGTGAGCTCTCAGCTTGCTGTTCTAGTTGCCATGCCTGATATTTGTGGCCATACTGCCCCGCCATTATGGACATGTAGTTCTGTGGACCCTAATTTCTGGATCCATAAGCCTAAATGCTGTTGCTTAAGTTGCCTTGGTCAACCGTGTTTTATCACAGCAACAGAAAAGTAACTAACACAGGCATCAGAATTGAGCAGTCCTGTTATCCAAGGGGGTACTGTTAAGAGGAAAAACAAACAAACAAACAAAAAGCTGCACATCACTGGAAAAAATATTTTCCTCATTCAATGATAAAAATAGAGCCCACTTCAAGTGGGACAAAGACCAAACAGATACTTCATGAAGAAGATACATGAATGACAGGCAAGCACATAAAGTTTTTCCCAACACCACTGTATTGACCAGATGTGACTGTTAAGTGCTGGTGGAACTCTCTGAGGTGACTCACACAGATGGAGGTTATATAATGGGTTTAACTTCACCGGGTCAATCTGATTCACATTGAGCTCACTTTTAAGCTTCTTAAAGTCATTTTAATTTTCTGATTTTAAAAAAACAAAAAAAGATTTTAAAAATATGATCCGAATTACATTATTTTTTCTATTTTGCGTCTTAAAGAATCAAATTTCTGCAAGCTTTCAAACCTTTTTTTTTTTTTAATCGCAATTCTTCATGCCATGGAAGCTGTCAGTAATATCTTTTCCACTCATCTTACTAGCCCAGGACCCAGCCAGGATACAGTCCCTTAACATTTTGGCTACCAGGTAAAATGTCTATTTTCCTATATTATTTGTACTTTTTTCCACTCTTTCCTATTTTACTCTTAACTGCAGTTTTGAACTATTCCAGTATCTATTGAATTTAAATAGTAGTGGAGGAAACACATCATGCCAGTAAGTTCCAGGGCCACTCACAGCTGCACTGCAGTCTAGGGGCTCAGCCATTTACATGTCCACAGAATATCATCCTGCTCTCATTCAGTGGGAAGCCACTCATCTCTGCTAACCTACTCTATGAGTAACGGGATGGCAGAAACGTTGGGGTGAACTTTAATTCAGGATAAAGTACTTGAATTGATATACGCTGAGAGTTTCCAGGGCTTTGATCTCCAGGAGCATTTCAGGAACACTCAAAGGTTATGGAGAAATTTGCAGAAGTGAACAAGACACACAGATGATACCAGTGAGAAAGTCAGTAAGACATGAGAGAAGTAGGAAGACACAACCTTCAGTGTAAGCCTTAAAATATAATATAAAATATAAAGTCTTAAAATGTAAAAAATAAGAGTTGGATAATCTTTCCAGTTAAAGAAAAAGTATGCGTAATTATGGAAGCACAAACCCTTTTGAGAATTCAGTGCTTGCAGCGAAGAACTGTAGGAAACAAGCAGACACAGGAAGAGACATGAGAAAAACCAAAGTCCACGGCTTCAGGTGATGCTAAATGGGAGGCTTTGTTTATGTTGGGTGAAGGTACTTTCCCCTAGAGCTAGGACATGGCTAGTTAAGACAGTTCGCAGTGAGTCTCTTTTTCCATGTAGTGAATGCACATGAGACTCCACGGGTGGAAATTCCAGGGAAGGAGTCATACTGAGAGAAGGACAAGCCACTGAGGGCCGAGCTCAGTGTGGTTCTCTAGGAGGCTTTTCATGCTGATTGCCAACTTGATGTTTGAAATGAGACTTTTAACTTAGAGCAAACTAGCATATATAGGGACTTTGATCTTCAGCTACCATGTACCTACCTTCTTTCTATCATGTTTCTACCTTGCACAGAGTCAGAGGCCCTTCTAGGCTCTCATCTCTTGAGCACTACCTAATTTTATTTATCTTCTTTATCCTCAACCCTGTGTGATGGGCAAGTGAGGAGTGAGAAGAAAGACCAGGGAAAGGAAAGTCTGTGTTAAAATATTTCAGGGACTCTTAGGGCTGGGTAGGACAGTGGATATCATTAGCCTTAGTTGCAATGCCATGACTTGATTTACAGACAACTCAATCCATGTGAGGTTCTTGCCATATTCTAATATAGGCAACAAACTGCTCACATTACAAAGGTTGTAAGCTCCTGATGGTCAGTTGTCCACTATGATTTGGGATGGATCCCTTTGGAAAGATAGGGATGCTGTGTTGGATAGGCTTCCTTTGGCTGGACAAAAACATAATTTGTACTATGAAGCACAAACCCTAATACTAGTGGAAGGGAGCTAGGACCTGTTGTCTTAAGCCAGGGTGTACTGCATCTGCTTTATTCCCAACACAGTGGCTGTGCTAGCTCTTGTATTCTGGTGCCTCAAGACTAGGACATTAAATAGTTGATATAGAATAAGTGAAGAGATAAAGGTAACAGAGGAGAGAAACATATTGAATATTTTAGCATTCATGAACTCATTTTTAGCTCTACTGGGTCTCACAGTTAATGCTATTCAGTGCTTGGAAGACTCATCTGTATGACTGGTGTGCTGTAAGCAGGTGCCCAGGTCTCTAAAAACGGAATGATTTCTTTCTTCTCTATTAGATTGCCTGAGTTTCTCCAGCTCATCATTACTTGACACTTCACAAATACCATGTGCACTGCATTTTATTTTGAAATTCACAGTCAGTTTCACACTTTGAGTACAATATGAACTCAGTCCGCTACCAGTTTATTGAATAACAGAAGAGTAAAATGAATAGATGCAAGTGGTTTTTATGGAAGCCGCAGACTCTGACAGTGTGCAAGCAAAGTGAGTTCAGACCCACAGAAGGGTCTCTGCCTCTTGTGCTAGCAGATAGAGGCTGTTCCATCAGAATGTTGTTGTCTAATCAGTGAAAGACCGGGAAATGATGACAAGGCTTTTATTCTCTGGGTAGAGAACCAACTGTTATGAAAAAATGCTCACCTCCAGAGGAAGGGGTCTACTACTTCCGTGGGCCCCTAACAAATAAGTGGCTGAGAATGTTCAGAAAATTTGTTTCTTCCGAGCTAAAAATTCTTTCATTTTGTGTTTGAGGTAATACTTGGTTTTTCTCTGCCACCTAAGATTTTAAGCACTTAACATATGGCCTTAACACCAAGAGTAAACTTTTCTAAGAACTCGGTATCTTTACATAACACACTCCTTGGAACCTTATTGTTTATCACTTCGTGGTCTAATCAGGTTCCTGTTGAACCCGACAAGAGGGGCAAGATGGTTTTAGGTAAACAGATAAGTGACAATATGATGAATGGAGTAAGAACAGAGCTAAGGGATTCTGAATCTTGACCTTGTTGGCCTTGATGAGAGGAATAAAGAGAACCTGGAAAAGTCTGAGTACAAACTTTCTTGGAATTTTTTTTTTAAGAGAGTAAATTTAAATCACCAGAGCTAGGCATATTGATTAGAGGTAGAACAATTCCTAGCCTGCCCCCCCAACAATGTGATAATGTACAACTTGCAATCATAAGCAAAACTGTGAAGCATTTTGGAAACACTGCTACAGAACTTAAGAGATGGTCTTAAGTCATTGGTTCTCAATCTGTGGGTCATGACCCCCTTGGGGGATGAATATCAGATATACTGCATGTCAGAGATTTACGTTACAGTTCACAACACGAACACGATTACAATTATGAAATAACAACAAAATAATTTTGTTGTGGGGGTCACCACAACATGAGAAACTATATTAGAAGAGCATTAAGGAAGGTTGAGAACCATCGTTCTAAGTGAAGGTTCTTTGAGGCTCATGATAATTGTGCTAACTGTTCAGCTTTGGAGACTTGTAGAGCAAACGTGAAAAGAGAGGATTCACCTCATGGATGGTGAGTGCATTAGGCCCACAGACTTCTTTATCTATGAAAAGGGCTGGGTGATAATAGCTGGTAGATGGATAACAATAAATATACTGGAACTCTCAAAACTGTTATAAAAAATTAAGGTATATAAGAGGCTTAAGCCTAGGGCTTAGCACATGCTGAGCCCTTATCATATGCTATCTATCCCTGTTCGTGGCAAAAATTAGTGAGAAAGGTACCAAAATTGCCTTTGAGAATATTGAAGTGAGTGTAAGCTGTGAGTCACTCGGCGATGGTTGAAGGCTTGAAGTTGCCCATTTGCTTCGTCAGCAGTCTATATTCTCTAATTATTACATGCCAAAATGCAACAACAGTGTGTGAGATTTTTTTTTTTCTGATTTGGTTTGTTCTGTGTGTGTGCGTACTTGCAGAATCAGTGTATATGCAGCATTTATTTTCTTTCAATTAAATACTTAGCTGCTTATCTTTCAAAAAAATGAGAAGTTGCAAAACGCTAATGTCAATTGAACAGTAGAACGCCCTCTCTTGTGTTTGGGATAGTGCCTACAACCTCTAGGAGATCACTGAAGAGTGCTGAACCCGCCTGTACATTCTGTTTCTTTTCCTGTTTTTTTTTTTTTTTCCGTTACTTATCAGTCTCAGCACACTTTCTCCTCTGTCCTACTTTGTTTTTGCTTTGCTGTGATGACATACCATGGTCAAAACCTCCTTGAGGAGGGAAGGGTTTATCTCTGCTTATACAGTTTACTCCATGACTGCAGGAAGCCAGTGCAGGGGCAGCAGGCAGAAACTATGGAGGAAAGTTTCTCCTGCCCGCCTAGCCAGCTTTCTCAAGTAGCCCAGCCTACCTGACTATAGATGGCACTGCCCACAACAGGCTGGGCCCTCCTATCTCAATTAGCAGTTAAGAAAAAAATGCCCCACAGACATGGCTACAGGCCAATGGAATAGAGAGAATTCTTCAGCTGAGGGTTCTTCTTCCCAGGTGATCCTACGTTTGTATAAGGTTGGCAGCTGAAGCTAACTATGACACTTATTTTCTTCATTGAGAAACATTCATCTTTTCACTTGAAGGGGGCCCCTTTGGCTTCGGAACCATTTTATGACCGATCTTGTCTTTTAGGGACTTTAACCAAATCATGCTTGCCTGTTATCTTGCCTTACCATGGTAAACCTGGTACCTGAGAGGACCACTAAGTAGCTAACGGGCTGGTAGCATACACAAGGTAGATATGGAGGGCAAAGAGATGGTTCACATTCCAAATGGGAAGGAGTAGAAAAGCATGGCGTTTTATCAAGCTACTCTAACAGTGCTAAATTTAATATATATATATATATATATATATATATATATATATATATATATATAAATTATTTTTACGCTTTCTCACTAAATAGTATTGAGTTCTGTTTTTTTTTTTTTTTTTCAGAGAATGAAAGCACAGACAAGGGACACAAGCCCCAAGTCAGAGGCTGATATATGTACGAAGACCTGTTATGCTCTCTTTGTGTCACACTCAGGAGTTTTCATTTTATCCTTGTAGCTGGAAACGTTACTAGTTTGCTAATATGCCTTCCTACAGGAGGGAAAGAGAACTTCAGGGATTTAAGTTATGGTGTCATCTTTGATGAATGCCCAGGTAAAAGTACTTAGCACTTTAACTATGGTAAACTGGCCTAACTCTCCAAATAAACTGTTCCCAAGCATTACTTTCTACTTACTAGTTTAATAGACCACCATGCAGTTTTAATTTTCATATTTCAATGAAAAGGAATACATAAGAGACAAATGGCCAGAACAGTAACGGAATTAAAAATGTTAGGTGGTACCTCTAAAACTACCAGGCCCTGAGTGATAGTACATGCTCTTAGGGTCTTCCGGTATTAATTTGATAGACTAGCATTTTAAAATGGAAGGCAGTTTTCAGGTGGGGCTTTCTTTCTCTTTCCCAGTTAAGCTCTGGCATGTATGGATACTGGTGACTTCAGCTTCACCTTGTAACCAAAGTTGCAAATAATGTATTTGAACGCTAACTTCAATTGTTGTGTTTTCCTAGTGAAACTTAAGAGTTGTAGACGCCAGTCTTCAACTCTGCTTTTCAGGTCGTTTGCTTCTCATGGCTGCCTTATAGCTCACCCTCAGGCAGCTGGCAGCTTCTTGTCATGATGCAAAATGTCAGATCACTTGCTGGAAGTTGGGTCATTATGCTGAAAGGGAGGGGCGTATCTGGAAATGAGTTTTGAGCCCAAGATGCCTGTACTCATCTACTCCCATTACATCTCAATGTCTGAGAATTGCAGAAACAGATCCTCAGGGAGGAAGCACCCAGGCACTCATGAGCAAACTCTAAGTCTCCCCTCCCCCTTCTCAAGCTGCTGTGCACTCTGGAAGGGACCAAGTTTTTTCAGCCAGTTTATGCAAACTGGTGCATAAAGTAGGGGACCAGGCTTTATTGAGGGGTGGTAATGAATTCTGCCTATTAAAAAGGCAGACAGGTCCTCTGGAATCATTCAAAATGCCTGTGATTTGATCCAAGTATATGTACCAACTAGAGGTTATTTTCCAGTTATTAATTTAAACCCTTGCATTTGACGCTGTGTCTTCACTGTATCAAAATCCTTTGCTCCTTTTTGAAATGAAATTCCCAGGGTTTAGGATGGAACTGATCTGGATTTACTTTCTACCTAAAAACTGGTAGAATCGAAAGACATCTCACAAGCCAAGACAGAGCCCAAGCCCAAGAATTCTGTTACTCTTAGAACAATTGATAAAATCGCTCAACCCGAGCTGCTTGGAGTGGCGTTCGGCTGCTTAGTTTTGGATGTTTGATGCTATCAGCTGTACTGGGGGAAACCCAAACCAGCAACGAATCGGATCTGAGAAGAACAAAGACCAGAGGAGTATTAGCGCACTCTATTAAAGAAAAATGTATCTTAGCTACTATAAATCCAGGCCTAGAGCTAATTTCCATGTTCCTTTTCATAAAAACAGCCTCCTTACTACGGTAGCTCCTGTGACCCACTGAAGACATTTCTGTGAGGAGGGAGTGACAAAAAGCAGCAGCCAACCCCTGCTTCCCTGGGGAAAGCCAGCTCCAGAGCTACCCAGAGCGGCCAGGTGCTCTTTTCATGTGAAAATCAGTCTTTGTTGAGAGAAAGCAGTGAGTAAATCGACCCCAGGAGTAAGGATGCAGCAAACACTGGCTCCTCATTAACCTACATAAGAGCAAAATAATGATTTCCTATTGTGATGTTTTGGGAAAACTGAATCTGCCACTCAAATGATGGTGCAGAGTCGAGGCCTTAGGTGGTGATGTCCAGCAGAATTATATGTAATTTCATATAATTATAATCTATGCAATTTTTTTAGTAAACTGGACAAAAACATTTCTTCATTGATCAGAAGTGTGGTTTCCTACCTATTCTTTATTTTTTATTTATTTATTTTTTTTTAATTTTATTTTTTTCTTATCAGTTACATTTTATTAACTCTGTATCCCAGCCATGTCCTGATTCCTAATTCCCTCCCAGTCCCTCCCTCCCTCCCTCATCTCCACTGTGCCCCTTTCCAAGTCCACTGATAGGGGGGGACCTGCTCCCCATTCATCTGATCCTGTTTTATCAGGTATCTTCAGGACTGGCTGCAAAGCCCTCCTCTGTGGCCTAACAGGACTGCTCCTCCCTTGGGGGGTGGGGAAGCCAAAGAGCCAGTCATTGAGTTCCTGTTAGAAATAGTTCTTGTTCTTCTCACTATGGGAAACCAATTGGTTACTGAGCTACCACAGGCCACATCTGAGCAGAGGTTCTAGGTTATATCCATACATGGTCCTTGGTTGAATGTGAGTCTCAGAAAAGACCCTGTGCCCAGATATATTTGGTCCTTGTGGAGCTCCTATCCTTTCCCCATCAGACTAACTCCCCTTCTTTCTTATGATTCCCTGTACTCTGCCAAAGGTTTGTCATGATATTTTTATCACTTAAGTGATCTGGGACACTAACTAATCTCTTGATTCTCACTGACTGCAAGGGGAACGTGGACGAAGGGATCTTAATCTTCCTACATATTGTTAAACTTTGCATCAACGTTGGTCAGGTGAAAGAGAAAACTTTGCATAGATGATGAAATTATGGTGGAAAACCTAAGACTCTTTTGGAGAGTCCGTGTTGGGAAGGGAGCAGCACTTCTGTGTAATGGTCGCATGGTACTGACTACAGTTGAAATTAACATGTATATATATATATATATATATATATATATATATTTGTCTCCATATTCAATTTCTAAGTATGTTTGGCAGAAAAAGGGGCAGGACTCTGTGTCCATGGTTCTAATGGCAAAGTAGTTGGAGTTTCTCTGTCACAACTCCATCCAAGTAGAGCACTGCAGTTGAGGTGGTCCCATAACAGGGACCAGTTCAACTAAACATGTGCGCTGCTGAGTTTTATGTCAACTTGACAGGCTAAGGGCCTTTGAGAGATGTAAATTTCTATTGAGAAAATGCCTCTATAAGATCAAGTTACGAGCAAGCATGTAGGGAATTTTTTTTTTTTTTTTTTTTTAGTTAATATCCGATGTGGGAGGGCCCAGCCCATTGTGGGTGGTACATCCTTGGGCTGGTGGCTCTAAATAGTACAGAACGTGAGCTGGCAAGCTGTAATGGGAAGCAAGTTAGTAAGCAGCACCCCTCCATGGCCTGTGCTTCAGCTCCTCCCTCCTGATTTTCACCCTGTTTGAATTCCGGACTTGGCTTCCTTTAGTGGACTGTGATTCATCATATGTAAGCCAAACAAACCCTTTGCTCCTGAAGTTGCTTTTGGTTATAGTGTCTTATCACAGCAACAATAGACCTAGCCAAGACAGCTTGTGAATTCCAAAAGTTCTTCTGGCATTTTCTTCGGCAGGTTTTGTGTGATTCCACTAACAGCAGCATAATACAAAATCTACTTGGCCACTGTACATGCTGTCCATTCAACTCATGCTTTAGGGTAGCTTGTGTGTAAGTGAAACAACGACAAGGCAACATTATATACATGGAATGCTTATCCTCTTGGAGCTTCTGCTGGCAGGCATCTGCTTCTATAACAAAGTCATCTCTCTTCCACATCATCCCATCAGTATATCATCATTTGTATTTGATACACATTCCCACAATTGCTATAGTAGTGCTTTTTATGATCTAAAATGCTTTTGAAAAACCTATATAATTTGTGTATTATGCATATTTTTGTGGGGGTGTGTATGATATTGGAGACAGGCTTGAGAGAGGGGGAAAGAGGTCTTAATAGGGTAGAGAAGGTAATAAGATCAATGTGACAAGGAGAGGAAAATACTGGAGGTAAAGGGGTACAAACAAGGAAGCAGGGCAGGGAGACAGGGGAGAAGAGGATGGGAGATAACCAAAACAAAATCTCTGTGAAAATGTATGCTAATTTTAAAAATATAAATTTCTTCAAGTTATTGTTGTTATTGTTACTCAGTCCATTCAGTGCCATAGAGTATGTGAGGTCAATGCTAATGACTTTTTCTTCACATGTTTTCTACAACTTGAAGTGTGTAAGGTACCAGACTATAAGGTGCCTGGGAGCAATGCCAGTGCTTGTAAATGCACATTTTCACCAAATAAAAATGTTTTAATATGACATATATTAATAAAGGAACTGATACTGCTGCATCATAGGGCTTTTTTTAAAAAGATCAAAAGTAGACTCATTAACTAATTGCCAGCTGTTGTTTGAATCCCAAGTATTTCCCACAGGCTTTTCATTTGATTGTTCAGTTCCCAGTTTGTGGAATGGGAGTGTAAAAGAGCTAAAGAACCTTTAGGATGTGGTGTCCAGTTAGTGGAAGGAGTTCACCAAGGATGAACCTATCATGTGATACTGAGTGGACCTCCTCTCCCAGGCAGTGGTGTGGGTAGAGTCTTGCTATTGACTCCTGACACCCAGAAAAGAGTCACTTCCTTTGCCCTCCTGTCCCCACTAAGATGGACTGACTGAACCTTTGAAACCACAGCTCAGATAAGCTTATTTCCTTTGTGTGAGTTCTTCTTGTTATTGATCACATGAACAAAAAAGAATCCAATATACTAGAAAATTGCAACTTTTAATTTGAATGCTATGCTTGAATCATCTTTAAAAACAATTTTTTAAGAACCTGAGTCTTAGCATGTAGCTGGAGGGCAGAACAAAGCTGAATAAACATGCATCCTGAATTTGCACTGCAAGTTTCAAACCCCTATTGTGTCAAAAGTTACCTTTAAACTTGCTCAGGTTATTCAACTATTCAGTGGCTCGGCTTTCTTATTTGCAAAGTAAATATATAACAGTTCTTTTATGAATTTATAGACAGGTAGGCTGCAGCTTGGACACGGCGAGATTGGGTGTAGCAAGCACCCTTGGCAAATACTGGGAGCTATCAAGTTAGGTACTATGACTTATCACAGCTGACTCATGAGAAAGGCTCTGATCTTAAACAATTTCTCCACTTATTTCAACTGATCTTCCTTGTAGAACTTGATTTCCACAGACAGAACCATTACTTTATGCTTCAGAACTGGCAGGACCTTTTTTTCCTGGTTCTTATGTAGCCCTTCTCCACTTACCATTATATATATTCAATGTATATATGAATATAACTATACAAATTTTGCAAAAGCAGGTTAGAGAAATTGATCATATAATCTAAAGAGGACATCTTAAGTTGTTTCTGTGTCTCTGGATCAGTAAAACATTTGTCACCATTGGTCACAACTTACAACCATATTCTGGTTCATATTAATATGAGACATAAATCAGCTCTTTAACTTTATACAGATTAAATAGGAAACATTACTTAAACTTCAGTTTTATTTTCACATTGGTTTATTGTTTTCATTCTCATTGTCTTTTGAGTACAGAGTCACTGGCTATCACCAGAATGTAAAGTGAACGAATAAATAAATTAATTTAAAAAAAGTAAAAGACACAAAAACCTGTGAACCCCTGCACAGAAGCAGCCCATGGCAGCTCAGTGTCCAAGAGGGTTCCTCAATAATAGGACCAGGGACTGTCTCTGATATGAACTCATGGGCTGGCTCTTTGATCACTTCCACCTGAGGGGGGAGCAGCCTTACCAGTCCACAGAGGAAGACAAAGATGCCAGCCCTGATGAGACCTGATAGACTAGGATCAGATGGAAAGGGAGGAGGACCTCCCCTATCATTGGACTAGGGGAGGGGCATAGAAGAAGAAGAGGGAGGTAGAGTGGGATTGGGAGGGGATGGAAAAGGGACTACAGTTGGGATACGAAGTGAATAAACTGTAATTAATAAAAATATTTTTTTAAAAAATATGAAATGCAATCAATAGACTGAAATAAAGGATTATTGAAAATCATATAACTCACAAAATATTTCTATATAACATTTAAACGTATGCCTATACTTGAATAAGAAATATGAAATGAGTAAAAGATTGTAATAGGTCATTTCCAAAGAAGGTATACAAAGTAAAACAGGAAAACATTCTCAACTATTTTTAGTGATTCAGAAAATGTATTTATTTTTTTAGGTGACAAGAGAGTTTATTTGCCTTAAATTTTCAAGTTACAATCCATCATTGAAGGAAATCAGGAACTCAAGGCAGGAACCAGAAAAATGCTGTTGCTTGCTGTTTTCATACTCAAATGCCACTTCACATCCACTAAAGTACCTGTAATAAAAGGAAACAAAACAGTATGTATTGGCAGAGATACTGAGAGACTGAAGCGCTCAGGTTGCTTGTGAGAATTCTGTAGCTATTTTGAAAAATAATTTATCCTTAATTTTGGATATTATTTTTCTTTGCTCCATGTGCCAAGAAGTACATGAAATTATCTATTATTTTAGTCCTGGTTCCCAGTATCCATGGTAACCTCAGGCATATTTCCACTCTCTATATCAATACACATACACACGCACACACACACATGTCAATGATATATGTTATATCATATATACATAAATGTGTTTTATATTAACATACATAATTATGTTATATATAAAATATTAAACATATATAAATGTTATATATACGTATATATCTTATATATAATATATGTTATGTGATATATAATGTATATATATTTTATATATAACTTCTATCATTGGCATTGACATATATGTATGTGTGGTGTTTATATATACACACACATATATACACATATATAAAACATTTATCATTGGCATTGCTGGAGGGTAAGGATCTAACAACTCAATGAACATTGGGTGGTTTAATATGCATAAGCACTTTGAAGAATCTCAGGTAAACACTCCATGTCATTATTGCTATAGTTTCCTTACTCAGGTGAATGAAGTTTTTGTCAATTTGTGTTTATGTAATTAAGAACTCCATCAGAATCCATTCAATCCTGGATTTCTACTCACTTTAGAAGTCTGAAGAAAATGACAGACAGACCCTATTTCTAAAAGGAATATGAAGGCCAGGACCTCAATGGGCAAAGCAGACAAATGAAATAGGAACAACCTTTCCCACTAACTTGTGCTATAGAATGTGCAAATGCCCTGGCTCACCAAGAGCATCTCTGTTGTCACCTAGTTCCCTTCATTCCTCACAGGCCTCCATTGAGCTTTGTGGTGTCATCTAAAGCTCTACAAGGGAAAGTGGCAGTTTAGCGGAGAGTCTGAGGGGACAGGAAACATGGTTATTGGGTTTATTTTCATGAGCTTATGTTCTGGAAAGATTTACTAAATTGCTAGGTGTAACAAGTCATTATGATGTCTTGCCTATTAGTGAATGTAAATCTGCTGCAGATCATAAATCTCCTCAGTCACCAAGCTAGACAGGTGCAGAAATGCTCCTATCATCAACCCCTGTAATTTTCTGTTTTATCTGAATACCAATCATGTTTTCTTAGAAACTGAAAGTCAATCTGCCCTTTTTAAGAGCTGAGTGGTATTCTGTTATGCTTATAATGCATTTTCACTATTAATTCATCCAGATGACTTTAGATATCTGCTTTTGTGAATAATGCTACAATAAACCCATTCATGTATATATCTCCCTGACATGCTGATTTAACTTTCTTTGAATAGATACCCAATAGAATGATGGCTGGGTCATACGGTGTTTGGTATATAACATTGAGTACTGCCGATACTTTCCATAATGAATGTACTAGTTTGCATTTCTTCCAACACCATACAAAACTTCACTTTTTTTAGCATTACTCACAGGGTACCTTGTTTTGTTTTGTTTTTTGTTTTTTGTCATTTTGGTAACATCCACTCTAATTAGGGCAAAATGACATCTTATTGTGGCATTGATTGATATTTTTTTGAGAACTGGTGTTACAGAACATTTTTGCATGTACCTGTTAATCATTCACACGTCTCCATATGAGAAATGCCTATTTGGGTCTTTCATACATTTTTTTAGGTTAGATTGGTTTTACTGTAGTGCTATTTGAAGTCCTTGCATTTTCTGCCTGTCAATATCTCATGAGATGACTCCTTTGCAGATGTTTGCTTGTGTCCTAGGAACGTTCTATTTTGCTGACTGCTTTTAGTTTCAGCGTTACAACACTTTCTTACTTTGATAAATTTTATTTGTCCATTTTTGATCTTTGTTGCCTATACTTTTGTAGATTTATTTATAAAACTCATATCCATACCTATTCTAATAAGCATTTATACTTTTTCATCTAGAGGTTTTACGCTCAGGGTTGTATGCTTGAATCTTTAACCAGTGTCAGATTGATCTTTGTAACTGATAAGGAATAGTATTGGGTTACTTTAAAAAACAACAACAAAAACAAAAACCTCTTTTCTTTATGTTTCTTATATTCCTCCCCTACTCCACCCCAATTCCTTCCAATATCTCAACACCAGGTAGGAGAGAGAAAGGATTAGTGGGAGAGGGGACACAGTTCTCTTAGCTGCTTTCTGCTGGTTAAGGTCATCGGGGTTCTTGAAGAACCTTGAAAGGTTCTCAAAAGGAAATCTCCAAACTGTTTCACAATAGCAATTAAGAGCAGCAAAAGGAAAGGAAGAGCAGCCTTGTTCTTTCACCCATTTCCTTTCTGGGTTCTGGCAATTATTCTCTCTCCAAAGTCTTTAGATTTAAACTATTTGCAGCTGGCAAATAGCTCCTCTCAGAGCCTGCATGATGCAAATAGTCTGCTGCTGCAGCAAATAGTCTGAATCAGTCCCACATCCCACACCTGGGACCAAAACAAAAACATGGTTATATCCACAACAGAATAGGGATCCAGTTTCATTCTTTAGCACATCAAAAGCAAGTTTTGTTCATCATCTGTTGTAATGTGTATTCCTTCCCAATGTGTGGATGGACTTTATATGTTAAAAAATCAGTTAGCTACAGATTTTGAAGAGTTTAAGTTAGCCTGAATATAACTCCATTTTGAAATAAAGGTTTTGACTGGGAACTGAATTCAGGTACCAGGAAATATCACAGAATGTACACCTGGCAGAAAACAAAGTTAACTCTCCTAGCAACAGCCTCCAGGAAATATAACAGAATAAATGCTTCATAGAAAATAGAAACAAACTCCCTGGCAATAATCAATGGGAATCGGTTGAGAATCGGGTGGGAAAATTATCCCCAATGTTTCAGATATGGTTTAGAAAAATAGCCATTGTGATTATTTGCCTTAGCCATTGTGATTGTGTGCCTCAGAAAAGGTCACCCCGCCCTGCTAAACTTCATCCAATTCTGTAACACCAAAGCTTGTGCCCCCCTGCTTGCTGCCATGGAAACCCCCCTGCTCACAGACTTTCCCTTTAAAAATCCTGTTCACTCAGAGCTCGGGGTCCCACTTCTCTACTGCTGAGTCAGTGAGACTTGGGTCCCGGGTTCCATCGCTCTCGTAATAAAGCTCTCCTGTAATTGCATCGAGTCGTCTCCTGGTGGTCTCTGAGGGTCCCGTGAACCTGGCAATACAATTTAATTTGTGTTCTCTGTTCTCAGTGGTCTCTGTGTCTCTGATAATTATAGCTTTGTTGTAAAATTTGAAAGGTGGTATGTTCTTTTTACATATGATTATTCCAATTATTCATGGGCTTTGGCAGTTAGTTCCCTATACATTTTATGGTTGGTTTTCTATTTCTACAAAGAATTCTATAGGTAGCTGGAAAGGCATTGCAGTCAGAATAAATCAATGCAATCTTTCATGGGATACAGGCATTGAAGACTATCTTCAATCCCAGGTATGCAGGTTATATTTCCACTTATTTGCAAATTTCTTAATTATTTTAAATGACAACATAGATGGAACTAAAGGGAATTATGTTAAATAAAATCAGCCAGTTACCTTGCTCAACTACGTTCATGGCTGCTTTATTTGTCATACCCAGTAACTGAAAACAACCTAGATGCTACTCTACTGAAGAATGGATAAAGAAACCATGGTATATTTACACAATGGAATTGAGCTATTAAAAACAAGGACATCATGAGATTTTTCAGGCAAATGGACTGCACTAGAAAAGATAATCCTGACCCAGACCCAGACCCAGAAAGACACATGTGGTATGTACTCACTTATAAGTATGTAAGTGGTACATATTCTCTTAAAAGTGGATAGTAGCCATAAAGTGCAGGGTAACCATATTACAATCCACAGACTCAAACAAGCTAAGTAACATGGAGGGCTCAAGGGAGGATGCTTAGAGCTCACTCAGAATGGGAAATAAAATAGATTTCAGAGGTGGAGGGAAGGAGGGAGTTGAGTGGGAAAGGGAGTGGGTAGGGGAACAGAAGGGATCAAGTGTGGGGAAGACTGAGGGAGAGAGAACTGAATTGGTGTGGGTGGGGGCAACTCTGGGATAAGCCAGAAACCTGGGAAAAGAGAAACTTCCAGGAATCTACGAGGGTGACCCTAGTTAAGACTCCTAGTAGCAACGAATGGAGAACCAGAAATGACCATTTCCTGTAACTACACAGGACTTCCAGTGGAGGGATGGGAACTACAACCTATCCATAAAAACTTTGACCCAAAATTTGTCCTGCCTACAAGATGTGCAAGGATACATTATGGAACAGAAATTGAGAGAATGGCCAACCAATGACAGGCCCATCTCATGAGAGAGAGCCAACCCCTGACACTATTAATGATATTCTGCTATGCTTGCACACAGGGACCTAGCGTAACTGTCCTTTGAGAGACTCCATTTAAAATCTGATGGAAACAGATTCAGAGATCCACAGCCAAACATTAGCAGGAGCTTGGGAATCTTGTGGAAGAGGGGAAAGAAGGATTGAGGGAGCTATCAAGATTAAGGATATCACAAGAAAACTTACAGAGTCAACTAACCTAGGCCCATGCGGACCTACAGAGACTCACCCACCGACCAAAGAGCATGTGTGAGATAAACCTAGGACCTGTATACATTTGTAACAGATGTGTGGCTTGTTCTTCATGTGGGTCCCCTAACAACTGTAGCATGGGCTGTCTCTGACTCTGTTGCCTGCCTTTGGATCCCTTTCCCCTACTTGGGCTGCCTTGTCTAGTCTCTTTAGTAGATGTTCCTATTTCTGCTGCAGCTTGCTATGTCAAGGTGGATTGGTATCCATGAGAGCTCTCCCCTTCTCTGAGGAGTAAGGGAGGGGAGAATAGAGGGAGTGGAGGAGAGAGAAAAGACTGGGAGGAGAAGGGGAAGGGGAAGCTGCTATCTGGATGTAAAATAAATAAGTAAATAAATAAAAATAAATGAAAAAATCATCCAGTTACAGTTTACAAACACAACATAAGTCATTAATATGTAGAATCTAAAAAAAAAATGTTGGGCTTACTGAAGAAAAAACTTAGTATGGTCTGCTGTAGAAATGGGAGGGAGAGAGCGCTGAGTGGTCGTCAAGTTACAGCTAGGTAAAGATTACAGTCTGGAGTGCTAAGGTAGAGCAAAGGTACAGAAAAGCAAACAAGCAAACACCGTTCGTTCCTACTTTACAAAATGGTCAGAAGAGAAAAAATTTGAGCAAAAAAATGTAAGCATTTGAAATGATGAGTATGCTAACCACACTATGATATATATACTAATCTATAATATTTAACATGTGACATGTAACATAATATATAATATATATGATATATAATATATATATTTATATGGCTCACCGTACTTCATAAATACGTCTAACTCTTACATGTCTATTTAAAATAAAACACTTAATTTTTTTTAAGAAAGTCTTTTATTTTATTACTGCTTACAAAAAAAAATTACAAGAAACTGGCCCTAACTTTCTCTCTGAAGCTTGTGACGGCTGGTAACACCTGTGTGTCTTCTTTCTTAATTTTTAGTTCAAATTTTCCATTTATTTTCAACCAGTTGTTGGGTTTAACAAGGTTCTCCTCAGCCCACATCTTCCTGTTTAAATGTTTTCTCCAACATTTTATAGTGTACACATGCGGTAACAGATATGAGCTGTGACATCTCCATTGAAATAAATTTATGATACAACTAATTCTTAGCTATTTTGTTAGGACATGGACTTCCAGCTTATTGTGCTGTAAAATTTATTCACAGATTTGTGTTATTTTTCTGTTACATTTCAAAAACTGTTAGCAGGATGGGAAACAGATGGAACAAATCAAATTGATTATTTTAAAAGGGGAGGATTCATACGGTCTGAATACTCTTCTTCTCCATGAGATAACACTTTATTTTAGACCCTGAGTCAGAAGCTGTCTTCGACACCCTAAGTTCTTCAAAGCTCACATCTACCTGGGACATTTCCAGGCTTGTCCCTGGCTTTTTTCTGTATCGGTCTGCTGACTGCGGTGCCATTGATCACATTTTATATGCTTCTAGCGCTTTCATTTCCTGGAGTCCCTTTTACTGTATATTGTGGTTCTGTGCATCACAGTCCACATGCAAATTCCATGCCTTTCCTGAACTGCTTTCCTCCTCGGCCTTCTCTAGACTCTTCCTACTCAGCAGTTAAGCTCCCATGCTACTAGAAGCTATTAGGACATGTTGCTTTTCTAAGGAGAGTGATACAAGAGGGAGCTTTCTGACTGTCCTCCTTAGCAAGCACCTGGTGGAGATGGGAGGCCAAGAGCTCACATCCTCTGCTAGGCAGAGGGAGTCAGAAACTTCATCGTGAATAATGAGTGCCATCACTTAGGAACAAGTAATTCTGTACTAAACATTAAAAGAAAGGAGTATTTGTCATTTTCTGGTTCTATGACACTCAAGGGCATTTATTTTAACATAAGGAAAGGTTCCAGTGGCTAGTTTGTCACCAAGCATAGGGAGTTTACTTTTCTGAGGAGTCACCTGAAAATGCATAATAACTGTTGTTATGGTTAATTTTATTAATTTTAAGTTGAATTGATCTGGATATTGTATTAAAGTTATTATTTTTTCTTAGTTTCTATTTTTGAAGTGCAATTGTTGTATTTACTATGTGAGCCTTTTAAGATCCTTACTAATAATTGGACAAAATACAATGATATTTTTTCAATTTGTACAGTATGTGAAAGTAGTTGTAGGCCATTTATAGTTTGTATAGTATAATTTTTTTTAACTTATTCTTCCTTAGCGTGATGTGTACCCTTTTTATATTCTTCACTTCGTGGTTGTGTTGGCAGCAATGCCAGTTCATGAATAGAAAATTTTTCCATAGGCCTCTATTTTCATGCTTGTGGAAGAGAAATCACTGCCCAGAACCATTCATATGAGAAATGAAACAGTGATGAAAAGCAAAGGTTCTGTTCAGCTATGAGTATGGGCTAAACATTCTTACAACAGACTTAATTCAGAGGATAAGCATCATACATTCATTTTGTCTGAACTCTGGCCTGAATGCCTCCCTTTGTGGTGATATGCCATCTTCTCTCTGGCTCTCCACAAAGTGGGCTTTATCTGATTAATTTTTCTTTTATTTGTTCAGCACATGCTTATCTGTTTCCTAGAACTGGGCAAGAGCTGGCACACTGAATGAACAAAATATACATTTGCCTGCTTGTGAAGCTTAAGTAGGAAAAGGAGAATGTCTCCACAGAGTGCAGACTGCTTTTAAACATTAAGAAGGGGAGAAAGACTATAAAAGACAGAGGACTGGGATATCTCCTGCAGGTCTTCTGTATGTAACAGGTAAACCCTCCTCCCATTGCATGAATAAGACCTGAACCATGACAATACTGGTTGACATGCCATCATGAGTGAGGAAAATCTCACAAGGCCCCACAACTCGATAAAGAGTTACAGGGACGTATTGAGAGGGAGAAACAGTTTTCTCCAGGGATGAGCTCCCTGATAACTTACCTATTTCCAAGGAGTCACACACACATACATATACACACACCACGGCACACCACACATACATCCACACACAAGTAACATTAAAGAGACTCAGCTGATCAGCTGATTGCATTTATACATTTATACATATGTTTGCTTGCACATATATATGTGTGAGCACGCAGCTGTATAACGATAATAATTAAGGAGTAAGAGGTCATGAATTTGAGGAGTGCAGAGGACATAAGAGGATTTAGGGATAGGAGAAGGAGTGTGGAAACTGCCCAAACACAGGGTCCATAAGTGAAATTTATGAATAATAAAATAAGAAAACAATAGAAAAATAAAATAAAATAAAAATTAAAGAGGTCCCGTCAGGAAAAGCAGGAGTTTGAAACTAGAAAGCAAGAAGGGGTGACAGCACACGTGTCTTCTTTCTTTGCTCAGCTCCAATTATAGGGCTATTGGTTATTTACAAGATCTAAGTGCAGCAACTGCACCACTGGGGAGATCTTGCCAAACTTGTCGTTCTTGTTCATGGGCATTAGAGCAAAGTAATGAATACTAATTGCTTTTTTCCCTTGGCAGGCAGTACATACATAATCCATGGGAGCACACTCCTTATAACAAACACACGAGCTAGGAAAACATTTGGTCCTTGTCACAAGCCATCTGAAGGGTCTGGAATATCCTTCAGCATTTCCACTGTTCTCTTGTTCCAGGTGACCCTTCAGAACCTTAGATTGGGCCAGAGGTGAGCTCTGAGAATGTCACAAATCAGCATTTTGGAAAAAAAAAAAAAGACACACTTTTAGAGGGATACTAATTTATTTTGATAGTCGCTTAAGTTACAAAATGAAACAAAAGTTATGAATGTATAAGCAAATAATTGGTCAGAAAGAAAAATTGACTTATGATCAAGAAACTACTGTCAATAATTTCATATATTAAAATACAAAATATATAAAATATGTACACAGAAATCTACATGATTTAAAAATCAGGTTCACAGTACACGTTATTTTACAGCCTCTGCTTTAAAATTGCGCTGTGGAACTTTTTGCTGTTATCAGGTATTTTCCCAGAATATGACACTGAATAGCTGCAAGTGATCCTGGAAAGCACCTAACATATGTGCTGCTGCGGGGTGTCTGTTGTCTCCATTTGTTTATTTTTGTGATGTCTCTGATCATGGCTTCAAGGTCAATGCAAAGATGTAAATTTGGAGGGCAGAGTGAGTGAAACTTTTTTTTTCCCACGGAGGCTTTTTATTTGTGCTTTACATCTCTAGAAAAAAAAAATCCCAGGATTTTGCCTCCTGTGTGTTTTCGTCTTCATGGTCCATGATGCCAGCTGAGGTTGTCAGTACAATGAAGCCAAATTGACGGGATGGGAGCAGATTGTTCTGCCATTTTTCTAGGTCTTTGAGTTGCACATCAAATCTAGTGCTGATCACTCCACACTTGTTCAACCTGCCTGTTAGGTTCACAACAATTTTCCCAGCTCTGTGATCATCAATGATCTCAAATTCACCAACGTAACCATGCTTCATCATCACAGTTAGGAACCGAACGATGACTTTGGAGCATGGCCTGATGAGGACCTGGCGTTTGCCTCTCTTCTCAGCATTGTTGATACTCTTGAGAGCATCTGCCAGGACATTCATGCGCACCATGGTGACGGCGCGGAAAGATGGCGGAAAGAGGGTGGGAGGGCCGAACGCACCAACTTTTTTTTTTTAACTTATGATTATACTATACTAATTGATGATACATACAATGATTATATTTAGATATAACCACAGAGGTTATATTTAGAAATAGTCAAACCAAAGGTTAAGTAAATATAAGATGGACTGGTACGAAGTAGCATTACAGAATCTTTCAGGTGTGCACAGTGGAATTGCTGTCATTAAGAAAAGATACCTCCATTCAAGTTCCCATTGACCATACTATTTTCTTTAAGCAACATTCACATGATAGTACAATGGTTATAGTATTACAAGCAAGCTGTGGACATGCCTCCAGCTCTGCTATTCACTAACGGTCAGGCCTTTTGTTTGCACAAAGATGTCAAAGCCAGAAACTCTCATTTGGAAATTTCATAGATCTTAGAAACCTACCATTTTTTCTTCTGAAGCTTTCCTTTCCTTCTAGACCACGGGGAAGGGATGGTCTCCTTTTCTCTTCTCTAATGGTGGCTCTGGAACTTTTTCCATCTTCCTCAAGGAACAGGACACTTTCCTACGATTCTTTTAGTTTGTTATGTAAGATAAAATAAAAAAGTTTCATGGTGAAAACCATTTATCTTGGCTTCTCTGACTTCACCTCCAATGCTCAGTAGCCTTGAGTCTCATAGAGCTGTATCCTGTTTATTAAACTTTTTACACCCATTCTAGAGGTCTTTTTAGAGCAAAAGCTTTCAAAGTAGTGGTCCTGAAGCACAATGGCATTGACACAGGATAATGGCACATGTACAAAATATAAAATCCCATGTGCGGATCTATCACAGTGATGATAACATCAGGATTTAGGAATCTGGCCCCTCTGATTCCACAGTTTTCAGTGGCAACATCTGAGAAAGATGATTATATTAGACCTGTGATCTGGAGTGTATGCCTGGCAGTTTACACACTCAGTCTTGGTTAGTCTTGCTCATCTATGAAATATCTGTGGCGCTGAAGATATCAGTATATTATTTCCTCAACTGACACAATCTCTGTGGAACCTTGTGCCTCTGACACAAATGGAACCTCCAGCATCTGCACCATGCTCTGCTTCTGCTGCATGCTCTACCCCACCTCACCAAGTAGAGTGAAATACCTTCTGGGCTTGGGCCTGCAACATAGGTGAAAACAATGGTTTATCATTATGCCCAAGCCTAGAGGAAAAGGAAGAAAATAATGAGGACGTGGAAGAGGGAGAAAGCAGACGTGTCACTGACAAACAAAAGAAACCAAGGAAATAATAAAAAAGTGGACCAGATAGTTGGCTTTTCTCTCATCTCTCTAAAAACTGACTTGCTGTGCATTTAATTTTTGATGTAAGATTTATTCAGAAAATGTTTCAAAATGTGAATATTCCAGTAAATTTTGGCACTATAAGGACTTGGAGAATGTGTCATAAAATAGTTTCACTATTTGGAGGAAGAAAACAGAAGCCCCAGTTACACTGGCATGGTTTAGAAAAGAATCATTTTGTAGGTATTTTGAGGATAACAAAACTTGGAGATACTCCGTAAAGATGCTGGCCAAGCAGAATGGGTGCAATGACGTTAGTGATGGGCTGGTTCAGGGAGGATTCTGAGGGGTTCACAGGCCTCAATCATCCACAGCAGGACTGCAGCAATGATACCATGGGGCTGCAGCTGAGAGGAAATGAATGTCTGATCACAGAAGCCAACATCGTCAGCTGTGACTGATAGTGAAGGCCATGTAACATTCTCCCCATGGAACAATTGGTGACCTTCTCATTGGCTCAGTCCCACATGACAAAGATATAATTTGTCCTAATTCTTAAAAGAACAGGAAAACACTGATGTAATCTGTTTGTTTAATTCTAGAAAACCTCTCCCTGAAGCTTTTTTTTTTTTTTTTTTTTTTTTTAACTGTCAGACTGGGAAGGGATGTCTGGGAGAGTAATCAAAGGCTTTAAATGGAAAAGAGAGGCTCTTACTGCAGTTTAGGTACTCTCTCAGTGAGGGTAATGGGAAATGGGGACCATTTAGACAGGCAAGCAAAAGATCAAGGATGTCTGTGGATACAGTACAAGTTGTTTAAAGTTGGTGCCAACTCAAGCCAATAAGCTGCAGTTCACCTTTGCACCATCTATGCTTAGCAAGTTAGTATTTGTGACAAGGCTTCCAGATGCAGAAGAACATCTGGAAAAGAGAACAGACTGAAGGGCTGAGTTGCTTCCTGTTGACTATAGATTATAACAGATACTGCGGTATTGTCCTTGCCTAGGAACTAAGTTTAGAATAATAGGTTAGCATTGCTCTTATGACCTAGGTATATAAGAGGTACGTTTTAAAGCTAGTATTCTATAAAATTCACTTGAAAATTATGTATATGAAAATCTCACGAGCACTACCAGCTGAACATAGTCATCCTTTGTTTTTCTTCCTCTTCACTGGGTGAATAGATTTTTTTCTATCTCTTTATTATTCCTTTGTGGTGTGTGTGTGTGTGCATGTGTGTGTGTGTACCCATATAGAGACCAGAGGTTATTGATGGGTACCTTTGTCCTCAGCTGCTCTCTACACTATTTTTCTGATACAGGGTCTCTCACTAAACCCGGAGCTCACTGATTCTGTGATTCAGCTTCTTAGGTTGCACTTTGGATCTGAACTCATATGTAGGCTACAAGCACTTTACCAACTGAGCCATCTCCTAAGCTTTTATTAGTCATTCTTTACTCCCTGTGAACCTTTTTGCCTGAATTCATATTTGCCTGAATATTTTGTTGTTACTTTTCATTTGCTCTTTTGGGCTCAAACTCAGAGCTCCACACAAGGTGGGCAAGCTCTCCATCCCTGAGCTGTGGTTGGGGCCCAGGTTAATGCTCTTAAGAACAAATACATGCTAATTTTTAAATTCATATCTGCAACCCTTGGAGATTCAGGCTTATATGTGTAAATATTTAGTGGACATCTTCACCTTTCTTTATGTATTCATGATAATGCTTAATAGATCTTCAGCGACCCCCAGCGTGTTTCTCATGAAGGGCTAGGCGCACAGTAAACAGTTGTTTACTGAATTAAAGAACTACAGTGTTCCTTTTCCCATGTCTACATTTCATCCTGTATGTTTTGATTTTCCTTAACTGTACCGCTGCAACTCCATCTGATTCAGGCAGTAAACACGGAGGCAGTTGTAGGCTTAGATTTTTCACCTAACCTACTTTATTTAGTGTTTATTAAATGTTTATACCCCCCTTCCACTCACTGACCAGAGGTAGGGGAGAAAGAAGGTTATTAGGTAAAGGGGGTTGTAGACATTTTTAGAAGTGGTTCCTTGGGATGAGTTCACTCCTCATTGTCCAGACACCAGCAGCCCAGTCCGAAGGCAACATAAAGCAGCAACAGGAATCAGCAGGATTCAGCAGATCAAGAGAAGTCGGCGAAAGCCGTGAGACTCAGTTGGATTGCCCTGAGAAGTTTTCTGGAACGTTTCTCTCTGTGAAGGCAAGTGTCGAAGCACAAAGACAAGCACAGCCATGTCTACCCAAAAAGCAATGTCTCACTCCTCAGAACCCACCCAAGGATGTTCACAGCTGACCAAAGTCACGCCCCTCACACAAGTCAGCTCACAGCAAGACATCACATGCCCTCTCAAAAACCAGCCTCCAACAAAACATCATGTGTCATGTCACAAGACAGTTTCTAACAAAACATCACATGACTCAACTGAGTCTTCAAACAAACCAGAAACTTTAACTTCAGGCAGTTTTGGCCGTTCCTACAGTTCATTATATGCATCTCAGCAGCCATTAAACACTTTGAATTCTATGAAAAAAAATCTCTGCAACACAGTTCTTCCTTTTACAAACTATTACTGAACAATTTTGACTTTCCTACGGAAAGTATTGTACTTTCTGAATTGCTTTGTCCCTTGAGTGTGCATGCTTAAAACCCTAATATCAAGTACCACAGGATGCGGCTTTATTTGCAAATACCTCCTGTAAAGAGGTAATTAACTTAGAATGAGGCCAACCCAGTTTGACTGTTGTCATTAGAAGCAAAGACAAGTTAAACATAGAAAGTCACCATAGATGTGTTCACAGAACGAAGTCCATGTGAAGAGGTAAGATGCAGGTGGCACCTGAAAGGCTAGGAAAGGGGCCTCATGAAAAAGCAGACTCGCAACACTTAAAGTTTGGACTTTCACATTCCAGAACTCAGGAAAAATCAATTTATTTAGGCCACTCAGTATTTTGTTATGACTGCTTTAGAAAAATGGTATGTCTTTGTGGAAAAGATTCCCCAGTCGGCAGTGTGACATCTGTCTGTCTGTCTATCTATCTGTTTTCCATTTATCTATATAACATACATCTTCCCTTCATATTTATATTTTTTCATCCATTAAGATGGACTACACAGTAAGAACAAGAATATATATATATATATATATATATATATATATATATATATATATACACACACACACACATATATGACATTTGAGGTATAAATCAGGAAACCAGTCTAATTTATCATTCTACTTAGTCTGTATATGATTTTTCTTAAACAGTATAAAAACTTCAAGTAACCATGTTACTTCAGTATTTCAAAACCATTTTGTTCTTTATACTAGGAGTAAATTAAAAAATCTTGTTCTTCTAGACAAATTATTTTGCAGTTTGTTTCTCCACTTGTCTTTCCAAATTCATCTGATTTACAGAGAAAAGAATCAAAGAAGTGGAAGGTCAGAGAGAGAGAAAGCTAAGAGACAAAGTAAAGAGATTGACTCATTCTTTTGTCTCATTTTTTGTCTCATTCTTTCTGTTTTTTTCTGATTCTACCTGCAATATCCTATGAGATAATTGGGGCGTTCTTTCCAAGTCTGGCTAGAAATGTAGAAGTTTGGTCTTGTGAATAAAATATAGAATTGTTAACATCCTGTCTTTCTATTTATTTTAATTTTGTCATGAGAATATAGGCTTGCAAATACTGCCCAGCATTTGAGAATAAGGATTTATTATTTTTCAATATTGGAAAAAGTTATTGGTAAGATTTCTTTTCCAGACTTCTTAATGGAGCAAACTAAAAAGCCTGGGGTTAGATGGGAGGGGAGGAGGACCTCCCCTATCAGTGGACTAGCGGAGGGGAATGGGAAGAGATAATGGAGGGAGGGCAGGATTGGGAGGGGCCGAGGGAGGGGGCTACAGCTGGGATACAAACTGAATAAACTGTAATAAAATTTTAAAATTCCTGAAAAAAATCTCTAAGTTCACATAACTAAAATCAACTACCTGGGTGATATTCTTCATGTTGCTGCATATTGAAATCAAGACATTGTACACGTTAGACAAGCGATCTAATAGTAACCTGAATCGTGCTCCCCTAATATGGGGATCACGTGAATGTTGTAAAGCAATAGGTAGAGGTGCTGAATAGAAGTAGCACACTTCTGTGCACTTTTTATAACTTACCCTCTACTTACCTCAGAAGATTCACAGTGTCCGGCCAACTTCCCCCAAAGGGTTATATTAAATAAGGCAGACATGAATCATAAAGATTTTGCAGAGAATGATGTTTTGACGGCCTGATGTTGTTACTATCACTTGATGAATGTGTATGCTTGCATGTTATTATCAACTAGCAAGAAATAGCAATAACATGAAGGGTTTGTTTTTTTGATAGGAAGATAGGATTTTTTTTAATTGGTGTATTTTATATACCAATTACAAATAGTCTCAGACTTCTAGTAACATGAATGATACTCCCAAGAAAACCATGGAGTGCACCAACTTTCTAAATGTTACAAATATTTTTATGCAAGGAACTTCAGCAAAGCACTCAATGTCTAGCAGAATGCCAGACACAGAGGAAGGAATTGTCCCGTATACCAAGGCAACTACACTTTAGTTCCCAGAAACCAAAGGTGGGGCAACCTCTTTTTTTTTTATTTTTTTTTATTATTATAATCTTTTATTTATTTTTTATTAATTACACTTTATTCATTTTGTATCCCCCCATAAGCCCCTCCCTCCTCCCCTGCTGATCCCACCCTCCCTCCCCTTTCTGCATGCATGCCACTCCCCAAGTCCACTGATAGGGGAGGTTCTCCTCTCCTTTCTGATCTTAGTCTATCAGTTCTCATCAAAAGTGGCTGCATTGTCCTCTACTGTGGCCTGGTAAGGCTGCTCCCCATACCCCATCCAGCTATATGCCCTGAAGCTAGGGCTGGGAAACCACCTTTTTCAGGCCCAAAGTCAATGAGGTCTCCATCTATGGGATCAGCAAGTCTGCAACTGTATGTGGGAAGTACTTTCTAAGGTTACAGCTGAGTGTAGCAATTACCAGCTCTTAGAAACAGTGATCAGCCAAGGATTTGAACATAGCAATAGGGTTACAGTCTCCAGAGATATGTAACACTTAGAGATGGGTTAAAAGGAAGCCTGAGGAAATCATCCCTGAACAATGGACATGAGAGTACACTGGAGAGGAACAAATGTGCTGTGAGGATGTGTCTTTACTGGGGAATTGTGTGCACTGCATAAATTGATAACATACGTCAGACTTTTCTGATTTTGCACACAAATAGATGTGTTTCATCATAACAAAATCAAAGTACACCTCATTAATACCTATTAAAACAAAAGACAGTTCTGGGCCAGTGACTGATTGAAGAAGCAGAGTCCTGGTGAAGTATGAGGATGGCAAAAATGCTGGAGAAATGTTCCCTTTCTGATCCCCACAGGTCAATTTTCCCTGCTCATCCAGGCCTACTGGTAGCTTTTGTATGTTCCACGGGCTGACCTTACCACCTAAGACTGAACTCCCATCTTCTCCCCACACTCTGCTCATCCCCACCTTCAGTTTTCCATTTTGTTGTTTGCTCTCATTTTCTGTTTCACCCCCAGCACACTGATGCTCTATAATGTGCTGAGTCAATTAAAAGGTTAACATGTATAAAGATAAATAAATAAATGAGAAAAGCAAATAAGAAAGAAAGAGGGGGAGGAGGTTAAGGACGTATACAAAGATCCTTTAGCACTGGAAGAAACTCACCCTCTCATTGCTTCCTCACTTCCCTTACTGTTGTTCCTCATTAAAAAGAACTTTCTAAGTACACAAGAATGCACAGAAACGTACCTGTCCTAGGCAGCAACGTTGGGAAACGAGGACTGGCAGGTGACTGAAAGATTGACATCACATCACTGAGCAGGTGACTGACGGAAAGAGAGGCACAGAGTGGGCGAGGTTGCCTGTGTCACCAGTTGGTGCCCTTTCCCCCCTGAACACGGAGCCAGTGAAGTGTTGCAGTCCAGTGAGAATGCGGCATCAGAAGGAAGGTAGCCATGGCCTCAGTTCTAGCTCTGCCATTTCTTAGCTCTGTGAAAGCTGGGGGTGATTAAACTTTGCACTGTTTTCTCATTTACATTAAGCAGTTGGTATTTCCTTTCTTATTGGATTATCTGAGATGATATGCTTGAACATTGTTAGTTTCTTTATATTCCCCGTTCCCGAAACCAAGTCTTGGACAAACAATTGTGTGGTTAAATCAGCAGGAAATCAGAGACCTGTGGGCAGTCCTCAGGCAGGTAGTTAGTCATAGGGCAAGCTATGACAGGTCAAGAAGAGAGTGACAATAGTGGTTTGCTAATGGGTATCATGGGTTTGCTACATATGAGAAAAAATGAAGAGGAAAGCTTTCCCTGGCATCACAGAGGCACAGAGACAATTCACTTCACCATGATCCCTGAAGAAGACAGCAGTTAAAGTCCGTACCCCCCACCCCGTTTGTTTGCAGAGAACAGAGTCTAGCAAACAATAGCGACACAGATGCTTGTGATATGAAAGTATGTTAGAATCAAGTGTAGTAACCACTTTAAAGAAGATCATGAGAAACGCACAGAGTTGAAATTACTTAGGATATTGGTCGATATCACAGCTCTTCACGAACACGTGCAGAGAACATGCTGACACTGGGTGGGGTCAGGACAGGGGCCACAGATGCCAACGACTCTTCCGTCTATCCAGCCCCACACAATACAATGTCTCTTTTACCTCCAGAGTAACAGAAGACTTCTGTAAATACTTAGAAAAACAGAGAGAAAATAAACCCCCACTATTTGGGTCTACAGTTTTAAAGTGCTGAATTGTTTTGTTTTGTTTTAGACCTATTTTATGTGTACAACCATATAAAGCACGAGTGCCTGGAAGTTATGACTAGTTGTGAGCCAACGTGTGGGTTCTAGAACCCGAATCCTGGTCCTCAGCAAGAGCAATGCATGTTCTTAACCAGGGACCCATTTCTCCAGCCCGTTTCCCAAATTTGAATTATTTTAAAACTCCAAACTATGTTTTCAAGCAGAGGAAAATGCACACACTTTCACAGATGACATTGTTGTGTGTAAGGCTTTTTAACCTCCTGCTTTTTACTCCACGTTTAAGCATTCTAGCCATAATAATTCTTCATAAATTTTAAACTACCATGTATCATGTAAAGTATGTATCCAATATTAATGAAAATGGAACCTGATTTCCGCAGAGCTAGAGAGCCCGGAGCAGGAGCTCTGAGTGATGGTTACTTCCAGAAGGAAAGTCATGTTCCTCAGTGGAAATGGCTCATGCTTTCTGCAGCACTGCGAAGCTGGGAGAGACGGCCATCAGAATGATTAGATAAAGCATGCACCTGCAGACCTAGCGCTTAAAAGAAAATGAATAACTTATGAGGAAGAAGACTGACAGCAAAAGTCAGAAAATCGATACATGGTGTCCCATCAGGCAGTCGAGAGTATTTTTGGCCATGAGAGTTTTGTCCATTATTAAGGAGCAGAGGTAATGATGTGTGCGTGCTGGCACCTCTCTAACTACACATTTGAGCAGGCTTGGGGAGAGACAGTTTCTCCTGACTGTGAAGCTCTATAAAATGAACTATCCGTTGTCTTTGTAAGGATAGCCGACATTTCCTGACATTTCAGCAAGGGCTCTTCGCACGCACACAAGCATTTCTGTTTTCTCGGTAGCCAATGACCCAGTGAATCCTCCCAGCACATCCAGCAATTAACTTCCATTATTGTTATTCCATGACACACAGAACAGAGGAGGGTGGGTAAAGAGGTTACCTTCATTGTGTCAGGACAAAACCCCAACAAGACTTTGCGCCGGTAGGGCCTGCATAATGGCTTAGCAGGTGAAAGCACTCGTCCCATCCACCAGCCCGGCAGCCTGAGTTCCAGCCTTAGAGCCCTTGCTGGAAAAAGAGAACTCACTCCAGGAAGGAGTCCCCTGACCTCCGAACACACAGGGGCATGGGTGCACTTGTGTGCACTCTCTCTCACACACATGCCTGTGCACACATGCAAACATAAGCACAGAGTCATAGGATATTTTTGAAAGATTTAAAACCAGCATCTGTTCCTAGAGTAATATCTGCATCATACAATTGTTTTCCATATTCACACATACAGTATAAATACACTTACATGCAGGTGGGTGAATATATCTAGGTAAACGTCTAGCTCATTGTGTGTGGTATATTTGTGTAGTTTCCCTCTTAAAAATATCATCACTTTGTGTGAATGTGTGTGACGTGTGTGTGTGAGGGGGGGGTGCTACGATGCACATATGGAGACCAGAGGACAGCTTTGCGAGGTTGCTTTTCTCAGAGTTTAATGTGGGTTCTGGGAATCAAACTCAGGTTTGCAGGCTAGTATGACCAGCGCTTGTACCAACTGAGCAGTCTTATCTGCCCTGCTTCCCTACCACACTCAAGTGGTGGTCTAGCTCCTTTCCTTGTGAACTGCACTAATGGAAACCAAGTTTCCCATCTCACAGGGTTCTCTAGCTCACCTGCAACTTTTCTTCATCCATTATGTAGGTGTAGTTTCTGTGAGAGCACAGCTCTTCCTGTGGACTATGTAGAATCTTGTGGTTGGACTTCTTTGTTGATTTAAAGCAGTTAGCAGCTCCTTCTAGGACACTTGTCATCATTTACCTTCTAGGACAATGTTCACCCTTGATTCTTTTATACTTTATGGCATTTTTATATGCTTGATGAGCTTTTGACTTGAGCCCTTAATTTGCTTTTCTCCAGTTTTTCTTTTCTCTTCTATTGTTTTCTCACTTTATATTTTCCCACTCTAAAACATCTTTAAAGGACCTGTACTGTGTGATAGTTCTTCAGCCTAATTACTTTCTGGAAGTAGAAAGGAGTGTGTTGACTTCCCTCTGAAGGACTGACAGGTATTTTACGTTTAAGATGAACAAAACTCAACACTAATCTTTCCCCAACACTCAATTACTCCTCTTGTAATGCATCTCCACTAACTGGACTGCCCTAATTTAATTTATATTACTATAATAAACACCATGACCAAAGCCAAGCTGGGCAGGCAGGGTTTGTTTCAAATTACAACTCTTAGCTCATAATTTATCACTGATGGAAGTGAGGTCAGGAAATCAAGGCAGGAATCTGGGGGCAGCAACTGTATCAGAAACCATGTTGAGAGGTACTGCTTGCTGAGTTGCTCTCCATGACTCAAAAACCCAGGACCAGCTACCCAGTGGTGGCACCATCTGCAGTGGGCTGATCAGTTCCAAATCAAAAATACATCTCACAGACTTTGCTGAATGCTAAACTGATGAAGGCATTTTCTCAATTGAGGTTTTATCCTAGATGATCTGAGTGGTGTCAAGTTGATAAAAATCTAACCAGGACAAATGCTGTGCTTTCTTCATCATGAACTAGAATACTGACACCATTTGAGTGTTTCCTTATCTCTTTGTGGTGTTGGTTTCTGAGATAGTATTTAATTCCTAAATCATGGAGTCTTGTATAAATGATGGCACTTTGGGGTCCAAATTACTGAAAAGAAACTCAACTTCAATATCTCATAGGCACAAGAGAAACGACACAGACATTTGTCTCATTGATTAGTGGAATCAGGACTGAGAAACAAGGAAACCAATGTCATAGTTGTCTCTGAATCCCTTGATCTCTCTCCTGTACCACCCACTGTGTCTCCTTCTTCCCTGGATGTTAGCTCTTCCTGTCATTGCATTCTATATTCACAGCTCCAAGGAGCGAACAGTCTACCTTTTATTCCCTCGGGCCATTCCCAAAAATAATTTTGTTTTTGTATTCATGGGTACTATATCTCTAATGCTTGGCCCAGTGATTGTGGTTGGGGTGGAGCATGGGAGCTTCAGAGGAGGTGACAGACTCAGTTCATATGCAGGAACAGCGGCTCTGTCAGCATCGCTGCTCTCGTGGAGTGGGAACCTACTCACCGTGTGGAGATGGTTCTATCAGATGAACCGAGAAGATAGGCTGCACAAAAGTGCTCTCCACCACAAACCTATTCCACCCCCCCAGCCCTACTTCTGCTTCTGTTGTTCTTCTTTTCTAAATTTCCCAAGTCACCCTCCTCTTCTACTTCTCGCTGAGTCTTGTCCTTTTTAATTATATTGTCTACACAAAGAATCGATTTCATTTGAAGAACATGCACAAACATGTGATCAATACTCATATTTTTAGCTTCTTTTCCTGCCACTCTGACAAAGTACCTGACAGAACAACTTAAAAAGTTAATTATTAATCCATGGTCTCATAGGCCGCAGACCATGATCCTTGGAGTTGTCAATTCTGAGCTCATGGTAAGGCAGAAACTCCTGGTGATGAGGCATATAGTAAAGGATGTTCATCTCAAAAAGGATGGGGGAGAGGCCCTTCACGGAGCCCAGCCTTCAAGGCTGTGCTTGTAGTGAACGGCTTCCTTAGTCTGGGAGCCACCTCCCCAAGTTTTCAAACCTCCCAAAAGATTACCACCAGCCGGCTATACCAAACAGCGCACGAGTTTACGAGGGCATTTCACATCCCATGAAACCATCTGTATGAAACTCCTCCAAAGTTCTTTTCATCTCCAGGTTAAAGTCCTGGAGGGTAGATTCTTTCAGAGTCGCCCTCTGGTAGACTCCTTCCAGTTCCCTGTCTTCTCCCTCTTCCAATGTCCATCCCATTTGCCTTTCTGAATGAGGATTGAGCATCTCTCCTAGAGTCCTCCTCTTGCTTATCATCTTTAGGTGTACAGATTTTGGTATGATTATCCTACATTACCTTCTTGACTCTTAAAATTTATTTCTCATGTACATCTCACAGGAAGTCTTTCTAACACGTATTTTACGTTTTCATTGACATTTATATCTTCTTTTTTGAGACAGGGTTTCTCTCGATAGCTCTGGTTGTCCTGGAACTTTCTCTGTAGACCAGGCTGGCCTTGGACTCTGAGATCTGTCTGCCTCTGCCTATCAGCTGCTGGGGTTAAAGGCATGCACCACCATCTATCTGAAATAGATCCATTTTTAATCACAGTACTTCCTCAGCAAAATGCAAGTTCTCTGTGGTGAGTGCCTCTGGGTTAAATAGCTGGAGCGTTCAACTGACTAAATTGCTGTCGGTTCAGTGCTAATCATTCTAGAAATACTAGGAAAGTAAGTCAAGAATGAAAATACCAGATACAGTCAATCATAGCTGCCATTATTTCTTAGATACTTGTCAAGATTTGACTCTAATGCATTTATAAGACACATTTGACCTTCTGGAAACTAAATTACATTCATTATATTGAGGTTCAATCAAAATCTCCTTTATTAAGTTACTTGTTCTGGGTATTAGACCAACATCTATTTTTAAATGTTTAATAAGTCAAAGATCAATGATTGCCAGCATCAAATTTGCCCACATTTTTCAATGGCATTTTTGGTCTGGATGGAATATATCACACTATCCCAGCAATATTGTAACCAATATTGTCACTTATATGGTACCATATTTGAGAAAAGCGTTTGTGTATTTTTTCTTTTCCTTTCTAAAACTTTTGTAATACTTGTTTATTTTGGATATGAGCATTCCTATGTCATCGCACAGATGTGGTTGCCGGAGAACAATGCGAGGGAATTATTTTCTCTTTCTAACATGTGGGTCTCAAACTTGGTAGTCAAACTTGGCTTGACAGAGGAATCTCTACCCACTAAGTAAGCTGTTTCACTGACCCTTTATTTTATTGAAAAAGACTGTCATCCAGCCTTAGTTGGCCTGGAATTCACTATGTAGAACAGGCTATCTCAAACTTACAGTGATCTTCTTGACTGTCTTTTGAATGCTGAGATTACAGGTATTTGACACCAGACCTGGATTCAATTTGTTATTATTTTTTTCATTGGGACAGAGTCTTTGTGGGTCAAGGTGACCCTTGAACTCACTATGTGGCTCAGACTTATTGTGAACTCACCATTCACCTCGCTCAGCCTCTTGAGTGCTTGAATTGTGGAAATATAAACCATTTCCAGTTAAGTATTGAATTTTAGGTCAGATATTTACCAATGCTACATTTATTTTGAAATAAGTTCATTTATACACTCACAAATGAAATTTGTTTCTCAGTGTCATTTTACCGAACGCTTTACTTTTTTTTTTTTTTTTTTTTTTTTTTTTAAGAAGAGGAACCTTTATTTTTTTTCCCCATGGAAAATGTTCTTGGTCTTCTTAAGGTTTCCATTAATTTGGTTGTTCATTTAGTAGTGATGTTTTGAGTCCTGCCAAACAGGACTTTGTCCGTCTCTCTGCTCATGGACTCCTCTTTTTTTTTTTTTAATATAGGTATTCTTATTTATTCCTATCTCATGTCATTATTGTATTCAACAAAACTCTCTTCCATGACCTCCAAAATCACATATCTATTTTCTGTCCAGCATCTCTACTTTTTAAATGGCTCCCTCTAACTCATTTCTCCATGACTTCTTCTTGAGTTCCTGTATCCACGCCTTAGAGTTTCTGCTCCAACTTGCTAAATTATAAGCTGAAATAAACACTTTCCTACCTGAGTTGCTTTTGGTCAGCATATTTTATCAGAGCAATTGGAAGTAAACTAAGACAGAGCTATTGCCTGCCTATTAGCTGTGGATCCCATCCACTTACTCCCTTTCCCACTGCTGTTGTGCTCTAATCAACATCATGTGCCTTTCGACATTACTTTAATTCCCTTCACTCAGACCCCAGTATCTACATTTACCTTTCTCTAAATCTGCTATCCACAGTATCGACCAAATGATCGTTTAAGAGATTGTGACCTGATCAAGTTATGCCGGTGCTTAAAGCTCTAAGTGATTTCCCGTCACTTTTAGGACCAAATCCAAAATATTCTCTATGACCTACAAAGAAATGCTTCCTTTCCAAGCTGTCATTATTCTTCCTCCGGATCTCTCTGTGAATCAATCACAAAACTATCTTTCTCCTTTTCAAAGCAAGCTCAAAGCCTTCACACACATTTTAAATGACATCAGTATTCACATTAAGCAGAAATAAAGTTTACCGCCACAGAGAATGTAGGAACATAAACATCTATTAAAAAAACCTTTAAAGTGTTCTTTCTCTCTCTTGTGCCATCGCCCTTCTTAAAAGTACCTAGTGCTGTCTTTTGCATATTTTACTAACATGATTGTGTATGTGTGTATGATTGTAAGCACATGTGTATATGTGCCTGCGCATGTGTCTGTGTATGTGAGCATATATGTGTGTTATGAATGTGTATATATGTGTGTATACCTGTCTGAATATATGTTCATGTGTACATATCTGTGTGTGTAGTGTGTATGTGTGTTTGCATGTGTATGTGTGAATAATTGCATGTATATATGTGTATATACATATGTGTATTTTGATAGATGGGATGGGTATATATTGTGCTGTTTTTTTTTTATAACGTAATAGAGTAATTCATATACAAGTTCCTGGATGTGACTATCTGAATTCAAATCTCATTTCCAACCTTTCCATGATCAAGGCACATGGTCTTGAACAAGTTATTTATTTACTCAACATCTTAGTCTCCTGTCTGTATACTGAGTGAGTAATCCATTCTACTTCATAGGCTGTTTTGAAGGTCGATCAAGTGAATCCACACAGTCGAAGCACATAGAGCACTGGGCACCTGATTTGACTGTCAGTACTAAAATGTAATTATTATAAAACTATAAGATATATATATATATATATATATAACAAATTATATATAATATATGTAAATAATATATTACACATATATAATTTGTTTGTTTATTGTGTGTATGTGTGTGTAGTGGGGCACATGAGCCACGATGCATCTGTGGAAGGTCGGTAATTTTGCTTATTACAAGATGTGGTTTTGGGAAAAGAGCTCAGGTTGTCAGGCTTGAGGCCATATACCTTTACCCTTGAGCCATCTCACTGCCCCAAGGATTTAAAATTTGGGAAGAGAAAAAAAAAACTGTTCAGAACATACTGGTGATTTGGGGTTTGGGTGGTCTTCTAAATGTCCTCTTCACTCCTGGGAGTCTGAGTCTTGGGCACTTCTGAGAACCAGTACCCTTAGTACTGGTTACTAGTACTTAGTACTAGTATGGCTGCTCACTAGATGATCTATGTGGCCCCAGAAGAGTCTCAATTCCCAGGAAACACTGCAATCAGCTGCAAGATAAAACCATCTGAGGACTATTTTGCTTCTGTGGTGACTGTGGCATCCACACACCAACTTCATATTCTTTTTTTTTCTCTTTCTCTCTCTCAAACCAGCCCAACCCCCACTTCAAATTATAACAAACAAAATACCATATATATTGTTTTATTTTGTATTTATATATGTATATATATATTTTTTTCAGATCACCAAAAGAACTTGGAGTTTATTTTGTGCTTGCCAACTACTCTTGAGGTTGATATAGCCAGTGTCACTCCATTGGAGAAAACTGATTTTCCCTTTCCCAACAGGTATTGACTACAAATATCTTCTTAGCTGGGGTAGGACTTTATGCCCACTTCCCCTTCTCTCTGCTGAGATTTTTTTGGGGGGGATTGGCTTGAACTTGTGCAGATCTTGTGCATTCTATTGTAGTCTTTGTGAGTTCATATGTCCATCAGCCCTGCTGTATATGGAAATTTTTTTTTTTTAAATTCTCCATCACCTCTGGCTCTTACAGTCTTTCTGCCTCCTCTTTTACATAGATCCCAGAGCCTTGGCGGTCAGAGGGCTTTAATAGATGACCTATTTAGTGATGAGTGCCCCAAAGTCTCTTGCTCTCTAAATGTGCCTAGTGTGGGTCTCTGTGTTCATTACTCTCTCCTGTAAGAAGAAGTCTCTCTAATGAGGATTGAGTGGGGTACACTGACCTTCAATTCTGACACTTTTGTGGCTTTATGTTCTATTGTACTTCCTATATTTTTGGAAGGAAAAGTTGTCACAATTATATAATTTCTTTGCTGATACACCTTTTCTATTAAGATGTATTACCTGAGCCATGTGAGATCAAATTCTAGTTACACGTCCATGTACGATTCCACAGTGTTGACACTAAGGCAGATTTTGCTTCCCAGTCCAGGCATCTTCTTTTTTTAAATTTTTATTTTAAATTTTATTTTATTAATTACAGTTTATTCACTTTGTATCCCAGCTGTAGCCCCTCCCCCATCCTTTCCCTTTTCTCCTCCTATGCCCCTCCCCCAGTCCAATGATATGGAGTTCTCTTCCCCTTCCATCTAACCCTGATCTATCAGGTCTCATCAGGACTTACTTCTTTGCCTTCCTCTGTGGACTGGTAAGGCTCCTCCCCCCTCAGGTGGAAGTTATCAAAGAACCAGCCTGTGAGTTCATGTTAGTGACAGTCCCTGTTCCTATTATTGGGGAACCCTCTTGGACACTGAGCTGCCATGGGCTACTTCTGTGCAGGGGTTCTAAGTTATCTCCATGCATGGTGCTTGTTTGGATTATCAGTCTCAGAAAAGACCCCTGTGCCCAGATTTTTTGGTTCTGTTGCTCTCCTTGTAGAGCTCCTATTCCTTCCAGGTCTTTCTATCTTTCCTTTCTTTCATAAGATTCCCTGCATTCTACCCAAAGTTTGGCTATAAATCTCAGTGTATGTTATGATACCCTGCTTGGTAGAGTCTTTCAAAAGCCCTCTATGATAGGCTCCTGTCCTGTTCTCTGCTTTCTCCCTCTTCCAATGTCCATTTCATTTGCCTTTCTGAATGAAGATTGATCATCTTACCCAGGGTCTTCCTTCTTGATTAGCATCCTTAGGTGTACAGATTTTAGTATGATTATCTTATATTTTATGTCTAATATCTACTTATTTTTTAATTACATTTTTATTTTTTTATATTAACTACAGTTTATTTACTTTGTAACCCAGCTGTTCCCCCTCCCTCCCTCCCAATCCCGCCCTTTCTCTTTCATCTCCTCCCATTCCCCTCTCCAAGTCTACTGATAAGGGAGGTCCTCCTCCCCTTCCATCTGACCCTAGCCTATCAGGTCCTTCAGGACTGGCTGCATTGTCCTCCTCTGTGGCCTTGCAAGGCTGCTACTCCCTCGGGGGGGGGGGGGGGGTTGTTTAAAGAGCCCACCACTGAGTTCATGTCAGAGACAGTCCCTATTCCCCTTACTAGGGTACCCACTTTGTTTTCAGCTGCCATAGGTTGCATCTGAGCAGGGGTTCTAGGTTATTTCCATTAATGGTCCTTTGTTGAAGTATCAGTTTCAAGAAAGACCCCTGTGTCCAGATATTTTGGTTCGGTTGCTCTCCTTGTGGAGCTCTTGACCTCTCCAGCTCCTACTATCTCCCCGTTTTTTGGTAAGATTCCCTGCACTCTGCTCAATGTTTGGTTAAGAGTCTCAGCATCTGCTTTGATACATTGCTGGGTAAAGTCTTTCAGAGGCCCTCTGTGGTAGGCTCTGGTCCTGTTTCCTGTTTTCTCCTTCTTCCAATCTCCATCCTGTTTGTCTCCTGGGTGAGGGTTGATCATCTTACTCAGGAACCTCCGTCTTGCTTAGCTTCTTCAGTTTTACAGATTTTAATATGTTTATCCTCTACTATAGGTCTAGTATCCAATTATAAGTGAGCATATACCATGTGTGTCTTTCTGCTTCTGGGATGCCTCACTCAGGAAGAACTTGTCTAGATCTAGACAACTTTATAGCCTACTCTCCAACCAAAGCAAGAACAAGTGGCCTAACAGATTGGAGAGAACTGACTTTTTCTACTGAGAAAATATTCTCAGGGTGGATGGGGGAATCCTAAGATCTTTAAGTCCTTTATTTCCCAAAGAATGTCTGGGTTTTCACTGGAGATGCAGTGAGTCTGAATTCATGCTAGGTATTCCATTGGATAATTTAATTATTTATTCTTTACCCTATACTCCCTGGGTAGCAGTCTCTGATGGTAGCTGGAATTCAGAGAACATCCCCTAGTTGGTCTAACCCTAATATTCCCAAGTTATATAATGATCTTTGACTATACCTTCTGACAGCATTTTCTTAGTTGAGCCTCTTTGTCATATGTAACAATGTTGATCTTGTGTGCCATTCTACATGCAGTTTTCCTCTCATACTGCACTTTATACTTAGATCACCATTTCACATGGAGAATATGAAAGATTTACATAAATTGTTGTCATTCAATCTATCAATTCCTCTAGTTCTTTTTCTCTAGCAATGGTTCCAAATATGGTATTTGAATATCTGCACACAGTAATTTTCTTATTCCACCCAGTGGTTATATCTTACTTCTTCCTAATGCATGTTTGTCTTTGCCAGTATTTCCAGAACAATGTACATAATGGATGTACATAATGGAGGCATTAATGGCTGTTATCTTGTTTGTGCTGCTAATGGCGATGCCTCTGTCGGTAGTTTACTATTAAGTTTATTGATGCGAAGTCTGTTGAGAGAGGTATATATAAAATAATAACTACTATTATTTTAAAAGCTTCCATTTTTATTTTTCCAATGATGTTTATGAAGTCCTGACTTTGAATTGTGTCTGTTTAGGTTGTGGGAGCATGCAAAGCTTCATTCCTTGCTGACATGTAAACATGCTGCTGTTCGCTGTATTTTTTAGAGGCCATTTCCTTATTCTTAGCAATTTCCTTTGTATACCACCCTTGTTAGTACTGTTGTCTTCTTCATATTTATACTGATTCAAAGAATAAGATATATATCTTGAATAGAAAAAAAATCAGCTTTAAAATTCAGGTGCTATACGTAAGGAGAATTTCCCACTACCATATCTCCCTTTTCTGTTTTTTTTTTTTTTTTTTTTTTTGGTCATTTTTAACTTTTAATTGATTCTTCGTGAGTTTCACATCATGCTCCCCAATTCCACTCGTTACCCCATCCATTCATATCCACCCTCTGCCCTTGCCACCTCCTGCCCAAAAATAAAGAAAAAAGTAAGCAAAACAAGACAAAGAGTAGGAAGCATCCTATGATGGAAGTTCCAGTGTGTCCCACAGGATGCCCTTTTGTCCACACATCTCTAGTTGCAAATGTTCATTGTAGTGAGTCATTGGTCTGGTTTGAGGGCTCAGGCTTCTTCTACACCATCAATATTGGATCTTCACTGGGACTCCTCTTGGATAGCCTGTTGCTGCCCTGTGTCATGGAGACTCCTGCTGCTTGGATCTGCAGGCCGGCCCTATCGTGAGCTCCAGAAGTTCATGGATGAGGCTGATGTTGGGGTGGGCCAATTCAAATCCCTGGATCTGGGCCTGAGTGGGAGCCTAGTTGGTCGCCCACCATTGCTTTTTCACCCACACCACCAGGGCAAGCTCTGCAGCACTGCCCAGCTAGCAGACCCATTGCTGTAGCTGGCAAGTGGAGCTGGAGGGGTCAAGGACTCCACAAGAATATCTACAGAGTCAAACAACCTGGTCCCATGGCGGCTCACAGAGACGGAACTACCAACCAAAGAGCATGTGTGCACTGGTTCTAAGCCCCCTGCACATAAGTAGCAGATGTACAGCCGGGTCTTTATGTGGGTCCCTTACCAACTGGAGCAGAGGCTTTCCCTTACTCGGACCCCTGCCTTTGGATCCCATTCCCCTAACTGGGCTGCCTTGTCTGGCCTCAGTGGGAGAGATGTGCCTAGTCCTGCGCGGACTTAGTGTGTTAAAGTGGGTTGGCATGGGGGACCTACCTTGTCTTTGCGGAGGAAAAAAAGGAAAAAAAATGGAGAGAGAGGTGTGTAAGAGGGTATTAGGAAGAGAGGAGGGAGGCTGCAATCAGGATGTAAAGTGATAAATAAATACATTTAAGAAATAAAAGGTGGGAAAGGGTGTGCCTTGTCCTACATTGATTTAATGTGCTAGGTGGGTTGATACTTAGGGGGGACCTCCCTCTTCTCCAAAGAGAAGGAAAGGGGAGAATGGGGAAGGGGTGTGTGAGGAGGAAACCAGGAGGAGAGGAGGGGCCTACACTCAAAATGTAAAGTGAATAAATGAATACATTTTTAAAATTTTAAAGTTAAATTTGATGAAATAGGTCCATATAAGTAGTTCATATACATTATCTCTCAGAACAAACTTTTCGGTGATGCTAAGGCAAAATTTATGAGGTAAGTGAAAAATATAGTCAACAATTCTTACTATACAGAGATAGCTTCTTGAGTAATAAAGGAAAATATTGTAAGAAAATTAGAAAAATATCTACACATGCAATTTAAATGAAAATTTAATAAACAGATACATAAAGTTTTGTTTACATTACTTATTAAAACTTTTAAACATCCTGCATTTTTCTATTGTCAATGGTACCATAATTTTAAGAAGCACCTGTAATTTTGAGGGGAAAAAGAAATATTCTTGTAAACTGGAGGTAACTCCCAAATTTGGAATAATTGACAAAATGCTGGTAACAGGCATGAGATATGGACATCTACAAAAGATCAACAGGTCTTGTAAGCAGAGAAACACTCTTGAGAAATGGCAAAGATGCACACAGAACTGTATGTACTTGGGAGTCCCTCACAGAATTACCTGCAACCAGACGCTGTTGAGACTACTGGAAACTCTAATAACAAGGGAGTTGCTTCAGAAACCGGGAAAGTAAGTTCCAGGGTACTTAATGGCATGGGAACTTTATTATAAATATTGTTGATATAAACATGCTAATACACACAGCACATGATCATTAAGTGAATATTTGGAAAACTAGATTTTAAAAAGGAGGTGTGCATGCAGAAAGGAGAGGGAGGGTGGGATTGGGAGGGGAGGAGGGTGGGGCTTATGGGGGATACAAAATGAATAAAGTGTAATTAATAAAAAATAAAAAAAGTTAAAAAATATTTATGGATATGAATAAAAGGAGGTGTGTAGAGTGTACCTCAGTGCTAGTGTTTGCTTAGCATGAGTACCCCTGGGGTCCAGTACTCAGCTTTGCTTTTGTAAAAAAAAAAAAAAACGGAGTTAAACCTTCCTAATTATTTGCAATGAGTATGTTCTACACCATAACTCTGACCAAATTCCACGAACACAAATTACTTGCTTAAAAAATTAAAGACAGTGATGTTTGACCATAATAAAATGTATTGTTCATTGAGGAGATTAAACAATTTCAAATTAAATGCAGTTGAATTCCTTATGGTGTTTGATATCTTTTGGAAATTGTTTCTTAATTGGTTGATTTTTAATTTGTCTTATTAAATGTTCTCTAAAGACATGGAACTTTCTTCCATCCCAAGAAGATTCTCATACTCATTCTCCTCCCAGATTTTTCTGGGTGCAAATGGAAGATGGCACAGCTAGGTGAAAAAGGTCTCCTTCAAATTGGCCTATGGCTATGCTGTCCTATTCAACTGGTTCTGGGTATTGTCATGTTTTTTTTGTCTAACTTTCATTTTGATAATATAATATAATTACATTTATCCATTCCCTTTCCTCCCTCAAACATTTTCACATATCCCTCTCCTCTCATTTAAATTTATGGCCTCTTTTTTCACTAATTTTTATTGCATGTTGTGTGTGTGTGTGTGTGTGTGTGTGTGTGTGTGTGAGCGTGCACGCACTTGCAGGTATGTGTTTATATGCATATTCATATGTATATGATGTGTCTGTGTAGATGTATATATAGCCTGCTCAGTGTGTATAATGTTATTTGTACATATGTCTTCAGGGCTGACCATTTGTTCCTGAACAACCAGTAGCTGTGCTCTTCTTTTGGGAAGGCCACCTCTGCTGCTTCCAGCTTTTCTCAGTTACTACAGTTCTTTGTGTGGTTAAGACCTCATGGATCTTTCCCTTTCCACTTTGGCATGCTCCTTGGTATTGAATTGTTTAGCTTATGTTTGGGCATGTTTTAAAATATAGGCTTTATTTTTAATTAGCTATAATAAATAGAGTGTTAGGTGACCCAACTGGTTGTCATTGAATAGACAACTTGTTACTCACAACTCAAAAAACAAAACAAAAACCTCTACTCCACTTAGTCACAAAGAGAAGCACTAAGGAGAAAAATGGAAAGGCAAGAACCCTTTGTTTTCTGAGAGGAGGAACAAGACAGGCAGGGTAAGGAAGCTCAAAACTGGCTGGTATGAGTAAGCAGAAACCGTGGGTACAGGCCTGACTCTACGTGCCTGACACTAGGTTAAAGAGGAATTAGTACCTTGAGCATGTAGCCCAGGACAGGTGCTTTGGAGAGTGGGCTGAGGGCTGCTTGGTCTGCACGCTGTTGGCACACTTCCTGGCAAGTGGAGCCCTTTGTTGTTTCCAACATATTGACTGGACTCAGGAGGGTCTGATGTCATATATACTGTTAATAACAACAACCCTGCTTCTTACATACACTGTTAATGTGTAACTTCCTATTCTGCTCTCCCAGCGGCAAATATCTCTCATACCCGTTATAACCTGCATTTGCTTCAAACCCCAAAGCTCAACTTCTGCCAGCTTCTTGTCTGGATTCGCCTCTTTTAGCCCTAAGGATATTTGTCATTTTTACTTCACCTGGCGTGGGACTGTGGCAGCCATGGTGTCTCTGCAAACCCCAACATGCCTAGAATGAGATTTAGACTCAGGTCAAATCTCTGTGCACTTACAACCTTCCTTATTTGCTATGAATCATGGCACCATGGAAGCCACACTAACTCAAGGTACCGATATCAAAATCACACAACCACCCACCCCCACTTGGAAATGCTCTTCAGATCCTTTTTTATGGAGCCTGCATTTGAGTCTGATTTCTTCCTTTTCCTTTGTTCCAGCCTGTCAAACATTAGGGCATCTTTCCTCCTTTCTGTCATGGAAAAAGAGAACTTATATGAGACTTGTACATCATCCTAGTCTACAGCTGAGAAAAGCAGCTATGAGACTGGAGTCATCCAAACAGTGCTTTAGGGTTAGGGTTCAGTAAGGAATCAGACTTAGGTTTCACTGGTGCTGAAGGCCTGAGCATTTCACATTCGCCAAATTTATACCTCACAGCCCTAACCTCTAAAGTGCTGTTAATCAGAGGTGGCCTTTGAGACCTAATTAGATGTAGATGAGGTCTGGGGGTGAGAAGCAGGTACTAAGAAGCAGGAGTAATGACCTAGTCAGAAGAGACACCGGATGACTCTCTTACTCGTCCAAGGAGTACTCTTCCAGGAGAGGTTGTGTGACCACACAAGAAGAAACTAAGCCCCCTGCAAGCCTGGAAGAGTGTCCTCGTCAGAAGCTCACTATGAAGGCACCCCTGGTGGCAGGCTTCTACCCTCCAAACTCTAAGAGAACAAATGTCTGCTGCTCAAGTCACCTCCTCCATGATATGTTGTGATAGCAGCCCAAGCTAAGCGCGGCAGTGTGTTGACCCTTGGTGTTTGCCACACTCTCTTATAGTAAAACTTGCATTTCAGCGAGGGACACTTAGCTCCTCTATATACCTCCATCTCTCCAAGAGGTACATTCTCAGGGTGTGATTTTCCACACTTTAAGGTCACCTTGGCAAACTTGACCATTCTGTGGTGCTCTAACTTTTCTCAAATAACGATTTTTTTTTTTAAAACTTTCCCTGGAATTTTGAGCTTGCTTTCACTTTCAGCATCATCTTTATTTCTATAGATTTGTGCCTTGACCACTGGATAGTCTGGCCAGAACTGCAAGAAAGAGTTCACTTGAAACGGTGTGCAACATGTCTGAGTCTCCCTGCGCTGGGAATGGGAAAGACACAGCTGCTGAATCATACATCACAAATGACTTTCCATGCTCAAGTCATTGTGTGGTCTCTGGTTTCTCACACACGAGAGACCAAAGGGGACCAAGAAACTAGTGTTCTCAGGGACCATTTAATCTGCACTGTGACTTCACAGCATACTGTAGCCTCAACATCATTTGTTGTCTTTGCGATTTCTGGATCATCACCTGTAAGCTTCTTCAAAATGGTCTCCAAATGTGCCAAGACCACAATGCCTTGAGTTACTGCTACTGAAATTAGATTACTCTTGAAGTTATTTAAGAGCCCAGAGACACTAGAGGATGACCACCTTCTCTCAGTCTTTCTGACCACACTGTGTCTGTCTCTGCAATGCTCCTTTTACAATCCTTGGGCAGTAATACAAAATGACATGCCTTCTAAATTTAGGTCTATTTTAGGTTAATAAACTCTGACTTCTATATGTTTTATTACTTACATATTAAATAATAAAATATTAGATTTATTTACTTATTTATTTATTATTTTTCTATAATTGAAGTTAAAGTTTTAATGATAGGTGTATCACAAGTATAAACAAATAGGCATAACAAAAACTATACAATATCACAGGTAATAAAAACAAAAGCAAAATGACCAAATATACCTGACGTAACAATTAGTACAAGTCTTGCAAGCTCTACACAGTTCCCTTTAATTCTGGAGTTTGAGAGAAGTATAGACAGAAAGGCCATATGCATTGACCATGGATAACATTTCAGAAAATAACTAAGGAACGATGTGTCTAAAGAAAGAAGCCAGTCATAACTGAATGTTAAAAAAATAAGAAAAATAAAAGAATAAAAAATAAGAAAAAAATAAGAAAAATAAGAAAATATAAAAGAAAAAATAATAAAAATAAAAATAAGAAAAAATAAGAAAAATAAAAGAAAATTTTAAGTATTTTTGGCACGAGCAAGAGTAAGCATCTTGTAACACATTTAAAAAATATGAAACTGAACTAATCAAATCAATCATTTAGGAACTGCAAGCTATTTTTATCCAAATAGTTGAGATTTGCTCTTCAACTTTTAATTTGCCCCAGGATTTTTAGTTGTATTGACCTATATTATGGAGTTGTAAGTCTATCAGTCACAGCCTTTATAAATTTATACATCTACATTTAATTTTTATATTTAAAAATTTGCATTCATTACTCAAGTTTATAAAATCTTTTTTGTTAAGATAGGGTCACCATAGGCAGACCAGGCTGGTCTGGAGGTCGTAATCCCCTAACTCAACTTTTTGTGTTTGGACTAAAGTCATGCTCATAAAAACATCTTTGTAACTTTTTAAGAAAAACAAGTTGTTTTTCTTTCGTTAAACTAAATACAATATTCCCATATATAAGTAGGGTTGTATTTAAGCATGGAAACTGAGAACACAAGACAGGGAAACATAGAAAATCATAGCCTTAAGGAATGTCAGGGTATAAAGACATGCCATCCTGTGGAGTCTGAAGGATAACCCCTGCCTGCCAGTGACGGCAGCAAGTAAAAATGCAATTATTTCTCAGGGTTTACACCGAGGTGCTGAGCCTCAAGAGACAGCAATGCTGTCAGTAGTCTTCCATGGAATCTTTAATTAGAGACTGAGAGCATCAAATGTGACAAGACATCGTACCTATCCTTCCTCTCAGATACTTTAGATTGCAGTTTGAAATGCTGAAGAACAATTTAAACACTTAATCAAATTACTGGGTTAGAAAAATTCCCAGTTTGATGATGGTTGATTGAAGCAGAAGGTTAATTTTATTAAAGGCTCATATAGCTGTCTGCCTCCCATAAACAGAAAGTCCAAACGAAAACCAAAGGGAAAACAAAAGAATTAACTTCCTTCCTTATCATCAGACATACAATAGGCTTTTTTCAAAGTGTCATTTGTGAGCTGCTTTCTCACATATGTGGAAACAAAAATAATTTAATTAACAGAACATGGGAAAAACAGATTCTCTGAAATTTGGACCTTGAAAAACAGAAAGAGCAGACACTGTGTGGCCATATGGCCCTGGATGAGAGCTGGCACACACACAAACACACACACTCACACACACAGAGGACCAGTTATATTAAATTTTAAATAAAAATAGATATTTTTCAGTATATGATCCATGCAGGTTAAAATTTAGATTTAAATCCTTTTTTCTTCTATGTAATTTTGAGGAATTACTACTTCCTCAGACCCCAGTCTCCACTGAGGATATCAGCCTGTATTCAGGCTCATTATAACTACATGAAAATATAGCTGTTCTTACATCCCAATTTTTTAATGTCAAGATCTTGCTAAACTAATAACAAATAAACAAATGATTGAGGTATTTCCAGATAAGATACTAGGTCAATATTTAATTAATTAACTCATGCCTCTCTTGTTTCACAAATGCTAACAAGCTCCTGTTTCTTGGGAGGAGCTTCTGAAACCTGGGAGAATAGACAGGGGTTATTCCAAGGTTCAATGAACAAAACTTTTGGTTATCTGCTGCCATCTAATTCTTTCTTACATTCTCTAGTAGTAAGGGCTGCCATGATTTCCCCCAGTTAAAACCTCGAAAAGGTTTGTATGAAGTCAATCCAAGTGAAATCAACTTTTCATTAAAAACACCGAGACCTGATAAGCTAGGGTCAGATGGAAAAGGAGGAGGTCCTCCCCATCAGTGGACTTGGAAAGGGGCAGGGAAGAGATGAGGGAGGGAGGGTGAGATTGGGAGGGAATAAGGGAGGGGGACACGGCTGGGATACAAAGTAAATAACCTGTGATTAATATAAAAATAAAAAACCACTGAGATATATTTATAAAAACATGAAAATAGTTATGGAAAAACAAACCCCAAAATCCTACAAAGCACAGCTAACATCCAAGTCTTGACCCTTATCTCTCCTTGGAACATAATGGACTTCCTTGGAGAAACAGTAGAATTGTTGACTAGGGAGATGAACGTACTAGATGATCCTGGAACATTCTGTAATATCAGAAAGTAAGAAGCATTAAAAAAGTCACCAACAATTAAAAACAGACAGGTCTCCTAGTTTGTTTCTTACTCTGTGACAAACACATGAAAACAAGAAAACAAAACAAAACAAAACAAACAAAAAACAACCAACCAACAAACAACCAAACCAACCAACCAAACAAAAACCTTACAGAATACAGTCTTCCATAAAAGGAAGGGAAAGTTGGGGCAGAAACTCAAGGCAGGAACCTGGAGGTCAGAACTGAAGCAGAGGTGATGGAACCAAGATGCTTATTGGCTTGTTCTCTACAGCTATCCCATTCTACTTCTTATACACCTTAAAACTACCTGCCCAGGGGTGGCATCAACCCAGTGGACTGTGCCCTCCCACGTAAATGTAAATCACTAATCAATAAGATGTTCCACATAGCTTCCTACACACCAATCTGATGGAAGCATTTTGTCAGTTATAGTTCCCTCTTCCTAGATGACTCTAGCTTGTTTCAAGGCTGAACAAATAAAAGGAAAAAAAAATTGGGACAATAGAGTTTTTCAAGAGAACAAATGAGTCAGAGAAAACAGGCTTGAAATAGTTGCACTAAGTACAACTGAGCAAGAAACACACACACACACACACACACACAGAGAGAGAGAGAGAGAGAGAGAGAGAGAGAGAGAAAGAGATTCAGAAAATACAAGGCCCTGTCTGTAGTTGCTTTTTTATTTTCTAAATGTTCTATTGAAGAAGAAAAAAAAATGTTAGTGAAACTCAACTAATGTTATTTTGTTATTTTCTAAATAGCTGGTGTTTCTTCTATCTTAACCATTCTTGTTGGGGGTTGGTTTGATCCTTGTATTTTAATGCTAAATATTGTCCCTCAAGATCTCGTTACTGTCCAGATACATCTATCCTTGTTGTGCAAACCTGCCTAAGACAATTCCTGATTGGTTAATAAAAAAGGCCGTACCTGGGCAGGGCAAAAAGTGCGGCTAAGGTTGCTGGACTTTGAGAGACAGACAGACAGGAAGAAAGGAGGAAGGAGGATGCCATGATGGGTTAACATGGAGAAGGAACCACATGGGCTGGGAGAAAAGACTCCAAGAATGTGAAAATAAACATCAAGATGAAAAATATAGTCAGTGTTTATAAGATTATGGTTGGAAGGTAGCCCAGATAGGGATGGTTAAGGCAGATGGCATTGGCTAGAGGCTGGGAGGTGGATAGTGTGGTTATTGATATAGTATAGATGAAATACCTGCCCAGCTCAAGGTAAATAAGAAAATTATAAAGTCTAATATAGGTATCTATGTCTTATTGATTGTGACAGTGGGTTAAATAATACTGCCACAATAATCATAGGGGTAATAATAAATTATATTTAGCCCAATACCATTTTATTTACAACAAAATTTTCCTTTACTTTAAGGTCACAAACATCATCAATATTTTCTCTAGAAAATAGCTTTGACTTTAGATCTATAATCCTTTTTTATTTTAACTTGTATATGATCAAAGGTCATGATTAAGATTATTTTTAAGGCTGTTCCAGCCCTGTACTTTTAAAGGATTCAATTTTACCTAACCTTGGCAATTAAAAAAATATTAGTTAGCTGATCACATCTGCAGATGTGTCTAAGATTCCTACCACTGTCCTCCAATGTCTTATAGAGTTTCTTGTTCTTGTGTAATAAATCTTGAAATCAAGTAGTAAAATACTAGCTGTATCCTTGGTTTTTATTTTAAATATATTGTATATAACAGGAAAGTTTTAGGTTTACAGAATAATTGAGAAGGCAGAACAGAGATCCAGTGCTTTCTAATAGTAACATCTGGTTCAGTATCTTTACTACAGTTAATAGCCCTATATTGAAATACTCTAACTAACAAAGATACCTTCAGCATTCACATATTTTAGCTTTTTTTATCTGTTGTTCCTACACGACATGGCATTCATCTGTCATACATCCTTAGATTTGTCAACAGCCAGGAGAAAATGCATGATTATATGCTATATAATACACGTGTATGAATAAATATTATATATATATATATATATATATATATATATATATATATATATATTCATTTCTATGCTTATCTACAAAGGAAAAAAACCCTCTATTTCAATCCTACAATCCAAGATACATTCTAGTTTTATCATTTTCGGAATCTGTAGCTTTCTTTATCAAGGGTGAAAAGTCAGATTTCTGTTGTCCTTTCTTATCTGACCCCTGAATGTGATCCTTCCCCATCACTCTGTCCTTCCACAGTACAGCATCTCCCCTGCCTAGGCTTTACTCACCCTCACCTCGCCTCGCTGCAAGGCATCTAACAGTTTCAGGAACAAAAATGTCCAGAAGGAAAGAAAAGGTAAGAAGTAGAGGAAGAGGAATTTTTGTCATTTAATCTCTAAGGAAATCACCACAATGCACTTGATCTTGTTGATTTCATGCATTTTTTTGTTGTAGGTCTCAACTAGAACATAAACTCTGTATAGGTAAATCTTTCCCTAAGATACTTAAAAATGTTTGTGGTTGAGAAGTTGATAGTAGATGCATTTTCCTCTGATGACGCTCCTGTAAAATACTTTAAAAAGCAGAGGCTGAGACTCATAGCCACACTTTGGGCAGAGTGCAGGGAATATTAAGAAAGAAGGGGGAGATAGAAAGAACTGGAGGGGACAAGAGCACAACAAGGAGACCAACAGAACCAATAAATCTGGGGACAGGGGTCTTTTCTGAGACTGATACTCCAACCAAGGACCATTCATGGAGATAACCTAGAACCCCTGCACAGATGTAGCCCATGGCAATTCAGTGTCCAAGTGGGTTCCATGGTAATAGGAACAGGGACTGTCTCTGACATGAACTGATTGGCCTGCTCTTGGATCACCTCCCCCTGAGGTGGGGTAGGGGGGCAACCTTACCAGCCCATAGAGAGGAAGATAATGAAGCCAGTCCTGATGAGACCTCATAGGCCAGGGTCAGATGGAAGGGGAGGAGGACCTCTCCTATCAGTGGACTAGGGGAGGGTCATAGGAGAAGGGGGAAGGAGGGCAGGATTGGGAGAGAATGAGGGAGGGGGCTGCAGCTAGGATACAAAGTGAATAAATTGTAACAAATAAAAAAATTTAAAAAAAACTTTAAAAAGTCAGAAATGAAGTTGTTTACTTGTAATCCCAGGGCTAAAAACCTGAGGCAAGTAGATACAAAGCTCAAGTCCAGCCTGGGCTACAGAGAGAGTAGAGGCAAGCCTGGCTTATGTATAAAAGTCTATCCCAAATATTGACCCCCCAAAAAAAAGAAGCCTTAAGAATTCAACGTATGTATTATTATTGGAATTTGTAAGATTTGTCCCTGTAACAGAGCAATAATCCTGACACAATATTTCCATATATAACATATATTATCCATCTTCAATATTTTTATTCTAAATTATTACACTATTATTCAGTCGCTGAACCCAAGAAAAAATACTATCACTTGGTGTTTAATTCTGATGATGTGTTATTTAAAATTTAAGATTATTTTAATTGTAATTTATCCCAAATGATTTGGTTAGCTAAGTTGTCAAACCAGTCAATGTGTAATGATAGAGCCCGATAGTCAACTGAAGATTGATTTGCTTACTGTGCTTATGATGCATAGTTTACCGTTTTTCTACTGTGTAACAGACGCATTGCCATTTTGACAGAATAGCAGCAAAGAACACTAAGGTAAATGAAATTATTTTCTACTTACCAAGGAGACAAGCAACATAATTCATTATGCGAAAGATGGTATTTACTTTCCTGTTTTGTGGTATGATTTCTTCCAGAGGGAAAAAGCTTTTGACTTTGAGACATTATGCATGCAACAGCATGTCCCATGTGATAGACTAGTTGCTTAGGTAACTGCATTTTCCTGAAAATACCAAGCTAAACAGGAGACTGAATCATCGGTGTGTAATTTACAGCTATTACCTTCATTGAAATCGTAGCGAGCATTCAGATAAACACATAATGTTCTGACAGTTTGGACCCTCTCTCTAATCCATCCTACTCTGCCAGGGCGGAGTTTTAAAATCCAAAACCACAAGCAAGGCACACAAAGAGGCCAAACTGTTTTCTTGACTCTAGCATCAAAAATATCAGAGCCCACTAATTAAAAGTATTTGATAATTTAATCTGTTTAATTATGTGCCAAGCAAGGTAATGGAAGAATCTGAAAGGCAGGTCACCAAAGGAATTAAATTGCTCTTTATGTAATATGTAATCTAACATAGTCTGTAAACAACACAGATATTTCTAGCAACCATTGAATCTATTTTTGAAGGAGGTCTTTATAACATAGAATCTTTAGTTCATAATATCTGATAAAATACTACTGTAATTTTTTGAAAACTGTACATATGTACTATGTTAATTTGTAAATAATAAATCTGAAAATCTGTTTTACTCTATTATGTACATATTTTCTTATTTGGATTTTTAATTCCATCAACTGGTAAGGCTTTGATATGGTTACTAACGAATAACTATTATTAGCTTATTATATATGATTATAATTGCTTGGTGACACTGTGACTTTAATAAAACAGCACATTGTTGGTTAGTTAAAAATGTACTTTAAATTTTTGGATCAATTTTCTGTTCTAGTTTTATAAAATTTCCTACTTATTATTGATCAGGGAACTCAACTTTAAAATTTGCAAAATCGTGTTTTCTGAATCAAATTAATTTTAAGATAATACATTTTTTTTTTTTTTTGAGGAACAAATGTGTCTCAATGAGTTTGAGGCCAGTCTGGTATGGAAAGCAGGAAAACCCATGACCACATGGTCAATCCTTATCTCTGGAAAGGCAGAGAGAGCAATATGGAGGAAAAGGAGGTGAGATAAATTAATAATAAGAATATTTAGAAATGCTATAAGGAAATAACACACACACAAACACACACACATACACACACACAAACAGAGAGAGAGAGAGAGTTTAAATGACCACTATGCTACTTGGGTGATCTATCTTTAAAAAAAAACAAACAAAACAAAAAAACACCACAATACAAGACATGGGAAGCCTCCTTTACTACTTCCATTATCCTTTGGCTGCTTTCCCAGAAATTAAAAGTAAGTCCTTCTTGTTGAAGACATCACACACAAAGGACTTGGAGGGATTGAGCTGGAATTGCCCTGGAAGCCTCATTCCTGAGAAGTAGCTCTCATTGTATCTGAATTAGCTGTGTGAACTGCCGAAGGAGAAAGCAATCAATAGCCTATGAAAAACAATGATCGGAATGGCAAGATATCCTATAGGGTCCAATAGTGGCACTTAGTTTCTGGAGTAACCAACAGTCACCTGTTGTAGAAAGTAGTGTTGGGCTACATAATGTTTATTATTGGCCCTATGATTTTTATGGCGGTATTATTTAACGTGCAATCATAATCAATACACAGATACCTGTAAGATTTTCTAATTGCCTTATTTACCTTGGGCTAGACAGGTATTTTACCTATGCTATCTCAATAACCTCCAAATCCACCTCCAAGTCCTCATCCAGTGCCAGCTGCCTTAACCATCCTTATCTGAGCTACCTTCCTTTCATAATCTTACAAATGCTTGCTTGTATTCTTTATCTGGACCTTTTCATGCTATTATTGATTTCCTTCCTTCCAGCCCACATCGTTTCTTCTCCATGCTAACCCATCATGGCATCCTCCTTTATCTGCTCTTCCTGTCTCTCTCTCTCTCCTTCCTGTGATCCCCTGTCCTCAAAAGCTGGAGAACTTTAGCCACACCTATCTCCTTCTGCCCTGCCCAAGTACAGTCCCTTTTTATTAACCAATCAGGAATCATGTCGTAGGCAGGTTTAGACAACAAGGATAGATGTGTCTGGGCAGTAACCAGATCTTGAGGGCTAGTGATTAGTATCAAAATACAAACTTCAAACCAACCCCCAACAGTCATCTAATGGAACCTATGTCAGCTCAATAGTAGGGATTTTATGTTTGCATAAACCAAACCCCTTACTGATGACTTGTAAAGTCATAGACTTCAGAAGGGAAACTCACTCACTACTACCGTTTCACTAAACAAGTATAATTTCTGCCTGCATTCTACCTACTTATCTTTGTACCCATTGATGAGTACAGCCCACACCCCTAATCCAAAGGAGCTTCTTTCTGCAGCACACAGTGACCATGACAGAAAGCACAACCGGTCAAAATGCAGAACAGAACTGACTGTGGAGAGCACAGCCCCAGTTGAAACATCTACAACAGAAGCCCTAAACAAAAGGCTAAGGACACATCACTTAAGAGGGAGCAGAAAAAATTGCTAAGAGCAAGAGGACCAGGACAAGACATCCACTGTGAGGTAAAGTCTTCTATATAAGATAGGGAAGTTATACCTAGGAAATCTCAGAAATAATGTCATCTAACCAAGACATAAAATATGACAACACAAATTGATGTGCCATATGGATGAGGAAATTTCTACAAGGCATCACCACATAAGAGCTACAGGAATTTAATGGTTTCAAAGACAGGAAGAATCCGTCTATTCCAGTAGTGAAATCCTGATAAGTTATCCAACTCCAAGGGTCAGCCCTAAACATATACACATAAGGCTAAACAATTTCTGCGGGTTGTGTTTATAAATTTTGTGTCAATATTTACATGTGTAACAATTATAATTAAAGAATAAGAGGCAATGAATTTGAGAAGTGAGGCGGATGCAGAGAGAACTGGAGAAAGGAGAGGTGAGGGAAATGAGGTACATACAGTATTAGTATACAAAATCCTTAAGAATCAAGTAAAAACCAGTATTTTTAGAAACATGCTTATATCTGATACAACAAAGGAAACCACCTAAAGCAAACATTTACAGTGTCTTCAGAGCCAGACACCCAGGACTCAACTTCACCTCTGCACGTTGTCTACAGAGGACCTCAACCAGCTGCTGAAAGCAGGTGTTTTCCCTCCAGTCTTTGAGGACTGGAGCAGTGCCTGCTGAGTGCTGCCAAGCGAGCGAGCTAGACAGTATCTACAAGGAAACTAGCATTGTGCTCAACACATGAGATGTTACCTATTACTTCAGTTATCATTATTCTGTACACCGGAAAATTAAACTCATGTTAAAAATTCCTTTATGAATTTCAGACTATTTGATGGCCACTGTCTGAACTTGGGGACTGTGGAACTCCTGCACTGCTCGCCTAGCTTCCCAGGCCTATAAAATTTATCACTGAGCACCTGGCCAGGTGTCCATGGGTGGAAGTACAATAACAGCATTATAAGGAGAGAAAAGTTTCTAGCAAGCTTAGTCTTGAGAGCAGAGCTTGGTTCCCTGTAACACAATACAGCTTTAGTGTGTGTTATTTTATTGCAGGGGCCCTGGGCTTGGTCAGCAAGGGTATCTGAGCATAGGGTGACATTTGCTTTTTTCCTTCTTATTGAAAATATTTTTTTCTAACATAATATATCAGGGTTAGAATTTCCCGTCGCCCAACCTGACCACTTTCTCCCCATCTTTACTCCCATTTAGATCCAGTCCCTTTTAGGGTTGACATTTTTTTCTTGATGATTCAAGCTACACTTTATGACTTCTGGTGTTCCAGAGCTCTGACCCTGGGGATTTCTGTAATGCAAAGGCACTTGCTTCCCTGCAGCAGTCATCTCTACAACTTTGGCAGTTCAGGCTCTAACCTGGAAAGAAACCAGGTAACTAATTGAAACAAAAGGCCACTGGGAAGTGTCAGGGAGACATGTCAAACCTGTTGAACCTAGGACAACCACTCTACTCTCATGGGAATTTTGAATTCGGAGATTCAAAGCAGCTGTAGTTTAATCAAGAAACTAAATGAGATGGTTTACAATTAAATGTTGAAATCCTGGGTGAGCTTCATAAAGCTGTAACGTGGAGGAGCCTTCACGTCATGGGAGTCTGAATGCTTGTCTATTCCACTCTCAGTGGCACAGAACGAGGATGAGTCATGCCTGTTGCATAATCAGTCTGTCGGGTTCTTCAGAAGCAGCTTTTCACCTGCTTTCTCTCAGACAGTAATTCAATTGCCATTTTAATTGCATGAAATTTTTCTGTATTTCATCTTATACCATGTTGCCTTAGTCATAAATTAATTAATTCGAAGCTCCTCTAAACTCCTCTCAGTAAACTTCTTTCCTGATGAGGGAAATACTATGGGATGGACTTGTTATCAGCCCCAAATAGCACAAACTGGAGTTTGCTGCCTTTCCATCTCTGTAGTCCTTTTCTTTTTCTATTGATGTCCAATTTTATGCAGTCAGTCTTATATTCACTTTATTCTGACAATTAAGATGTTAGATATATATGAATCCTCATATAGTTTTATTATTTTATCATATTGTCTACTGAACTTTTATATGTCTGCTTTTAGACGCTGTAATTTGCTTGGTTTGATATTTTACTTTTTTCAGCATTTTCAACGACTAATTTTGTAATTGGACACACAGCTATTATGATCTTTTGCTCATTGTTGTGTTATTATTACGATGAGAATGGCTGACACACATTGGGTGTGCATTCTTTTTCCTCAGTGGCAGGAGGAAGGAATATCGATCTACTGATATTAGATCAGTGTTACTGTGCGAGAACTTGTTCTTTACTGCTCATAGCTTGATAATCCATAAGTTTATTCACTTGTGCTTTGTAATGAGTTTTGCAAGATAAGACTCTGTCGGTACTGACAGTGCAGAAGTGAGCTAATCTGTCTAGTTCTCCATTTCATGCCCAGCATTTTTTTAGGTCCAGAAAGACTGATGACGCCTTTATCCAAAGTCCATCATCTCCTTCTGAAGATCTGTTTGGGAGATCAAACACAAACCACAATTGTCTTCAGTACTGAACATAGCTAGAAATTACCCCCTGCTTTCCCCTCCCCACCCCCGTGACCTATTCCCTCCGGTAAGACCGTGTCTAACAGCCTTTCAATAGGAATTCAAGTGAAGATTAACTCAAGGATGAGGCTGGCACCCTTAGTTCTATTTACTTCCCAACCCTGTTATCAGCCATGAACGAAGTGTTCTGCAGGTGAGCCTTTGGGTATGAGGAGGAGGTCCATGATTTACTCTAACCTTAACACACGTGCATGCACACACACACACAGACACACCTTAACACACACAAGAGAGAGAGAGAGAGAGAGAGAGAGAGAGAGAGAGCACAAAGGAATGAACAGTACAGATGGATCTGAAAATGCTGGCCTTGAGAAGTACAGTGACAAGGCAGAGGATGTCAGTAGCCACCACACTGGACACACTAGTGAAAGAGAGAAACCTCGTCTATGAGTAGTCCGGAAGTGTCAGAACTTCACTGTTAGCTATACATCAGACCAGGGATCCCGATCTGAGACTCAAGCCTCTTTAGAATTGAGAACGAACTAATTTACCACCAAGTTTTGGCAGTTTATTTTACCAGCCTTAGGAAACTAACCCAGTGTCTGAAGTTATATCATAAAAATAGTGGAGTTAAGTCTGACCACCTGTATGATTCTAAAACATAAGGGTGAACTGTGAGCTCACTAATAACCTTCTATGAATCAGCCATGCAGACACACTACATCGTCGCAATCTCCACAGCTATGCTGCTTTTGCCTCCTTAGCAGATACATGTTTAGTAAGAACATTGGCACCAATATAGACTTGAATTAATGGCCAGTATTGTTTGGACTTATTTTTGTGGCGCTAGATGTTGAACCTGTAGCCTCAGACACACTAGACAGCACTCTAGCATTGAGCTCTATCTGCAAACCCTTTTCTCACTTTTTGTTTTGAGATAGGCTCACACTAAGGTGCAAAGCCTAGCATTGAACTCATTGTATGGCACAGTCTTAAAATTTGTGACTGTCTTCTCTCAGCCTCCTAAGTAGATGGAATTATAGGCTTGACTGCTTAGACTTCTTAATATGTTTGTTGAATTTAAATGAGAAGCTGTGGATAAGTAGTAGATAATTAGCTAATAATATCAGCATTTGTCTTGGTTGGCATACGCCTTCCTGGGTTTTGTCTTATTCATTGTAGACAGGCTTGTTTGAAGTTATTTTAGCCAGGAACTACTCTGTTCAGAATATTTTGGGAAATTAGAAAGCAAGACCCAGGTATGTGCTAGCTAATGAGCTGAAAAAGAAAATAAAGATATTTTCTAAGTTGGAATAATAAAGCCATTAGAAAACCATCATCAGCCATTTTTGTTTGACATCATCTACCCAGCTGATACTCCTTCATAATTGAAAGCATTTCATCACTTGAAAGCATTATTAAAATTTGGTAAGCCGCTCCAGGGAACCATACACTTTCAGTGATTAGAGGGACATAGGAAAAAGAGGGATGGCATGATTCAAGGGATTTTTCCTGCTGTCATCAACTCCTCATATTCTCCCAAAACTTGGATGTTTTTCTGAGATGGTTTTTGAGGACATAAGACCCCAGGAAAGTTGTTGAGAGAATTAGCAATGACTATCCCAGTGGACAACCTGAATTTAATTTGACTTTCTCTGATGCTATCATTTGTTCTTCACCCCATTTAAAGACACATTATATTTCCACTGTACGACATATACCTATTCTACTTGCTTTCCTTCAAAATGAGTTCTTTCCCACTTGCCTCTTATCACCTAGATTCTGTATTTCCTTCACATACCGATACCCACAGAAAGAAGGTCCCATGGCCATCTATCTAGAGCTGAGATTGGAGATGTGCATTGTGGGAAAGTAGCTCTTCCTTTAAACGTATTAAACTCAGGTCAGAAATTCTTTTCCTACTGATTCACGGAGATTAGGTCAGACTCTTTAGGGATTTGCCAGCAGTATGAATTACCTGACTTCTTTAGATTCTTTAAAGAATCTAATAGACTAAGATGCCTCCTATTTCCTCTCTGCTGAGTTTAGAATTCAAAAATGTATAGTGAACTCTTGATTTTTTTGTTTTGTTTCATGTCCAAAATGCTATATTGTTCATATATATACCAAATGGGTAATAAAACCCTTCACAGCTAAGAAATAGTGCTTACAAGATGGAAGCTTCTGAGCAGAAGAATGAGCATCAAATCAGTCAGACCAAACAAACTCTCTCAAGAATGAGAACCAGGGATGGGATCTAGTGGTTTTTAAAAAAATCGAACTGCTTGTTCTATACATAATTACATTTATTCACTTTGTATCCCTGCTGCAGCCTCCTCCCTCATCTCCTCCCAGTACCTTCTTCTTCTCCCCCTATGCCCTTCCCTAGTCCCCTGATAGGGGAGGACCTCCTCCTCTTCTATCTGACCCTAGCTTATCAGGTCTCATAAAGGCTGGCTGCACCATCTTTCTCTGTGGCCTGGCAAGGCTGTACCCCCCAAGGGGAGGTAAGTTCAGTGATGGTGTTTTAAATCCCCTTACTTCCTGTGTGGTTAACTTTTCTTTGCTGTGACAGAATCTATGACAAAGTAACATAAAATCAGAGAATTATTTTGGTGGTTGGTTCTAGAAGTTTTTGTCTATGGTCACTGGACTCTTGTTTCTGTGCTACAGTGAGATAGACATTATGGTAGGGATTCATGGTGACAAAAAGTTCCCCACTTTCTTGTAAACAGGAGCCATAGAGACTAAGAAGGAGTTGTGGACAAGATAAATCTTCCCAGAATGCATCTCCAATGACCTAGGCCCTCTTACCTGGGTCCTGCCTCCTTCTTTCTAATATCTCTCAGCAATGAGATAACATTTTAAATCCATTAGAGGATTAACTCACTGATTAGGTCACAGCCCTTGGAAAACCATCACTCCCCAAACCCATAGCCTGCAATGAAGACTTTGAGAAACATTCCATTTCCAAAACACATATTCTTTATTATACTCCTTAATCAAAGTTCATCTTTCTTGCACCTATTCTTCCAAACTTAATCAAATCATTTAACTCATAAATTATTTAGAAAAAAATTAAATAGGATGGTTTGAAAGCATTAACCACGGAGTTTGGCAGTAGCATATGATAAATAAACCATAATACTAAAGGACAGTAGTAGACGTGAAATCAAAATGTGTGGATTGTAAAGCACCAGTTACATCAGCTAATTCATTCTTGCAATTTTAAGAATGTGATTCACGTCTAGATGTCAAGCTCCTGGCACCTGAATTCATGTTAGAGGTGTGGGTCTTATGCTGTGCACTGCACCGTGTGAGAACATAGTGTCCCCGTTCTCGTTAGATAAACAATGGTAATGCGTTTAAACCACCACTCCCCCAGAGTTAATTTCACCAACCTCTGGGGAAAAAACGTACTTGCGGTACATTTCCAAAGACTCAATCTCAACATTAAGCGTTTCCTTAAGAAATTAATGAAATCAGGTGATGGTCTGTCTCATCTGACCATCTGGATTTCAGTACTAATTGCAGCTGATGAATTCTTCCTGTTGAGTTTTTAAGTTCAGGTGGAACAACATTTTTGTGTGTGCTTTTTTTTATTGTTAGTACAGTTTATGCTTCAGTTCACACTTACTCTCTAAGGAAAATTCAAGTAAATAGATTAGGAGAAATTAGCCAGGGGATAATTTCAGGCTGTGTCCTGATGCTTTAATGCGAAAATGTGTTTAGACTTCAAAGTTAAATATTTCTAGATAGGCTTAATTAAAAATAGATAAAACCATTAAAAGGCAGAAATAGAATTCCAAGATTTAACCTTTTGGATAATCAGTAGCTGGCTAATAAGAGACCAAAACCATCTCCTTGTCTAGATATAGCATGTATGCCCTATCCACTCAACCAATTAATAAACATTTTTGTGAAGTATTCTGTGTATGTGTTCAGCCACTGAGAGGACAATTAAAAGTCCCTATGCCTGATGCACAAGAAAGATACAACGAATTTCAAAGTCACAGATTGACTTGAGGAACCAACTTTGTGGTCATTTTGTTCAGTGTTCTTCAGCTGAAAACTTAAGTTCAACCTACCTCGAAAGGAGTCTTGAATGCAATAGTGTGTACTTCTGGTAAATAGGAAGAAATCATTCATCACAATCTTAAGATATGAAACTTCATAACGATGTCAACTTTCTGTTCCTGTGAATAATTTTAAAATATGTCTTGATTCAAAGCTCCAGAGGTTTCGATGCCTGGTGCTCTACTACATTGTTGTCGCCCATGCCCATGCAAAGTTAATGCTAGTGGGGATCAACCTTGCTCCCCGCATGGTGTAAGGAAAGCAATCAGAGAGAAAGGAAAAAGCAAGGATCTCTTTCAACAGCATGATTGCAGTGACGTAATGTCCTTCAAATGGGCTCTACCCTTTAAAGTAACTGCATATTCTGGGGACAACAGTGTAATGATACAAGCCTTTGGGGAACATTTACACTGCACATTTATTCTGTAACAATGAGTTTAAGTAGTAATTATGAAAATATTAGCAAATAGAAGGAAACATTGTATCATCAAGTACAATATTTGTAAAACCTTTTTTGGGTTGCTTCACTACATGGGGCAGAGTCATACAGAGTAGGGAATGTTAAAATTGTGAGTTTTCCTATTTGAGCTGTAGTATCTTCTTGAAATCATATATGGTACATTTCATTCTCCATCTCTCATGAGATCTATCAGTAATTCATATAGTCTTATTTTTGGAACACAGTCTCTCCTCTGCCCTAATTTTACCGTCTCTATGGACAAAACCCCAGGTCAGTCTTCATCACGTCATCTTGTAACTGGCTCTTGTTAATTTGTACTTATCAGGTTTTATTTTGCATCTGTGTTAATTATTTTCACAGGAGTGAGTGATTCTCGCAGATGTACATTTCACATCACTCTTCTCCCAGTTTTTCATTTGCTTCTCAGTCATTGTGAATGTTTGTTACAGTGTCTGAAGATGCTGCTTCTGGAAGGTCTTGTAATACTCACCTCATTCGCTAGTACTAGCTGTTTCCCCACTAGATGTGTGTCTATGAACCTCAGGTTATTTGCAATGACTCTCCTCTGCCTGGGACAGCAAAGCTTGCCCCCAGCAGCTTATAAAAAGACAGACACAAACAGACAATTCCTGGCAAATTGTAACAGGCAAAACAATTTGAAAAAGATAAGCCAAATAGTTTAGAAAGCAGTATAGAAAATGTCTTTATCAATTTAGTCTTTTGGATGCAATGACAAGTTACCATAGAATTCAAAGTTTACAAATGATGGATACTCATTTGTCAGAGTTCTTGAGGTTGGAAGTTCAAACAGAGGCACTGATGCATTCAATATTGTGTGAAGCCCCACTCTCTGCTTCACAGACAACACTCATTCACTGTGGAAGATCCAAGCTTACTAAAACTCAGTGGCTTATTTTCTTAGGGCACTGGAATGATTTAGGTTTAATTGTCAACTTGATACCACCTAGTGGATATCAACTGAGTGGAGAGTCTCAATGAGGGATTGTACATATTGAGTTGACCTACGGGTGTGTCTTGGGGGACACTATCTTAATTACATTAACTGATGCTGAAAAATCAAGTTCATTGTGGATGGCAACATAGGCAGGCATTCTTAAGTTCCGTAAGAGTGGAGAGCGGAGCCTAGCACAAACAAGCAAGCAAACAACCGTGCTCTCATTATATTTTCCGTGTGCTCTTGGCTGTGGCTGTGGTGTGATCAGCTTTCATTCTCCTGCCTCTCTGACTTTCCCACATGGCTGGATATCAGGGTATTTTATCACATCATAAATGAAACTAGAACCAGCACCGATTCCATTCATGAGATTATGCCCTCATAAACCATCACCACTTAGAGGCCTCACCTCTTAGTTTCATCTCTTTAGAGGTTAGGCTGATGCCTCAATGAGAAAGCAGATTCATTCTGTAGAATTAAGTAGCAAGCAAGTATAAAATGGAATTCTACATTCTGTAGAATTAAGTACGAAACAAGAATGAAGAAAAAGATAGCAAGTCAGGCTACATGATAAAAAGAACTCTTGTTCATCAGCCAGTAATAATTAAAACACATTTTAAACTTTGTGTACTTTTTAATTTGATTATTTTTCCATGTAAATGACATAATGTCACACTTGGAAGTGTTTAGCTGCTTGGGTGTACAATGAAGGAAGAAATCAATTGGAGGGAGGCGGTGGCAGAGGACCAACAAGGACCACAATGAACACTGGATTTGAAATACAAGATAGAAGGTGTGTAGTCAGAAATATTTGCTGGTCAAGTTGTAGGTGAAATTTCTGCAGTATGATTGCTGAAGAAGTATAAATACCTGATTATTTGGAGATAACTCAATCTCTTTATTCTTAATAGTACCTTCAGTATAATCATGTTTTGTAAAAGCTTATTGTAATAAGTTAAGTCATTACTTGACACAATGGTATATATTTTTCTATAGGATTGAGTATAATGGAACCTATTTTCCTGAAATCTGTGATATGGAGAGGTAAGAACACTGCAGCTGTAACAGGAGCACCAGTTTTATTATCCTTACCCAGTACAAGAGAGAAGAGCTGATGGGGTATGGTTAAACAAACCAGCAACAAAAACAATCTTTGACTTTCTGGTAAACTTTACCAGGCAGAAACTCAATATTCCATACACCATCAGGACCTTTCTGCAGTACACTAACATCAATGAAAATGTTATACCATGAATAGATTTTTTTTCTAAAGACAAGAATGTAAATTTATTAAACAAGATATAAACATCACAGTTTCTAAATTTCTGGACTCGGAACTTTAAAACAAAACGAACATATCACTGTAAATATTTACTCAGTAATTATTAAATGGATCAGTTCAGCATCCTACTCCAGCTGGAGGAGAGCAGACGTCTTGCTGCTCATGTTACTGTATAAACCATTCTTCAAGTAAGGCCAAGAATGGTGGTTCCAATTGCTGCTGTTCCAGCTGTTGCCTACACTTTCACAGTGCAGTTACCAGACAAAATCCACAAAACATGAAAACTAAAAGGAAGACGACACTTAGTGCTTTGACGTTATTTCTCTCATCTGAGTTTTCACTAATTAGACTCAAGAGGAATGTTCTGCTTGCAAAGCAAAATAAGTTAAGATAAAACAGAGCAATGTAAATCAAAAGCAGTAAAAAATAGGGTCGAACGAGGGTCGGAGAAATATTTCAGCAGTTGGGAGTTCTTGCTCCTTTTGCAGAGGCCACAGGTTCAGTTCACAGCACCCACTTATGTCAGCTCACAACCAACTGGAACTCCAGTTCCTGAAGACATGATACCATTTCTAACATTGTGGGTACAAAGGATGAGGGACACTGCAGTGCAATCAATCTGAATTCCCTCCTCTTATTACAGATGAGTGTAAATAAACCCTGGGCTTCCCTGGCATACTGGGCTTTTAGTGTGTGCTAAGAGCTTCTTTGAACCCCTTCTCGGGGCTCTGTGTATTTTGGCACATTCAACATTTCATTCTGGAAAACTGAATGAAACTGATTTTCTGGAAAGAGTTCTCAACCACACTAATAACGTTTAGTTGTCTTAATTCCTGGACTAAAAAGTCTCGCAGCTTAGCATAGCTCAAGATATACCAGGTAATTGGCGATTATTTGATTATTCAATGACATTTAAAGAAAATTCAAAATAAAATTTAGATAAATATGAAATTATAAACAGACCATGAATGAAACAAATAATATCAAAGTTGTCATTGTCTGTGAGAGAACTCCCTCTTTCATCAAAGTAATTTTTTTTGGCTCTGCTGGTATTACAATACCAACTTAAAGCATCAAAAATGCATCCAAGGGAAAAAGGAAAACTGATGTTTCCTTTGCTGTGTTAACTTCAGAAATGACATGGATGCTAGACTCAGGAGGTAGATGCTTAGAGCCAGACCCTGCTCTGGTTACACCTTCTGTGACCTTGAGTATGACATCTGCTTCTCGGTTGACAGTTTCTAAAACGAGAAGCTCGGCTCTATGGGTGTTTAGTGGACCCTTGCTCTTTCCAATTGTACTTGTGTGTGTCCACAGCATGCCTTTTGAGCAGCATCTCTATATTCCTTTGATTTGCAAGAAAGTTCAATGGCAAGAAAAATGCCTGTCATGCCATCAAGTGATAGCAACCCTCAAACTTTGAGGATAGCTAAAAACAAATAAACAAACAATGTTCTAACAAAAAGACTTATTAGCTACTTATTTTATATATATATTGAAGAAATATTCAGTCATTTGGCCTATTTTTTAATTAGGTTGCTTTATTATTTAGGTTTGAAAGTTCTTTATATATTTTGGATGCCAAGGCATGACTGTACATATGACTCAGAACTATTTTCTGTCATTCTGACAGTGGTATTTTTCACTGTCCAAATACCATCACTTGAAGAAAAAAAAATATATATATATATATTGCTGTTATTCATTTTGTTGATTATATTTTAAATATAGTATCATTTAAGTTTACTCTTATATTTTCTTCTACAGATAACGTTTAGATTTTCAATATAACATTTTTTTTCTGTATGTGGTATTAATTCAGGCTCCATTGCTTTCATGTGAAGATTTGATCACTGCATAATCATTTGCTGAAGATTATGTCTGTGCCATGGAATCACTTTAGCATCACTATTTAAAACATTCTTAAGGGAAGAAAAATGATAGAGAATATACAGATGTGGTCTGCTACAGATTTCAGGGGATAAGTTTATGGAGGTGGGTGAAGCTCAAGCATCTCTCCTTTACCAGCAAAGTAAAATATGGAACTTTGCCCAAACAGGAGGCAAAGTCAGGAGTCTATCTCTGAGAGATTGACTCTGTTTATGGGGTTCGCTGGTCTCATCAAGAGCATTAAGAGCAGATGACAAGAGCCACACCTTAAGACAAAGAATCTCAGAAGTCTGTACTGCATTTTGACAATCAATGGAGAGATAACAAGTAGTTTAGGTGCAAAGAATGAGAGACTGAAGAATGCTCTTCTCGAATTGGGACTTCTGTGTTATACTCACTTCTCCCAAGTGGAGAACTTGGGGAACTTCACAGAAGAAGGAATGGAATGCTTGCCAGACACAGAGGCAGGGAATGATTGCAATGAGACATTGTTTACTAGGCATAACAGGGTAGTTGTATACATGAATTCACAAAGGTTGTGTTACCAAACACAAGACCTGTGTAAGCACAAACAAGACAAAATACAATCTTTAAGGTAAAGTAGGCATGAAGTCCAAATCTGAGCTGAGGAGCTAGTGGCAGTTGATAGCTGCTGGGAAAGGAGCAGTCTTCTTTAAAGATGTGGACGCTAGAAGAATGATCCAGTGGATAATCACCCAACCAAGAGCATGTGTGCAGCGCAAATTAGACTTGATTAGTTCAAGAAAAAAAAAATCCACAAATTGTGTGGGTAGTAAATGGGGGTAGATTTTGAGGGGTTGGGTGTTAAGTATGGTCAAAATACATCATATGAGAATCTCAAAGAATTAATAAAAACATTTTTTAAAACACACATAAGGAATAAAAAGAGAGGGCCATACCAAAAAGCATGCAAACACACTGGTACAGGGGGTAGAGATGCTAAAGGAAACCCGTTCTTTGGTCACTTGGCCTTCAGCAATCTACTGCAGCCATGGGGTGTTTTTTTTATTTTTTATTTTTTTTAAATCATTCCTGCAGTGTTCTGAGACCTGTGAATCACAGTACAACAAAAGTCAGAACAGGCATCAAAGGAGTTAATGCTGGAACCAAGCTAACATACTATTGTTAGAATGAGGAGAAGAAAATTTGAATCAGAATGTCGAACCAGACTTGTGGCTAGGCCAGACCATGTCAGAGACTTAGACACAGACTTCAAGCAGTTCCTTGAATATTAGGAAATGATTGCATAAAGGTAACGCTTGTATTCCATCTGGGTTATGAAGGGACTGGCCAAAGGTGATTCCTTTGGTAGTTAAGCCTGTGAAACAAGATTTAGAAATTGGACCACATCTGCAGTCTCATCTACCAAAGAAAGGCCCAACAGTAAGCCACACTTGCAGCATCCCCAGACTGTGATAGACATCTTGATCTGACCTTGGACAGGGGTGTGCACCGGTGTGATTGGGAAGGGATGCTGAAAAACTGTAGTCAGACTGTATTCATGTACTCCCAAGGAGCTGTCTCTTTTTGAAAGTTATTCCTCCTTTGTTTAATACCCAATGACCACGTGGCAGAACATCTCTTCCCTGTGCTGTTCTTGGCCCCTTCCATGTCTCTTCTTCTCTCCCTCTATATCCTTTCTGTTTTTATGTTTCTTTCCTGTAGGGCAGGAGCTTCTGGGGCTGTGAGGTCTATTAATCTCAACTGTTGAGAGTTGGAACTGCGCTGCATGAACTGATTGCACATCTTTACTTTTCTCTTTTCTCTCGACTGCTAGCCAAAATTGTTTAATCCACATTTCCGTTGTCTCTATCCTCCTATTTACATTCTCCTTCTCGGCTTTTTCTCCATCAACCGATACTACTTACTAGTCTTATTTTTCTATACACAATCCTATCCATTCCCCTTTACTTCTTGAGATAATTGGTATGTAAGAGTAGCTTCTTTTTACAATTATAATATTATTCTATTTTCAGTAACCTACCTTTGATGGTAATTTGTTTATTTGCATATTGTTTTCTTATAGGAGTACTGCCTATATGCCGGGATGGAGGCTAATGCCTTGAATATTAATATAGCAGATGAAAATAACACTTGTTGAGGTCCTACTAAATCCAACTGAAATTTGGTCCTTACCACTGAAAGAATAAGATGATAAAAAATCTTCATCTCAAATCTCAATGCAAAAGTCAAGACCTGTACACATACAAAAGGCAAAATGACTCTTCCAAAATATTACCAATTCAATACTGATGGTCTCTAATCAGAGTGAATTAGACAAAATTTCAGACAAAAATTCATATGAATGGCTATAGATTACAAATAAAGAAGAGCACACAAATAACTCCTGAATGAATTCCAAGAGAATACAAATAAACAGCTAAAGGAAATAAGAAAGTCTGCAGAGCATATTAAAATAGAAATAAAAAGATACAAATACTAAGAAAAACTGAGCTGAAATATTGAAAATGACAATTTCAGTAAGGTAAATAAAAAATTCTTTGATCAGCCTAAAAAGTTGTATATTGGACAATAAGGAAGATAAATATGATGCATTGAGGAGATGGTAGAGAATCTAGAACATCAGTCAGTGCCAAAGATAATAGGAATGTGAAACAGAACAGTCAGCATCTATGAGGTACATTAAAACATTAAAGCTACAAATCATACACACAGAGGAAAGAGAATTTCAGGCTAAAAGCATAGGAAACATTTTCAACTAAATCACAGCAGAAAATTTCCCAGAGCCAGAAAATCAAATAAATAAGAGCAGAGAAGAGGTGCTATCACAGCATATTATAGTTTAAATGCCAAATATCCAGGGGAAAGTAATGATATTGAAAGATACAGAAAGCAGCGCCAAGTCACAAACACAAGCAGGTCCTCAAATAAGATCAGATTTCTCAACAGAAATTCTTTAAGCTGATCAGATTTAGAATACCTTTTAATTTCAAAATAACAACTATAAAACCAGGTTACAATAATTACTAAGTTTAACGGTCAAACCTGAAGGAGAAAGAAAAACTTCTCACAATGAAAAGAGGTTAAAGGAATCTATAATTTCTATGCATGCTCTACAGAAAATATTGGAATAATTCTTCAGATTGAAGAGTAAATATAAACACATTCATAAGGTTATAAGAATGACTAAAACACACTAGAATGGCAGTTAATCAAACAAGGAATAGGAGACTATCAAACACAATAAAATCAACAAAATAATTTCAATAATAAGTTTGAATATTAATTGCCTCAATTCTTCAACCAAACAGTCTAGCAAGTTGCATTTAAGAAACCTGAAGTTTTATAGAAATGGCTGAGCAGTTAAGACTATGTACTGTTAGTTCAGAGGGTCCCATGTCAAGCAGCTCACAACTACCCATTAATTCCACTTCCAGGTGATCCAATACCCTCTTCTGAAATCTGTAGGCACCTTCACTCACTGATGCATACACACACACACACACACACACACACACTTAAAAACAAAAACAAAAAAAAACAGGATTCATCAATATAAGATCAAAACATAAATATCTATATAAATATAACCAGAAAGTAATAGTGACTGCTGTACAAGTAATTAGAAAACAGAATCTCAGACAAAACTAATGAGAAAAGGTAAAGAGGATCACATCACACGAATTAAGGGAAGGAACAATCACCCAAGAGGACATGATTCTAAACATACATAAACATGGGAACAAGGATGCACTCAGCTTCATAAAACAAATGTTACTAGATGTAAAGTCTCGAATTTACCCCCATGCAGTGACAGTGTGACTTCAGCAACACAAAATCTGGGGGTTATTTTCAGTTTCAGTTATTCAGCAGTTGATGGTACATTGTGACAAATAAACACATCAACAGAGAAATGGCTGAGATAAATGGCATCATAGATGAAATAAACAATGAAAAATCTACAGAATATTCAATTCTAATACCACAGAATAGACATTCTTCTTTTGAGTCTTGACATTTTCTCTGAAATAGATCATATAGTAGGACAGAAGCCAAGGCTTAACAAATACAGGAGAGTTGAAAGAATAGCTTGTGCTGATTCTGAGTAGAAAGGAAACTGTAGAACACATAGCTCAGAGGAAATAAACAATGTCTATTGAGTGATGAATAGGTCACTGAAAAAAATCAGAAGAGAATAAAAAAAAAATCCCAGACTCAAATGAAAATGAAAACAGATGAAACAAAAATTTATGAAATATGATTTAGGCAGTTTAACAGGTAAATTTATAGTGGTAAGCACCCACTAAAATGGATGGAACTAGATCATCTGAGTAAGGTAACCCAGAAACAGAAAGACAGGCATGTTATACACTAACTTATAAGCAGATATTAGCCGTATAATGTAGGAGAGCCATACTAAAATCTACAGACCTAAAGAAGCTAAATACTAAGGAGAACCCTAGAGAGGATGCTTAAATCTCATTCAGAATGTCAAACAGGATAGACACCAGGAGCAGTGGAAGGGAGGAAACAGATGGAAGCCTGCTATAGAAGGTGCTCTGAAAGGCTCCACCCAATGGGATGGAAGCAGATGCTGAGACTCACAACCAAACTTTGGGCAGAGCGCCAGAAGTCTTATGGAAAGGGGGGTGGGGGCAGTGAAGGACATGGAGGGGAAAAGAGCCCCACAAGGAGACCAACAAACCTAAAAAATCTGAGCCCAGGAGGTCCGCAGAGACTGATGCATCAACCAAGGACCATGCATGGAGAGGACCTAGACCCACTGCTCAGATGTAGCCAATTGGCAGCTTAGTTTCCTAGTGGGTTCCCAAGTAGCAAGGGGAGCACTGGCTGCCTCTGTCATGAACTCAGTTGGTTGCCTGCTCTTTGATCACTTGCCCCTGGCCATGCAGCCTTGCCAGTCCTGATGAGACTTGATAAGCTAAGGGCAGATGGCAAAGAAAGAGAACTCCCCCTTTCAGTAGACTAGAATAAGGGGATAGGAGGAAAAGGGAGGGAGCATGGGACTGGGAGGATTTGAGGGAGGGAGCTTCAATCCTGGGATATATAATGAATAAATTGTGAAAAATTAAAATGAAAGATATTTAAAAAATAAAAAAATCAAAGAGATCTCAAATGGTAACTTAAAAATGTGCCGTATAGGCTTGAAAAGCAAAACCAAGGCAAAATCAGTCAACATAAAGAAATAATTATGAAAGACAAATGGGATGTGCATTGAACGTATGACAGGAGTCTACCGCAAAAGGCATCTGAAAGACTCTACCTAGCAGTGTTTCAAAGCAGACACTAAGACTCATAACCAAACCCTCGGCAGAGTTCAGGGAATCATATGAAAGAAGAGGAGTTAGTATGATATGGAAAGGATTGGAGCTCCGCAAGGACCAAATATATCCGGGCACAGGGTCTTTTCTGAGACTGACACTCAACCAAGGACCATCTATGGATATAACCTAGAACTTCTGCTCGGATGTGGCCCGTGGTAGCTCAGTAACCAAGTAGTTTTCCAAAGTAAGGGGAACAAGGACTATTTCTAACAGGATCTCAAGGGCAGGTTCTTTGACACCCCCCCCCCTCCAGGGGAGGAGCAGTCCTGTTAGGCCACAGAGGAGGACTTTGCAGCCAGCCCTGAAGATACCTGATAAAGCAGGGTCAATATCAGTGGACGTGGAAAGGGGCAGGAAAGAGACCAGGGAGGGAATGTGGTGTTGGGGAGGGAATGAGGGAGCGGGATACAGCTGGGACACAGAGTTAACAAAATGTAACTAAATAAAAAATAAAATTAAAAAAAGGAAATAATTATGATTGGGGTAAATATTAATGTATTTAGATCAAAGCCCAGAGGTCTAATTCCCACTGAACTATGGGTTTTCTGAAAAAAAGTGATAGTCTTTTCTTTTATTCTCATCACCTGGCATCCTATATGATTCTCATAGCAAGGTACTAAGCTGTGTTAATAATTCTCAATTATATCTAGCTTCTAGGCAGTGAACAGATGAGAGCCTACTTACGAAGAAGACAGGTGTCGAGTTTTCATTTTTTTAAAAAATGTTCATGAGGTCTATAGCTGCCCAATTCAAATTTCTGTCATTTAGGAATTTTTGATTCATATACACAAAACACAAAATCTGGGTGATTTTCACAGTTTCAATTATCAAAGTATAGCAGTTCAAGCTATGTCTTAATTTTAGGTACTTTCAGTCAAGAGCCAAGGTACATAATGACATTATGTGCTCTTCTTATTCCAGATTAAGAACCCTTTTTTTATAAGAGGATCTGTAAATTATACTTAAATTTCTCATCCTGGGCCAAGGTCCCGTACCAGGAGAGCTGAGACAAAGGTACATCCCACTGAGGTATATGTCTAGGTTTCAAGTGTAGGGAAATAGATGCACCTTTCAGCTTTCAGGTTGTACTGAGTGTGGGTTGGACTCTAAAACTTAAGCACATAATCTGTTTGTTTCCATTACAATAGAAGAAGCATTGAGGAAAACAGTTTCTAAGTTTGAAAGAAATCAAGGAGGGATATTTGGGAAAGTTTGGAAGGTTGTAATTACATTGCAACCTCACAGAAAAATGAAAAGACATTAAAATAAAAGAAGTTTATTCTTAAAAGATGAACAAAACTCCATGGTTTTGCCAAGAAATCAAGGTATAAAGGAGGCATTAACTGGAAATTATTAATAAGCAGTTAAAATTTAAAGTCTCTCTTAAACCTTGAGCATTTAAAGTAGATATAGTAGTAAGCTATGATCTCCTTGAACAAAACAAATGAAACAATACACACAGAGTTTGAAAAGAGGGCTTGAAGCTTCCAATGCTTGCATGGAGGACCTCATTGACCAAAATATCTATGAGAATATGTACACTATAAGATGTGTTTCAACATAAGTACTAACCAAAACAACATAAGAAAGAAAAGTCAGCAATGGTTAGAATATGAACAACCCAGAGGGAGACAGTTCTCTTTATATAAAATACTTAATAAAATAAATTAGAAATGCATAGAATTATAATCAACTAATGAATGCTAAAAATGGGAGAAATAGTCTTCTCCAGAGAATAGATACCAACTGGTTATCCCATACCAAATGGTCAGCCCCACAAGATTCATATGTGTAAGTTTATATAGACTAAACAGGTTATATTTAGGAATATATACATATATATACACATTTGTGCATTTAATAATGATCAGTTTGAAAATAGGCCATGAATTTGAAAGAGAGCAAGGAAAGATCTATAGGAGATTTTTAAGGGAGGAAGAGGAAGGATGAAATGTTATAATTATAATCTCAAAAATAAAAGGAAAAAGAGGAGGTTCAAATTTTTTTTTTCATAAAGTGTTTTTCAAATCATAATAAAAATAAAACTACCCAGCTTCTGGCTCTTGGCCCTCAGGCAGTGTCAAGGATGGGCTGCCTGTCCTAGCACGCCTCAAGTTACCTCAAGTTAGCGAGGTCATTGGCTGTCCACTCCCACAGGCTCTGAGCCACCAATGCCCCAGCACAGCTTGCGGAAAGAATAGGCTGTGGGTTGAAGGTTTCTTCCTTGGTGGGTGTCCCAGTCTCACCCCTGGATACCTTGTCTGGTTACAGAAGGTGGTCAGCTCAGGCTCCTTATCCTCCAAATTACTAGGAGTAGTATAGGTAGGTGGGGGGCAAGGGGATTGACAGGACTGAAGGGAGGGGGGGTTGTTGCAGGGGTATATTGTATGAGAGAAGAATAAACAAACAAACAAACCAATCAATAAACGAATGAAAATATCTAGGTAAGAGAATGAGTTAAGTGGCCCGGTAACGACCTCCATAGAACGACCAGACTCCTGTTTAAAAAAGACATGAAGGGGCATTTACTCATTGCTCGTAAGTAAACTGGTTTTATATTTTGAAAGAGTCTTGCTATCTAGCCGAGGCTGGCTGAGAAATTGTGTTCTTTATACCTCTGCCTCCCACGTGCTGCTGTTTAAAGTGTGGACCACCACCTTTTGCTTATGTTGAGTTGGTATGTATCTGCATAATTTCTAGGAGAAAAAAAAGACACAGATAATTGGATATTTTTAGATACTTGAGTCTTGCCACAACTGAAGCAAATCTCTAGACTTGACCTAGTACCTTCTTGAAAATCCTTCCAGTTCACACCAAAATTACATTTTTCTTTTTCTGGTATTCTTTTATCTCATTTACTAGACGGATAATGAATTGACTGACTCACCCATATATTTCTTTTGGGGGGAGGGAGGTTGTGAAACATGAGGAGTTTCACAATGCCCTTGCCTTAATGGGTACAGCTTCGGCTTCACCCAGACACAGGAGCGACCTGCTGAGGCTGCACTCATCCTATCAGGGGGTCATCTCTGATATAGTTACCTGTGTTTTTCTGCTTTCTAACCAGTGATTTCCTTCTGCTGTGCAAGAATTTAGATCACAGTTCCCTGTGACAAGGACAAGGAAATTGTGTTAACATCCAGTTACTGTAATAAATATCTGATAATATCAACTTAAAAAGGTCCATTTGGGCTCACAGCTTCATGTTTTGTTGGTCCCATTTCTTTTGTTGGTCGTGGTATAGCATGGTGGGAGTTCACATAGACACAAACTATTCAGCTCATAACTGCCAAGATAAAAGACAGAAGAGTGAGGAGCTGGAGTCCAGAAGGACTGTAAAGCGATGTCTTCCATGGCTTAAGACGCCTCACTTGGCCTCACATCTTAATGGTTCCATTACCTTAAAAGGCTGGGCAACCAATCTTTAACGCATTGACCATTGTGTCAGATGATCAGTTGTTACAGATGTCTTCATTCTCCAACTCACAGCCTGAGTTACTGTGTGTATATGATGCTGAATAGCTGTATTTTTCTGTGTGTTCATTCTATCTCTTAATACACTATCTCTTCAAAGAAACAATAACCCCTTTTTCCTTGAGAAGTACCATTTATACAAATAATTCTCACTTAACATAAAAATTCTGAAAAAGAGCTTTGCTTGTTCCTAAAAACATTCTGAAATTCAAAAGAAGCAACTGCATTATACTTTGTTCTGGTAGCTAGCAATCAATGTTTTGTTTTTTGTTTTTGTTTTTTGAGATCATAACCATTTTAAATATAGGGGTACAACTGCCTGGGTTTGGTTAAGGCTCTTTGACCTCCCCACCCCCACCCCCAAGGGAAGAGCAGCCCTGCTAGGCCACAGAGGATGACTTTGAGCCAGTCCTGAAGATACCTGATAAAACAGGGTCAGATGAAAGGGGAGGAGGTCCTCCCCTATCAGTGGACTTGGAAAGGGGCAGGGAGGAGATGAGGGAGGGAGGGTGGGGTTGGGATGAAATGAGAAAGCGGGATACAGCTGGGATACAGAGTTAATAAAATGTAACCAATAATAAAAATAAAAAAAGAAAAAAAAGGAATCTTCTGCTGGCACAATTGTTTATTTTCTTCCCCAGTGTTCTCTATTTTTCTCATAATAGGAATGTCTCATTTCATTTATCTCAAAGAATAGTAAGCAAATGCATGATTTCCATAATGAATTGTGTTAAGGGTTGGTGTCCAGTATTGTGGAAAAAACATCTTTTCTCTGATAAGACTCTAGGTGCTCAAAATGAAGGTTGTGTTTACTTTTGAGATCCATTTGAGTTTTTCAGTACGGTAGTGATTTTGAATACAACAACAGTAACAACAACTAACTGAGCCAAATATTGCTTTCTTGCAGAAAAATATATAATTTGAGCTTTTGCATTCAAAACAACTTCAAAAGCCTCAAATCTGTGGGCTTCGCTTCAGCGTGAACTCTCTTTGCAGTCTGTAGTCACAGAGAGCAAAATATTTTAAAGCTACAAACGTAATAAAGGGGAGCTGGAGAGCTGGCTTGGCAGTCAAGACCGAGGATGGCTCTTTCAGAGGAGCACGGGTTGGTGCTAGCACTATGCTGAGTGGCTCACAACTGCCTGTAGCTCCAGCTTCGGGAAGCTTGATGTTCCCTTTTGGTCTCTGAGGTCTCCTGTGTCTCCTACACACAAATAAAAATAAAAACAATTTTAAATGATTTCAAAATATATAAAATTTATGTTATCAATACTCCCCAGAGATCTTTGAGTGAGACCAGATAAGGAAGGTATGATGCCTACTACCCCTCCTCAGAAACAAACAAACAAACAAACAAACAAACAAACAAACAAACTGGTTTCACAGGATTTAGTCCTAAGCTTTTGTTCCACACTGACAATAAATGGCCTGGTGTGTATCCTTGTAAATGATTTATTCACTAATCTTATAATTATTCTCATCTTTGCTCAGCTTATTCAATGTATCTAAAAGTACCAAATACTTAAATTTAGTTGTTGCTTATTTACCTCAATACAAAAATAGATCACGAAAACTTTCGTGTGTATTCGTTAGTTTCATGGCCAAAGATAATTTATCTGATATATGATAAACTACAACTGAATATCAACAGTAGAGTTACTTACAAAATTTCAGCTATAAATCTGTCCTAATAATTCTCTGAAAGCATTGTACAGAAAGCCAATAAACTAACACACAACACCCCCCTCCTAAGTGATGACTGTTGTACCCTGCACCCACCTGAGCACTCTGCTAAGAAACACACCATTGTCCTTATATCATTGTCATTCTTACTGAATATTTACCTGGTACTGTCATAACATTTGTTCTTTATGCTATGAATTCTTCTCAAGTTACTAAATTTTATGTCAAATTATTAGACATGCATAACACTGTTCTCCCTTTGATTATGTTTAGTGTGGGTTTTTGTATTTTACCATGTTTCTTGATCCTTGATTAATATATAGTCACTCACTTAACGGTTCTTTTCTATTTTTTTTTTACTTTGAATTTAGCACTTTCCTTGCACTGTCTGTCTTATTTAACTTCAAGTTGTACTATAATTGGAGCCAGATCACAGCAAATGCTCTTAAACAGTATTGAACTACTACTTAATACGTTACTGAATAAATCACAAATGAATGTGACTTTAACTTAGTTGATATCAATATAATAGATGAATTGAAATCAAAATTTTGAAACTTTTAAAATATGTTTTTAATTGAAAGAGTTGAAAAATTTCCCTGTTTTCTTTTTTTTCTCCCAGCTCCCCTCCTTATGTTATGCACAGTTCGTGAACCCCAAAAGACCAGGAATAAATAGACTCTGCTGTAAATACATGAGGTGTTTTTTTTTTTTTTGTTTGTTTGTTTGTTTTGTTTTTGTTTTTTTATTATTACAAGTTACACGCTACAGCTTGGGCTAACACCCCCACTACCAAAGCGGTGAGAGCCAAGAACCCCTCCCAGCGTGCCTAAAAAAGGGGTGATTCCTGCCTGGCAAGCATCTATTGGTTGAAATGCAAAAAGGGATATTGCATTTTGAATTGATTGGCTATAGGAAGGTCCCCAAACCATTAATGATCTGGTGTCCCTCCCTAGGGGGATGGGCCAGTTTCCTAGCACCTGTATCTCTAGTGAGTGGGGAAAGAATGCAGTGAGTTCTTCCTCTCAGGGCACTTCTGGACATGTCTCCACCCAGCTAGCCTTAGTTCAGGCCTTAAACTTTAAAATTATAGCCACCGATTTTTAATTTTTTGGTCTGTCACCTACAACCCTTCACAAGGCCCTCACTTTAGAGTTGATAACCTTTTTTCCTTGATTATTAATGTTAAATATTTGTGTGTGTTTGTGTGTGTGTGTGTGTGTGTGTGTGTGTGTGTGTGCTCCTGTGCCAGAACACATACAACCTGCTCAGCCAATTTATGTTGGTAGTGTTTATATGGTCTGTTTTGGACAACCACTGTGGGTATTCATCCCTGGGAGAGGCTAATTCTTTTTCTTGCCCACAGTCATTACTTTAGAAACCTTTAAAATAATTGCTGCCATCAAGAGCAGGGATAGCATTATAAAGGGAAGAATTTCAATACAAAAGAAAAACTAGGACAGAGCCTTGGAAAGATCTACATGTGGAGGAGAGAACGACTAAGTAGACAAAGATGGAAACAATGGCTGAAAAGGCCGAGGTGGGTTCCTACTGCTAAATCCACCAAACACTTAAAATTGTAAAAAAATCTTTTCAGGAAAAAGATTGATGGAGAGCTCTCCAAAATCAGGCTAGTTGTTTGGGAAAGTTTCTGTGGCCTTTCTAGTATGAGAAATTGAAAGAAAATTTTAGCTTAGGTTTTTCCATAGGCACCTGAGTCCAGATTGCTCTTTGAAAATTATTTATTTTCTCATCAGGGTTGTCTTCCATAGTTTTCCTCTGTGGCCTGGTAAGGCTGCTCCCTCTTCGGGGGGAGGTGATCAAAGACCCAGCCACTGAATTCATGTCAGAGACAGCCCCTGTTCCCTTTACTAGGTACCCACTTGGACACTGAGCTGCCATGGGCTACATCTGTGCAGGGATTCTAGATTATCTTCATGAATGGTCCTTGGTTGGAGAGCATCAGTCTCAGAAAAGACCCCTAGGCCCAAAACTTTGGTTCTGTTGTTCTCCTTCTGGAGCTACAGACCCTTCCAGGTCTTTCTATCTTCTCCTTCTTTCATAAGCTTCCCTGCACTGTGCCCAAAGTTTGGCTATGTTTTGATGAGACCTAATAGGCTAGGGTCAGATGGAAGGTAAGGAGGTCCTTCACTATAAGTGGACTGGGGAAGGGGCATGGGAGGAGATTTGGGAGGGAAGGATAGCGGGATTGGGAGGGCATGAGGGTGGGGTTATAGCTGGGTTACAAAATGAATAAATTGTAATAAATAAAAATAATATTTAAAAAGCTGAAAAAAAGAAAATTATTTGTTGGAGAGAAGAAAATCACTTAATGAAATAAGTGATAAAAAAGATTGGAAGGGAGAGAGGAAGTTTAGCTACTTTTAAATAGTTATCTGAAAAAGGAGGAATGATCCTTGAACTAAACACACTGGAGAGAAGACAGACAATTTTTGGGAACTGGTGGTGTGGAGTGGAGTGGAAGGGAAGCATAGAGGGCTGGCCAGAGTGTGAGGAGAGTAGCAATGAATCCTGAACCAGAAAGCCAAGTGACTGAGGAGAGAGTTCTAACAAGATTGAGCCATTAGGTACTGCCACATGTCCTCATTATAGAGGACAGGAGAATTTACATTGCTGAAGGTTTTCATTTCAAACCTAAAAAGCATTTACCCGGTATATGAGGGACTTGTAACTTCACAAAGCACATACCAAAATGTTCTTGCAATTTTGCTCCTTACTGGTAACACTGGAATTGTTTGCAAATTAGTAAAAATTTAAAAATGGGGCTCACAAGATGGTTCAGCAGGTAAAGTTTTTTCCCCCCATTGTTACTAAAGCTGATAATCTGAGTTTGATGCCCAGAACCCATATGGGAAGAAGAGAATGAGAACCATTTAGCACACATTTTTCTCTGACCTCCACAGGTCCTGGTGTTGTGCCCAGATCTTATGGCACCCAAAGACCACCAGGAGCCAGACCAAATGTGCGAGAGCAAAGAGCTTTATTCTGGCTTAAGCTCTGTCTCTCCACCGTCACCGTCACCAATGCAGTAGATCAGAGAGGAGAGCTCTGAATAGCTGCATGGCAGGGTTTTTATTTGGGGTTTGAGCAAAAACTCTGAATTCCCAGCTTAGCAGTTACACGGTTGGATGACATTCAGCAAGGGCAAGCTTGTTACAAAGAGATTGGCTAACTAACATAACTGACATTGAGTGAGCTATCATAGATAGACCTCAGGAATGTTAGGTCTGTGGGCTGCCCAGCACAGATGCCCCATGCTGAGATAAGATACCTACTCATTCTTGTGGTTACCTCCATGCTATTCCTTGGCTAGGAATTTTATGGTTTTGTTATTTCTGGAATTGGTGACCTATGGCCTAGTTCCTGGGACTGATGACTTTTGGGGGAGGAGGTCAGGCCTGGTCCTTTCATTGGCACACATGTCTGCATGCACCCACACTCCCACATCAAAGAAATAGACATAAAAATAAAGAAATTTAAAATAATCATTAAAATTAACTAAAAATTAATAAATGAAAGGCAAAAAAGAGAGAAAAATGCAATTTATCTTTTCTTGGAATATACTAGGACTTAAGGGTAAGTCCACAATCTTTTTAGCTTGTTTTGATACTTATGGCCACTGAAATTTCTTATCAATTTTGTATTTCTGATATTGTTTCAAAAAGTATTCTTGAAGAAGGCGCTAGTCTGCACATTGGTTTTCTTTCCTAGTTGCCCTGTTTGCTTTTAGCATTCTTTCCTTTTTATTTATTTATTTGTTTATTGGAGCATTCTTCCTATGAAACTCAACTTCCGACAATGAGAAGCACCTCAGCTCTGTGAAGAACACCCTCTGTGGGATGTCAGGTGTACTGTGAGTATAGTACCCTGAGGAACATCCTGTGACAGGATTTCAGGCGCCGTAAGTGCTATCTGCTGCTTTAAATCTGACTAATAGTGAGAGAAGACTCCCTTCAAATGTATTTCCTTTGAGTATTGCTTAGCTAATAATTCCATGGGTGTTTGTGAAGAAGAACCTGTCTAAGAAATGTGTGCTCTTTTCCAAGAGCCCTTAGATAGACCTGCAATGGCCACATTCGGAGGTAATTTAAGTAAATAAAAGCACCTTCACCTGCTGTTAGAGTCATTTTCTCCCCACTTCTTATTCCATACCTGAGCTCGCAGTTGACTACGTGTGTAGTCCCTTCATTCACCACATCTGAAGGGCATGGGTGCTTCTCCACGTGCTTTTCCGCATACTCATTTCTCTTCATGTTACCAGGTACCCCTTAGCTGACTGTCCAGCATCTCCGTGCAGCATCTCCGTCCTTCGTTTTAATGTCTAAGCTTAATACAGCAAACATAATCCTTCAAAATCACCTTCCAGCTCTTGTCCATCCTCTGCCCAAAGCCTTGTATAGTTTTTCACTTCCTATCCCGTCTTCCACCGCACACTCCTTCATTCTTCGATGACTTCAAATGGCCACAGGCACTGGTCCCCGGACTTCATGCTTACTTCAACCTTTACCTGAAGTCACTGCTTGAAGAAGCTTGTTGATTATGGTTTATTGGAGTTACTTACAGCCATGTGATTGGTCGAAGGACCATGGGAGCATGTTGTGTTGGCTGCATTGTGTCAAAGCTCACCCAGCATGACTGACAATTCAGGAAAGCTACATCCAGAGAGCTCTCTCTAGGACATGAAGGCAGCTCAGCTGGTCTGTCTCCTTTCCCAGTAGTTGTTTTGTACATAAGTTTTGGGGAGCAGTTCTGTGAATCTTCTAAGTTTCAAGAGCATCCTGACAGTAGTCAGTTCCTGAACAGCAAGGCTGTTGATTATGAGTCTTAATGAGCTTTCCCCCAAAGATGGCACATAACAATCAGAAAAAAAATGTTAAATAAGTTAATCAATATGATAAAATAAGAGGATGACATTAAAGGCCTTGGATCATTGGGACAGATGGAAAGTACTTGTATGGTACATTATGATTCATATGTGAGCTATTGTCTCTCAGGATTATTACCTGTATTATTCTCTTTTGGTTACACAAGGCCTGATACGCAGGCTGAAATTCCAGAAGCCAAGTGCCAGGCTAAAATACATAGAAGTTTAATAATATTTGTAGCAAGCAGGTAAAATGATTTGTTCCCCTTACTGCTTTTTTTTTTTTTTTTTTTTTTTTTTTTTAAGTAGTACCAAGAGTTAAAGGTAAGCCTGGGTACCTTGTAGAAAAGGCAATTAAGAAAAAAAAACAGCTGATGGGAGGCTGAGTCTCTTGTTTATTGTTGTATGCCAATTCTACCCAGATTCCTAATGAATACCTCTTACCACCTCATAGTGAGAAAAAGAAAAGCTCTGTGTTTACTTTCTGCCAAGCTCCCCAGCAGCAGTTTTTCAGTTTGCATCCATGCTCTCTGAAGTAGCTTAGCAAAGTGATCTCTTCAGACTTAGATGGTATTCACACACAGAGGACTTCTATAAATACACCGTTCTCCAGCAGGGTGTAGCCATTGTTCTGTGCCCTCAGAGATTGGTACCTGAGCAAGGGCCCTGCAGGCTAACCCTTAATCGTGTTCTGACTGAGCTCTCCTTTGTGTGTTCTGCACGAATATGTAGTGCTGTTGTTCTTCACTAAAATAGTCACTAGCCGAAATCAGTTGAATCCAGTCTTTCAACTTCACTTAATTAAATAAGCCCTGCACAATAACAGCAATTTTTTTCATTATCATGGACATAATTCAAACGTCAACAAAGAAAAGATGGAGGCTGTGTTTTTATGCAAATAAGAATTAACATTTCCATGAAAGAAAACTGTTTAACTAAGGATTGCTAAAATAATAAGTGAATCATCCAGATTCTGTAGTTTGGCTTGCTTGTTTTGTTTTGCATTCTTTGCTTTCCTGGGCAGTTCAGTTGAAGAGCTTTCTTCAGGCATGTGGGCACCTGGAGCTTTGTCCTGCAGAGAGGGCAGTGCCTTGAGGACAAGGGCAAAGGCAAAAATGACAGCTGGAGAGTTGGTTAGATACCAAAGGACAGAGTGCAGGCAAGGTCAAAGACGTGTAAAACCCCAGTGATCTGTGAAGTTCGTTTCTCTCTTCTAGTTTGAAAAGCACTTCTAACAAGTGGGTGTGTGGAGTGCAGAAGTTGAGATGTGTCTGTTTCAAAGTACTAAGTTTATTTCTCCTTTTGCCTTTCATGCACAGAGCAGAAACTACATTAGTTAACATACATGATAGTGCTTTACTTGTTAAGTGAAGGTGAATGGTAGGACAAAAACTGAAGGAATTACTTCAATGTCTGACCTCTTAGGACAATGTCCTAGTGTCCTGTTATTGGTAAGACCCTAGAGGGAGCCTCGGGACTTATTAAATAATTCTAAGGTCACCTTCTCCAAGAACATCTAAGTATAGAAACTGTACCATTATTAGACTAAGTCTAATCTATTACTATTACTAGACTATTACCTGGACTAAGAAGATATTTTTACTAGTAACTCCCCGAAGTTAGCTGCCAGCATACTGAGATTTTCAAGCCCTGAGAGCTACTATATTTTAACAAATTATTCAGACACTTTTAGCAGGGAGAGATGGCTCAGTAGTTAAGAGCTCTTATAAACGGTTGGGATTGGTTCCCAGTACCAGCATGGCATCTCACAACCATTTGTAACTACAGTTCCAGAGAATCTGATATATCTTCTAACAATTGCAAGCCCCTACATAAATGTGGTGTATATAAGTATACTCAGAAACATTGACGCCCATGTAGAATAAATAAACATGGGTCGTGCTAAGCCTATTTGCTCCCTCTCATTGTTTGACAGGAAACCCAGCATATTGCCAAATATTTGTGAGTCTTCAACAGCTCTAAGTGTCTGCTTCTACTGAATTTCATGCTTTCATTCTACATCTGGCCAGAGTTTCCTGCTGACCCTTGGTAATCTGCCCCCGCCCCGCCCACAAAGAATCGTGACCGAATGCTACAGAACACCACAAAGATAAGGTGGTGACAGTTCTTCCGCCTGTCATCTTGCAGTAGATCATTTTACTTCCTTATATGTTGCATTTCCATGCTTCTCTGCATGCCTTATAGTTCTTATTCTGTTGTCAGATATAGTAAATCACATAATTTGTTTCAAGTTATTCTTAGAATCCTACAAATTTCCTGACTTTTTTTTTTTTTTTCATGTGGTTGTTTGGAAAAAGTGTGATCCTTTGGGAATTTATTTTTATCTTGTTGGATCCAGAACTAACGTTAGTAGTCCTCGGTCTGAACTCTGACCTCTTAGAAACTGAGTCACCGTATTGGGCTATCTGCTTGTCTGTTTCCTAAGGCCTTGTTTGCCTCGGTATCTTTGAGTCTCTTCATCCCAAGCTGTCTACGTATTTCTTTCCTGAACTCCATTGATATGCTGATTAATTGTTGGACTTTGAAAAGGAAGCTCTGTAGAGTTTTGGAGTTTTCTCTCCTTGCAGCTGTCATTTCTATTGAGATTTACCTTACAAACTCTCTAAGTATCTATACTATAACTGTATGTGTACTCCAACCATAAAATATTTTTATAATGAAAATTAAATACTTTTATAAATGCTCATTGGAACTCATACAAGTATAGTTCTTTTGCAAAATAGTTTGAAATTTTCTATCAAAACTAAAACTGCATTTAGCACATGAATTAGCCATTATTCTCTAGGGCATATAGGGCATATAGCACTGAGAACTGAAATCTTATTTTCACACAATACATTTGTAAAATTTTTATGTATTTATTTGTTTATTTATTTATTTGTTACAATTTATTCATTATATATCCTGATTGAAGGCCCCTCCCTCCACTCTTCTCAGTCCCACCCTTCCTTCCTCTTCCCCCATTCCCTTCCCCTAATCCACTGAAAGGAGAAATTCTCTTCCTCTCTCATCTGCCCATAGCTTATCAAGTCTCATCAGGACTGCCTGGATCCTCTTCCTCTGTAGCCTGTTAAGGCCACATCACTAGGGACAAGTGGTCAACAAGCAGGCAACCGAGTTCATGACAGAGGCAGTCCATGCCCCCTTCATTCAGGAATACAAATGACATTGGTCAAAGATCAAAACTGCAAAATAAAATATTCTGTAAGCAGATTCACGATCTAACTGAAAAGCTGTAACTCTTCCTCAGAATGCTATTCATCAATAAAAAGAAATGAACTATTGATACATATAATGGGTTGGAGGAAGCTCAAAGAAATTATATTGAGTGAAAATATGTCAGCCTCAAAAAGGTAGATATCATATGACTTCTGAAAACATTCAGGAAATGATATGATGATGAAGATGTACATAAAATCCTCTCAGAGTCAATGAAGGACTAGAGAAGGCTTGTGTTTGGCTAGACAGGGTAACAAAAGGACATCCTGTGAAGGTACAGTTGTGACTTTAACTGTGTTCATGTTGATACAAGCCTCTCTATAGAATACAGATATATAGAGGCACACATAAATAAGAATACATACAACTCATAAAATCTAATAAGTTGTGTAAACTGTAAAGATGCCAGTTTGTTGGCTTTCCTATTGAACTGTAACACAGAAGAAGATAAGGAATTACTGTAGGAAAGTCTCCTTGTACATTTCTCTATAACTTCCCCTTGATCTGTACTTGTTTTGTAAAAGGAAGCACAGGCATATGAGAACACAGCAGAATAAACACAGATAAAACTTGGATCATTTGAAAAAAAAAAACAACCTTAAAAATATGACTTAGTAGTCATAGAGGAGCTGAATCCTGAAGTCATGGGCTGTTAGCCCAACTTTTACTCAAACATCTTTCTGTCTCAGAAACTGATCAGATCAAATAACTTCAAAATATGCTACAAAATTATAGAATACTCCAATAATTTTTAGTAGTATAAAAAGATACACATTGACAGAGGAACAGAGCAGAAAGCACATAGAAACTCTCAAAGTCACCCATCAATGTTCAGTTGATCTGGGATGGCAAGATGGCTCGGCAGACTCTGAGCCCCACCCCAGTTTACTACTTAGAGCCCACGTAAAGTGGGAGGAGAGAATCCACTCCACAAAGTTGTCCCCTGACCTCCATTAGTGTGCCATGACATGTGACCTCCCATCTCCCTTTCATTCTTTCTTTCATACACATGAGAGAGAGAGAGAGAGAGAAAGAAAGACTCAAACTGGGTACAGATGTAAACCTAAGACCTTCAACTGTAAAAATTCTTGAAGAAAATGTACAAAAAAACCCTACAGTACTTTTTTGATAGGGTCCTTCAGGCATATGAAACAAAAGCAAAAATAGCCATACATAACAATGAAGACCTGTGATATCAGCACTACAGGGTAAGGCAGGTGGATCTGTGTATTTTAAGGTTAGTCTGAGCTACAGAGACATAGAGAGACCAAAAATAGTTTAATGGGATTTTAACAAATAAGTATCCTCCACACAGCAAGAAAAGAACAAACGGAATTGTAGAATGGAAGAATAAGAAAATGAATGAGAGAAAACATGCAGCCATCTATCCAATAAAGTAAGTGTACAAACCATGCAAGAAGTTTGACAGCTGAATATAAAGGAGGTAACTTTGTTTTAAAATGAGCAGAATGTATAGGCACTTCTCAATAAGATACACACAGGGGACAACGGATATATGAACAACTGTACAACGTCAGTAATCATCAGGGAAATTAAAATTACAGTAAGACATTTCATTCCTGTTAAAATGGTGATTATACAAACACAAAGGACAGCAACTGTGTAGGGAAATATGAGCCAAACTAATGGGAATGGAAATTAGTATAAGCATTGTAGGAATTGGAAAAGTGAGTTCTAAGAAACTTAGGAATTAATGTTACGGCTGATCCAGAATATCAAGCCGATTATATGCACCACGGTGTTATCAGCACTGTTCATATGTCCCAGATGAGGACTCGATGCACCTGTCAATGAATGCAGGGTGATTTAAAAAGCATGCATGAATACAAAATTGCATTCACTTCACCATTAAAAAGGAAAAAAAAATAATTATGTTATTGGTGACAACATTGATGAGCCTAGAAGGAATAGTAAAAATAAGCCAGACATAGAAGAGTGAATATCACAGCATCTCGTTTGCATGAAGAAACCTAGGGTTCATAAAAGTAGAACAGAGCAGTGATACTGGGTGGGCTGAGGAGGGTTGGGGAAGTAATGTTTTTGGGTTTGAATGGAAGAAATATATTACAGAACATATTCAACAGCAATGTACAGTTTCCTTGGAAAACAAAGAATTGAAGCTTTCCCCATAGAAAATAAGTGAATTAATGCATACATTAAGTAGCTGTATGTAAAATTCTATAATATATACATATTTTAAAACATGCTGTATGCAATAAATATGTACAGTTTTATTTTTCTACTTAATGAAACCGAGATAGATCTCTCCAAATCGTGTCTCTCAGGGGTAGCAGTGAAAATTCCCAGCCTAAGTCTGCATATTTTGTGGCTTCTAAAGAAAGTAAATAATGTAGTGTAGACAGCGGCATTATGGTAACTGGAAGTATTTTGAAATTTTAAAGGTAGTTGACATTTGGTTTGTTTAACCGCTCAAAAAAAAAAAAAAATAGAGATGTAAATGTCTGACCTTCGACTTAAGACTTCTAGAAGAGACTATCAAGTTAGTTTCTGAGAGATGATATTTTTAAATAGGATCCCAAACGCATATGAAACAAAAGCAAAAATACCCCGCCCATATTGATGGACACGTGTGACCCGTCATAGCATGGTGAGAGGCAAACGGTGGATGGTGTACAAGTTTTATTATATACATACGTGCTACGTTGAAACAACAGTGTACACTTACTAGACTTCCATTAGCATACCATTTTCACAGTAAAGCTAACAATTATGCTATCCTAAAATCCCATTACCTAGTCACCTTTTTTTTTTCTTTTTTGCATATGCTCTCAGAAAACTACAAAACACCAGACAATAGTGTTCCAGAGGCTCGGCACTTCAAACTGTCAGGCAGTACTCTCATATTTCATTTTACTTAGCTCAGTTCATTTGTCTTATGTGTGCATATGGGCAAGAGGAGAGGTGCAACAGCAAGTCAGAGGACTCCTTTCTCTCCTCCCATCATGGGCTCTGAGCACTAAACTCAAAGTGGAAAGGGCCTTTACTGTTGAGCCTTCTTGCTGGGCCTCTTTTGCTTGTTTAATAAAAGATCTGACAGTTGTTTCTTCACTAGAAAAAAAAGATGATTAGGTTTGTAGAATTAGATTGCTTTAATCATGCTTATTTTCTTTCTTCTAAGGAAGCCAGAGTTTCTTGAACGTCACCTTCTTTCTCTTTTCTGAATCATTTTTTTTTCACGAATTATATGTCACAGCAGTTTCCAAGGAAGGGCAAATGAGAAGTCCATTATTTTACTTAATTATCTCACAATTAAAATGTTTTTATTCAATTCTCAGAGTTGAATGGTGTTTTCCCTCTGTATCCATTTATAGAACGAAAGTGATTTTCATTATGAATTTTAGAATTATTGTCCCATCCCTTGGGTTCTAATGTTGCTAACTGGATTGACATTCAGTCTGTGAAAAATCTGCCCTTTAATATTCAGCTGTAGAAGCTGTATAATAAAATGCCTTCATGTGGCCATTAGATTTCATTAATTTTGCTGGGTATTCAGTGAATTCCTTCAACCTAAAAAGACAAGTCCTTCGGTGAGAGGTTATTTGTTCATCTTTGGTGAATTATTCATCTTGTTTCTCCATCCTTCTGTAAAGTTTCTTCTAAGTAAGTGTCAGACAAAACAAAGAGAGGGAGTTTCCACCAGTGAAGTTTTGAGTACTTTATAGGTTTTGTCTTTCCTTTAAGTAGATATTTTGTTATTATTTTGTTGTAAGAAGGTGGCGGAGGAGTGTCCACCATAACTAGAGAAACTAGTTAGTCCACTCACTTGGAGAAAACAGCCACATGTGTAGGGCTGCTCTTCAGCAGCAGATGTCTTCTGTGTGGAAACTTTCAGCTTCTTTTCACAGATTATTTTTTAATTTTCTCCCGAAATGAGTTAAACATGGCAAGTCAGGGCCACGTGTAGTGGATGTGTATTGAATGAGTTCCTCACTCGGTTCCACCCTAACTCCATGTTGGCTGATGCCCACTGGTTCATGAATAAACTTCCTCAGAGACTAAACATTTCTTCTCCCAATGTGTATTTGTAGAGGGAGAAAGGGATTTTAAATCAACTGCTGAGGGCACAGTCTTCCATGATCACCCCATTCTTCCAACCAGAAGCTCTTGGGGACTTAAAAAGTGAGGGAGATCATGAGCCTGCATTACCCACGTCTAGTGGTCTACAACGTTTTGGTCCCCTCTATTCATTCTGCACCTTATTCTGATGCCTAAAAATTTATTGTAGTGCTTTTCCTAATGTAATATTTTCCATTTTTTTTGTTTACATTCAGCAATGCCTATGCTTTTATTTAAAATGTGATTGTAGTGTTTGGGAAGGGAAGGAGATAATTACTGTGATCAAATCTTCACATTTAATGCTGAGTTAGAAGGCACAATGTTTTGAGTTTCCTGATGCATGTTAAGTTCTTGTCATTCTTCACTTTTTCCCCCAGTATGTATTAATGAGCATGGATATAAAATGAATATGACAGTAGATATCGGATGACCAAGTTTTCATGCTGAGAAGTTTGAAATCCCTAGCCATGAGGAGTTCTGAGCAGGGCAGCATTACAGGTAAAGCAATCCAGGAGTCTTTGCTAGAGCGCCAAGCATGAAGGGGCCTCATGTGTCATCACTGTACTATTGTTAAACCACTTACCCGATATTCTACACCAAGCTACAGTTTTATACTGTGAACTATCCAGCTCTTCCATTGCAAATTTGATAATTTCTCTCAATTACTGAGAAAGGTGTCATTTTATAGTTCACAGTTCAAGAAACACTATTTTCACTGCCAGGTAAAACTGCACTTCAGTTTTTTGGGTTTTTTTTTTTGTTGTTTTGTTTTGTTTTGTTTTTGTAACAAAAAAAACCAATCACTTCCCCACCCCCTTAGAGCAGAAAAAGCAAACATCAAGATAAATTGCCTGTAGCGTAAGTGACGAAAACATTTTAAGCAGGCAGAAATTTATTTAGACTCCTTTATTTAATGTAGCGTAAAAAAGAAAAAAGCAATGGAACCTGAGAAATCATCATCAATGAATCTGCCAGCTTTGTATCTTTTCGTTTAGTTGAGTAATAAACATAGGTCACTGGGTAGTTTGCTTAGAAAGCAAAATAAGACACAGACTTTCAATTTTCTGTTCTACCTAGTGCATTTTCCCTTCACCTAAGACAAGATGTAATGTATATAACTCATTATTCACCTGATGACAAACAAGGCAGCAGAAATCACATCTGGGACCCAGCAGAAAAGCTGGTAAGGCCTTTACTGTAAAATTGCTTAGGTGCAGTTTCGTTCTGCTGAATTTATTAAATGGATTTGCATGTTATCTTGTAAAACAATAAAAGAAATAAATAACACAAATTTCATCCACAAAACTTGAAAACAGATTGTAGGGCAAGGTAAGAAGACTCAAAGTCACTGTAAATTATTCCATACACACACTAAATATATGAATAAGAACAGTGATGAAAACTAAACTACTGTGAGCTGATGTTCCAGCCAGTGGCCCATGCCCACAGGACAGTCCTATACCCAGCAGAGGACATCTGAAGTTCTCCACGTGATAAGATCTGCTGACAGACATCATGTCTACAGCTGTGATATGAAAACTAAGTCCCAGGGTCCTCATTTATGGCTATAAGTTACCCAGGTTGAAGGGTGACTCCTCTGTGAAGCTTCTGGGAATAAGTGCTTCTTCCTGCTGACAAAGAAGTGCTCTTGGGGAAAAGGGTAATTGCTGGGCCACTTAAACTCTTGCTTTCTTCATTAAAATTAGGTCTAGAAAACAATTGTGTTGCTGCAGCCACACTTATACCAGGAGAGAAGGCTTAGAAATTCACATTTATCTTTGAAATAATCAAGCTGTTATATCAAGGCTCCTTTTTAGAAAACCAAATTACTGATTATTTAAGCTGTTACTCTTGTGTTTATGCTATCTGTTGCCATTATCAAAGTTACTTTATTTACCTGCTTCCTGTTATTTTTCCCTAAAAGCCTTGCCTCTACTCTGTACTCTAACCATATATATTAACTTGAACTTCCCAAAGTATACCTCTTTGCTTATGCCTTTCTACATGGACCTATTAACAATTTTGGTCTGAATGTCTTTTCCCTTCTATTTGCCTATGGAATTTTACTTACTTTTCTTTTTTTAAAAAATTTATTTTATTTTTATTAATTACAGTTTATCCACTTTGTATCCCAGCTGTAGCCCCATTCCTCTTCCCCTCCCAAACCTACACTCTCTCCCTCATCTCCTCCTATGTTCCTCTCCAAGTCCACTGATAGGGGAGGTTCTCCTCCCCTTCCATCTGACCCTAGTCTATCAGGTCTCATCAGGATGCTTCATTGTCTTCCTCTGTGGACTGGAAAGGCTGCTCCCCATCTCAGGTGGAGGTGATCAAAGAGCCAGCCCCTGAGCTCATGTCAGAGACAGTCCTTGTTCCCATTACTAGAGGCTCCTCTTGGACACTGAGATGCCATGGGCTACAACTGTGCAGGGGTTCTAGGTTATCTCCATGCATGGTCCTTGTTTGGAGTATCAGTCTCAGAAAAAAACCCTTGGGCCCAGATTTTTTGGTTCTGTTGCTTTCCTTGTGGAGCTCCTGTCTCCTCCAGGTCTTTCTATCTCCTCCTTCTTTCATAAGATTCCCTGCACTCTGCCCAAAGTTTGGCTATGAATCTCAGCATATGTTTTGATACCCTGCTGGGTAGAGCCTTTCAGAGGTCCTCTGTCATAGGCTCCTGTCCTGTTTCCTATTTTCATATTCCATTTAATGAGGCTTTACTTATATTTTTAGTTCTGAGGCTAACCTTTAATGGCTGAGCCATCTCTCTAGCCCAGTGAAATTTTACTTAATGAAACATCTTCAATGAGAAGTTTCCTGTCACCAATATTCTCTTTGCCACCAATACAATGACAAAACAAACACATGTTCTCATGACTTCCTTCTAAGTTTTTCATTTATGATAAAAGAAACATATGAAGTGTATTCTTAGATCTGGACTATTGCTCTTCCTATGTGAGCAGTATCTTATCCCCAAACCTTTGCATGATCTGTTGCTTTTGGTCCTTCTGGTTTTAGTATGCCTCTTCTATAATGAACTGCATGCAAGGAGGGCAAGATTGGGTTGCTCTTTCATAGAAATGAATCTTCAACTAATCTGAGCTAACATTAAGTTCAGCAGTCACAAAAATGGCTGAAAAAGGTTGGTTCCATCAAAGAAGAGCTCTTTAACATCAGATACATCACAGTAACTAATCATACAGATCATTAATAGATGTAAGTGAACTTCATCTTTTAGTCCTAGACCAAGAGAATGTTTTACAAATGCTAGAAAAACAATAGCCAAATGGATGTTCTTTCCAGCAGATTTGCCAACCTTCCATGCTCATTTCCAGAAAGATCTTGTTTGCGGTTACCAGGAGCGGTAGCCCTCGTGAAGTCAGTTCCTTGTAATGGGTATTAAGGTCTTTGTAAATCTGAGGTTTAGCTTTAAACAACTTTAGGAATATGCATTAAATGTAAACAATCCTAAGAAGATGTATTCCCAGAATCTGTAAATGGGAAACCCGAGACATCAGCTCATCGATTGCTCACCATTTTAATGGGGCTCTATGAAAAGATTGATCTTCAAGTTGTTTTATTCCACAACACAGATAGATAGGTACAGCATTAAGAATTTATAGCCAGTTTTTAATCAGTTGGATTTTAGAGCAGAAACGGAGAAATAAAAATTTGAAGTTTTGTGTAAAGATGACTATGGAAAATTATCAAAACAAATAATGTTCAAAACAGTTGTAAGTTAACCTACGAAGATAAAAATTGTATTTCAATTAAATGTGAACAAAAAGAAGGAAAAGCAAAACCTCTGAACATTATCAGAAAATGAAAACTTACAAAATGAGTGGTTCTTTTGCTTTTCTCTGTGAACACTTGTCTTTACCAGCCCACCCATTAGCTGGGGTTTGCCTGTTGTTAATACAAACAAATAGGCAAGAATAGCCTTCATATAAACAACCTTTCTTCATCTTTCTCCATCAAAGGCCTACTTAAAGTATAGTATTGTAATTATTAAATTAATCAGCTTCAAGTCAGAAACCCAGATCAAAGGCAATGCCTATGAGTTGAGAAGAAAAAAAAAATCTACCCTGGTAAAGTACATAAGCAGAATACGTAATATTTATAAAATAGTAGTTAAAATAGATACTTCAGAAGATCAAGCTGTTGAAACGAAACGGCTTCTGGGCAGAGTGGTCTCACGCATGCAGGAGTGTTCAGGATGGATTTTCACATATCGAAAGAACACAGCAACCAGAAAAGTGACAAAAAACAAAAACAAAAGAAAAATTTAAGAACTGAGATGAGCACCATGTGCCAAATATGGAGCGTGATGAGTAAAATCCCCTCAGAATGTTTGCATGAGGCACAGTGTGCAGCAGAGAGATCGTTGCAGCTGACAAGGGCACAGTTTCCATCACCAGTGTTAAGACGTAAAAATGCTGTTCTGCTTCAATGTCACCTTTGCAACAGTGGTGAATCAGGTCATTAGAGGAGTGTGTTCATGGCCTGTTTGTTGAGGCTCTTGGGGTCTGGCTAGTGAGATGAGATTAGAAGACACAACAGGCTTCTCAAGGTCATGTTCTTTACCTCTCTGCTTTTGACATGAAAGACATACACATGATTTGTTTTGAGAAAATATTTGTGATCGTCTGATAATTAACCTTATGGGTCCTTCAAAAGGAGAGTGAGCTGACCCACTTAAGTCTTACCCTCCCCAGTACACATTCTCTGTCAACTGAAAAGATGAAGTATCTCATCCTAAAAATCTGGTGGTTCCTCTGGAACAAAGATGGTCAAGAAGTCAAAATACATTCTTTTAGATCACATCAGCCATGATAAAACAATACAGCATAACTAGCATGTACTTGTTGTTGTATTTAGTACATAAATTCCTTTAGCTCTTAATCTTATATTGTATGGAAATGTGGGTGGGAGGGCCTAAAATCCGATTAGAGAAAAATACTAAAACCAAACTGGGAACATATGTAAATATCTGCGGAGGATTGTCACTAACCATGAAAATCTGGATGTGTTTACGGGCAGAGTTGCATTGTATTGTTTCAGGTTCTAAATATCATTGCTTAGATATTAGAAGAGGTGACACCAGAAACTTGAAACAACAAAATGAGAGAAGCATGAATCACCTTTCTACTGGTGCTCTAATTCGTTTCTATTATAAATACACTTGCATTCACTATAATATACTTTCTGTACTGGATGCTGGGCAAACTGTCTTCCTAGTCTTTATAATATGTGATTATAATCCATGAAATTAAGTTATTCTTTAAAATAGCATATTTTCTTAAGATGTTTTGTTAACTGATCATCTTTATATTTCCACATATAAGTGTTAATTGCTACAAAAAATTTCATACCCAAACTTGTGCATTTTGATTTGTTTTTAGTTTCCTTTGATTAAGAAATTGCAGTGCCTTTTGACAGAGTCTTTGCAAATTCAGTTACCTACTGATAACATTTTAAGTTGTTTGGGTTAAAAATGGCTGACTTTCATATCCATTTTTTTTTTGCAATTTAATTTTTTAAAATGAACGTTCAACTTTCATTGCAGCATTTCTGTCTTTAAATTAAGTGACTATTTGTTTCTTATGCTTCCTAATCTTATAAAAGGTTTTTTTCTTTAATTCTGTAAAATTTTTCTGTTTGACAATGTGAGTAGAGATTAAAAATGACAGTCAACATTGGCCCTTTGTGTTTTAGTCTGTGAGTCTCCAAAACCCTACTTGCTATTATTTGAATGTGATGTGCTTCCCCATACCCTCAAGCGTGTGCTGAATCTTGGTCCTCAGCTTGCTGTGCTATTTTGGGAAATGGCACAGATTCTGAGAGCTGGGCCTTAGCTGGAAGCAAGAGGGTACAAGAGGTGTCCCCTCAAAGTGCATACCTGCTTTCTACTCCTCAGGCACTTTGAGGTATTGAATCTGCACACTTGATCTTGTCCTTATGATTGCCTAAGTGCCCCGAGCTGAATATGCATGGACTAAAACCTCTGGCACTCTGAGTCAAACTAATGTGTGCTCTTAAGTTTCTTAAGGCTGCCACTCTGTCAAAACTTCCAGAAAAGCAACTACTACATTAGCCTACTTCTGTTGCACCTTCTTCTGTTTCCCTGTCTTTTTTTTTCCATTCTTATTATTAAGATGAAGAAGCAAGTGTCAGAAAGAAAGCAATTAAACAGGCACATATTGATATTGAAAAGGGTAGGCAAAAATCTGGATCAGAAGTGGAGGTGACACAGGTCAGTTAACCAAGCTTTTATGTTGTGTCCTGCCATATATAAGGAGATTAAAAAAAAAGAAGCCTTGTGGTAAACTACAGTATCAACTCAACTTTCCATATCTTTCTTTTCCCTTCTCCCCAAAACACCTTACAGGCAATAGTCTAAGTCCTATGTAAAAGAATATAACTATGTCCAAATCAAATACTACTGGGAAACCAGGGGGTCTTAGAAAAACTGAGCTAACAAGATTTAGTTTGCTAAGTCCATCACTTCCATCCTGTTTGTCTGTACATCAGTTGGATCCTTGAAAGGCAGCTTAACATTTCCAGAAGCGTCCTGATGTCTATCACGCGTATCTTTCTCTGCTTTAGTTTTGCAACAATCCTCCCCACAGAACCTGTCTATAGACTCTCTTACTGGTTGTGTTAGGATTGCACAAATGAGCAATTTACTGCTTAGTAGTCTCTTCTTACATTTAAGCAGAATCTTTGTAGAACTCTGTTAACCCCCAAATTGGTTAATACATAATGGTATGGTAGAGAGGCCCTGAAACACAAATTTAACCAGATGTAAAGAAAAGTTTGACTTAGGAAGTTTCTTAGATGCCAGAGGACTAAGGCCCCATTCTCTGTCAGACAGGATTAGCACTGAGTGAAGCAGAAGGAGCTTTTGTCCTCTCTAAGAGGGGACAGCATGCTACTCATCATGGAGCTAACCCTCCAGCTGCTGGATTTTCTAGATGTAGGAACACAGTCAAGTGAAGTCTTGGGTATAATCATTGGTTGCTTGCCACCAAAACAGAGATGATCAGGGGCAAAAGAAAACATGTGGTACTGGAGCCTGAATTATTTATGATATTTACAGGCTAGTGCTTTAGTGCTTTTTGGAAACATTTGCTAACTTCTGTTTCATAAGGGTAAGGACACCTTCTGTTTACTGTAAACAGGTGCTATGGCAAGGTTCAGGCCTAACACACACCTTTAATCCAAGAACATTCTGTTTATTATAGACAGGTGATTATGGTGTGGCTCAGCCCTAGCACACACCTTTAATCCAAGAGCTTTCTGTTCACAGAATTTAATAAAGTTAACCCTAGGTCCAGAGGCAGAATGAGAAACTAGCTGACAGAGATTAATTAGACAGGAGGGTCTTTGAGTTGAAGGGTATTAATACCCACTATTTCTTCTGGATTCTAGCACAGACTGAAGGGCAGCTCTCTAGGACTTCCCAGTGACAATGGCACAGGACTGGGACTGCTGAGATGTCCAGTCCCCTGGATTGAACCACTACTGGATTCTTGAACTTTCCATTGGGAGACCGATATTTTTGGAAAACCCAGACAACAGCCTAGAAACCCGACTATACAGTGTGTTAAAATTTGAATATATTTTGAAAGCTCGGTTTCCTGGGCGATTCCAGGTGGTGCCAGAACCCTGCCATGGCTAGAGGGAGGAAGATGTGCAGCTCTGTGTGATGCAGGTGGCGGCAGCAGAGGGGAGCGGGGCGCTGAAGGCCCCAGACCCAGAGATGGTAGGGCAGAGGGGCGCAGAGGGGCGCAGAGGGGCGCAGAGGGGCGCAGGAGGACTCACAGCAGGAAGGAGGGGGGGAATGTGTTTGCTGGGCAAAGTTTTATGCCTACATGCGTCTGAACAAATGATCTGGAATGCACTCCTCACTGCAGGAAGAGAACTCAGTCTCACATAACAAGGTTAAATGCCAGGGGAAACTATTAGCTGGAAACTACAGGAGAATAGAAAAGAAATGCTGGGAATGTGATCCAATGATCAGAAAAATCAAAGACGCCAAGAGAGTTCCCCTGGCACCTTTTCCAACCCCAAAATTCAAAGCAGCAGAACCTCCAAAAACTCCACCCCACTCATGTGATTCTTGGAAAATGTCTCAAAGGAAAACGCAGCAGAATAGAAAACTCACAGATTTCTATCCTGTGAGAAGGAGCTCTAGGAAGGGTAAAGCTGACCTGCAGTCTGAAGAAAAGAAAAGAAAAAAAAAAAAAGAAAAAGAAAAAATAGATGAACTGATTGAGAGCGGGAAGGAAGAAGGCATGAAGACTGATTTCACTGATGGCAAAGACTGGGGTGTGGTTGCCACCAAGCAGCTCTCCTGGGGACCCCATTAAGACCACGGATGCTAAGAAGCAGGAGGCTCTGTACGCACAAGACCCCTCCAGTATCTGAGTAAAACCTGCTGCGTGGATGCCACTCAGGACAGCTCCTGGAGAGACTGGTCAGTCACAGTAAGTGTGGGAATTGCCAGACCAAACTGCACGGCGTCCTTGGCGTGCATCATCTCATCCTCATCCTGAGACAACGCAGCTGGGGAGGAGCTCCCGTGGAGGAGCAAGGCCCCATCAAATACTGCCCTTGGCTGAAGCATTAACCACTTGGCCTCTTCCCTCCCTCCCTCTCTCCCTGCCTTCTCACAGGACAGAGTGTCCTCAAAGGAAAGTGTATATCTATTTTTTTACACACACTCTTACTCTTAGCTAATTACTTCAAATGTTTTGTTTGTTTTTTTAATATATCCAACAGAGCCAAAACAAAACAAACAAACAAACTTAGCCCTGGGGTCCCTGTAGAGACTGATAACCCAATCAAGGACAGTGCATGAAGAGGACCTAAAACACCTAAAACACCGCTCAGAGGTAGCCCACAGACTCAGCATCCAAGTGGGTTCCCTAGTAAGGGCCTCTCTCTGCATGAACTCAGTGACAGGCTTTCTGATCACCTGTCCCTGGGTGGTGCAGCCTTGCCAAGTCACCGGGAAAGACAAGCAACCATTCCCAATGAGACCTGATAGGCTTGGGTCAGATGGAAGGGAAGGAGGACCCCTATCAGTGGACTATGGGAGGGGCACAGGGGAGAAGAGGGAGGGAGGAATTGGGTGGAGAGGAGGGAGAGGGCCACAGCCTGGATACAAATAGAATAAATTGTAATAAATGATAATAAAAATAAATTAAAGATGCCTTTTCATGTAGCATTTAAATATCTGTTAGAGGTTTCCAAGGCAGATTTGAACAGATGGCCTTATATTACCAAGGGAAGGAAGGACTGGGAGGAGACGAGGCAGGGAGGGGGATATAACTGGGATGTAAGTAACAATAAAAGAATAGTAATAAAAGGAATAAGGACACTAAAAAGTGTGGCATCTCTTTTATTTGTTTCTATCATTTTTTCCCCTTTCCCTCGTCTTCCTTCATCTTCAGTTGCACAACAGAGCTATTCAAACTTTTGTTTTGGCTACTTAGAGACAGTCACTTCAAATAGTAAAAGCAATACATCATGGTCCTCTCCAGAGATCTTCCATTCCTGCTGCCTTTACACCATAGCTAAAGTAGAATGAAATTGATAGTGATTATCTTCCTTCGGTTACACAATTCCAAATCAATTCCTATTTGGTCCTTTTTAAATTACTTCTAATGACTGCTGACTTATGATTCTGGGAACTAAAGTCAAATGCAGTCCTGACAAGCACATATTCTCCTTCTATCCTACAGCACTAATTCATCATATGTACAAAATGAAAGCAAGATTTTGGAGATTCCTTGTATTTTCAGGATGGCATAGACCATTACAAAAACACTGGGTAAGCACTAGGTATATTGACCTTTAAAGTTACAAAGAGCCACTGTTTCCAAAATGTAATTTCCCTTGTGTCTGCTGGCCTGTCTCTTTGTCGTTTATAACATAAAGCATGCTTCACAGAAGCTGTCCCATGTGAGTGAATTAAAAGAATGGGGAAGTGAAATAAGGGCAAAATTCCTGCCATTAGATTTATCAGAGCATTTAACCCAAAGATTTTCAATGATAGTTACAGAGAAAAGATACAATATTCTTTAACAATTTCATTCATTTATTCACCCATTTGATCACTCTTGTATACCCATTCTTTGCCAACCATTTTTCTAGGCACTCCGAACTAAAAATTTCAAAATGTCCAAAGCTAATGGATAGTCAGAGAACATCATCTACACTTAAATGTTTTTTGGAAAGAATTGATGAGAAGTAGATGGCTGTAAAACTGATTGGAGTTACTATTGTGAAATGTTGAGAAAATGGATACTCTAGTTACTTGCTAATCTATTAAAAGAAACATTGCTATGCCACACTTTAATGGGACCAGGTGAACAACTTGTATAAGTTTTGTTGTTGAAAATAAATGGTATTCGGATAATAATGTTTATTTTTAGCTCTATAATTAATATGGTGGTATTATCTGATCCACTATCATCATCAATAAGACACAGAAATCTGTTTAGATTACATAATTGCCTTATAACACCTTGGGCTGAGCAAATAATTCCACCTATACTGTCTTAATAACTTCCCTATCCACCTCCCAGCCCCCATCCAATGCCATCTGCCTTGACCATTCCTATCTGACCCATCTCCCATCATAATTCCATAATACTTGCTTATCCTTCATCTGGATCTCTACTTTCCACTCCACTTCCTCCTGGCCCACATGGTTCTCTCTTTACCTAACCCATGGTGGCTTCCTCCCCTCTCTCTTCCCATCTTCCTGATTTCCGTATTTCTCCTCTCCTAAAGCCCTCACACTTTGGCCACATAAACAGTAAGAATCTTGGGGGGCAAGCAGTTAACAAATATAAAGCACCAGACCACACTGCAGCAAGCATCAAAATAATATAAATCAAGTATTTATATTTAACATATTCTTGTCTCCACTGGGTTCTCTCCAAACATTTACGCTGCTGCAAAACCAACAAAGCAACCATATCTCAAACTAGCTATTTTTTGAGAATATAATAGCATTACATTTTGACCTTCTCTTTCAGCCCTCTCCCATCTACTCCTTCCCATTGTTCTTTAAATCACGGCCTTTTTATTTTTCTTACTGTTATTGCATGTCTATATGTAAATGCACATATCTTCTTAAATATACCTCCTCAGTTCATATAATGCTACTTGTATTCATGTTTTCAGGGCTGACTCTGATGTTGCAGTAGTTTTTGATCTGCCCCCTTACCTGTTATCTTATGTTTTCTGTTCTCATGTTATATACTTCAATCTACTGGTTAATTTTCTTCGCTCTACCTTCAAAATATGCTCCTCCATAAAACTTGTCATGACCCATTACTAAAAAAAAAGAAAAAAGAAAAAGGAAACCTTCAACATCCATCTTCTGGGTGTTTTTCACTCTTCCTCCACAGCCTTTCTTTCAGTTTTACAAAAGTGACTACAATGACTTTGACAAAATTGGATTGTTAGAATTTTCAAGGAGCATCCTATTTAATTTAAATAAAAGCTCTTACAGAAATACAGCAGGGCCCTAACTGAACTGAAAGTCTCTGTCCTCAACCTTGACTCTCTTCCCTCTATCATTTTGCTCTATCTGATCTGGGCACCCTTGGAGCTCCCCACAAAGTCTACCCAAAGCCCTGTTTGCATTTCTTCTTTCTGGGTGAACCCTTTTTCTACTCTCAGGCCTGGTAGCCACACCTTCCACTCACCATTCAAACATTTTCTGATGGAAACAGTGATTGGTAGCCCTCGTTAAAAATAAATAAATTAAACAAATAGAAAGAATGTCAATAGTCCTGTTGGTAATGTATTATAATAGAACAACTTTTTTATCTCCTTTTCTGTCCAATCCTGACACTGTTTCAAATGAGAAATTAAGAACTTAACAAGCATTTGGCAGAAGGGGCTAACTGTGCTTTTGGGGCCTACAAAGAATGAATACAGACACCTAGGAAAAAATGGTCCCGAGAGTTAAAATATGGGATTGTAAGAAATTAAAAAGCTTTTACATAGAGAAGAAAACAATCTAAAGTAAAAAACAGATTTCAGAAGGAAATATTTATCAACCATTACAGAAAAGAGATTAATATCTAGAGTATAAAAAGAACTGTAAAAATTAAACAACCAGCAAACAAATCATGCAGTCAAAAGAAAAAGAAAAAAAAAAAAAAAAGGCAAGGGCAGTGGATAGACAGTTCTCAAAAAAGTGAATGCAAATGCCAATTTGAATTTGGAAAACTGTCCAGCATCCTTAGCCACCAGGGAAATACAATTTAAAATTGCCTTGAGAGTCTCACACCACAGTCAGAATGATTAACACCATGAAAACAAATGGCAGCAAATGTGGCTGCGCTTTTGAAGAACTGCTATCCACTGTTGGGGGGACAGAAGCCTGTGAAGTCACTGTGGAAATCACTGTGTAGGTTTCTCCAAAGCTGCCACGTAGCACAGCTATTCCTCTCCCAGGCGTATGTGCACAGGATGCTCGATGTACTACAGTGATACTTGCACACCCATGTTCACTGTCACATCATGTACAACAATGTGGAAATGGAATAAGCGTACATGTCCATCGCCTGATACACAGGAAAAGAAAAGGTGGCATATATATGAATTGAAATGTATTCAGCCACAAAGAAAATTGAAATTACGACATTATGTTAAGCATAAGTCAGACTCAGAAAGGCAAACATTACATCATTTCCTCTTATATACAGAACTTGGATATAAAACATGTCGGAGTATGTACAGGTCCTGAAATTATTGGGATCATAAGAGGAGAAGAAAGTGTGTAGGAGGGGAGAAAGAGAGTGTAATGAAGCACATGTGACATGAAAACATAAGTGGGGACATCTGGAGAAAGAAAAGGACCAGCCAGAGATGCGGGAGACACAGAGGAGGACAGTGGGAGAATAGAGCAAATCAGAACAAAGTTTATGTATGTATGAAGATGTTATGATGGAACATTCATTCATGTACTAATTTAAATAATAAAAAAAGGAATTACCCTTGCTATTCTGCATGCTTTCCATTGTTCTTTCTCCTTTGTTTGTCCTCACAGCTGCGTCTAACTGTCTAATTTGATCTGTAGGTTATCTCTACCTACTCCATCTTAAGGTCTACTGCCTGTTTAATGATGTACACTCAGAGCCCAGTGCTGTCCTTGGATACTCAGCACTAAATGGGCATCAAATATAACTCCTAGCTTTCACTATTTGAATTTGGCTTTGAGATTTTCAGTACCTGAAAGTTGTCACGAGTTATGTCATGCAGGATGTACATAATCTGAACCAATGCCTGGCCGTGTAAGAAGATTACTGAACTATTTTGAAAAATAAATTTCTGACATTAAGGCTTAGTGGATAAATGTACTCGCTGCAGAACTATGCAACTATGATGACCTGCGTGAAACCTTCATCTAACATCCGCATGCAAGCCATGGCAGGTATCCATACACACACACACACACACACACACACACACACACACACACACACAGAAAAAGAAAACTTTAAAAAACTAACACACTTGATATATGTCAGCTTTAAATAACAGTAGTAATAATTTGTAATTTTATGCTGATGAAACATTGCTTATATTTTACCTTTTTTACTTTTTTTACATAGGCTATATTAAGAACCTGAGGAAGCTGAACAAAACTCAAATCCAAGTTGATCAAAGACGTTGATACAATACCAGATATACTAAATCTATTAGAAAAGAAAGTGGAGAAGAGCCTGGAACTCATTGGCACAGGAGGCAATTTCCTGAACAGAACACCCACAGCTCAAGGTCTAAGATCAGCAATCAATAAATGCAGACTCTGAAGACTGAAAATCTTCTGTAAGGCAAAGGGCATTGTCAATATAATGAAACAACAGCCTACAGATTGGGAAAAGATCTTCACCAATCCTACATCTGATAAAGGGCTAATATCTAAAATATATAATGAACTCAAGAAATCAAACACCAAAACCAAAATAACACAATTAAAAAATGGGGCAAAGAACTAGATGGAGGATGCTCAACAGAGGACTCTCAAATGGCCAAGAAGCACTTAAAGAAATGTTCAGTGTCCTTAGTCATCAGGGAAATGTAAATCAAAATGACTCTGAGATTCCATTTAAAGAAAATGTTAGAAATTGAGGTCATAGTATCTTTAAAACAAAAAAATAAAGATTTGTTAATATTTACTTCAACTCAACAATGTTAAGTGTTAATACAGAAGACCCTCAACAAGTCTTTTTCTTTGTGCTGTGTTAGGGACTGAACCCAGGCCGCTGTACATGCTGCACAGATGCTTTGCCACTGCATACCCTCAGTGCCCGCACTTTTCTGTTTAAATGAAACAGATGTGTGCATTGTGAAGGGAAGACAATCTTTCCACCCTGAGGGTTGGAAACTTCTTTTTTTGCCTACACTAATGAATTATATTGTAACTTGTGTTTGATAGTATGGGTTTTCAACTTGTACCATATAGGAAGTCTAAGCTAAATTAATGTCTACCAAATGTCAAGTGGCCGGGAGCTTCTTGCAACCACACTGCCGGAGGACGACAACTTGGCTAACGAAAGTGAAAGCAAAATGCAGGAAAATGGTCGACCGAATATTTCTTCCATGCTAGCCATTGTCAAACAACCTTCTGAGACACATTCTAAACTCTGTAATAACCTAATGATGTGTGTCAAAGTGTCAGCAAAACATTTGAAACTGTTAAAAAGCCTACTGAAGTGAACTTTTAATTCTCCATTATTATCAAAAGACCTCTCATTCCCAGCACACACACTGTCTTACAGAAGCCCCACAGACAGCTTAGTAATTGGCATTCACTTTAAAACTGAGTATACAGAAGCTATTTTTCATGACAAGCAAAAACCTGGGGAATATCCATATTTTTTTTTGGTTCAATTGAAGCTTATATGAATAAATATTTATCATGGATCCAACTCATCTTTTAAAAATTCTGTGTTTGTGCATGTTTTAAAATATGTGAAATATATTCCACAGTATGGGAAAGATTTTAATTTACATTTTAACTTCTGTATATATGTGCACATTATATAAGTAATATACACATTACTTATCATACACTGAGCTGAGGATCTGATAATTTGATTGACAGGGTTCTTTCTAAGTTTCTCCTAATGCCTGGCATAAACTTTTACTAAGCTCAGAAAACTAAAGTTAGAAAACTGGAATAGTTTCAAACATTTAATCCTAAAACAAAAAAAACAAACAAAAAAACCCACAACTTTTTATTGGTTCTTTGTGAATTTTACATCGTGCACCCCAATCCCACTTATCTCACCACATATATCTACCCTCTGTCCTTGCAACCTCCCCCCAAATAAACACACGCAAACAAAATAACAACAATAAAACCACCAAATTAAAAAAATAAAAATCTCCTAGTGGAAGCTACAGTTTGTCACGATGTTTCACACAGTGTACCCTTTTTCCCAAACAGCTTTTCTTGCAAATGTTCATTGCAGTGAGTCATTGGTCCAGCCCTCCTTTCTTTGGCTTTTGCTACAGCATCAATACCGGATCCTCACTGGGACTCGTGAGATATCCTGCTGTTGCCCTGTGTTGTGGAAGACCTTGCAGCTTTGGTTCTTGACGACCAGCCTCTTCATAGGGTGGGCAGGGACAAAACACTGGATCTGGGCCTGGGTGGTAGCTGAGTGGTTCAGCCTGACAGCTCTCCCATGCTCAGGAGCCTACTGGGCAAGCTCTCTCCCACTGCCCAGGAGAGGGGTGGGGACAGTTCTGCACAGCCCTCAGACATGGTCCCCTGGAAGGCAGCCTAGACCACAGACATCTGCGTGACCTTTGGTGGTAACACGGGCCATGGTTATCAGCACAGACCCCACTGCTGCAGAGCCACACGCTAAGGCATGGCCCTGCGTGGCTGCTCACACCGGGCTGTTCCTCACTACCCTTGGGTCTCCAGTTTCCCCTCTCTTCTCTGCACCCATCATTCTGCTTCTCTTCCTCTTCTATCTCTCCACATCCTACTGGTTCATCTCAGTGTCTCTTCTATCTCTCCACATCCTACTGGTTCATCTCAGTGGTGTAGGGGATCTCTGGATGTCTTCTGAGTGAAACCTAGTGGGAGTGCTTTTTAAAGAATTAGGCAGCCTCACAAATTTTTTTAAAATTATTTTTATTTTTATTAATTACAGTTTATTCACTTTGTATCCCCCCTGTACCTCCTTTCCCCCTCCCCTCCCAATCCCACTCTTCCTCTTCCCCACCCATGTCTCTCTCCCAGTCCACTGATAAGGGAGGTTCTCCTCCCCTTCCATCTGACCCTCCTCTATCAGGTCTCATCAGGACTGGCTGCATTCTCTTCTTCTGTGGCCTGGTAAGGCTGCTCCCCACTCAGGGGGAGGTGACCAAAGAGCAGGCCAATCAGTTTATGTCAGAGACAGTCCCTGTCCCCATTACTATGGAGGCCACTTGGATACTGAACTGCCATAGGCTACCTCTGTGCAGGGGTTCTAGGCCATCTCCATGAGTGGTCCTTGGCTGGAGTATCATTCTGAGAAAAGATCCCTGTGCCCAGAATTTTAGGATCTGTTGCTGTGGCTCACAAATTTTTAAAAGATGTTTTTCTTCTGATGGGAATGAACATAATGGTAGATGTAGTAAGATAAAGTTATGGAACTCTTCATCCAGCTCAGTTTTTCACTAATTTCATTCAGAGTCTTTTATCATTGCAGAAAATCCCAACTATCATTATGCTCAGAGTGATTTCCCACTAACCAGCAGTCCCAGTGACAACTATGACACACTTTGGACTCTAAGAAGAAAGTTAATTAGACTAGACTGCACTCTCAAAGTTTTCACACTGCCCAAGCTAATGAGAGTACTTTCAAGCAAGTGTTGAGGGACCAGAACTTCTCACCGAATTTTTTTCATTTATTGAAAATACAGTCACTTCTTATAAAATATAACCTAATTATAGTCTCTCTTCCCTCTGTTCATTCCAGTTCATTCCCACTTCCCTTCACCTCCAAATCCACCCCCTCATCTCTCATTAAAAACAAAACAACAACAAAAAACAGGTCGAGGTAACAACCAACCAATCCACTTCCTTATCATCTCTCATTAGAAAACAAACAAAAAACAGATTTTTAAAGGTAAAAAACAAATATGACAAAATAAAATAAAATATATGAAGATACAGCAAAAACCTTCATATAGAAGTTAGACAAGGCAAAGCAATGGAAGAAAAAATGTTCCAAGATCTGGCACAAGGATCAGAGACAAACTCTTTCTCATACGTAGGAGTCTCATAAAAATACTAATCTAAAAGCTGTAATGTATACACAAAGGACCTGGTGTAGATCCTTGTAGGCCCTGTGCTGGCTTCATCAGTCTCTGTGAATTCATATGAGCCTTGCCTAGTTGATTCAGAGGGCCTTGTTCTTCTGGTATCATCCTCTCCCTCTGGATTTTACAATCTCCAGAGGAAGATTTTCTGATGATGTCTACTTAAGGGACTGATCTGAGTATAGCAAAATATCATTAGGAGTTGTGTGTGTGTGTGTGTGTGTGTGTGTGTGTGTGTGTGTTTTATCAGTAGTGTTCTCTGGACTACATAGTCTTTGGTTCTTGTTTACACAAGCTGTGTCACCTATGGGTGGAGTGGGCTTTAAGACAAATCAGACAAGTTCTATGCAACATTGCCTAGCATATTTTTCAGGCAGGATAAACTGCAGATTAAAGGTTTTGTGGCCAGACTGGTGTCCACATTTCTCTTTTAGGAAGCTTCAGAGTACCTTTCCACACCAAAGACACTAGAACTTAGGGATGATGGCTCCATGTAGGCATGAGCTAGACTTCTCCATACAAAAAGTTGTATGAGTGTTGTCTTTACTCATGTGGGTATGCTGTCAGTTTGCAGAGAGTAACTCGTTGTCTTACCAACAACCTGGGTTCTTTGAGGGATTTCCATGGTAACCCCGAGACCAACAACTCCTGTAAATGTAGCAGAGTCCTGATACTGGCAGCTCCCAATATTGGGAGACCTCACTAGGATCACCTTCATATATTTTAGTAAGTGTCCACTGTACTAGGTTACCATATCATCTCTGAAATGCCACTCAATTTCAGTTGTCTCTCCTGGAATTCTTGTCCTTTACCCTATCTTCCCTCCTGTTCCCCACCTGATTGTTCCACTGTTTTTGTTCTACCTTCTCCCAATCAATTAGCAAAATATATTCTATTTCTCCTTCAAGGGAGATCCATGTGTCTCTCTTAGACTCTTCTCCTGCCCCTAACCTCTCTGGGTAAATGGACTGTAACTTGGTTATCATTTACTTAATGGGTAATATAGACATATAGACAAATACATACCTTAGTTATCTTTCTAGGTCTGGATTATTCTACTCAGGAAGAATCCTTAGAGTTCCATCCATTTGTCTGGAAATTTCATGATGCCATTTTTTTAAACAGCTGAATAATAGTCCATTGTGTAAATGTACCCCCTTTTTTTTTTTTTTTTTTTTTTTTTTTTTTTTGTCGAGGGACATTTAGGTTGCTATCATTTTCTGGTCGTTATAAAAAAAAAAGAAGCAATAAACATAGTTGAGCAAATGTCTTTGTGGTAGGATGGAGTGTGTCCTTTCATTATAGGCCCAAGGGCTATAGCTGGGTCTCAAAGTAGACAGATTCACAGCTTTCTGATGAATGGCCATACTGATTTCTATAGTGGCTGTACAAGTAAACTCCCACCAACAATAGAGGAGTGTTTCTCTTGCTCCATATCTTCGCCAGCATGAGCTGTCATTTATATTATTGATCTTAGCTACTCTGACAGGTTCATGACAGAATCTCAAAGTAGTTTTGATTTGCATTTTTTAATGGCTAAGAATGTTGAATGTCTTTAAGGGTTTCTCAGCCATTTGAGTTTCTTCTATTGAGAATTCTTTGTATATCTCTGTACCTCATTTTAAAATTGGATCATTGGGGGGTTTATAATATCTAGTTTCTCGAGTTTTTTTTATATACTTTGGATATTAGTCCTCTATCAGATGTTGAATTGCTAAAAATCTTTTCCCATTCTATAGGCTGCGACTTTGTCTGAATGACAGTGTTCATTGCCTTGCAGAAGGATTTTCTGTTTTATGAGGTCCTGTTTATTAATTATTGATCTTAGTACCTGTGTTTTCTATGTTATGTTCTGAAGTCTTCTCCTGTGACAATGCATTCAAGGCTCTTCCCAATGTCCTCTTCTATCAGGTTCAGTGTATCTTGTTTAGTGTGGAGATTTTGATCCACTTGGACTTAAATTTTTGCAAGCTGCTAAGAATGGATCTATTTGCTTTCTGCTATATTCAAACATTCAGTTGGGCCACCACAAGTTGTTGAATATGCTGTTTTCCACTGTGTATTTCTGGCTTCTTTTTAAAAAATCAGGGGGCCATAGGTTTTTGGATTTACTTCTGTGCCTTTGATTTGATTCCATTGATCATCATACCTATTTTTTATATCAATATCATGTGGTTTTTTATTGCTATAGCTCTGTAGTACAACTTCAAATAGGGATTTGTGAAACCTTGGGCAGTTCTTTTATTGTTCAGTATTGTTTTAGCTATCCTGAGATTTTTGTTTTTCCATATGATGTTGTGAATTTTCCTTTCAAGATCTGTGAAGAATTATATTGGAAATTTGGTGGGAAATGCACTGAATCTGTAGATTTCTTTTGGTAGAATAATCATTTTACTACATTAATACAACCAAACTATGAGCATGGGAGATCTTTCTCTATCTTCTGATATCTTTCTCAATTTTCAACTTCAATGACTTAAAAGTTTTTATCATACAAGTCTTTCACTTGCTTTGTTAGATGTTTCCCAAAATATTTTATATTATTTGAGTCCATTGTGAAAGATGTTGTTTTCATGATTTCTTTTTCAGTCGCCTTGTAATTTGTATATAGGAGGACCATTGATTATTATGAGTTAATTTTGCATCCAGTTACTTTGCTGAAAGTGATTAACAGCTTTTGATGTTGCCCAGTGGAAGTTTTAGTGTCACTTATGTATATCCTCTACATTTCCTTCAGTTGTTTTATTGCTCTAGCTAAGACTTCAAGTATATTGAATAGGTATGAAGAGAGTGAACAACATTGTCTTGTTCCTGACTGAGCGAAAATGCTGAGAGTTTCACTCCATTTAATTTCCTATTGGCTATGGGCTTGCTGTAAATTGCTTTATTATGTTGAGGCATGTCCTGTGGATCCCTAATATATACAGGAATTTCATCATGAAGGAGTGTTGGATTTTGTCAAAGGCCTTTTCTACACCTAATGAGATTATCTTTGTTTTTTTTTTCTTTCAGTTTCTTATAGTTCCATTACATATATTGATGTTTGTATGTCGATCCCTGAATCTCTAGGATGAAACCTACTTAATTATGGTGGATGACCTTTTTGATGTGTTCTTGAATTTGCTTTGCAAGTATTTTTACATATATGTTCCTAAGAAAAAATTGTCAGTAATTCTTTTTCTTTGTTGGGTCTTTGTTTGCAGTATGGAAATCAGGGTAATTATAGCCTCATAAAATGAATTGGCCAATGTTCCATCTGTTTTTATTTTCTAGAATAATTAGAGGAGTTTTGGCGTTAACTCTTTTTTTAAAGTGTGGTAGAATACTGTACTAAAACCATCTGGTCCTGGGCGTTTTATAGTTGGGAGACTTTGTTTTGTTCTCCTTTTTGTTGTTTTTCAATACATCCTGACCACAAGTTTACCTCTACTCTTCCCAATCCCCCATTTTCCTCTCACCTTTCCAAAAAACACCAAGCTTCCTAAGGATATTAATTAAACATGGTATAACAAGATGCTATAAGACTAGGTGCAAACCCTTATATGAAAGTTAGGTGAGACACCCCTGTAGGAGGAAAAGGGTCCCAAGAAAGAGTCAGAGACACCACCACTCCCACTGTTAAGAATCCCACCCTCCACATCTCCACACAAAACCTCACCAAGCTAACAACCATAATATAGGCAGAGGATGTCACACAGATCCATGCAGGCTCTGTGATTGCTGCTTCAGTGTCTACACAAGGCTCTATGAGCCCTACTTAGTTGAAGTCAAACAGTATCATTGACTGCTTTTGCCCTTATATTTCTTTCTCTCCTTGTTTCACAAAGTTCCCCAAACTCAAAGGGGGGGCAACCAATGGAGGTCTTCAATTTGATCTCTCTTTGTGCCTAATGTTAAGCTGTGAGTCTCTGCAACAGCTTCAATAAGCTGTGAGAGGAAACCTCTTTGTTGGCAATTGGGCTACGCACCAATATATGAATATATAAGAAAATCATCAGAAATAATTTTATTGAAAATTTAAATTATATGTCTCTGGGCTAGCTATCCTCTGGTTGGTTGGGAGACTTTTAATAACTGCTTCTATTTCACTAAGGATTATAAGTTTATTTAAATAATTTATGTTTTTTATTTAACTTTGATAAGTGACATCTATCTAAAAATTACTCATTTTTTTTAGATTTTCAAGTTTGTTTGAGTACAAGTTTTTTAAAGTATATCCTTATGATTCTCTCAATATTCTGAGTGTCTGTTGTTACTTCCTTTTTTTTATTTTTGATCTTGTTAATATGAATATTCTCTCTCTGAATTTTAGTTTGTATAAGGGTTTGTTGATCTTATTGATTTTCTTTTTTTATCTTTTTTATTTTTTATTAATTACAGTTTATTCACTTTGTATCCTCCCATAAGCCTCTCCCTCCTCCCCTCCCAGCCCCACCCTCCCTCCCCTTTCTTCTTGCTTGCCCCTCCCAAGTCCACTGATAGGGGAGGTCCTCCTCTCCTTCCTTCTGATCTTAGTCTATCAGATCTCATCAGGAATGGCTGCATTGTCATCTTCTGTGGTCTGGTATGGCTGCTCTCCCCTCAGGGGGAGGTGATCAAAGAACAGGCTTATCAGATTATGTCAGAGGCAGTGCCTCTTCCCATTACTATGGAACCCACTTGATACTACACTGTCATGGACTACATCTGTGCAGGGGTTCTAGGTTATCGCCATGCATGTTCCTTGGTTGGAATATGAGTCCCTGGGGAGACCCCTGTGTTCAAATTTTCTGGTTCTGTTGTTCTCCTTGTGGGGTTCCTGTCCTCTCCAGCTCTTACTATTTCCCACTTCTTACTTAAGATTTCATGCACTTTGCCCAAAAGTTGGCCTTAAGTCTCAGTGTCTGCTTTGATAATCTGTAGGGCAGAGCCTTTCAGAGGCCTTCTGTGGCAGGTTCCTAGGTTGTTTCCTGTTTTCTTCTTCTTCTGATGTCTATTCTCTTTGCCTTTTGGGATGGGGATTGAGCGTTTCATTCAGGGTCTGCTCTCTTGATTAGTTTCTTTAGATGTTCAGAGTTTTAGTAGGTTTATCCTATGTTATATGTCTATATGAGTGAGTATATACTGTGTGTGTGTTTCTGCTTCTGGGACAGCTCCCTCAGGATGATCCTTTCCAAGTCCCACCATTTACCTGCAAATTTCATGATCTCCTTATTTTTCATTGCAGAGTAATACTCCATTGTGTAGATGTACCACAATTTCTTCATCCATTCTTCAGTTGAGGGGCATCTGGGCTATTTCCAACTTCTGGCTATTACAAATAAAGCTGTTACAAACATGGTTGAGCAAATGTCTTTATTGTGTTCTTGAGCCCCTTTTGGATGTATGTCTAGGAGTGGTATGGCCGGATCTTGAGGAAGTGCTATTCCTAGTTGTCTGAGAAAGTGCCAGATTGCTTTCCAGAGTGGTTGTACAAGTTTACATTCCCACCAGCAGTGGAGGAGGGTTCACCTTTCTCCACAACCTCTCCAGCATGTGTTGTCACTTGAGTTTTTCATTTTGGCCATTCTGATGTGTATAAGGTGAAATCTCAGGGTGGTTTTGATTTGCATTTCCCAAATGGCTAATGACTTTGAGCATTTCCTTAAGCGTTTCTCTGCCATTCAATATTCCTCTACAGAGAGTTCTCTGTTTAGCTCTGTTCCCCATTTTTTAAGTGGATACTTGGTTTGCTGTTTTTCAGCTTCTTTAGTTTTTTTATATATACTGGATATTAGCCCTCTGTCAGATAAACGGTTGGTGAAGATTCTTTCCCAGTCTAGGCAGGCATTTTGTTTTGATGACAGTGTCCTTTGCTTTACAGAAGCTTTTCAATTTCATGAGGTCCCATTTATTGATTGTTGCTCTTAGAGCCTGTGCTGTTGGTGTTCTGTTCAGGAAGTTGTCTCCTGTACCAATGAGTTCAAGGGTCTTCCCCACTTTTTCTTCTAACAGATTTAGTGTGTCTGGTTTTATGTTGAGGTCTTTGATCCACTTGGACTTCAGCTTTGTGCATGGTGATAAGTATGGATCTATTTTCATTTTTCTACATGTAGACATCCAGTTTGATCAGCACCATTTGTTGAAGATGCTATCTTTTTTCCATTGTATGGATTTGGCATCTTTGTCAAAGATCAGGTGTCCATAGATATGTGGGTTTATTTCTGGGTCTTCTGTTTGGTTCCATTGATCCACCATTCTGTTTCTATGCCAGTACCATGCAGTTTTTATAACTGTTGCTCTATAGTACAGCTTAAGATCAGCAATGGAGATACCTCCAGAAGATCTTTTATTGTAGAGAATTGTTTTAGCAATTCTGGGTTTCTTGTTATTCCATATGAAGGTGAGAATTTTTCTTTCCAGGTCTGTAAAGAATTGTGTTGGTAATTTGATGGGAATTGCATTGAATCTGTAGATTGCTTTTGGTAAGATGGCCATTTTTACTATGTTAATCCTGCCCAGCCATGAGCATGGGAGATTCTTAAAGAATCAACTCTTTGTTTCATTCATCCTTTATAGTCTTTTTGTTTCTATTTTATTGATTTCAGACAGACCTGAATTTGATTATTTCTTGCTATGTAATCCTCTGTTTTGATTACTTTTTTTTTCTGTTCTAGAGCTTTCAGGTGTGCTATTAAGTTTATAATATGAAAATTATCCAGGTTTGTTTGCCTTTTTTTGGTTGGTAGGTTGGTTGGTTTTGGTTTTGGTTTGTAGGTGTTTAGGGCTATAACTTTCCTATTAGAACCACAATCATTTTTTTCCAATATGTTTAAATATGCTATGTATTAATTTTCATTGAATTCTAGAAAGTATTTAATTTATCTGATTATTTTTGCTTTATTTTTCCTTATTTATCATTATTTTATTTCTTATTAGGTAGAGTGCTGTTCAGTTTCCATGAGTTTGCAAGCTTTCTGTTGTTTTTGATACCCAGCTTTAATCAATGGTGGTCCAATATGGTGCAAAGTTTGTTTGTTTGTTTGTTTTCAGTTTTTTTTGTATCTGTTGAGACTTGTTTTATGTCTGAGTATGTGGTCAATTTTAAATAAATGAGGTACAGAGAAGACAGGATTTTTTGTGTTTGGGTGATATATTCTTTAAATATATGTTAGGTCCATTTGATTCATAATGTCTCTTAGCTTAAGTATTTATCTGTTTACCTGAATGGTCCCTCTGTTGGTTAGGGTGCGGTATTGAAGTCTCCTACTATCAGTGTAAGAGGGTCAATATATGATTTAAGCTGTAGTAATGTTTCTTTTACCAACATGGTTGTCCTTCTGTTTGGGGTATAGATATTAAGAAATGAAACGTCATCTTGTTGCACTTTTCTTTCCATGAATATGTACTCTTCTTCCCTATCTCTTCTGATTAATTTAAGCTTGAAGTCTATTTTATTAGATATTAGAATGGCTACACCAGCATGTCTTTTTAGGTCTATTTCTTCAATATTGTGTTCTAACCTTTTACCCAGAAGTAATATCTATCCTTGTTGCTGAAGTGTTTTTCTTGGATGTACAAAAAGAATGGATAATGTTTTCACATCAATTCTGCTTGCCTCTGTCTTTTTATTGAGAAATTAAGACCACTGGTATTGAAAGATATCAATGATTAATGGTTATTAATTTTTGTTATTTTGTTGTTGTTTGGCGATGGTGATGGTAATAGTATTGTGTTTAGGTGTTATTTTTCTTTTGCTGTTACTGGTCTGAAATTATTTTTACCCTGCCTTTTTGTGGGTTTATTTAACCTCCTTAGATTGGAATTTTCCTTCTAGCCCCTTCTGTAGGGCTGGGATTGTAGACAGATATGTTTCAATTTGGCTTTGTTATAGAATATCTTATTTTCCCTGTCTATGGTAAGTGAAAGTGTTGCTGGGTGTAGTAGTCTATAGAAGTCTAATGTCTGTGGTCTCTTAAAGTCTACAGTACATATTTCTAGGCTCCTTTGGCTCTTAAAATCTCTATCAATGCATCAGGTGTTATCATAGTAGATCTGCCTTTCTATATTACATGCTCTGTTTTCCTTGCAACTTTTAAAAATCTTTCATTGTTCTGTATGTTTGATGCTTTTATTCTTACGTGTTGAGAAAAATTTCTTTTCTGGTCCAATTTATTTAGTATTCTGTAAGCTTCTTGTACCTTTATAGGCATATCCTTCTTTAGATTAGTGAAATTTTCTTCTATGATTTTGCTGAAAATATTTTCTGAGACTTTGAACTGGGATTCTTCTATTCCTATTCTTCTTAAGTTTAGTCTTTTCATGGTGTCCTAGACTTCCTGGATGTTTTGTGTCAGAAGTTTCACTGCTTTGAATATTGAATAAATCACATAAGGACTCAGAAGCTATTTTGAAGTTATACATTGAAGAATTACATTTTAATACTGAACACTGAGTAACATGAAGAAGATATTAATTAGTGCTGACACCTTCCTAATGACATTGCATGATTTGATAATGTTTTGATAATGATTTGATAATGTTCATGCATGTTTTACTTCACAACATCATTCCAATACATTTCTATGCTGCTTAAGTCTGAACCATTAGAATGTGGTCCCTATTTACCTTTCTTAGAATGATCTCTAATTACATTCTTCAGCAAGAAATGTCTTACAGTCGTTGCTTGCCATGATCCTACAACATTCTATGTCAGGAAATCTGTACTTTTTTCTTTGGCTAAGCTTCATCTGACCTGTCTTCCACTTTTTAGGTTCTTGTATGAATCCCACCATACATATATGAGGTCTTTTATATTCGGTTAGAAAGGCAACACAGCATAATGGAAGATAGCGAATGACTTGAACCCATACCACCGTTATCAGTGCTTCTCTCTTGACTTAGATTTGGAGTCTAGAGTTTATCTTTATTTCAGAGGAATATTTCCATTTGTTCCTGGTGGGACAGCTGAGAAGCTATGAAAAAGTGCGCACAATTCAGATGACGTTGATATTGTTGCCTGCTTTCTGAGGACTAAAGTAAGGAAGCAATTCTTTCGTTGGGACAGCAGTGAAGTAGAGAGTTTCATATATCTGCATTTTATGTAAAGGTTGTGTGTCTTAGTTACTTCCATATTATTGGACAGAACATAATAAACATAGTAATTTATAAAATAAAGTGTTTGAGAATGTGGTTAAAAGGATTAGAGTTCATGATATCAAAGCAAAAGCCCAGTGACAGAATCTTATTAAAGAGCTCACATCTTGATCTAAAAGACACAGAGAAAGGCACACTAGGAATGGTATTTTTTGAAACTACAAAGCATGGCCCAGTACTACACCTTTTCCAACAAGGCTACACCTCCTAATCCTTCCCATACAGTTCCACTAACTGGGAGAAAGTATTCAAACACATGAGACTACATGGAACATTCTCATTCAAACCACCAAATTTTGGTATTTTAACATATGTTTACTTTGTAAACAATAAATCTTATTCTATGATGTAACTATGACACAAGCAATACAATTCAATGTAAAACACATTTTAATATATATTGTTGTCAATGAAAATTTTATGAATGTTCTATGACTGGTTCTGTATATTTCCATCAAATTTATTTTTTCTGCATGGTGAAGCCATCTAGAATTAGCACAGAGATCAAAATTAAAAAAAAAAGTTAGAGGAAATAGAGAAGTCCCAGGACACAGTAGTGGAAGTCTCATATCCGGACTTACTCCCTGGACACGTAACCTTTGGCTACATCTTTTCCTGTGAGAAGAAATGGAGCTGGGCTCAGTGTTTCCATATTTCTCAACATTTCATAATGATAAAGTTCACCTGTGATGCTTGTGTTTTCTAAAAGCATGTATTCTCAGACTCAGTTCAATTCTACTAAATCAGGATGTCAAGAGAAGTCTTGGAAGTGAAATGTGACAGGGCCTCCAGGTGATTTTCATCCTGGAACCAATGACCTCAACATCCCTGCTGAATCAGAATGTCTGTGATCCCATTAATCTAACCTTTATAATTATTGCTTTCACCAAGACCACAGAGTTGGGCGAGCGAAGGTGGAAAATAACAAAAAGGTTAATTTAAAAATGATAATTACATCAAGGAAGCCGGGGAAATGGTTCACTGAGTAAAACCTTTACCCTCCCTCCCTTTTTAACTTTATAAAAGTAATATTTTTTAAAAAGTAAAGAGTTGGGAACAGAAACAGACCTTTGAAATCCCAGCACACGTATGATGAGATGGACCGTGCAAATAGGAGGACTGGCCAGAAACTGGCAGTCTTGGGTTCACAGCACAACATGACAGCAGACAGCACCCTCATCCACACAAACACACACAAATACACACAAAATAATTTAAAAAATAACTCACCTTATTTTTTTCGATGAAATGTTAAAATCATTGTGACACCATTCTAACATTGTGTTTAGAAGTTAGACTTTACATGGGAAAGTTTTTAGAATTAAAACAGTCATTTTCACCCAATCTTACTGTATATAGTCTGAATGTGACCTTTCTCCCAGGGGCTGATGATCTGAATGCTTTGTTGGTCGCTGCTGGTACTGTTCTGTAAGAATCTGGGAGCTTTAGGAGGTAGCGCCTGGTCAAAGAAATAAAGTAGTTAGAGTAGATCCTCCCGGGCACGTTAACTACTTCGACTTTCCCATTCCCCTTCTCTCTGCCCCCTGTGTGCCAACAGATAGAGGCCTGAGTTTGTCAGACAATCTTACCTCCATGATGCTTTACCTGAGTGCATGCGGGCAATATAGTGTAGATAGAGCTCTCTGAAACAATGATCCTAATAAGCCTACTCGGTTAGTGATTCTGTCACAGCAATATAAATATACTCTAACGAAATAGTGCTGCTGCTGCTGCTGCTACTGCTACAGCCACCGCCACTGCTGCTGCTATTGATAAACCTGGAAAGTCATCCTGGACAGCTGTGGTAAAACAAATGACTGTGCAACATCACAACTGTGCAACATCACAACTGTGCAACATCACAACTGTGCAACATCACAACTGTGCACACAGGATACCGAAGCCTGACCTGGAAAAATGCTATGCATGGATGTCTGCTTTATACTCATCTGCTTCAACTTGGGCTGATGCCACCTGACTCTGAACCTTGACTTGAAATCACTTACAAAATCCTCATTATCCTTAAAAACTTCCTAACACTTTGACTTTTTTCAATGCACAAATATTACATGTAAGTTACTTTTAATGTCTTTTACCAAATAAACTGACTGTCTAGAAGACTACTCTTCTCCAGTCTCTTTCTCTCGGTGTTGTATTGAGGGATGTCTGGATTCTAGGTTGGTCTTCTCTTTTTTGTTGTATTTGTCTTGTTGTTTGTTTCTTTCTCATTTGTTTGGTTTTCATTCACTTACTCAATCTTAACTTTTGTTAAGATGGGATTTCATGCAGCCTAGGCTAGCCTTAAATTCACTATAAAGCTGAGGATGACTTTGAGTTTTTATTCTCCTATCTCTACAACTCAAGTGGGTAACTACAGGAATGAACCACCATACCCAGGTCATGTGGTTCTGGGAATCAAGTCCAGGGCTTGGTATGTTCCAGACAAGAACTCTATCAACTGAGATACATTCCTACTCTTAACTCTGCTTTAAAACTGTTGTGGTTGAAATATAGATGTAACACGTCACAAAAGTACTTATTTGCAATATATGATGAACATATTTTAGCCCACTCTCAACCGCAACAAATATATTTTCAAGCATTTTTCTCTAAAGAGATAGTGAAATACCTAGTCCCATGTTAATTTGAATTTATAATATCTTAAATAGATTTACTAAACCATCACTAAAATAGTTTTAAATTTTTACCACATTTTAAGTATAACAAGATGTTATAACACTCGCTGGCAATAAGAAATAGTCAGTTGGTTTATCTCAACACACATTTCTAAGTGACTTCAGGATGGAGAAATTAATTCCAATCGTAAGTCCAATGTGTTAAGGACTGTTTGGATATCATGGAGACAGTGTCATTGTTACCCATAAAAGTGTCAGCTGCCTTCTGAGAAATTCAAAATGTTTCCCCATTAGTTTCATGTCTTGATTCTTAGTCTTTATTCTTACAACTTCTGTGCTGCAATTCTTCCTATGAAAATTTATTTTTTCTACTATGACATTGATGAGTCTGTTTTATTTTTTAGGGAAATTCTGTATTTTTTTCTAAAATCTTAACTTTTGTTCATCTTAGATTTTACGAGTGAATCTAGAGACTATATTTTAACTAAGTTGAGAAAGGTAATACAAGCAAGAAAAGACTGCATATATGCATCAATCAATCTTTAACTATTGACTTTTCCTTCAGCTCTTTCTTCCTTAATTAACATACTTATTACAAGAAGAGTCATTCAGTTTTTTCAATAGCTCATACCATGAACAAACACCATATCATGCTACTACCCAAGTCTTTACAATGATACTTTCATACCCATGTGATTTGTTGGCCATATAGTAAAATCTTGATCATATACATATTTTAAAGCACACTGGGGGTGGATTACTATACAAAGCTATGGGATCTGAAACATTTCTTCAATTTCAGCCATTTATAAATGACTTTACAATTAAAGCACCGGTTGCAAAGAAGAATGGTCATAAACAGAAAATTTTAAGAAAAATCTTCAAAAAGATTTTTTAAAAAGCCTAAGAAAATCTTTAAAAAAATCTTAAACACGTTTTTTTTTTCAATTTTTGTAGATGTGAGAGGATATTTCTTTGTTTTAATTTCCATTTATTTCATTACTGATGATGGAAAGAAACATAGTATTCTCTACCATGCAAATTAATACTTATTTTTAAAAATACTTGGATGAAATTTACTATAAGAATTATATAGCAAAGCAAATTAAGTGTACATTAGAATACCATGAGTGAAATTGCTATTATTATATATTACAATAATATATAAATTGCCAATATAATATTATGAAATTGCTTTATAAATTTGCTTTAAAATCATCCTTATTTTTTAAAAGTTTCTGTGCAACTTTTAGTTAACTTTTTTTTTTTTTTTTTGGAAACAGGGTTTTCCTGTGTAGCCTTGGCTGTCCTGGCCTCGCTTTGCAGACAGGCTGGCCTCTAACGCACAGAGATCCACTTGCTTCTGCCTCCCTGAGTGCTGGGATTGTAGTCATCTGCCACCATGCCTAGTTTTAGTTAAATTTCTTAAAGATATTTTATATGAATTTATTTTATTTAAAAATTAGCCCTGGGTAAGCTTCTATTCCAGTGCTGTTTTCCCATTATGAAAATGTTAAGGTGATAAAATTTGCATATCAAATGATAATTGCAAGGCTTTCAGGATACAATAGCACCATATCACTGCCCATCACTTTTAAAGTTAACATCTTAGTTTGGCTTTGTGTTTATTTTAATAAATGTCTTATTTCATAAATTGCCTCTCAATCACAGATGTGAGCTGTCACATGCCAGAACTAGATTGGCTTGATTGACTAATTTAATAAACTTTCATCTGGAAAAAGTATTCTCTGCTTTTACATCCCAATGTAGTTTAATTTGGAATGACCCCTACATGCTTGAAACTGAACAAGGACAAAGAGGAAGTACTAGCTCTCTTCTGTGCTACTGGGAAAGCAATGGCAACTTAATAAAAATAGAAGAAAAAATGTGACAGAAGAGACAGTATTCCCCAAACAGGACATGCCTACATCAATATAATTCAAGAACAAAGTCTGAATGTCCCCATCTATCACTTTCTCAGGGAACCCCATTTTCTCCAGAATTATCACAATGTGCTAAGAAAGAGAATGAAGTCATGAGTTCTGCTTCAGACAATTTACAATTATGATATCATTAGAAAAGCTGGACCCTATAGGAAAGGTTGTGCTGCCTCAGGGAATGTGACCCCTGGTTCAATTCTGCTCCTTTGTGAGCATGGTCTGGAGGTGTCTTACTGGGTCTCTGAATTCAAGTTCTCTACTTGAGAAGTGAAAGAGTTAGCCCCAAATTCTCTCATTCCCAGAAAATATTGATTTCTTGAACTTTTTCCTTAGCTTTAAGAGATGTAGAAATGCAGAAGGCTTCAACTGAGTATTGAAATGATAACCTCAACAACAACATGGGACTGGTCTCTTTCATACTAGCAGATAGCAGAAGACAAGAGATGCATCATGGATATGGAGAAAGGCCCATTGTTTATAAACTGCATGTACAAGAAAAGGACTGGAGATAAGCTTGAGGATGGGAAATAGTTCTTATAGCATAGATATTGTAGCTAAAAGTCCCCCTCCCCCCATAGATAAGACAGTCACTTGTTTATTTTCTCTGCTGGAAACTGGGCTAACCTTTTCTTCTCAAAGACTAGTTAATCATTTTATTTTAATTTTCAAAATATTTTGCATTGTAAGTAAAATGTAGCAAAAAGTCAATGTAATTTACAATGTCAAGACTTGTTATTTCATTGAAAAGGACAAAATAGAACCCAACCCAAGCATTTTTATAGTCCTCATTTGTCTGTGAGTGGGGGCAGGAGGAAGACAGAACTGAGGCAATTACAAAGCCTTGAATGTTCCTGGAAAAAAAAAAAAAAAAGGTCATTTTACCTCTATAGATGTTTTCAGCTTCCTCTAAGTACAGTGAGTGAATTGTATATATTTTATATTTTGAAATGGAAAAATAATCGATATTTGTAATATCTAAGTTAAAAACGCATGCAGATTACTGCATGGTAGGTGAATTCTGTACTATATTTATCATGACCTACTTTAATAATTGACCTCTGCTTTGCTCTTCCTTTCTATTAGCATCTATTCCAGTGAACGATGGGCATTAAAGCATTTTTGTAAAATGATACAGCATAAACTGTTTGGGTAGAAAATATCTACTCAAGTTGTGTTTTATAAGAGTTAACATTTACTTCACTAGTGAAGATAAATAATAAAAATAGTAAAGATGATTATACATTAAAACAGCAAATGTTGTTTTTCTAGAATTATCTCAGAACTTTACACACACACACACACACACAGAGTAGCATATCCTTCCAATTCACTTATTTCTGAGAATTGGCATCCCCCTAGGAAATTCTTACTTTTCTGAAATAATTTATAGAATATTCCCTAACAGCATAGATATTTTCAAATAATATTCATTTACGCCTTTTATTCTTATGTAATTTTATAGTAAATTCTGTAATATAATACTGCTTTCCATATCCAACAGATGTTTGTTAACAGTATTAGGACAAAATCCAAATGACTACTCTAAAGCAATGGGTTTAAAGGAAATGACTGTGTATTTAGCCAGTGTTATTTAGATCCGGGCTAAATGTTTCCAGAAATTCTCTCTTTAAACAAACACTTTCTTACACACTTTTTAAAATTTTTTTATTTATTTTTATTTTTTATTAATTACAGTTTATTCACTTTGTATCCCCCCATAAGTCCCTCTCTCCTCCCCTCCCGACCCTCCCCTCCCTCCCCCTTCTTCTTGCTTGCCCCTCCCAAGTCCACTGCTAGGGGAGGTCCTCCTCTCCTTCCTTCTGATCTTAGTCTATCAGATCCCATCAGGAATGGCTTAATGTGTAAGATATAAGTATTTGAAATCGCACCTGCTGCCCTGGATATTGAAAATGGCTTAAATAATGGACCTCAGGTAGTAAGGCTGTTTTAGCATCCTTATTCCCTCGTTCTGTATTTATTTTTCTGCTATTAAATTAGAGAGGAAGTAAAAGTGTGTGTCTCTCCGTATACTTTTGCTTTTTAATTTTAATTAAGTTTTAATTTTAATTGAGATAGTTCTTAATATATATTTAAATGTTTAAGAATAATCATTGACAGCAAAATGGTAATGAGCTCAAAACCAACATTCTGCCGTGTGTGATGTACCTTTCCTGGTGTCATTTTTCTTACAAGTCAGTAAGGCAACAGCATTGGGGAAGTAGAGGAGGAGGAGCACAATTTGAGATTAACTTGGCCTACTCATGGAGGTTCTGCCCCAGGAAAACCACGTGTGCGGCTCTCCCTCATGGGTCCAGCACTGTCCTACTAGCCACAGAGCTTGGGTTTGATCCTCAGAAGTGCAGCAGGATTTGCTTCAACGACATATGAGCTAGTGATGTGAACACATGTCAGGTGACCTAACAGTACAATATGCAGGAAGAATGACGGATCATACTGATCATACTTAAATTTTAATCCAACCAATTTTCTCATTTTTTTTTTGATCTAGGACAAAATATTTGCTCTTTGTGATTTAGTTTGTACCATTGTAGAGCACAGAGATGATAGCATAAGAATTGTTAAGTTAAAGGTAGTGTATTTATACATGTGTTTGCATATTAATTGCTTTCTATGATCATTAAAATACTAATAAGAAAATATTTTCCTAAAAAATGTATTACCTCATTTTCTAGTTATGATAATAAACTTCAATTGATCATTATTCATTTGTTACAATATTTAAATTAAGTTAAATGATAATTCTAACATAAATAAGCTTATACATTATCACTGGTCTAGGAAAGTGTGAACCAACAATGGTGTCATACCTAAAATGGCAAATTAGGAATGAGGTGTTTCTCCCAAGGAAGAAAAGATCCTGAGTTCTGTAGTCAGACATGACTACTTTATATTTTAACAAGATGTGCTTGTTTATTGTTTACAGGTTATAGTTAGCAAACTTGTGAAATTCACTTCTTAGCTATTTAAAAGGCTTATTTTTTTTAAAGAGTGCTATTAAATGGACATTATCATTCTGTATCTCATACTGACAGCAATTACTATCATTTCTCTATATATTAGTAATTGAAGTGACTATGAAACAGTGGCCTGACTAACTTCGACATTGGCTTTGATCTTTTATCTTTTGAAGACACTTGAATACACTCATCTTGCCTTAAAACCCAGACTCTTCTCTGATTCATCTTTCAAGGATTTGCTCCCAATTACATATTTAAAGTTGACATATTTTTCAAGTGCTTGGTTTTACATGCGATGTTGAGAAATACCAAACTCTAATTTACTAACACTTTTCAAACAGCAAATTTAATTAGATTCAAGTAGTATGCTTTGAAATTGCTGGAAGCATCTTTTTAAGATTTATTCATAAATTTAATTGTGTCTCTGTGTGCTGTGTGTGTGTGTGTGTGTGTGTGTGTGTGTGTACATTGGTACAATGCCCTTCGAGATCCTGAAGAGAATGTCAGGTCCCTTGGAGCTGGAGCTGATGGTGGAATGGTTGTGAGCTGCCTGATTTGGGTGTTGGAAACCAAACTCAGGTCCTGTGCAGCAGTAGTACATGCTGTTAATCACCAGTTCAACTCTCCAGTTCCCTAGGAAACGCTTGAGTTCGTTTCTTGATACAGGTCTTATTATACAGTCCCGATTGGTCTAAAACTCACTATGTAGACCAGGCTGGCCTCAAACTCACAGATATCCATCTGCCTCTGCCTCCCAACTGCTAGGGTTAAAGGCATGTGCCACCATGCCTGGCTAGCAAATTTCATGGATAAACCAAACTCTGCAGAAATTTGTTGTTTTCCTTTTGCTGGTAAGTCTTAGTATTTTGGAGACCCCGTGAGACCCCAGAAAAGGCATAAAGGTTACAGCAGCCTACAGCAGAAGGAAGCCTTATTACACTTCCCTTTATCAGCAGAAATTTCTGGAAGCAGCTGCCTCAAGCACTCCTATCTCCATGGGAGTTTTCTGGCTGCAGGAGAAGCAACCATGTGTCAGTGATCCACAGCTGCATAAAAAAAATATCCTATTGTGGTAGGCCTTCCTGTCTCTTGACGGCTGGGCAGCATTGTTCACTCACAGAGGCGTCTTCTCCAGTTCCCTCTCCTGTATTGTCAGGTGTGTGAGTGCTCATTTGGGAACATGGACTAATCTATTTCTTTCATATTTTCTGTAAGTACAGACATTCTATTTTGTAATCTTTGAATGGTCATCTTGTCAGTTATATTCTCAGGCCCCCAACAACTGAAACTAGAAAGACTGAAAAACATTCCCTCCCTAGAAAACATTCTATTCTAATTAGAAGTATATGTTTTGCTTCTGGGAGAAATGACAGCAAAAAATTTATAAAATTTATTCCCACAGACATAATTAATAATATTAGGTCTGACAATTTAAAAATAATATCTTATATTTTTAGTTTATGGTTACTTCAAGCTTAGTAGATTCTTTGTTAGAATATGTTTTGGATAAAAATATATAGATATGACAAAAGAAAGGAAAGAACAAAATAAAATAATTGCTAAGAGGTGGTATAGAGAAATAAGGTAGATTTTATAGCATTTCTTTCAGCCTGGAACAGGTAACTAAATTAACATGACTGTTCAATGGGAGAAAAACATACAAATTTAGTTAATATAAAATTTTAGGACAAGGAGGCTGGAGAGATGGCTCAGAGGTTAAGAACACTGGCTGTTCTTCCAAAGGTCCTGAGTTCAATTCCCAGCAACCACATGGTGGCTAACGACCATCTATAGTGAGATCTGGTGCACAGGCACACATGCAGGTAGAATATAATAAATAATAAATAAATCTTAAGAAAATTTAAAATTTTTTTTCAGGACAAAATAATGTTCATAAAAGTGATAACAAAAAAAAGCATTTGGGGTTCGTTATGTTACACGCATACTAAACTGGACAATAATACTGAGTCACAAGAAGACAGCTAAGTTTCATGGGGAAGCTGAGAAGATAAGCTAATTTTAACTGGATCTGTACAGAATTCTACTAGCTTGAACTTCCTGTCCCTGGTGATAAAATTATTGCTTCCTTTAGTGTAGGAACGATGCTGTTCCCATTTCCTGCTTTTACAAAACAGAAAGGAAGTCAGAATTATCTTCTAGTACTGGCTGCTTTTCAAGTGACTCTAACTCAAAATAGTCAACATGTCAGTCATTTTTCAAAGCTCTTTCATTGTTGAGTTTTAAAAACATCAAGTTAAAACCGGTTTTGCCAGATATCTGCATTATTTGATATGATTCAGGCAAAGATCTTTATGGATTGTAGCAAAAACAAAATCACATTATGCGTGTGCTTGGATGCAGAACTCAGCCAGCATGAGGACCGCAAATTCTCTCTAATGAGGCAACGTGAGCGTTCCCACCACTGACGAAGATGAGAGAAGCCGAATCACCCTTCTCTGGGCAAAGTGAAGACAAAGAGTTCTAACAAATGCTGGCTCACAGTTACACACGAAAAGGATAACAGTGTTTTCTCCGTATTCAATGTTTTTTATATTACAACATTATTATCAAGAAATGATTAATAGCTATATATTTTTATCTCTGAACTTCTTATTTTTATTTTTTTATATTAATTACAGTTTATTCACTTTGTATCCCAGCTGTAGCCCCCTCCCTAATTCTCTCCCAACTCTACCCTCCCTCCCTCATCTCCTCTTATGCTCCTCTCCAAGTCTACTGATAGGAGATGTCCTCCTTCTCTTCCATCTGACCCTAACTTATCAGGTCTCACCAGTGCTGGCTGCAATGTCTTCCACTGTGGCCTGGCAAGGCTGCTCCCCATCATGGGGAGGTGATCAAAGAGCCAGCCACTGAGTTCATGTCAGAGACAGTCCCTGTTCCCCTTACTAGAAAAACCCACTTGGATACTGAGCTGCCATGGGCTACATCTGAGCAGGGTTTCTAGGTTATCTCAATGAATGGTCCTTGGTTGGAGTATCAGTCTCAGAAAAAACCCCTGTGTCCAGATTTTTTTGGTTCTGTTGCTCTCTTTGTGGAGCTCCTGTCTCCTCCAGGTCTTTCATCTCCTCCTTCTTTCATAAGGTTCCCTGCATTCTGCCCAAAGTTTGGTTATGAGTCTCAGCCTCTGCTTTGATACCCTGTTGTGTAGAGTCTTTTAGAGGCCCTCTGTGGTGGGCTCCTGTCCTGTTTCCTGTTTCCTCCTTCTTTCAATGTCTATCCCGTTTGTCTTTCTGAGTGAGGATTGATCATCTTACCCAGGGTCCTATAACATTCATGTCTCTGGAAATTTCTCCATTTTTTTCTTCTAATATACACACATTTCATGATAGAAAGAACATGTCATATGATAAATGTAGTCTCTCTCCAAGGTTATGGTACTAAGAAGTTAGTAATTTTGACAATAAAACAAGCTTCAATGCTTCAGCCTTAATGCAACTTAATGGTTACTACAGCAGTAGATGCTTTTAGGAGCTGCAGATCTTCTCTTTTGATGATAATGTGGCTTTAGGAGATCACATATCTAAAATAATGTTACATTTTTCACAACATAGAACTCTGGACAACTTGTTTTTCTAGAACATTCAGATATACATTCAAATTTATTTGAAAATATTTATAGTCTTTCATTAAAAATTTTGAATCATTGAATCTTTAGCAAACAGAACATGCATTCCAGAGTATAATGAAATATACAATAACAAGTATTATTATATCATGCATAAACATAAAAGCATGTGCAAATAAAATAATTAAAACATTAAACACTAACAAGAAGAAACATGACAATAGCTTATTTAGTGAAAGTTCTCTTTTTCCCATTAATTACCTGCTGGACTATAAGAATTAATTAACCCATCCGTGTAATACTGAGATGGAGTAAATCCTGCTCCATAATTATATCTCACTTTCAAAATATATGTGTACATATGTGTATACCTGTGCTCCACACTAGATATGTACACATATCTACATATCAATATACATTTATACACACATATCTATGTGTATATATATGAGATTGCCTTGGATTCCAATTATGGCTACTCTTTAAAAGTGTACATGTAATCCAGGTGCAGTGGTGCACTCCTGTAATCCCAGCACTCAGGAAGATAGAGGCAGGCAGATCTCTGTGAGTTCGAGGCTAGCCTGGTCTACAGAGCTAGTACAGAAGAGCCAAGGCTACACAGAGAAACCCTGCCTCAAAAAAAAAAAAAAAAAAAAAAAAGAAAGAAAGAAAGAAAGAGAACAGAAAAGTATACATGTTCGATACATATAAACATAATCAATTATGTATGTGATGTGACATAAGTGTGTACTTTCTGAATGTTGTAACACACATCAGATTTCTATGCGGTAACTCTTACCTGGTGTGCTCAGCGTCCACTCTCACCTGGTGTGCTCAGCATCCACTCTTACCTGGTGTGTGCTCAGCATCCACTCTTACCTGGTGTGCTCAGTATCCACTCTTACCTGGTGTGCTCAGCATCCACTCTCACCTGGTGGGCTCAGCATCCACTCTTACCTGGTGTGTGCTCAGCATCCACTCTTTTCAGAGAGAATCTGCTCATTAGCCCCTGTACTTCACTCTCTCCTTATTTCTCTTTGACAGTGAAAACCAAATCGAAGGCAACCCGCCTCGTTCATCCACATGACCTTCCTGGGCCTTGTAGAAGCTTATGTGTTAGATCCCTCCAAAGTGCACACGCTGCTTAGGAGTGTAATAATCATCATAATTATGCTATTTGTGAAAAACGTCTTATATTCAAGTTTGTAGAAAACAATTTCTTAAATTGCTTAATTACCTCCTTAAAGGAATTCTAGCTGTCTCCAGCTACTTGAATGACTCACTAAAGCTGCCAATCATCCATGGGCATGGAGAACGGGGTAGTGGTGGTTACGGGATACAGTGCTTACGAAGCTGTTAAAGGTCAAATCTCACCTGGCCTCTCCTTGCTTTGCACTCTGTGCTCATGAAAAAGCCAATTCTTGTCACGGGTCTGGTCCCATATCCTAAGGCAAAGCTTGCAAATTAGTTTGCACTCTTGCTAACAAATCCATTTACTAGTTTGGACATTCTGTCAATTTAGAACAGTAAATCTGGCTCATATGTCCACATTCCTGGTTTATCTGCCAACAGTAGGATTTTCGTGTGTGTCTTTATGTACACTTTCGTAGTTCCTGAAATAACTTTAGATATCAGGTATTTCCAAACATGCTCATGGAAGGAATGAAAAGCTGACTTATGGTGTGGTGATCACTCTGAGTGTAAACTTAAACCAACAGTTTGAAGCAAGTCAATACCTGTGGTGACTTGTAGAAAAGCAAACTTGTGCTCTGGGTGTTATTCCAAGGTGGTAACGTGAGAGCAATAAGATAGTGTAAGGCACACTGGTCAGGCCTCTGTGTCTGTGATAAACGTAGAACACAACGTCAGGAAGGATCTCTTTTGGCTTCAGATTTCAGAGCGCTGGTTTGTGTTATCCTGCTCCACTGCTATCGGGATTACGTGAAGATTAAAACACCATGAGGGAAGGGAAGATGGAAGAAAGCTGTTTAATAGCAGCCAGGACACAGAGAGGAAGACCCCACCATATAACAGAGTTCCTAAGAACAATCCCCTAGTGAGTTACTTCCTTTAACTAGGCCACACCTTTGAAATTGTCTCCCTCCCAACAGACGATATAACCATAAAACGTAATCCAGCACTGGATTACTGCATTGACAAAGACAGAGATCTTGTCATTCAATAATTCCCACGAATTCTCACCCCTGAAACTGTTTGCCTTAAGGATTAAGCCATTAACACATGAGCCATTAAGGAGACATTTCATATTTAAGCTATAACCGAAGACATGCATAGGCCACTGCCATATTGGAGGATTCTATTCTTCATAGGTCTTTAATATGGAGGAATTAAATTACCACATTAATATAAAAAAGCTTCTGGGAATCTCCACACACCTTAATACTTCTTCCACTAACTGTAGTGTTGGAATGCCTGTAGCCAATTGAAACCTAAGTCGCCATGAGTATGTCAATATTTAAGATCTCTTTATAATACAAACCTTCAGCCAATTTATCATGAATTTGGTTTTGTTACAATTTTTCACTCAAAGCTCAACAAATACATTACTTTGGGATTCCATCCCTAAATGTTAAAAGGCCTTTTGTAAAAGAGTAAACATCCAGGCTAGAGAGATAAACCCAAGATTGTTGCCTATCTCTCCCTTGTCAGGTGGATCACAGCCATCGCTAAACCCTAGCTCCAAAGGATTGTTGCCCTCTTCTGGACCCTGTGGACACCCGTGATCACATGTGTCCCTACCCCACCATCCACCCACACACATACACATGATTAAAAATAAATAGTTTATTAAAAGAAGATTAGACATCCAAGCAGAGCATATATACACTTTGTGGAATAGCTTTTCTGTTAGCATAAACTTGACAATGAGGTTCAGGCTACCTTTTAAAACCTATCTGAGATTTCCCACATGAGTTGCTAGAACACTGCTGATTAACATCACCATTACAATGGTGGGAAGGATTCCCGGTAGTTACCACGGTGATTAGATGAAATCCCTCACACATGTGACCTCCGGAAGTAGTTGAATATAAATCACCTTTTAGCTTAGCTGATCATGAAATGGAAGCTAAATAAAAACCAAGCACGATTCATACTGCTCATCTATTAGGCTCTTTTTCTCTTTCCCCAACAGAACTAAATGGTCAATATTTACTAAATGGTCAGCAAGCAACGCTAACACTAGAAGCCTGAAGAATTACAATGGCAATGAGCCACAAGCGTTCTGTCCACTCTCATCTGCCTGTTTCCCAGTGCTAGAGGCACACGTGGGCCTTCTCTGGCCCTGCAGCTTCTTGTTCTCCATACCAGGAACTTGATCTTAGGTGTCACTCTCTCCAGGTATTTGTGTTCAGGAAGACAGGTGGAATGAAGATTCTGGAATGAGATCTTTTACTGCCAAGAGAGTATTTACAAATGTAAGCAAGAACAGCTGCTGTTTGATGCCAAATTACCCCATATTCAAGAACTAAAAACAGCATCCCTCTAGGAAATATTTTATTTGAGTTTAATTATTAATAAGAATATTCATTGCAGGAAGTTGTACTCTACGGAAATTGGAGATTAGACACCAGCTTCTATTAAAAAATACCGGTAAGTGAACATAGTTGATTTTTATCTGGCTAGTGGCCGTTGAAATAGCTTCAAGTGTCATCTCCCTGGCAATGGGCGAGAGACACTCTTGTTGGTGGCATTGTTCTGATATCAGTCATGGGCAGAGCAGATGGCAGTCCTCTGTTCATCCTAGCTTGAGCCTGCCTTGGTGGCCAAAGCTGTTTTATGCTTAGGCCTAATAAAGATCAAATCAAACCCAAGCACCGCATCACAGGAGGAAGAAGACAGAGACATGAAAACCACACAAATCAGGATCAGATGAATGGGGAGGAGGTCCCCCTATCAGTGGACTTGGCAAGGGGCACGGTGGAGATGAGGGAGGGACTGGGAGGGAATGAGGGATCGGGACACGGCTGGGATACAGAGTTAATAAAATGTAACTGATAAAAAAAAAATAAAATAAAAAAAAAAGAAAAAAAAAAGAAAACCACCATGCCAACAATAGACCTACTCTCCTGTGACACAACACAGGCAGGCTACAGACAGCCACTTGTTGTTACACCCTTTACCTAGGGCCCACCAGCCACATGGCTAGCCTACAGTGGAAGCCACCATAATGTGCCAGTATGTGGTGGACAGATGTGGAAGAAAGAGAAGGGGAGCAGCTTGAGCTTTATGAAGAAAGACAGAACTGGAGACTCGAGGGTACAGAGGAGTGGCCTGTAGTTGAGTGGCCAGCCCTGCCACCTGGGGCTCTGGTGGGGTCCCATCCTGGGCTGCCACTGAGGGCCAGGTCTGAGTCCATGGCTATGCAGCCAGCTTCAGGAGTCGGTGTTGCGTGAACATGGAGATGTCTGTGGTTGGGGCAGTCACCGGGGACCATGTGGATGTCACTGTTTTCAGAGCTTTGGAGAGCTGGTCCTACCTCTCACCTGTAGCAGTACCAGGGAGGTGCCTTCCCCCTCTCCTCCCTTGCTGCCTGCTGTAGTCAGGAGAGCTGGCATGGAGAACATGAGAGCAGGATATAAACCCTGCCACCTCACTGGCTATGGCATTTCCAACAGGCCCTGTTCTTTGCCTGGGCAACACACGCTGGAACTGGCCCTCATGGTGAAGGCACAGGCGAGCCGGCTCTGAGGGTGTGAGAGCGAGAGTTGTCCCAGCCCCTCACCAGCTGCAGCCCTTGGGAGAGTGGGCCCTGTACCCTGACTAGGCAGCACAATGGAGCTGGCTCTGCAGTCCTGAGCATAGGTGAGCCAGCCCTGAGGGTGTGAGAACAGGAGAGATGACCTTGCCTTCTGCCTATGTCAGCATTAGGTGTCCTAGCCATGATGGGTGGAGATCTTTCCCTGGTGATGGGGATAAGGGAGAGCCTGAGCACTGACCAGCTCAGCAATCACCCAGACCCAGATTCAGGGCTCTGAATTGGCCCACTGCAAAATCTATATCATCTGCAAACTGCTGGGGCTCACAGAAGGGCCAGTCCTGCTGATCCAAAACTGCGGGATCACCATGACACAGGGAGGAGTCCCGGTAAAAATCCAGTACTGATGGTGTAACAGAAGCCAGAGATATCGAACCAGACCAATGACTCATTGCAATGAATATTTGCAAATGAACTTGTGTGGACAGTGGAATATAGTGTAAGACACTCTGTGACACACCACAGCCTCCTCAATGAGATGTTTTTCTGCTTTTTGTTTGTTTGTTTGTTTGTTTGTTTGCATGTGTATGTGTTAATATTGGTGAGGTGAGTTTGCAAGAGAGAAGGAAGGATATGCATGGGAGATGCATGGGACTGGGGTGCATGATGTGACTGTAACAATCAATGAAAAGTTTTTTAAAATGACTTCAAGTGTCATATAAATAGATGAACCTAGGAAACGAGTATTTACCGCATGGAGATTACTCAAGTTTTAAATGAAAGTTCAAGAAAACAAACCTATTTTAATTTGTCACAATTTTGGATCAGCGTGAAGAATGCTTTTCTTGCATCAGTCAGTGGATGCCTGTGTTGCCCAATTCTCTCCAAGGCTGGATGTGCTTAAACAGTGCTTTGAGAAATGACGCTTCATGTGAGGCTCCAGCTGGTCTGGGATAGCACAATTTGAAAGCCAGGAAAAGAAGTCTGACACGGTGACATTCTATCATCCAGCCGTGGCTAAGCTTTACTAGCAAGAGCAGATATCTGTCAGTGGAATTTGTTTAAACTAGCGTTGAAACATGGATTCATCTCACTTATCTCTGTACATCATGCCAAAATCAAATAAATCCAGTGAAATATTATTGAATATATAATAAATCATGGCGTAACAAATAAAATCATATCTGCCCAACCATGCAATCAATCACTGGACTATTTAATGTATTTCACTAATGCAAAAATGTTTTCCTTAAGATGAATTCACTAAAGTCTACTTAATGACAACTGACATATAGCAATCTGAATAGCAGAAAAAAAAATCTCCAGCCAAATAGTTTTCTGACATTCTAAAATTATATAATTTAAATTTGTTTGAAAAGATAAATTTGGACAAGCACCTGCAATATTTGTTATCTTCTTAGCCATATATTTCTTTGGGATTCAAGAATAGTTTGTAACTAAATATGGCTATAGTAGGGACAAACATAAAAACTAGATTTGGTGATGTTTTTAATTCTAAATATAAAGAAGATACTAATTTTTGCTAAGATATCCAAATCTAACTTTTTCATTTACTATCTATCTATTTTCCTGGAATCTTAGATGTGTAAAATACAATTTTATGCTTATTTTTGAGATTATAATATAGTTACAACCAAAGTCATCATTGAAAGAAAACATAACAGTAGGATAACACTCTGTGATAATTAACTTTTCTAACTCTTAAAATATAAGGGGAACTTTAGTGCACAGAGTTTCCTATTGTGACAGGAAGGAAACAGCTGCTTCGGGTTAGTCTTCCATGATGAATAGCAGGAGACCAAGAAACATCATGTGATGCTTTGAGGGTCTGTAAAGTACAGTGCAACTTCAGCTTGCTGAGGAGCCAGTAAGTGCACAGAATGAGTTCAGCCTTCCCGGCATTCTAGTTCCCAGACTCTCTTGGCAGGTTTTCACTGCTCTCTCCTGCCTTGATCCTGAATGGATCTTCCAAAGCTGTGTGATACCAAGAAATTGATACCAAGGAATTCTTAATATGCTACCATATGGAAAGAGTATTAATTACCCCAGTGTGCCAAATAAATAAATAATCAAATAAATAATCAACCTGCCCTATAAAAGAACAAAAAATTTATTTTATCTGAGAGTTGGGGAGAATTTATTGGAGGTAGGGATTAAAAAAAAAAATTCTATTACAAAGGCCCTGGCTTGTTAAGTTTCAGAGGAAAGCAAGACTCTGCCAGCCATGTGGAAGTTATTTTGTATGCAGCTCTGGTCAGGTGGGGCTAAAGAATCAGCTGTGATTAACAAGAGACCATAAACCCCAGGATCAGTGGCACACTCCTATAATTCCAGCTCTCAGGGAGGCAGAGGTGGATGCATCTCTGTGAGTTCGTGGCCAGCCTGATCTACAAAGTGAGTCCAGGACAGCCAAGCCTACACAGAGAAACCCTGTCTCAAAAGACAGGAACTCCACAAGGAGAGCAACAGAACCAGAAATTTGAACAGAGACTCATACTCCAACCATGTCCCATGCATAGAGATAACCTAGAACCCCTGCACAGATGTAGCCCATGGCAGTTCAGTGTCCAAGTGGGTTACATAGTAATGGGAAGAGGGACTGCCTCTGACATAATCTGATTGGCCTGCTCTTTGATCACCTCCCCCTGAGGGCGGAGTAGCCTTACCAGGCCACAGTAGAGGACAATGCAGCCACACCTGAGGAGATCTGATAGACTAAGATCAGAAGAAAGGAGAGGAGGACCTCCCCTATCAGTGGACTTGGGGAGGGGGATGTGTGAAGAAGGAGGAGGAGCGGTGGGATCCGGAGGGGAGGAAGGAGGGGCTTATGGGGGGATACAAAGTGAATAAAGTGTAATTAATAAAAAATTTTAAAAAAATTTAAAAAAACGAAACAAAACAAAAACAAAAAAGAGAACATAACCACAAAAGCAGAATTATTGCTTTGCTGGGAAAGGGAGCAGAAATTAGTAATATGTGAGTTTACCCGGTGGTCACTGGTTTTGAAGGCATGAAGGGGTCATGGAGAGCAGGTAAGGATTAATACTGTGAGAGTCTAGGAGAAGCCCCTGGGGGAGATGGAGCCTCTGGAATGGTTTTGGAGGGTCCCAGACTGCCAGGGTTATAGAGAGATGTTGAGGCTGGGGGCCATGTTGCAGGGTAAGGGTCCCCAAAGAGACCCCAGGAGAGGCTGTTGCTGAAGGTGCGGCCCATTTGCAGTAGAGACCCTAGTCTATTGGAAGTGTCAGTACCATGGGATGACGGAGAAGGACAGCAGCAGGTGTGAATGGAGTCAGTCTGAGCCTTTGGGGAAAACTGTGTGCCATGCAGATGGCAAGGCCAGAGAAAATGTAGCCCTTTGGGAGCCGTAGTGTCATGGATGGCATGAGACATCCAGCACTGAACTTTTTATGCTGTTGCATTTCGGCTGTTGTATTTTATGCTGTTGCATTTGGGCATTGGGCCTGATTGTGACTTTGCCCTGATTCTTCCCTCTTGGACTAAAAAACTATTTAACTTATTTCTTGATTTTAAGGAACCCATAGTAGAAATGCTTTGGAATTTTAGAGAGACTTTGGATATTTTAGAGAGACTGGATATTCAGAGAGACTTTGTGTGTCAAGTTAGCAAGGGGGTCATGTGTTCTGGTTGCTGTCAACTCAACACATGCTTAGTATATCCAGGAAGAGGGACTCAGTTAAGGAAATGCCATCCGATTGGTGGTGTCACTGTAGGTGGGTCTGTGGAATATCGTGCTGATTAGTGTTAGAGGGTCTGTTCCATGGTGGATGTTACCTGCTCTGAGCAGATGGTCCCGAGTTATATAAGAAACCAGGCTAAGCAAGCCGTGGAGAGCAAGCTGGTTAAAAGCACTAGCCTTCCATGGTTCCTGCTCCACTTCCAGCCTCCAGGCCCCCGCTCCATCTTGCCCTCAGTGAAATACTATTACTTGCAAGTGTAAGATGAAAAAATCCCTTTCCACCCCAGGTTGTTTTTGGTTATGATGTAGGGTTTCCCAACAACGGAAACCCTAGCTAAGAGACCTAGCATAATCCCCCTGCCCTCAAATACATTGGCATTCTAATCAATTCCATTAAATAAATGATCACAGCCTGAACTAGTCAGTTGGTAATAGGTTTTGCCTTCAAGTGGAAGAAAACCTCACCTGTCTTCCTGGTCCCTGCACCCTCTGCGTTATAGTGTTTGACTGAAGGGCAGCAACTGTTCACATAGGACTGGATTGAAAATGCAGTTAATGAAACAAAATTACAGCATAGAAAAGAATAGTTGGTGTATGAGCAATACAGATTGATTTATATTGAATTGAAAGGGAATTTTCAAAACTCCAATGTGTTTTGTTTTACTTAAATCCTGTTTCTTTGTGCGTGGCGATATTCATTTATTAACACGCAGCATTCATTCATCTCTGTAGTTGGAGTAGCAGCTGTGCAGCGGATGGCGTAATAAATATGACTAAGACAGATTTCCTGACCCAGCAGTTAAACAAGAAGCTATTTGTTGGATGTAACATTTTCAGTGGCAAAATGCATATCTCTCTTACCATTCCACAGTTTGCTCCAGCATCTCTTCTTTCCCTCTGAGTTTTCAGAGATATTTAACCACCGAGGGATTTATGATGTCCTCAGGAAGAATTTTGGCCTCGCATACACTTACCTCTAGTCGGGGTCAGGAAAAATCGATACCTAATTGTGTGGCTTGGCTGTTGCTGAGTCTTTTATAAAATGTAATGGGCCAAGATTAACCAAACAAGATTCCTAATTCACCTTTCTAAGGCAGTAAAGATGAAGAACCTGAAGATGAAGCACAGGCCGATGGCCGGACCCCTACGTAGGGCTGTAGTACAGAAGCGCACTTGTGGAAGATGGAGGGCTTAGGAGACCTGTGTTCTTTCTCTTTCAGAAAGCAAAAATATCACCCCTAACCATGAAAAGAATCCATCTCTTTGTCTAAGTCTCTGGTTTTTTTCCCCTCCCATAGAAATGGCTTTTTAAAATAAAATCAATCAAATAATTACAGACCTCAGGAATAACAAATTATTAAGTAGAAAATTATGCTTCTAAAATAAGTATTACCTTATGTAGGCTTCATCCAACTTCAGTCAGAGACTAATAACTTAATGTGAGCTTCCTTTTCTTCATGTCATTTGGAACACTGTTTTTATGGGAAAATGCCAGCAACTTTCCTTTTTTAGGTCTAAATTAAAAGTAGCTGTTATTTCAAAGAGTCCCATTTTCAGTCATTAAAGGTTCAGGGCATGTTACGCAGTAATAGAAGACGTGTTATTGGAGGCTATAGCACAGAGCTCCCCGAATGCCCTGTTACCTCCTTGTAAGCCTCAGGTTCAGAAATTCAAGCAACTTTAGTGTATTTTAAGACTTTTAACCCAAATTGGCCTCTCCACAAGTTTTTCAGGAAAGGCTAAAAACAAACAAACAAAAAAATCAAAGAACAAAAAAAAAAAAACTGAGGCTGGAACATTAATCCCAGATTTCTCTCATCCTCTTGAAGTTCTCTTCTGACATGCTAGTCACAATGGGTAAGCCTTTCAATAGTCATTTGATAATTGAAATTATTTTGATTAGCAATATTCACTCTCTTTTTCATTTGTTGTGTTAAAAATTGAAAAGAGAAACAAAGGATTGTCAGGTATGTATTTGATAGACAACTTTTAAAACATGATGCATCATAAACTTAATCATACAATGATTAACATCTGTACTAATCCAGGGCACACGACTGAACCTTTTTTCAAAGACATCAAAGCCATCACTCATTGTGTAGTGTCATTGTGTAGTGTTCCTGTTTTCATATAATTTCATCATGCCTTGGATGGACGCTAGACCAATAGGTTTTTACAAGTATAACAATTAAAACAGGCTGCTGATATGGCTTAGTGGATAAAATGCTTGCCTGCCTATAATACCAGCACACAGAGGGTAGGAGTAGGTGGTCCTTCCAGGAGATTGACTAGTAGACTAACCTAAACAGGAGTTGGCTCAGCAACAGAGTTTGCTTTTGTATGGTAAAGTGTGATCAAGGAAGACAATCTTGTCAATCTATGTCTTGATACTCCTGTTTTGCACTCCCTCCCTACATATGTATTCCCACACATGCAAATATGTACACCATTGCCATAAATACATATATGTACATATACGTACATATATAGATAAATATACACATACACACATATATAAATATATAAGTATATTATAAATACATTTATACATATATAAATATATTTATATAAATTTTATATATTTATACATTTATTATATAGTATAAATATATAATTTATATAAATATATAAATTATATATTTATATATAAATATATAAATTATATATTTATAAATGTATTTATAATGCATATGTTTATATATAAATTTTATATATATATATATATATATATATATATATAGCCATGGTGTGCATATTTGCATGTGTGGGAATATATATATATATATATATATATATATATATATATATATATATACACACACACACACACATGGATGTGGAAGTCTTCAAAGTGATGCCCATACAAGCATCTTTCTTAATGTGATAAATTCACTAGCCACACACTAAGGTAGACATTATCATTGATTTTTTGTAATTCTTAAAATCTTCAGTGTTATCTAATGATAATCATTGAAATGATAATCATTTCATTCTAATCATTGAAAATTTCCTAATTTCATTTTAAATTTCCAAGTATATTCAGTTATTAAAAATAATACCGGGAGGGAGGTACAGGGGATTACAAAATGAATAAACTGTAATTAATAAAAATAATTAAATAATAAAAATAATAACTATATTTATTTCAACACATTTACATGTTTCGTTAGAGATTTTAATATGATATCTTTTACGATAAAAAGCTGCACAAAGCAGAACACAAGCTTTCTTTGGAGGTACACTGAGGAAATATTAGCAATTGAAATGTAGTTTCTTCAAAGCACCTGACTTTAAATTTCATTAAATTTCTAAGTGATGAAATGAATGCAATGATGAAACACCAGCACTGGGGATTTTGCACATCAGGAGACTGATAGTGATGGTAGGAGAACTGTTACATCTCACAGCTCATTCTACAGTATAGTTTGTTCCTCTCGTATTTTAGTACATTTGTTTAAGCAGAGCAACTCGAGATCACAAACACATAAAGGAAGACAATGACCATTCCAAAGCGGAGACCTGTTCCATGTTCCTCTGAATGTCTAAAAAGCATTCGAGAATGTTATAACAGGACTGCATTTAGGTAATAACAGGTCAAACAGTTAATCTAATTGCATGTGAGTGTACATGTGTGTGTGAGAACACACACACACACACACACACACACACACACACACACACACACAGAGGTGGTAAATAGAGCTAACCCAACAGAAGAAAAAGTTTTCTGTTTAGATGAACTTAAAAGTACAGCAGTGAGGAAAGCTGAATTATTTTGTAAGATATCTGCTATTTAGTATCAGGCTGCCATTGAAACTCATTTAGTCCCTCATGAATTATATATAATAAAAAAACATGACCAATATCATCTACTTCTCAGCCATTTTATTGTACATGAATAAAACTCTCATTTCATTCACTTCTGTAAGAGAGAAACCATGTAAATTTTTGACTTGAAGCCACTACTATAATTTGAAGAGATGTGTAACATCCAAACTGTCCTTAGAATTGATGGCTTTAAGTCAGGCCAAGTTCAAGTCAAAGTTGAGTCTCTGTGTTCTAACTACATTCTATAAAAATATAGTCATTTGGCCATCAAAGTTAGAATCAAATTATAATTGAAAATACAATGAGAAGTCTTGCTCTGGGTATATGATTACAGAAGACAAACACATCGATATTTGATTCTTGTTATTTATACCTCCTTTCTCTCAGCTTTACAATTGGATGAAGTATGGTAAACTAAACAATAACTCTTTTAAGATATCCAGATTCCAATGCCCAGTATTTGTTGGTGCCAGTTTTATGTTGAAATGGCAACTCTTTCTTTCAGATGTGGCTGGAGATCTTAGTATGGCTGACTATCCTGCCACATTCTGTTAGACCCTCATTGTAGAGCAAGATTTCTTATGTGAAGGAAATTTGTAACATCGGGAAGCAGTGCTTCTACTGAAGAAATAAGTTACACAGCTGGCTTTGACGATGAAAGAGAGGCCAAGTACCATGAATGGCAGCCACAGAAGCCATAAGGACAAACAAATGGACTCTCTATGAAATCTGTAGATAACAGCCACAGAAAACTAATATCTTACTACAGACCTCCCAAATTTTCAACAAATTAAAAAATGTCCATTCAACCACAATGTTTGTGTTAAGTCTCTTAAAGAAGCCACAGTAAGACTAAAAGCTCATAAATACAAAAGAAAAAAAAATAACAGAGATGAGGGCCATGGGTAGGACAAGAGACCAGTTAAGCTAACCAGGGTACCCCATGGTTTCATCTACTAGAGTCATGATCTCCATTGCCTTGTCCACGTAGTAGTGAGAGTAAGCATTTGTCAACAGTTCTGGGAAGATGCAAACATTCCCCCAATGAGATAATGAATCCAGGAAACGGTGAAGTCTGCAAGGGTGAAGGGAAATTTGGTATGCAGAAGAAGCCAAATGGAGACCTGGAAGGTATGTGAGAGAATGAACAAGAGAAAAAAAAAAAACCTAACAAAACACAGAAGCAGAGAAACCACACAGCGGTGCTCAGTTTACTGCTCTGGTATCCCAAGAGCTTCAAGATACTCTCCATCTACTCTTTTTCAGCTTTTCCTAGATAATCTATTGAAACCACACTGAGCTGGAAGTTGTTCAAGTTGCAAGCAGAAGTGTTTCAAATGGATGCAGCTTCTAGGTCTCGGGTAAAGGGTTCTTCTGTCTGTTCTTCAATAGGTGCTATTCTAGACTGGCTGTGAACATTCCACTGAATAAATACAGAGACAGTGTCCACAAGCACTTTTCTACATTGAAGGGATAAGATTACAGGCCGTAAATATTACTGAGGGATGACTAATCATCAGCGGAAAGCTAGGAAGGCAAATCTGTAGAGAGCAATGTATAGGAGTGGGATTCCAGCCGTATTTAGTTAGGGGTGTGCTGTCAAATTCTGCTAGAGATTCTTTCTTGCTTTAGATGCCTGAAGATTTATCACTCCTCCTATACTAGTTTTTCTTAGGAATAAACTATTGTGTTAGTTGGGCTTTTTCTGATAATAAACAATAATTTGGGAATTTTTTAAATGTTTCTCTGTGTGTGCGTGTGTATGTGTAATTGCCTTGTTATGATTTGAATATAAAATATCCCTCACAGCTTTATTGTTTAAATAGTTGGATCTTAGCTGGTGGCATGATTTCAGAAGGTTATGGAAATACAGAAAGTGGTACTTATCTGGATGAAAGAAATAAGGCATTGTGGCAGGGGATCAGAATTCCTCACTCCTTCCCTCTATCCCTTCCTCTCTCTGGCCCATGGCGATGGACCAATAGGCATGGAGCTTCTTCACACATTTTCCATTTTGATGGATGAAACCATGAGCTAAAATAACTCCTCTATACCTTAAGTTGTCACTGTCAGATACTGTCATGGAGAAAAACAAAACAAAACAAAACAATTGTCACTGTATTTAAATGCCAGAGTAGAGAGATAAGCCTACCAACCCCCCCCCCACCAGTTCCATTTAGCACCTGCCATCTTTATCATTGACTATATTGCATTAGCAAATTAAGTCCACAGTTTGATGTAGGCTTTGGCATCTGTAAAGTTATTATAGTGAAGTAAATGTGAACACATTGCATACATTCCACATTAGTGTAGACACAGAAAAGACAGTTTACAGATGGCACCTGCTTCTTTTTGGAGGACAGTCACCTTGGGAATTATTTCCACATTATTTTCAAGAGATGATTGTTCTAAGTGGAAACAGTAAGAATAGAATGGCAGAAATGTCTAAGATACAAATATGATTGTCTTAAGTTTGTTTGAAAATTAGTGTTATATAAACCAGTCGCTCACAGTCAACTGTAAATTCTCTCAGGAAATTTGCTCTGCTGATATAGTGACTGCTTTGCAGAGTGTATCTGGTGGTTGGTATTAGCAAATGGCAATACCCATTTCTTTCCCAAAATTATGATGCAGTTTTCTTCTGGAAGAAGGTGTTTCTATTAGTCAAATGTTACCACTGTGACAATTTGTTTTCCCTGGCACAATGTGACTATAGACATAGTGTCACATTCCTGCAATCCCAGCAGTTGGGAAGCTGAGACAGGGAGATTGGGGCAGGTTGCACCTTGGCTAGGCTGCAAAGCAAGTATCAGGTCAGGCAGGGTACCCTGCATGATCATGTCTCAAAACACTGTAAAAATGACATTGCAGATCAATCTTATGTCATTTATAGAGTCTGGTACTTTGATGGAGCCATTATCTGAGGAAGGAAGGAAGCTGATGAGCACAGACCTAATGCTGATCAGTGGTCAGACAAAAGTTCTTGGGGATGAAGCATTGGCTCAGCAGTGAAGAGGATCTGTTGCTTTTCCAGAAGACTCATATTTGGTTCCCAGCACCCACATGGTGGCTCACAGCTATCTGTAACTCCAGTTCCAGGGGCTCCAGCATCTTCTTCTGACCTCTGAAGGCACCTGGAATGCACATACGTACACTCAGGCAAAATAATCAAACACATAAAATAAATAAATCTAAAAAGTTTTGTGTTTGTTGTATGAGTGCAAATATAGATACGTGTGTGTGTGTGTGTGTGTGTGTGTGTGTGTGTGTGTGTGTGTTTGCTTTTTTTTTTCCTCTTGGGAAAAATGAAAGTTTGTATTATGAAAACAAACAAACAAAAATCCCAAAAAGCCAAAAAAAAAAAAGATTTTAAGTGGAAAGTTGGGGAAGAGCTCTAAAAAAAGTATAAGATAAAATTTATAAAACTTAATTGCCACAGACTCAAAAATAACAGGATACCAAACTTGAACAGTTTCCAAACAAGCAAGATTGACAAGGAATCGCCAGGACTACAATGATTCATAGCAACAAAAGTGACTGTTCTTAAGAGGAAGCTTAGCTTACATTTTCTACAGCTAAATTTAATTAAAACATTTTCCCAGAAGTCTATTTTTATAACTAGTATATAAAAATAAATAAATCACTTAATCAAAGAAAATGGATTTTGAAATCCATACCTTGGATTAGAGGTAGGGCCACCATGCGGTCACACAGTTTCTATTCATACAACCATAGCTGACATTCACATTGACTGGACCTGAATCACTGCTGAGATCTGAAACACCAGAAACTTTTTTCTCCTTCTACGCTGTGCGAAAAATATTGACTTAAAAATATACGGGACTGTGGCAGACTGGTGCGACAGCTCAGCAGTTAAGTGCAGAACTCCTGTATGCATTAAATAAAAATAAAAGAAAAAACTTTTTAACTCACTGAGGGTGAGTTAATTATGCGATCTGTACTTTTGAAAGGTAGACTCACATGATTCCCTGAACTCTGCCGAGAGGGTTTGGTTATGAGTCTTAGTGTCTGCTTTGAAACACTGCAAGGTAGAGTCTTTCAGATGCCTTCAGTAGACTCCTATCATACGTTCAATGCACATCCCATCTGTCTTTCTAAATGAGGATTGATCATCATCGCCCGTGTCCGCTTTCTTGATTATCTTCTTTAGGTGTGTAGATTTCATTATGTTTATCATATCTTGTAGGTCTATATAAGCGAGTATATACCATGTTTGTCTTTTTCCTTCTGGGATACTTCACTCAGAATGATCTTTTCTAGATCCCACCATTTGCCTGCAAATTTCATGATTTCCTCCTTTTTGATTGCTGAGTAGTATTCCATTGTGTAAAAATACCACAATTTCTGTATCTATTCCTCCGTTGATGGACATCTGGGTTGTTTCCAGGTTCTGGCTATTACAAATAAAGCTGCTACAAACATGGTTGATCATATGAAAGAAGGGGAGTTAGTATGATATGGAAAGGATAGGAGCTCTACAAGGACCAAATATATCCGGGCACAGGGTCTTTTCTGAGACTGACACTCAACCAAGGACCATCTATGGATATAACCTAGAACTTCTGCTCGGATGTGGCCCGTGGTAGCTCAGTAACTAAGTAGTTTCCCAAAGTAAGGGGAACAAGGACTATTTCTAACAGGATCTCAAGGGCAGGCTCTTTGACCTCCCCACCGCCCCCCAGGGGAGGAGCAGTCCTGTTAGGCCACAGAGGAGGACTTTGCAGCCAGCCCTGAAGATACCTGATAAAACAGGGTCAAATAAAAGGGGAGGAGCTCCTCCCCTATCAGTGGACTTGGAAAGGGGCAGGGAGGAGACCAGGGAGGGAGTGTGGGGTTGGGGAGGGAATGAGGGAGCGGGATACAGCTGGGACACAGAGTTAACAAAATGTAACTAATAAGTAAAATAAAAAAATAAAAAAAAAGAAAGGTAGACTCACTCATGCAAGCAGGTTTAAAAGCACAAAGCTATAAAAAGCAACAATCCTTTTATCAATTCTACCAAAATAAATGAGTTAAAACACACCTACATGTTTTAAGCTTTTGTCGAGTACTTTATCAATATTGGTAAATTCACAGGGCTCATTTTACAGTTGTAGGACTTGTCATTGGCTCCTTTGAGGACTGATGGTTTGCCTGATTTAGTCTGCCCCATCTGTTGCATTTTACCTTGTCCTCAAAAAAAATGTTTTAAATTAATTCCTACTCTGTCTTTCCAGATTATGAGCTATTATTGGTCACTGTATTTTCCATATTTTAAGCATAAATTTTCATCTTGGAATTGATAGCGACCTTCAGTTTGTTCCACTGCCTTGTTTTGATTTCACATTTGTTTACTGTGCATGCCCATGACACGGCAGGGGTGTGGTCCTAGGACGATGTATGGGAACTGGTTGTGTTTTTTTACCGTATGGGTAACAGGTTCTCACTGTCAGGTTTGGCAGCAGGCCCCTTTACCTGCTGAGCCATCTTTCTGGCCGAACTTTAAAATTCTGCTTAACTTTCTATGTACACTCACCCACCATTTACAGACAAGGATACCTTCTAAAAAACACCCATTTAAACTAATTTTGTTGTTTTTGTTTTGTGAACAGTGTACCTACATTAAGATAGCTGTGCCGTGACTATCCATAAGCTCTTATAGGACCCGCTGTATGTGCAAACACCCCTCATTGACCATGTGTTACTATCAAGCAATGCCTGGTGATAATTATGGCTAAATTGGTTTTCTAACTTCTTTAAGATGAGAACCAAGTGCAGAAATTTTTGCAAACATTCCTTCAACAATGAAGTAGTTCCAAGGTTTTCTTCTAGATGAGCTTCCACATTCTTTAGCCTTCTTGATGCAAACTGATTTCCCTCTGTGTCTCAGATACGCTTTTCATCCTGAAACTCTATTCTCTTGAGACCTGTTTCTTGGCTGCATAAAATGAAGGTGGATACAAAGTTCCAAAGCTGGGAGTCCTCTCCTTTACCACAACTTTCAACCGATCCTATGTTCTCACCTGTTTTGTTTCTAGCCTCCTAATTGATAATTCTTGCTTTTCTTGAATTTGTTTGCTTCTTGTATAGGTGCTGAGCTTCAAATTTTAGCTTTCCTTCCTTTCTCTGTTATGGCCGCCAACCCCTCTCCCCAAGTTCAATTCCCTCATCTGTTAATATTCCATCCCTCATTCTTTTTACCTGCCATGAATGTGATCATTTTATAACTTTATCATTCTGAAATATGTTGGAAACAAAAGGAGGTTGGAATGGTTTGAATAAGAACTTCCCCCATCAGTGTGTATTTAAACATATTCCACAATTGGTGGCACTGTGTGGGAGAGTTAAGAGGGGCAGCTTTGCAGAAAAAGTATGTCACGAGGAGAGGGCTTTGAGATGTCAGGGCCTTGCCCATTTCCTGCTTTCCTTCTCTGCTTCCTGCCTGTGACTGAAGATATGATTGATCTCTCTGACACCTGTTCCTGAGCAACACCTGCCTCATGCTGCCATACTTCCCTGCCATAACAGATTCTTATCTTTCTGGGCCCATAAGTCAAAATAAAACTCTTCTATAAATTGTCCTGACTATCGTGTTTTATCACAGCAGCAGAGAACAACAAATACATGAGATATTCATAATATTGGAAGAGAATCCAAAGAAATAATTTTAAAGTTAAGTATTGTTGAAATTTTAAAGCAGTATTGTAGAGTAATTTGAGGTTCACAACGATACTGAGCCTGAAGCACCGAGTTTCCATATGTCTTCTCAGCCCAAGTACAATGTCATCTACAATCAATATCTTGCTCCAAAATAGGATGCTTGTTATATTTGATGAGCCTGCAATGGTTGAAGCATCATTATCACTCCAAGTCTCTAGTGTACATTAGAGTTCACGCTCTGTTAGTGTAGTGCTTTGGAAAATATCTACAATGACACAGAACTACCAGACCAGCATTGTATGACATATATTTGCTGCTATAAAAATCCTTTGTGCTTTGAGTTTTATCTCCCACTTATTCTTAAAACGTGATACGCATTGATGCTTTTCTGGTTTTGGAGTGTCACACAATTGGTGTCTCATAGCATGTAGCACTTTCAATCATAATTTTTCACTTGTTAATTTTATCACAAATCCTCTATATTATTTCCATGGCTCAGCATTTGATTTCTTTTGAATTATGAAACAGTATTGCTATTGTGTATGTTTCATATTCCATCCATTCTGGTAGTGATGTGTGTTCAGGATTCTTGAAAACAAATGACTCTGGACGTATTTTATGTGCTTATTTGGCACCTGCCCATCTATGCTGGTGAGCTAAGTACTCACACATTTTAAACACTTCGTTTTGTTGGCTTTCTTCTTGTTGAGAATTAGTTCTTTGCATGTTTCATAGAACAATCTTTTTAGATGTATTTTTTTGCAAGTGTTTTCTCACAGGCTTGTCTTTTTTTTTTTTTTTTTTTTTTTTTTTTTACTTATTCTCTCGGCATCATCTTTCATAGAGCTGAAACTTAAGTGACAAGGCCTCATTATATTGGCTAGACCAGGCTTAACTGGCTATTCCCAGGCTCCGTCCATCACTGATGCTTAAGAACAGGAGCCCTTCCAGCATAGCCCTTCAGCCCAGAACTCCTGGCCTTAACGCACGTGTCCCAAGTCTCTGACACTGCAATGTGTACCACTCCTTCCCAACCTAATTTTAATTATATTTATAATATTTCTTTTATGGATCATGTTTCCAATATTGAACCTTAAAAGCAGTCAGTAAGCCCAAATAGATTTTATCTCTAAAAATATTTTGCGTTTTCCATACTGGAATTTTATTAGGTCCATGATCTGCTAGGATCACGTAGGTAGGAACTATGTCTAAGTACATTTGTTTTGTCTCAGGTGTATGTGTAAGTCAATAAAGCAGTATTTGAGAAACTATCTTTTGTAGAGAAAAAACATAGAACTATCTTAAACCTATCTGAGAAACATACAAAGAAATAATATACAAATTATGTGTGTGTGTGTGTGTGTGTGTGTGTGTGTGTGTGTGTGTGTGAATATACAAGCAAAGGTAAGTAGATAGAACATTAAAAATAGAAAATATAAAATAAAGATAATACTTCTGGAAGAATCCCTGGTACAGCTCCACTAGATTGAAACTGAACTCCTTAGAGCCCTCTGGCTCCAGCAGGTTCCCCCTGCTGTTGTGTGGAGGGAGGGTGGGTGGCAGCTGCAGGTCCCTGGAGCCTCACTGTTTCTCATGGTTCAGTTAAGGAGGGATGCTGTTAGTCTGGTGTTGTTTGTTTGTTTATTATTTCAAGTTACTTGCTTTACATCCTATGGGTTCTCCTTCCATACTTTCCCCCAGTCCCCTTTCCCCACCTTCCCCTCACCCTTTCCCCCTAGAAAAGGGGAGCCCCCCTCTCTCCTCCCCTCCCCCCCCCCCTTTATCAACTCTTCCCAGCACATCAAGGCACAGCAGGACTGAGCATATCCTCATCCCCTGAGGCCAGGAAAGGCAGCCCTGCCAGAAGGAAGTGATATCACCAAAGGCAGATAGAGTCCATGTTAGAAATAGTCCCCCACTCCACTCTCCAGGCAATCCATATGAAGACCAAGCCTCCTATGGGCTACATGTATGCAGAGGGCCTAGGTCCAGATTATGCCTGTTCCTTAGTTGATGTCTCAGTCTCTGTAAGACCCAAAGGGACTGGGTTAGCTGTCTCTGTTGGTCTTCTTGTGAGGTTCCTATCCCCTCTAGGTCTTTCCATCTTTTCTTCCAACACTTCCACAGGCTTCCCGGAGCTCTGCTGGATGCTTGGCTGCAAGTTCCAGCATCTGTCTAGATCTGCTGCTGGCTGGAGCCTCCCAGAATACTGTAAAGTTAGTCTGCTGTCTGCAAGGAGAGCAGAGCAAAGCAGAGCAGAGCATCCTCAATAGTGTTAGAGGCTGGCTCTCTACCATGGGGTGGGACTCAGACTCTGCCAGTTATTGGTTGGACATCCTCTCAATCTTTGTTCCCTCTTTATCCCTACACTTCTTGTAGTCAGGGTAATGTTTGGGTCAAAGGTTCTGTTGGTGGGTTGTTGTTCCCTTCCACTAGTCCTGCCTGGCTAGGAGCTGGTCGCTTCAGTCTTCTTAGCCCCCTTGGGAGTCTCAGCTAGAGTCACACCGGTACCCTCCCAGGAGCCTCGTTAGCACAGTAAGTACCTCGTCAGTCTCATAGTCCAGTGTTTCTAAATAACGGCACATTGCTTTCCTCTGTGCAGCTAGATATCACCCACATTTTACCCTCTCTAGAAGATTTTGAAGCAGCACTCCTGCCTGCTTCCCTGTGGAGATCTCCCACGGCTTAAAAAGGTCATTTATAGACCCAGTTTCTTGTCAAGAAAGAGCTTGTTATATATTGCCTTGACTGTTTTCTTTCACCAAGTTTTAATGGTATGACTTCTAATATGCTATCTTACTTGGAAGTCTTGACATTACTTTTTAAAATTAAAATTTAATTATTATATGCTGGAGTTCAACATTGCCATTGCAGTTATTTTCAGGCTGTCCCTCTTGCCCCCCAGAATACCACAGTACGGAGAATACCAAGGGCACAGAGAAGATCCACTCTGGAGATTGTGTCAGGGAACAGCCCCTGCTTTATTGCATGGGAACAAATAGTCGTAGAGTAGAAGCCTGTGGACTGTGATTGCTTAGCACATTACCTCAGATCGGGCAGTTAACACTCACACACCAGGCTCTCTATGCAGAAGAATCACATAAAAGGAGACGTGGAGAGTGCAGACAGGTCAGAAGTCCAGCTACAGGCTACTCACACTACTTAAGAATTCAGTGTTCTGAGTTCAGGGAACACTCAGGAACATGATGTGCCATGTTTCTTACTTAGAGGCACAGTGTGGCAGGTGGGCTGGCCAGGTCATGTCTGCATTTTTTCCTACAAATATATATACGCTATGTAATTTCTTATGCATTATTCTACTCATTAAATATTTGTTGACTGAATCAATGTATTTTCTCATAAAAGAAAAAGCTTATTGTGTACATTAAGGACCTTATTTTTAATTTTCTCTCACAACAAACCTCTTTTTTTATTGATAACCACAGCAGATCATTTTTAAAAACCCATGTATTAAAAGAGAAGAATTGAGATGAATTACAAAATTGGAAAAAATGGAAGAATCCTTATTTAACATATAAAGCAATAAAAGCTTGAAGATAATTAAATATGTCTCGTTTCTCTTTATCTTCATCACTGTTGAAGCTACAGGGATAGTGGCTGGAACAAGGGGCTTCATGTCAGACAAAATATAAGGAGAGAATCTTAGTGGTACAGTCTATCTTTGAAATATGAAAGGTTTCCAATAGTATAGGAAAGTCAAATGAATTTATTCTTTAATGTAAGACAATGCAAGTTAACACATGGCATTATGTGTACTTATTTCACTGCTCCAAATTTTCAGTTTGAAAAATGAAGAAATTAAAAATCGAACAGAGAAAGTAGTAGATGTCATAAAGATCAAGAGGCCAACATAGTACAGAATACAAAGAGAGTATTTATATTACCCATAGAGAGAGTTATGGTGTAGAAATGATGATCTGGAGTTATAAAGAGCCTTGAAAAAAATCTTAATGAAAGATTTAGAAAATGTGAAATTCTTTAATGTCAGAAAGCAAGGAAAATGCCTCATAGGAAAAAGAAAGAATAAATCATACTTCTGTTCTGTATAGACTCCTACCATCTACTTTCTTGTTATATTATTTCAAAAGAAAGACTGTGGTTGAATAATACAGATTCTGTGTTATTCAGTTCAGTTTCCAAGTGGGTTACATAGTAATGGGAAGAGGGACTGCCTCTGATATAATCTGATTGGCCTGCTTTTTGATCACCTCCCCCTGAGGGGGGAAGCAGTCTTACCAGGCCACAGAAGATGACAATGCAGCCACTTCTGATGACAACTGATAGACTAAGATCAGAAAGAAGGAGAGGAAGACCTCCCCCATCAGTGGACTTGGGGAGGGGCATGCATGCAGAAAGGGGAGGAAGGGTGGGATCGGGAGGGGGAAAGGGAGGGGCTTATGGGGGGTACAAAATGAATAAAGTGTAATTAATTCATTCTCCAAAAAAAAAAAAAAAAGAATTTATATAATAAACAGTAAAATCCAGAGCTGAGAAACACTTTTCTGAGATGCTATTTAGTTTGTAATTGACTGGGAAGAGAAGAATCTCAAATACTTACACAGCTTTGTTGCAAAGCAAAATGTTTCAAAACACTTCTTTAAATTTGCATAGCATTGGCTTTTCCAAACAGCTCAAAGTGGAAGTCCATTACACAATTCTCAAAGTGTCTTGAGATGAGTGGCTACAGAAAGGAATGCTCATGGCTTACAGACATGAGCAGGTTGAATGCTCATGGCAAGCAAGAAAAACGTAAGGCTACTACCTGGGATAGAATCTGCTCTTACCACATTAGGATATTTATATGTAAAAGGCTTGAGTCCTAGATAATATTTGTTCTATCATTCTTGAAAAAATAACCTAACTTTATATTAACTGTTATTCACCTTGTTAACTCTCTAAAATAATCTCAGAGATGAGATGACATACGAGGTTAAATTGCTGTGTCAGGGAGCAAAGTTTGAGTCATTGAGTAAGAAGAGAGAATTATTAGTTTGGCGCTGGCATAGTCTGTCTTCTAAGCATAAAAGCAATACTTCAGCCACTTTAGAATTTTACACTATGGAGTTTTGCACTATGAAGTTTTGAAATCTTCAAAAACATGAAATATGTCCTATTCTGTTACTTCAGGACACGTAGCACTAAGTTGCTTACACAGTTGAAGTAAGAAACACTGTCCTACCTGAGGTGGCTAATTGCCCCAAGGAGGAACAAAGAAAAAGCAAATTTTCTCTATTTTTTACTTTCTTAATTCAATCCTATTAAAAAGAAGCCCTTGGAGTGACGTCTGGATATGTGATACCTTCCATCCAGGGAACCCTATATCCTCATTGTCTTAATTACTTTTCCTGTTTCTGTGATAAAAAAAACACAAACAAACAAAAAGCAAAAAACAAACAAACAAACAAACAAACAAAAACCAAAGGAATGACACTTAAGGAAAAATAATTTTTTTTTCAGTCCATCATGGCAGGTAGTTACAGCATCGATGTCTTAAGAAAACTGGTCACATTACATCCATACTCAAGGGAAACGAGCAATGGGTTTATGAAGTCATGCTAGGGCTCCTCAGTCTCTCCATTTGCTCCTGGGCCCAGGCCATGAAATGGTGCCACTCACATTCACAATGTCTTTTCTGAGATCACTAACCTGACAGTAATCACACACAGGAGTGCTCAGAAGCCCATATTCCAGGTAACTCTAGATTTTGTCTGGTTGACAGTTAACAATGACCATCAAATCCATCATATGAAACTCAGCAAAAACAATTTATCTCTGTTTTCATGGTTATGCCACGCACAGAACATCCATATCTATGTAGTTATTATCATTAATAACAGGCTAAAATCTTTTTGTGCATAAATGCATCACTTTGCTTTTAACAGTGTACCTAGTTCTGAAAGTTGACTGCTTACATTTTCTTCTCCTCTTTTCTATGATTAGTTTACCCATCCTTTCTACAGTGTGGGTTTCCCTCAGTTGACATTTTCTTGTTTTCTCCATCACTTCATGTGTATTTCTTTCTCTGGAGATTTCAGCCTCATGATTAAGACTCTGATGTCTTTCTTTTCCTTTTCATAGCACCCAATGAGTTTTTATTTAAATATTGCCATGTCTGTTGTTTACAGTTTGCTTCCCATGATTTTCCACTTAATTCCAGACATCCCGGTATGTGGGCACACTTTAGCCTTACATGATTCTCTTGGACAGTCACCATGCTTCCTAGTATTGGTCTCAGTGGTGATGGTTTAAGCTGGTTCCATTTCTTGCTGTTGTAAACAGTACAAGAATGAACATGGATATACAGGTATCTCTGCAGTTTGCCGACTCAAAGTTCTCTGAGTGTGTACTTTAGAGTGTAATGGCTCAGCCACATGGTACAATTCTTTGTTTCACTGAGCTGGTAATAATATCAGCTGGTCTCTATATACTAATAATTTGGCTGGTGGCTATGATCAGCTTTTCCTTGCTGCAGCTGACTTTCAAAATGCATTTCAGATGTAAAAATATGATTGTTACCATATTCATTGGTAATGCTGACCTCTCATGGTATCTTGTTAAAGGAAACTGCAGTCCGTCTTACAGTTATGTTTTCATGCCTGAGCAGAATTCATACAGCATTAACCATGCCTAGCTAATGCAATCAGCAGAAAGTTTTTCCATCCTTGCTTTCTACTTTCTCCTGAGGCACTCATTCTCTAAACCAAATTCAATTTCTCCACTGCTCTAAAGCTCCTGTCAAACTCCTTATTTCCAGGGATTTGGACTACTGTAAATATATCCCTGGGGTTATTTCCAATTGAATTAATTATTAGGGTCCCACTGGGACATATCTGGCCCCAGGTTGGTTTCTGTGATGGAAGCAGAACTTTGTAACTTATCTTGATAGGAGGAACCCATCCATTCTCCAAGCATGCATGTAAAACCTTTCTTCTCTCCTCCCTCCTTTCTTTTTTTCTTTATTATTCTTTCTTTTATTACACTTCTCAATTTTAGCAAAGACAAAACAGGCAAATGACAGTATGTTCTGCTTTACTCTCTGTAGGGAATTCAGGAAGCTCAGTTCTTTCATTCTCCTCTAGGCTCTCTACCTGGCTGCCTTCACTGGTAATGAGTGTTCACTCACCCTTCTTCCAAAGCCTGGCAGCAGACTTCCAGGGCCTGCTCTTTTCTCCCTGGGAACACGATTTTCTCCCACAGGCATAATTCTCTGTCTCTAGAACATTGAGGAGGTTTTCAAATTGAATTTCATGAGATTCTTTCAGACCCCATATCCTTTCTTCCCTTCCATTCACAAGGAGGGAAACTGTATCTTCTTTTCAGCAGGAGCAATTTCGGAAGCATTTGGTACATTCATTCCCTTCCTCAATATCTCCTTCCAGAGTAAGTAGCTCATGCTTCCAATTTTTAGAAACTTGTTGCTTGATTCTGCATCAAGGCTCAGACACAGTGGGACCAAAAGCCTCTACTTTCGGGTGCAAATGCTAACTTTCTTGTTACACTTCTATATCCAAAAGATATAGAAGTGGAAAAAAAAAGTCACTTTGTCAAAGCTGGTTTTGTTTCTTACATGCAAGTATCTTCTTGTCAAGATCTATCCATTAAGACAAAAACAAAACAAAACAAAAGAATACATTACGAATAACTATCATACCCACAATACAATACCTGTTATTTATTTTGTATATACATTATCCTAGGTACAGTAAAACTACTTTATATTTTTAAAACTATCTGTGATAGATGAATTATTTAATAAAAAAATCAACACAGAACTGATTTTACAATGTAGGTTTTAAGGGGCCTTAACTGACTTCTGAGCCCAGTTCTGTCTTCTCCTCTAGACTCCTATGCTCAAGAACAAGTCAATACATGGTCCTCATTTCTGTACAATGGATGGCACATATGTGTCACAATTCAAGGGACTTGTCGTATTAGTTTCAGACAGGAGAATCTTCAACAACGCAATGCCCAACAGCATCACACAGACCTGGTAGTGATTGAATGAGCAGCTTGGACAGCGAAGGGACCTTGTTACACAAGCGAAGTCCCTTGGTTCACACTGTGAGACGCTACACAGCAAGGAGACTTAACCAGCTAATCTGTGTTTGCATTTGTGTCCAAGAGCAAGGCAGGATCTCAAGGTGAGATGGTACTTCAATTACCAGGAACGAGAGATACCTAGCTGCTCTGTCAGTGTGAGCAATTTATAAATGAGAAAGATGGCAAAACAAAACAAAAGCACAAACAAAGCAAAAATAGCTTCAGACTGAGTTTCAGTTCTATTTATGATTGAAATCATAAGAAACAGATGACTAGTTCTCAGCCTGAGGCATTACCTCATTTCTACGATGGTTCTTTTCCAACAAAAGTAATGATTTCTACGTTAATTTTTTTTATTTAAGTTTTGTTTCATTATGTTGTTATAAACGGGCTATTGAAGCAATTTGTTTTTAACATGTTGACTCATGGTACAGTTTCCTCTGTGACCAGGTTTATTTCTAGAAGAGTGTCTAAATAAAGCCAGGAAGACTAGCTTATCCTGCCAGCCCGTGCATGAAAAATCTAAACTAAGCAGGGCCTGGTGGCAATGGTGCTAAGACCTGTAGCCTTAGCACTTGGGAATCAGAGGCAGGAGGACTGCTAAAAAGTCCCAGTTCAGCTCAGGCTACACAGAGGAAACTTTCCTCAGGACAAATGAACCTAAACTGAGCACTGGAGGCATTTATAGAACCAGTGTAATACTGGTCTGCGCAAAGTCTAAAGTGGGTTTTGGGAGACACTGCTGAAAGCTCAACATCAGCTTCCCAGGGAGCAGTTCTTCAACGTTGCTCTCTCCTCTTCTCCACACCCCAACCTTGGACCTTCTTTCTGTCTCCTCTGTTTCTCCCCTGCTGTGAGTCCTAATGAAATACATTTCAGGAAGCTTACTGATTGAATCCAGGACAAGTGTATAATTGACAGAAGCAGCTGCTCCCTTTTGGCTCATGACAATCTTCTCATTCTTTCAGTTGGCTTCTTTTCTAGTTCCTTGCTACCTTAGCCTTCTCTCCTGTTCCTCCTTTGCTGGAGGATTTCTCTGAGAATTCCTTATTTTCTTGCTTCTCTGCTTTTTTTTTTTTTTTTTTTTTTTTTTTTTTTTTTTTTTTTGGAGAAGGAACATATTCCTCACATCCCAAGGTATTTTTCAGGAATCATCCTGTTGTATTCCTTGGTCTTTTGACATTTTACGTGGTCTCTTTGTCTGCTAATCAGGGTTTCACTGATCTTTCCTGAAAAAATTCAGAACAGCTATAGCAGCCATTGATTCTCTCCTTTGCTATTGGCACTAGGCTCAGCACTATCATTTGTGGCATGGTATTCACCCACGTTAGAGTTAGACATCTTTACATTAATCAGAATTTCTTTTTCATTCCTCCTGGTTGACATAAACCAGAATTATTTTCAATGATCTTTTCATGTTTATTTTAAAAAAGAAAAAAAAAACATATATTTTCTAAAGATGGTAATGAGAATTTGGGCACAAGAAATTTTTTTGTGAGTTTAAGTCCAAATAGACATGATTGTCTTTTTCAGTGTTTTTATGGGTTGGTAACTATAAGTGCTATAATATCAAGACCTGGAAGTACATTCAAGAAGATTCTAAAAGTGTCAAGGCCATCATTACCTACAGGGATTAGCTTAATGTTTTCTGTCTTGAGAGAACTCTTCTGGAAATGCTGTTTTTACACTCAGCCTCTACTGGCCACCAAGACTTAGGCTTTCCTAGCTGCGACCTTCATGTTTCTCTGCCTCGCTTCTTTCAGCTTCATCACTGGCTTGACTTTAGAGGTTGGGACCCAAGTTTAATCCCAGTTTCTACCGTTTGACAGTGGGTGAATTTCCTTTCTGTGTACATAATTTTATCACTTGTATTATTTATCATTGGAAAACTATTGCCACGTGTAGCAATAAGGTATATTCTAAGGTAGGAAGCAGAGAATGTTTTTTATTTCTGTTTTTCACATTTTTATTATTTTATTAATATATGTGTATTAATGTCCAAGCAACATGTGTGTCTATGGATCACTATGTGTTCATGGTGAACTTGGGAGTCAGAGGAAAGGTTTGAATCCCTGACACTGGGATTACAGTTAGTTGTGAGCTATCACGTGGGTGCTGGATATTGATCCCAGGTCCTCTAGAACAGCAGTCAATGCTCTAACCACTTAGCCATCTCTCCAGCCTATTGTCAATGCTGTGCCTGATGTTGACTATCAAAGCTAAGCCTTCAGGGTGCTAGTAAAGTCCTGAGTGAATGTGCGCTGGTGAGGTGGGCATGGACATGTCAAGGACCCAGGGGAGTGTCAGTCTTCCCAGGGTGAGGCTCAGAGGAAGGGCAGGGCCTTGCTCGGGACCAAGTGCAAAGGATGACAGCGTGTGCAGAAAAGAGCCGCCGTAGTTTTCTCCCCAGGGAAGTTTATGGCCTGAAGATTGCTCCTGCTGACATTACCCAAACTCGCCTCGTGCCCCGTTGCTCAGCTGTGAGCGGCAACACTGCCCCTCTTTGTTACATAATAAATACGATAAGCTTCCGGGGTGCTGTGGCTTATCCACCTGAGAACCCAGACCACCTGACCCCAGCTTTTCTCGGTGTGTCTGTGTATATGTTTGTCATTTCTTCATTCCCTCCTCACCCCAAGTCAGCATTCTGGGAGCCATGCATAGGCCTTTTGTTGCTATGTTACATGGCATTGTGATAAACTTCGTGAAGTCTTGGCATTTCCAACTAAACTTATACCTCTTACAAGCCACTTATATCTCTAAGGATGGAATGGTATGATATCTTTCCTTACCCACCCGACGAACACACTTATAACACATAACAAGTTAATAAGAGGAAAATATCAATTTTTTGTAACCAACGTTTATGTGGCATGAGAACCTGAAAGAATGAAAGCAGAAAGCAACAAAGAAAGCTGCCTGCTTTTATTCTTAGGTTTGATAAAAATGCCAAAAAAAACTAGAAGAGAAAGTCATCTTACCCTTATCTGCTTAGATTCTTCTTGGTGTTTCTGAGTAGTATTTCTTCCTTTAGGGCAGTGCCTGGCCAATTTAGGGCTCATGATTGGCTAAGGGGCAAAGTACAAGACATTCTAGCTTCTAGCTTCTGTACCTCATTCCAAGAGACAAAGTGGAGGTTATAGACAGGAGAGGAGGAAACCAGAGACATCTCTGAGGCCTCCCAGTCTCTAATTCAGACTACTACTCATGTCAAAGGAAAAAAACTTCCAGGTACCTGAGGCTCAACACACTGTAACTCAAATTCAACACCAATTAGCACCCAAGTGCTTGCAGCAGATGCTGGAGATATTACGGGACAAATGTTTCTCTTATAGTGTTAAGGCATAGATAGTTGTATTCAAATATGAATATGGACATAGCTGGTTATAGGTGATCTTTTAATTTTCCCTTCATTGTATCTAGTTCAATATTTTACAAATAGAAAGTTACTAACAAATGATTGTAGCTTATTCCTATAATGTAAAATTTTAATTTTATTTTAAATGTAACTTAAGCTTAGTGTAAGCACATACTTAAATATGACAGTCAAAGACTGTTTAAAATAATCACTTTTTTTAAATCCAATTTTAAAATGCTAATGATGCAGTCTGGCTAATTATACCAGTTCCCCAAAATTTGTAGCAGGTTTTCTGAAAGTACTTAGTGCTATTTGGACCAAAGGTAGATTCAAAACAGTCACATGATGAGCTAATGCATTTGCAATAGACTTCTGAGGGAGGTTATATATTGCTTAAATTGCAAATGAAAAATGCAAAGGAGCAAGGAGTCAGGATCTCCTGAATACCTTGAAATGCTCGGTGGTTCTCCTTGTTTCCTTTTCCTTCATAGTAGATCGTGCAGCCCAGCTAGCAACCTGTCAGTCAGACAATATAAGAAGATCTCTTAAGGCTTAGAATATGATATGATTATGGAATCATATCATATTAAGACTGGAAAAAAGTAACAGAAAAGATAACACAGCTGTTTTACAGCTGCAGCACCTTTCCACTTGGGCGTGGTCTAGTTCTGTCATGACTATGCTTTGGGGTTCAACCACTAGTCACCATACCCGTGTGTTCCCTCTGTCTATGTAGACACAGCTCCCTGTTCCCCTGAAGAATCTGCTGGGTGCTGTAGAGTAATTTCCTTCCCAGTTTCTAAGCAAGGAGCTTATGATTCTCCTCTAAGATTAGCTTTTCCTATACGTTTAGCCCCTCTTCTCTCTCTTGCTCTCTCTCTCTCTCTCTCTCTGTGTGTGTGTGTGTGTGTGTGTGTGTATGGTGGGTGCACGCATGTATGCTTATGTGAAACAGCCCCATGCCACAGTATGAGTGCAGAGGTCAGAGGAAAACTTGGGTGGGAGTCAGATCTTTATTTCTACCACTGTGAGTGTGGGGCTCACCAAGTCCTCAGGCTTGGTGATAATGCCTAATGCCTTCACGAGCTGAGCCACCTCACCAAACAGTAGTATTGGGCATTTTTAAGGGAACAAAATCTTAATATATGGGACTACAAAGAAAATGGTTATACTATATAGTTGAAGACACTTTATTGTTGTATTTTTCTACAACAGAAATGTGTTAGTTAATATGGCAAACAAAATATATTAATCAGTAAATGGTTGAGAAGTGTTCGGTTCCATTCTTGGGTGGGTCTGTTTAATCATGTCTTCAAGTAGGTAACAATCCATTAATTCACAATTAAATGTAAACACTTATGAAACGTACTGCCTACATTTTATGCAGTTGGAGCCCCAAACTGAGATTTACAATCAATAAACAAATTACATTGGTCTCCATCTGTATTTTTAAGTCATCTAGCAAAGGAACGTGTAAGTAGGCATTTTACGAAGTATGATTGGTAACAAGGCCAGACCACACATTTATCACTCAACAAATGAACCATCTTTATAAAGCCATGTTTAATGTTCAGTTTGATTTTTGAATCACGTTTAGTGTAGTCGCTGATATTGAATTAAAATTGTGTAAACGGTAAATAGACGTTAGAGAGCGCTTGTCCTTTCCAGGAAGAGTTAGCAAGGGTTGTACTGAGGGTAAGTGTAGCGTCAACTAACAGCAGGTGGACCAGGCTATTACTTTCACAAGAACGACAGCAGTGATGCTGCTGTGTTAGCATTTTGCCAAGTAAATGAAAAAAAAAAAATGGCATTGAGATTCATAACAAAACAAACAACAATAAAAACAAACAGATCTGAAGGGCAGAGAGCGACTCGCCCATGCCGCTTACCGCCCTCACCCATTTAGAGCTGGCGCCCTCAGGGATCAGCAGGTTCCTACACGCGCTGGGCAAAGTGAGGCGCTGTTCAGGGCCAGGGCGTGCCCACCTGCAAACTGCCGGTTGTCTGGAGCCTGCAAACACCTTGCGAGTTCCGGGAGGCTCCGGAGATGTCTGTTTTATACTGCTCAGCTCAAAGCTTTAGGCAGAACGCTGCCAGCGTCCCGAGGGTTTTCTTGTGTCAGCAACTTCACTTTGCAGAGCTAGCTGGTGGAGGACAGAGGAAACCCCTCCGGCCAAAGGCTCGCCGGTAGCCACCACTGCCCCAGCGCACCTTTTGTTCTGACCACTGACTCGAGTGGCGGCAGCCGTGCCAGGCGTGCAGGGGCACGGCGATCCCTGCTTTCAGAGGCCACCACCCGCCCTGAGCGCCCAGCCCAGAGCCGACGGCCCCAGGCCTGCGCCACGGAGACACGCCCCTCGCCTCCCCGTGGTGTACGGACTCGCCCGGGCTCCCAGGCTCCGCCCACCCCGCTGGGAGCCTGGCCCGCTCTCCTGCCCCTGCACTCAAGACCCAGCGGAGCCTGGCGAAGGGCTGCAGCCTTCATGGGCGGCGAGCGGGATGCAGGCTAGCACGCCTGGGTCCGCGCACACGCGCTGCCCAAAAGACCCCCCGAAGCTGAGCGCGGGCTGGGAGTGCGGCCGGAAGAAGCGGCGCGGCGTCCCTGACAAGGGTCCGGGCTTGCAAGGTAGGGAGTAGGCAGAGGGCCAGGCAAAGTTGATCGGAGCGAGGAGGTGGTTGGCCCGTGCCCCTCTCGCCTCTGGGAACCGCGGAGCGACTTGGACTTGACCCCGCCGCGCCCCAGGCGCTCTGAGCAGCGCTTATCTGCCGCCGTGCGCGGGAGCGCACTTGCAAACTTGGTGGAGGTGCCCTGTGCGTCCTGTTGTGTAACCTCCGCGCCGCCAGCTGGACCGGGAAGTTGCCCGCCCGTCCTTCAGCTTGGTTCAGTCGCAGCCCGGGGCAAATTTCATGGCCCGCGACGAACGCTCGGCCAGAGGCGGCGTGGGCGAGCCCCCGCGCGCTCCGACCCGTGGGGAGCTCTCCCGCGCGGTCCCTTCCCCTCGCCCGCGCCTCCGATGCGCGCTGAGCCTCTCGCCGCTGCCGCCTGCTCGCTGCGGTCTGCCCTTCCGAGTTGCTGCCTGAGTTGGAAAGAAGAGGATGACCGAGGTGCCTTGGCTGACTGTCCCCAACGGGACGGACCCAGCCTTCTTGGCTAGCCTGGGCTCGCCTTGGGGAAACAGCACTGTCGCCGCCACTGCAGCGGTTTCCTCTTCATTCCGATGTGCCCTAACCAAGACCGGCTTCCAGTTTTACTACCTGCCGGCCGTCTACATCTTGGTGTTCATCATCGGCTTCCTGGGCAACAGCGTGGCTATCTGGATGTTCGTTTTCCACATGAAGCCTTGGAGTGGCATCTCCGTGTACATGTTCAACTTGGCTCTGGCTGACTTTTTGTACGTGCTCACCCTGCCAGCCCTCATCTTCTACTACTTCAATAAGACTGACTGGATCTTCGGGGATGCTATGTGCAAGCTGCAGAGGTTCATCTTCCATGTGAACCTCTATGGCAGCATCTTGTTCCTCACCTGCATCAGCGCGCACAGGTACAGCGGCGTGGTGTACCCGCTCAAATCTCTGGGCAGACTCAAGAAGAAGAATGCCATTTATGTCAGCATGCTGGTGTGGCTCATTGTAGTGCTGGCCATCTCCCCCATTCTCTTCTACTCTGGCACTGGGATTCGGAAGAACAAAACGGTCACCTGCTATGACACCACCTCTGATGAGTACCTGAGAAGTTATTTCATCTATAGTATGTGCACAACAGTGGCCATGTTCTGCGTCCCCTTGGTGCTGATCTTGGGCTGTTATGGATTAATTGTTAGAGCTTTGATTTACAAAGACCTGGACAACTCTCCTCTCAGAAGGAAATCCATTTACCTGGTAATAATTGTCCTGACGGTGTTTGCTGTGTCTTACATCCCTTTCCATGTGATGAAAACGATGAATTTGCGGGCACGGCTGGATTTCCAGACCCCAGAAATGTGTCATTTCAACGATAGGGTTTATGCCACTTATCAGGTGACAAGGGGTCTGGCGAGCCTCAACAGTTGTGTGGACCCCATTCTTTATTTCTTGGCTGGAGATACGTTCAGAAGGAGGCTGTCCCGAGCGACCAGGAAAGCTTCCAGGAGGAGTGAGGCCAATTTACAATCCAAGAGTGAAGAAATGACTCTCAATATTTTATCTGAGTTCAAGCAGAACGGAGATACAAGTTTGTGAAGGCACAAGACCCAAGCTCCTCATTTTTGTAACGTGGTAGGATGCTCATAGAACCAGATGCTTTCCTCCTTAAGTTCCTAAGTCATGTTTCGGAATACTCCAAACAGGACAAAAGTAGTGAGTTTAAAGGAGCATCAGTTCGATGCACATGTCCACATTTATCTTTCTTTCCTGCAAGCTCCTTTCTTAGTAACTAGAAGTATGTGTATTAAAACAGGACTACTAGGTAAACACTGCCTCGCCACCCTTTTAAATCCACAAGCTTTTCTAGTCAAAGAAACGTGTGTGCATGTGTAGCAGAACAGTTTTTATATTAAAAATTTCTCCAAGAAAAGTGGCCACCTGGAACTTGAATTTGTGATTTGTTCAGCCTCTGCTGCTGTGAATAACTCTTGGCATAAACAAACTAAAATCTATACTTTCGAAGATTGTTTGGCATAGTATAATGGCGTGCTGGTCAGTGCATTCAGTAATGAGCAAACAGATGCCTGAGGTACATGACTTTCAGTTCCTCATAAGCATAGATGGTGGCTTCTGATGTCTTTGGGGATTTGAACTGAAAAACAAAATCAATGAACTTTTATGTAAGGAAAATGAGCATTTCCAGTTATTTCTGGGAAACTGGTTAGTGAATATTGCTTGTTTAATGTTTGATGGTGGGAGGCTGGGGATTATTGGCCAAATACATTGAAAATATCGAAGTGCATGTGTTTTTCTTACAAATATTATGGACTGTTAGGCTTCCTGTGATAAAAAAAAAAAAAGAAGTTCTCACTTGCACCGCTGCTGTGCGGTGTCTTAGGACTTTGTGTTCCAAGACAACTGCTCACTCACATCTGTGAAAACAATTTGAGAAATTACAGTTAAATCTTAGATTAAAAGCTGGGTGAAGCAGCGGAACTGTTAAACTGAGGGATAGTGGCCAGGACTGTCAGTGTGGCAGAGGGCCGTGGTTGACAGCCACTCACAGCCCATCTGGGAGTGAGGAGTTAAATTCTAGAAGAAGGATGTAAAACTAAAATAATAATGGGAAGGTTTTTTTTTTTTTCTGTTTCTTCAAAGGTCTTGAAAACATTAAATGCAGAATGAAAAGGGAATGTAAGGAAGTCACTTTGGTGTGCCAAAAACTGTAATCTTTTAACATTGTAATCTTGTGATAACTTTTTAAATGAAAAACATTTGTAAAGAGAAAACAAAGAACTTATTTTCAGTACTTGAGGTATGATAAAACTGAAGAGAGGAACACAAAGTATTCATAGTTAGGGAATAGCAGTGTTTTCTACTTTTGTCTGCTAGACAGTAATGGCATATTGTTAAGTATATTGAATTTTTAAATAATTTTCAGTGAATAATGAATTGTTACATTTATAGCCCTTGAAATGGTCAAATTTAATTTAATTAAAATAATGAGGAAATAAAATAGTGACAAATCAATGTGATGTCTAAGGAACTTTAGCTGTGAATGCTAGTCCTTACCCAGCCATCTGCTGAGTTTATAAGTGACAGTAGAAACTACTTTTAAAGTAATTTCTAAGAAAAACACACAGACACACACACACAACTTAGTGCCCTGTTAGATATAATGACTTTTGATGTAATTTCTTAAATACACAAGTGACTGGGGATCCAAGAGATCTTTGGAGGACTTCCATTTGCCCAATCTCTTGTTCCTCAGGCCCATGAAGAAAAGCTGCATTCAGCCCTTTTACTTAGTGGTTCTTCTATACATTCAGTCTTAACATATAGAAAGGTTCAGAAACCGATGGAAGAAGATGTTTACTGTGTCTCTGGCTTTTGAGGTTTTCAGAGTTCTCAAGTCGTAAGACTCATGCAACATTTTTTTCTTTCAGAATCATGTATACAAAATGTCAAATACATCCAAATTATGTTGACACTTAAGAAATGTTCAATGGCTCAAAAGTAATTTTGTTAAACTGACCCAAATGGAAATTTCAGAAACCCATAGCTCAGTATTCCATATGTCTGTATTATTTCCTCATTATTTAATATAGATTTCTCCATTTGAGGCTCAGGATGCCAGCCTGATCTTGGGTATGTGTTAAAAGCACTGTTCCAACTTCCAGAAAACATTCTTTGGGTGTGTGTTTTGGTGAGGGGACCAGAGTTCTCTTTTACTCCTTGTCATGTTCTTCATTCTGCAGATTTACCCCAGATCCCTGTGGATACTCGGCAAGAGTTCAATCACTGAGATAGCCACAGCTCCTAAAGTGTTCTTCCTTAGTGTGCTATATCATTAAATAGACAATGACATGTCAACATAACAAGACTGACTGTGACAACTTCCTCCAAGTCAAAAGAAGTTCCTGAGATAACCTATGCATGCACAGGGCAGGATGAAGCAACACTCTGTTGGCCAAAAGACCCAATTTGTGCCACCTGATATGAGTAAGCATTTCCACAGTAAAGACAGATCTGTTGACATTTGCGGGAAAGACACCTAAAATTGTAAGATTTAGCAAGTCGTTAAATGTCACACTACAGAAGTCTTTCATTCCAAGTTCAAGGGTTGTTTTTTGTTATTTTTTTGTTGTTGTCATTCCTTACAAAGTACTGTCTTTGACTCTTTGAAGGTTGCTTTGAACTTATATTGAAATAAAATGATAAATTAAGGAGAAATGGCACACAAGACAGAATTGAAAATTAAAACCATAATGTGGCCATTGAGAAGACACTTGAAGCCCATTCTTCATGAACAGAAAGGGAATGGCACAACCATTTGTGGATGCCATAGGTGCTGTGGTAAATCTTGAAAAGCAGACAGTGAGAAGCATTTAGAATCTGCTTCTGTGCTTCTTCAGTCTAGTCCTTTGACAAAATGCTCATTTTTCAACCACTGTGCTACGGACAGGCTGAGACCTGTGTATATGTGCTTACTCAGCCAGGACACTAGCCCACCTTGATATGACAAATATCAGTACTGAGCAGCTAGGATTCAAGAATGGGAAGACGTGTTACCAGTAAATATATATATATATATATATATATATATATATATATATATATATATAATGAAGCTTTTCTTTTGTTGGCCGAATGTAATTATTGTAATAGTATTTATTGATGAAGCCCATAGCCTTCAGTTGTACAGATTATAAAAAAATTCTTTGAAGAGACAACATATGGATGTAAATTCTATTTATTGCAATGTATGTTATTCAAATGTTGTCACACTGGCATATTTTATAGGAATAGCTAATTCTAGATAAAATAAGAACTATATTTAAGATGTTTTTTTTCAAATGTTAGTACCTTTGAACTCTAAGACCAGTTTGTATTTGGATCTGAAAAAGATGAAAATCTGTCTGAGAAGTGTTTAATTTTTCCCTAGATTTGGGTTTGCATGCTTTCCTTTTGTTTAGGGTGCATGTTACACAGACATGATTTGGTCTTAAATTACTTACTATAAGATTTATAGCAAGTATAGGATATTTTAGACAGTGTATGTATAGTGTACATTATATGTATGTGTGTGTGTGTGTGTGTGTATATATATATATATATATATATATATATATATATATATATATATATATTAGAAAGTTTGTGCTGTCTTTTCAGAAAGTTTAGAACATTGCCGTAACTGTGGTCACAGCTTCCACTGCCAAAGGCTAAAGGCTTGTCTCCTATTCAAATTTGATGATTTAGAAGTGTAGTGAGTTAGACATTATGGATATATGTGAGAATTTAAAGACAAACTTCAGTGAAACGGGGAGAAAAGCGCAGCTGATAGTTTTCTGCTGGGTCTTGAAGCTTTGTATTTTTTCTTAAGGTAACATAGTACAATCTTAACTTCTTTGAGGTAGGGTTCTTAAGTAACACTACCAGCAAGTAGAGCATTGTTATAAAGTTCAATCTGTTTTGTTCATGAAGCTGGTAACTTCCATGCCAACATTTTCAGTGATAACTATTTCATTTGGCTGCTAAGTTCTGTCACATTTTTTTTAAATGAAGGTGAACTTATGTTAGCAAAATTTGTGCATTTGAGTTATGTTGTTTTAGTGCTTTTACAAGAAAATGTTTATTTTTATAATATCTGTGGTTTTCATGTAGTCATTGAAGCAGATTTCTTTGTGGTTGACAGTGCTATTGAGTGGTACGGAACAGTGTTACTTGGCGTTTTGCGACTCTCAGGTTTATCTCATCAGTGGTAGCTTAACAAACTCTGGATTGATTGTGTATAATCGTCTTTGTATTAAAGAAGTACACATCCTGTAAAAGCACAGTATTGTTTGACTGTAGGGGTGTGCAGTCATGTTTCTGTGCTCATGTATTCGTGTGTGTGTGTGTGTGTGTGTTTGAGTGTGTGAGTGTGTGTGTGTGTGTGTGTGTGTGTGTGTGTAAAAGGCATGGCAGCCAACCTTGTATCTGCTATTTATAATAACAACAAAGCTTCATAACTGTGGTCATCAGAATTGTACTTATCATAGACAATTAAAACTGAGAAAGAGTCAATAAAAACTATGAAACATGGTGATGGTGTTTGTTTTATTGACACTGTTCTTGCTCAAAAGATAATAAAAGTTATATTATGATAACTGAGTGGAAAATGCTGCAGGACACATTGTTTTAATTTGGGTAATTTCTTAAAATGACAACTGGGCTCTAACAATTTATAGTAAAGGAAATCCTGATGCAACATAATACCTACTACTGTTATTATTTGATGTATAATTACAAATGAAGTTATAATATATTCTTGTATTGTGTTGTTTTGCTTTGTTTGAAACATGGTTTCTCTCTGTATCAACCTTGACTGTTTTAGAAATCTCTTTGTAGACCAGGCTGGCCTTGAACTTATAGAGATTTCTCTGTCTCTACCCATCCATGGAAGTAACTATGCTAAAAGTCTTTTTTTAGTGTCTGTTTTTGTTTGTTTGTTTGTTTGTTTTGTGTTTTTGTTTGTTTGTATTTAACCTACATTGTCTTTGTTCGAATGTGTGAGATAACACACCCTATCATATAATAAAGATGTATTTAAACTGTCATTTTTAATAAACAAAATATCTAAGTAGAGAAGGTAAATGTGCAATGGTCCTGTACTGGGTTTTCTGGCATCTGCAGAACTGCCCTGTAACAAATTCGTGAGGAGAGGACATGTGAATGCGAATCTCTGCCAGCCCTTGAGACACAGGTAAGTCCTTAGGAATGTCTTCATTAGACACACTCGTCAGACTGCACTGTTCCTGCTATCGGCTTTGGTAGAGTCTGTGTGTGCACTTGTGTGTGTGTTGGAGTGTGTACTGGAATGTGTTTGTGCTATAGTGTATGTGTGTGTGTGCTAAAGTGTGTTGGCGTATGTGTATGTGTGTGCTATAGTCGTGTAGTAGTGTATGAGTGTGTATGTTTATGGATGCACTGGAGTCTGTATGCTGTAGTATGTATGTGTATAGGTGTGCTAGAGTGTGTATGTGCAATTCATATTTAGGAATAATGCATATATCTATCCTGATATTTTAAGAATTTGTCCTAAAGTTTTAATAATTTGACTTTGTAAATCACCGTAAGTTTGGAATAACAGAACATTTTTCTGGAAATATCAGTGCGTTTTGTTTCTCTTTCTTCTGTTAATGGCTTAGAAAATTTAAAAACTCTTTTCAGGAAATTTAGAGTTATGCCCCCAAACACGGTCAGAGCTTCCATTTCCAAATGTAAAAACTGCCCCTATATGCAGAGTCCATCTGTCATGTTTCGGGATCTGACAGCACAAGCAGTGTGGGTACAGCAGATGTCACTTGAAATCTACGTTAATGCTTTTTCTGTGCTTACTCGTTAACCCTGCAAAGTCACAGTGCTCTGGGCTGGTCCTGGGGTCTGCCCTGAGCAGTCAGTGTGACTGCTGGGACTAACAGGCAATCCAAACCAGCAGCTGTGGATGTGTCAGGCCCCTGAGCTTAGCGGCTGATCAGACCACAGTGACCCAGGAAAAGAGCTGGGGATGGGATGAGGTTATGGAGGCAAGCTTTCCATTCAGAGTAGAAAAAAAACATCCTCACCAGTTTTTCATTGCATGTTGGATAGAAATCATCAGTGTAAAGATGGCAAATCCCCCAGGATGGGCCGAGACAGAGATCTTCGAGGTGATCTAGTACATTTCTGTCATTTTGGTTTACAGGCGAAAGTAAAACTTCCATTCAAAAGCAGAGAGATGGAACAGTGCACATTAGTATAATGGGCTACGAGAGACGAGCTTCAACAAAGGAAACAGACCTGTAACGATCAGCATCAGTAAATGGTTTCCTGTGTATGTGTGTGTGCGCACCGCACATGCTCACATGCTCCAATATACTTACTGTAGATGTTCTTAGTTACTTTACTTCTTTTGTAGACATGATCAAGAATTGTAAATTATTCATTACTCTATTTAGTGAAAGGTAGCATGAATCTACAGAAACAGGATGAGACATTGTCTCTCAAACCCTTTTTATAAATGAAGGCAAAGGTAATTTGTTTAACTTTGCTACATGCAGTCGCTCTTTTGAAACCTTTAATGTCCTGTCCTTCCATTCAGGGTTTCCAAAAATGTGCATTTAAAGCCACCGCACTTGATGTGTCTAAGTGTTGACAACTTTTCCTGCCGTCTCTGGAGGTTTGGATAGTGGCCCTCTGCTTGAATGGAAGAGCAGAAGCTTGCCCTCAGAAAACCCAAGTTCCAGAATCAGTGCTGCTACTGCACTTTGTGATCCATGGTCAGGTTTTGTATACCTTTCCAGTTGTGCGTTTCATAACTACAAGAAGAAGTAATGATCTTATAGAATGTTGGCGGAATAACACAAAAATGTACAAAATATTCCCTACAGTGCACACCTGAACAGCAGGGAGAAGTCTGGGGCCGCTTCTGCTGCTCTTCTGGAATCAATGAAATCACAGTCCGTTTGTTCTTACTTGGCAATCTGCAGGCAAGTGCTGCTTTGCTGTCATTATTTCAGATTTCGGTTCCCTTCATTTACACTGGGGGGCTTTGCGGCTCTCCCCTTGTGAGACCATGTGGACATATAATTCTGTTCTTTTACTCACTTCATTAATGTTCAAAATCATAATAAGGAGTCATCATTTTTTTGTGCTTTGTATTTACACTGTGAGAGATATGTAAGGTAAACTGTATCCAGCTAAAAGCATATTAACAGGAAGCATCTACTGACCTCCCTCACTAGGGCTTACCTCTCAAGTTCATGGTTTATTTTCAGTCACCACAGTCCAGGGTCTGGTCTTTATTTGTGGAGATACAGAAACTTGATCTCAACAGTTCAGCTAGAGTTCAACAACACTGAGGGACTGACTCACACCGAGCAAACTGACAAGAGAATCATTTACCAGCTCGATTGCCAATTCTTATGTACAATGGCCATATCCCAGTAACAATAGCAGACATCTGCCTTTTTGTTCAGGGGGATCTAATTATATATCAGAAAGATGCCTGCAGAGCTTGAAATAAGAACAAAGATTGTGACATTCTTGAAAAGCATGTCTAAAAAGGAAAAGTCAGTTGAAAGAATGACATGTCCCCAGAGACACTGGCCTTGCAAATCAGCATCTCTCTTTTCCTTGGGAATCTTCAGCTGCTTTGCTGTCTTTCAGGAAGAAATTAACAGTGCATGGGATGAAACAATCACATTTATTTATTCATTTATTTAAAAATTAATCATCACCATCATTATTCTTTGAATGCAAAATATGTTTTAGTGATGTCTCTTTCCCAGGAACTCTGGAAGGGCAGTGGTAGCAGGAAAGACCACACAGTGCTTTCCAGGTGGGAGATACACAGTATCTATGTGCAACAGAGAAACGTTATTGCAGACATGATCCCACACTTCAGGATTAATTTATCACAGGAGACAGAGATTCAAAAATTACCCCTGTGCAAATTTTAGCTGCAGTCAAGAAAGTAGCAACAGACTTCCTGGGAGTCTGTGCAGAGAATGAAACATCAGTGGGTTGGGGAGTTAGTGGCCTGTAGCTGCCCCAACAAGAATGGAAGAGGTAAAGTAAGCAAAAAGAACTGACTTACTGAAGACCCAAGACAGCTCCCTGCTTCAGAGGAATCAGCCTCAAAAGAGAATCTTGCAGAAGACATAATTCTGTCATGGGTCATGAAAAACAACTATAAAGAGTCTATTGGATTTATAGGTTGCAAAGGCTTGCTGTTATTGAGGGCACACTTAAACATATAACACAATTATTCTGAGTGCTCAAGAAGCATGCTGGTGAAGAGAAAAGGCATTATAGGTCATTGGTTTAAAGTAACAAGGTAAGAAATGGAAAACTAGGCAAAGAGATTTCCTGAAGATTCTGAAGAAGGAAGCTCTATGTGGAAATGGGTTAGGGATAGGGATGGAGTGTGAATTCAACAGAACAAAGGCAAAGGAAGAATCCAGCTGTATTACTGAGTCTAACAGTAAAGACCATCAGAATACAGAAGATCAGTCATGTGAGTCTGGAACAATAACCAGATCCCTGAGTAGCAGGAAAATTACAGAAGTTCTGTGGGAAGATGGATTTGATGTGATGTACATGACAGCACCATAAGTTTATATGGCAGGTGAATAATGTTAAGCAGCAAGGAGTGGGGAGGCTCTTGTCTGGTGTAAGATAGACATGGCGTTTGCAAGGAAAAATTTCCTAGAATGCATGCCATAAAAGCTACACAGAGGTGTGAATTACTTCATATGGTTCCTAAAAAGAGATGGACAGACAGAGACTGGGCCCAGCCATTCAGCCACTCTGCTCATACCAGCCAGGCATCAGGCATACTGGTGAAGGAGAGTGATCATTCCTCCAGCTGTTCCAGGTACCCACAGCTATCCAGACTTTCTTAGATCAGGCTTTAGAAACTATGTAGCTGAGAAAGGCCCTCTCTGCTGAGATTTCTTTGAATTTCTAAACCACAAGAAACTATGAAGAGAACAATACTGTGGTTAATTCGTTCCACTGACTTTGGGATACCTCTTTACATAGAAACAGGCAACTGTAACAAACTAAGGTTATGGTTAGTGCTGAAGATATAATGAGCGCTCAGTGTCCTTCTGCATTCTTGTATTGGTGTTACCACGGTAAGCATAACAGTGGAGGCTGAGGGTAGAGTTTTCTTAGGGATCATTTTAGTTTCATTCCTGTTGCTGCTGTAAAATACACTGATAAAAGCAACCTTGAGGGGGAAAAAAAAACTTATTTCAGCTTCCAGTTCCAGCTTATTGTCCCTTGGAACAGAGAAGTCATATTAAAATCATCAGCGACAGAGTGCAGTGAGTGTATGCATGCTTGTGCTCGCTTCACTTTCTCCATTTTTTTACAGTTGAGAATTCCTTGTCTATGGAATGGTGCAACCCACAGTGGTCAGGTATGCCATCTTAAACTAACGTAAGATATCCCACATATGACAGTCAAGATAATCCCACAGATATCCCTACTGGCCAACTTGATCACTAAGATTGACCCTGGTGATTCCAGATTGTGTCAGGTTGACAAAATTAACCATCAGAACATAACCCTTGTCATTTGAACACACAATGTATCACTTTTTTCTTTTCTTTATTCAATTTACATCTGGGTCACAGGACCCTCCCTCCTCTTCTTCCAATCCCACCCTTCCTCCTGAATCTCCTCTCCCCTATTCTTCAGAAAAGGGGAAAAGTATCACTTTAAGGCAGAATATTTCAACCCTCTTCCCCAAAGTCTCATATTTATCTCATAATGTAAATTTAGTACAATTTAAAAATTTCTTATAGTACAACCTTAGGGGTCCCTAAAGGCATCAATAGTTTAATAGTTTAAAAATACTTTCAAAGTTTCTGTGAGCTCCTGTAAAATCAAAAGCAAATTAAATACCTCCAACCGATAATAGCACAGAATAAATATTTCTGTTACAAGAGGGAAAAACAGGGCACCACAAAAGTAGTCACATCAAAACAACACTATAATCCTTTGGGGCAGATACAGAAGCCTTCATATCTGTGTCTGGTGTTTGGAACTTGTGATCTTCCAGGCTCCAAAGGACTTGGGGAGACTCACTGTATTAGCTACATTTCTGTTGCTATGATAAAGCACCATAACCAGAAGAAAGTATATTTTGGCTTATGTTGCTGTAAATATAAAATGAGTGTGGAACTATATAATGTTTGTTATTAGCCCTAAGATTATCACGGTGCTATTATTTAACGTGCTATCACAAATAACAAGACACAGACACTTGTTAGATTTTATAAACGCCTTATTTACATTGTGCTGGGCAGCTATTTCACCTACACTGTCTCAATATTCTCACCATCCAACTCCCAGCCCCCATCAATGCCATCTACCTTAGTCCTCCACATCTGCTCTACCTTCCATCGATAATCACATGGCACATAACTTGTATTTTTCATCTGGACCTTTTCACTCATTACTGGAGTCCTTCCTCTTAGCCTACATGTTTTTTGTTTTGTTTTTGTTTTTCACACTAACCCATAATGGCATCATCCTTCCTCCTCTCTTCCCCTCCATCCATCTCCCCAGGATTCTCTTGAATCCAAAAGCCGGCAAACCTTAGCCATGCCTACCCCATTCTGCCCTGCTCAGGTATTGGCTGTTTAATCAACCAATAAAATGTAATAACTTAGGCAGGTTTACACAACAAAGATAGGTTTACATGAGAGTGTGCTCTTCTGAACAGGAACAAGATCTAGGGGGTCCGGTAATTAACATTAGAACACAAAACACCAGGCCAACCTCCAACATTTCTAGACATATAAGAGTCCATCATGGTGGGCAGACCTGGCAGAAAGCTTCAGGAATCATAGCAGGAGCAGGAATCGTGGAGAATACATGTCAACCACAAGCAAGAGGGAGAGAGAGCAAACTAGAAGGAGGGTGAAGTTATATAGTATCAAAGCTTCCTGCAATGATGGATTTTCTCCATCAGGACACCAATAAGTAGAAATCACATGTTCAAATACCCAAACATATGGAGGACATTTATTATTCAACCAACCCCCCCGCCAGCTGTCTTAGTCAGTGTTCTATTGCTGTGAAGAGACACCATGACAAAGCATCTTTTATGAAAGGGAGCATTTAATTAGGGCTGGCTTACAGTTTCAGAGGTTTAGTTCGTTACTTTCACAGCAAGGAGAATGGTGGCATACAGGCAGACAGGATGCTGAAGAAGTAGCTGAGGGTTCTACGTCCAGATCCACATGCAACAGAAGAGAGAGACTCTGGACCTTGCACGAGCTTTTGAAACCTGAAAGCCCATGCCACCCCCAGTGACCCACTTCCTCCAACAAGGCCATACTTTTTGTTTATTTGTTTGTTTCTCAAGACAGGGTTCTTCTGAGTAGCCTTGGTTGTCCTGGACTAGCTTTGTAGACCAGGCTGGCCTTGAAATCACAGAGATCCTCCTGCCCTTGACTCCTTGAATGCTGGGATTATAGGTGTGTGCCACCACACCAGGCCAAGGCCACATTTTTTTTTAATCCTTTCAAATAGTGCTTCTTCCTGATGACCAAGTATTCAAATCTATGAGCCTATGGTGGCCATTCTCTCTCAAACCACCACACATACCCACTTCCAGTTCTGCCAGATGGAGCACAGCTTTTCTCTTAGGCTTAGGCGGTTTCCACTCTATAGCTGCAACTCTCCTTGGCAGATGTCCTATAGTCTTGGCATTTCTAATATTATGGGATCTCAATTAGAACTGAAGCTTTACCTGCACAGCTTCATACAACGGCCTCTTGGGATCTTCATGCAGGGACTTTGGGTTTTCTATGCACTCCCTAACTACCATGTATTTTTGGTACTCAATAGCTTTTATCAACCAAAAGTGCAAACTCTTCCACATCCCTCCCACAAGACCTTCCAAGGGCATAGCAGGTTTATCACGTCACTGCCTTGCTCTTCAGTGTCAATTTCTGTCTTGATGTTCTTTCTCTTTGCTGTGATAACAGAGTCTGGCAAAAGGATCTTAGAGGAAAAAAAAAGGGGGGGGTTTATTTTATCTCATAGTTCCATCTTATAGTTCATCACAGGAGATCACAGAATTAGGAAGTCAAGAGAATTGGTCATATCATATCTCTAATCAACAGCAGACAGCAATGGATGCATGCATCCTTACACTCAGCTCATTCTCTCTGCTGTTACACTGTCCAAGATTCCCTGCCTAAGGAATAGTCCCACCCACAGTGTGAAAGTCTTCTCACCTCAGGAAGTGTAATCAGAATTATTTCCCACAAATTCTACTACAGGCCAGCTTTACCTAGGCAACCTTTCTGGACACTGTCTTTCCAGATGATCCTAGATGATGTCATGTTGGCAAGTAAAACTTACTAAAGGCTATATGCTATAACCACAAGCAAAAGTGACATACCACAGAATATCATTTAAAAATAATGTCAACTCATTTTTCTTATTTAGCAAGGTAATTGATTAGATGTGTAGTTATATGTGCAATAGTTAATGCCTAACTGTGGATAAAAAAATTTTATAATGACCTCTGCTTTCAAAACAATACTAGGGGTCTCATGGTTTACTTAAATTAATGCAGAACAATTCACAAATGGCAAGCACATAAGAGTAAGTATAGACAATAGTCTGTAATTATCATAGCACTACAGAGGAGACAGTCCTGGCTGAACTTTCATAGGCTGAGAAATTTGGTTTGCAGAAGCAAAACAAACAATTACAGTGGGAAGAGAATGGCCTTGAAATAAGGGACATACAGTTTCAGAATGGCCAAGTGGATGAGAAAAATTACATTTAGACAGACAAAAATCATAACTATATTCTTCAAAAACAAGAAGAGAAGTCTGTATTCATTGCAATAGAAAGTCGTGGTCATGTTTTAAATCAGGGGAATGGAGACCAAAAAAGAAAGATCTGTGTCTAGGGGATCCTTCAGAGACTGATGCACCAACAGAGGACCATACATAGAGAAGACCTAGACCCCCTGCTCATATGTAGCCAATTGGCAGCTCAGTCTTCATATGGCTCTCTGAGTGAGGGGAGCAGGGGCTGCCTCTGACATGAACTCATTCGACTGCTCTCTGATCACTCACATCTAATAATGCAGCCTTGCCAGGCCACAGAGAAAGAGAATCCAAGCAGTCCTGGTGAGACTTAACAAGCTATGGGCAGATGGCAATAGTGGAGAACTCCCCCTATCAGAGGACTAGGGGAAGAGGATGAAGGGAAGAGGGAGGGAAGGTGGGACTGGGGGAGTTCAGGGAGGGAACTTCAATAGGGATATATAGTGAATAAACTGTAAAGATAAAAAACAAAAATTAAATCAGGGAAATGATATTGTAAGATTTCAGCCATAGGATGGGAGGTCTCACCTACTATGCCATACGCACGGAATTAAAAAAAAAACAAAAACAACAACAACAACAACAAAAAAAAAACTAGAGGGGCAAAAGAAAACAATACCAATATATCTTCAAAATCAAAGGGCTAAAATTATTAAGTTCATTAAAATTAAAGATACAAAACAAATACATAAAAATAAGTTGCATTATCCTTACTAGTTATAAATCTGGATGCTGAAATTTAAAATGTGGGATTAGTTATATAAGCTCTAAAACTATAGTGCTTTGGTGTAAGTTTATAAAAATGCATATGGATTTATATACTTAAATTAGATAATTCTGTTGAAAGAAATCAATATGAGTTGAACAGACTGGAAGACTCAATAAAATAAGTATTTCAATACTTCTCAAATTGACATACAGGCTTTATATAACACATAAAAATCCAAGTAATAGGTTTTGTAGAAATAAGAAAGATTTTGCTAAAATTTATACTGGAAGACAATGGTATTATAATTGCCAAAACAAATATTTTAGATTTTTTTCTTTCTAAAAATTCTTTCTTTTCTGATTATTATGGCATTTTTCTCTTTCCCTTTCCTCCATTCAAACACCCCCTTATGCCTATCCATGATCTTTATCAAATTCATGGCCTCTTTTTCATTAATTGTAGCCAAATAATTTTTAGAAAGAAGAATGAATAGAAATAAAGATATTCAATTATAATAGCCAGAACTGTGACAGTGACTGAAGGACAAACACATCAGTGGATGGAGCAGATTCAAAAACTGAAACATGAAGGAAAAAAGTTTTAATGATTTTAATCAAAAGTGGAAAATGAGTAAGTGGAGTTAGTACAACTCTTTTAGCAAACGATACTGAAGCAATTAGACACCCTTAGCACACATGAAGCCACTAAAAAGCTATTCATGTGAAAACATATAGGAAATTCAACTAAAAATAGAGTATGCACTTATGGCTCAAAGTAACTATGAAACTGTAGAAAAGTCACAAGTGATATTTTGACTCTAATACAAGGAAAAACGTCTAGACAACACAAAAGGCATGATACAAAAAGGGGAGGGTTGATAATTTTAGTAATCTTTTGTTGTCTTTGTCGCTTGAGACTGTTTTTTTTGTTGTTGTTGTTTTGTTTGTTTGTTTGTTTTTTGTATAATAGCCCTGGATGTTCTGGACTTATTTTGTAGACCAGGCCAGCCTCCAACCCACAGAGATCCATCAGCCTCTGCCTCACGAGTGCTGGGATTAAAGGAGTAGGCCACTACACCCTGCTAATTTTAGTAAGCTTAAAATATTTTTATGGAAATGTCATGATTATAACACATGACATACTTTGGAAGAAAATATTTGCAAATCTCATAACTGACCAGCAACTGATATTTAGAATATATTAAGGGTTCTATAAATTCAAAGTAAAAAAAAACAAATAACTCAAGCATTGGACAGAAGAGTAATATTTAGATAGTAATTAAACACAGAGTTTTCCAAAACCATTAGCCATTAAGAAAATACAAATTTCTAAGTTATCAAAATGACTAAAGTAAAATAGTAATGTCAAACAAACACCAGTGAGAATGTGGTGGGACTGGATCATTCATATATTGGCAGTAGAAATCTAAAATAATATAGCTTCATGGAAAGTATTCAAAGTTTTTTGAAATATGCAACTATAATATGACTCACAAATTGTTCTCTGGGCCTTTACTTCAAAAAATAAAAAATAGAAAAATGTAGGCTTACAAAATTAGGAAATGCTTATATAGTTTACTTGGAATGGGCAAAAGTGAGAATAAACAATCAGCAAACAATTAGTTATGTTAACAATGATATAACTATCATGAAACTATATTAAAAATAACTAGCTACTCATGTAGGAAATACCAAAAGAAATTTTCTCAAAAGAACACATTATGAATTATTATCCTAATTAAAATTTCCAGAACAGAAAGGGAAAAATCCAAGGCGAGTGCAAAGGCTTTCATTCTTCTGGAATTTTCTTTCTCTGGTAGCCTGAATAGAGGGGTGGAGTAGCTAGGGATCGAGGAAGCTATCTGTAAAGCATAGGTAGCAAGAAAGGGTGTGAGAAGTCCCAGGGAGTTGGTGTTCACAGTGGAGGGGAGAGACATGTGAAGGCAGGTGTGTGAACGTAGTTTGGGGGTAGAATAGCAAAACTATTTATACAGCCTGTCTAGAAGGAGAGATCAAGAGGAAGCCCAAGAGAAAAGTGAGCTGAGGGTTATGGCAGACAATGGTCAAAAGAACATACCAGAAGAGAAATCTGACTCCTGAGACACAAGAGATAACACAAGAAAAATAATTCCTCGCTAAATCAAGGAAGAATGGTTTGAAATAAAATCCACAGCAGCATACATAGGTGCCCCAAGGCTCAGTGATAGCTTTTACTTTCCGCTGGATCCTTTTGAGATACAGAGGAATTAACTTTCCCAATTTAGCAGAGAATTAATAATTGCCATGTACTATGGAGAGGTTCATTGTAGTCCTCATTGCAAACATCATTTACTGTTTTTCTCCTTCGAGCAAAGCTGTTCAGAGAAAGATGGTTAGGTCATTTGATTGACAACTGTGTCCTGGATAGCTTGAGAAAGGAATGGCAATAGAGCAGCCTAGCTACTTTAAACACTTCATGAATGAACCAAAGAAACTCCAAACTACAAAAGATCACTACACCCCCGACTGCTGATGAATCAGTGCTCTCTGCTTCAGGAGGCATTGTTCTTCACAGCTGTTCCAGACAGCTTGTATCAGCTCTAGGCAAACTCACTACAGCTTAAACATGTCCCACTTGGGAATGCCCCATGTAGCTGACCATTATGTATGTTTATGTGGTGATAGGTGGGTGGGAGGAGGTGAACTGTACTCCAATGATTCTGCCAAAAGTTTGTGACTGACGCAGAGAGGCTATACATACTTGAGGCTTTTAACTTGTAGACATGTTGGTGCATGTGGCTGATGAAACTGAAAGATGTGTGCATTTTCTTTGACTGCATGTGTCATGGTTCTCAGGCTCCTGAGATCGATCTGGGACACTTTCGTCTTTGAGTTACTCCCACAATGGTACAAAACTAGTTTCCTCTTGAGTTATATCTTCTTAGTTGCCTTCTTGTCATCCTCCTCATGGGTAGAAATGGCAGACTTGGCTATTCAAAGATAAGGCATGTTTCTGGGGCTTTGAGTCCAAGCCCTCTAAGCAGCAAACAGACAGCTCAAGAGTTTCTGGAAACTGCTGGGAAGCAGCAGAGTGTGGAGGAGTAAATGCCAGGCATTAAGAGCTAAATGGAAAGCCAGGGATGACAGCTTGCAATACTCAAGAGGCAGAGGCAGAAGGATGAACACAAGTTCTGGAACAGCCTGGCTACATCGGGAGGTCTAGGCCAACCCACACCACAGAATGAGACCTTGCAAACGCTTGTTCCTAGAAGATTCCAGAGAGCTTCCAAAAGTTAAACATTGAAAGAGACTCCCTGACACATGCAGCCCGGGAGTTCCAACAATAGCTGCTGGGTGCTAGTCCTTGGCACTCAAAGTGCAACGCAACAAGCCTTGACCTAAGAACCAACAGTGCTCTGGCTCTTTGAGCCTTAAATCTCTAGTCCTTAGGGCCTAGCAGTACAAGCCTCCGTGTCTGCAAACTTAGACCATATGCCACAGGCACCCCAGGGCTCAGGCTGAGAATAGAGAGGGAATCTGCTCCCATCTGAATCAGTCACTTTGATAGTGGGAGGTCTGTGCACTACACTGAGAAGTTTGTCCATCATCTTTCAGCTAATCATTAGGTGTCAAGAGTGCACTTTCATCACAAAGCACCAAATGCCTGCAATGTCCAAAGAAAGTTTAGGCTTTTTGTGTGTGTGTGTGTGTGTGTGTGTGTGTCCTTCTCCACATTGCCTTCCTTTAGTTTCCTGTTTCTGAACTGGCAAGAAGACAAGTAATGGGATTACAGTGCAAAAACTCAGGCATAAAGGAAGCCATTCACCACGTGGGCAGTGCAAAAATAGGAACTTAACCTATGAATTAAACTGAAACAGAAAATCATAATATAAAGACAGAGTACGTTTTATCATTCAAATGTTTAACACTTTGGGGAACAATATTCTGTAACTATAACATTTAAAACTCATTATCAATAGACTTGAAATCTAACCACTAATTTCTGCCTTGAGAATTTGGTTATTACCGTGTCCTGCCCCGCGTGGTCCAGGAACCCTGACTGCATAGGGGTGGCAAAGGAATCAAGAATGAACAGACAGATACAGAAGAGCTGTGTCAGGTGCACACTCTGAAGGAATGATACCTACTGCCACCTTCTACCACTGCAACTCCTAACCTCAGAGTATGTGCAAGGTACAACATAGGAGGTGGGATTTTACTCAGAAGGAGGTCTCTGTAGGTCAGCAGTCTGAGACTGTAAACATCCAAAGGACAGAAGTTGAATTTGTTAGTTTTTTTATACATTGATTACTGGTTGACACTGGGGCCCCTTGAGAAAGTGATGGTTTCTCTTTGAGTCTCTTCTGAAGAAGACTTTGCCTCTTCCATGGGGCTGACACACTGGAGTCCTTGACATAGCTCTGCCCATGTCCACAATATGCATTCACTCTGGACTTCACTCACTCCAGGCTTCCTTTCTTCCCACAGGGTATGATACTCAGATGTCTTGAACTTCATGGGATGGTAAGACATTATATTACTGGGTTCTTGCAAAACAAGAGGTTGTTTGTGTGAAGAGCTTTGTAAAACTGCCTGACACTTACCAAATGCTCAGTGAAGGGTTGCTGTCAATGGTGAACACTAGACATGAAAAGTTCCCAGAATTCCAAACAACACGCAATGACAGAAAGCATCTGCAGCTGTCAAAACCATGCCTCTTCCAGAGCATGAGGCAAATCATAGTCAGTTGCTGCAGCCAGTCTGAAGCAGCCCCATATCTCTACCTGGGATTAAAATGAAAGCACCTTCTTATAATATTTTTGTTTTTATTTTTAAAGAAAAAAATTCCAGAATTATTTAAAAAAAATGTCACTAAAAGATTGAATGAAGAGCTGCTCCTAATGGCTAGTTGATAAAACTTATCGATTCTAAACCATGATAAGCTGAGCATGTGTCTCTTGTGCAGTGGTGAATACTCGATTCTCCAACTTTGAGAGAACAGGCAGCTCCTAGTTGCCAGGATATTATCTCTCTCAGGCCGTGTCCAAATCTGATTTTGGCAAGCTCAGCTCTTCTCCATTCTGTTCCTGTTAGCATCACACAGTACTCATTAGGATTTGAAATCCTCTGAGCCTTATCAAATTTCATTCCACAGCACAGCAAATCTTAACTTGTAGGTGGTAGTGTTTCTTTTTTCTCCCAACTTAGTCTGAAGATTAACTACAGAAATGTTAACTTCTTTTGCTCTTAAGTCATTTTTCTGTATTATTAAAAATTGAGAGCTTCTGAAAGACTTAACCTAGAAGGGTATCAAAGCAGATGCTGAGACTCATAGCCAAACTTTGGGCAGAGTGCAGGGAATCTTATGAAAGAAGGGGGAGATAGAAAGACCTGGAGTGGACTGGAGCTCCACAAGGAGAGCAACAGAACCAAAATATCTGGACACAGGGGTCCTTTCTTAGACTGTTACTACAAACAAGGACCATGCATGGAGATAACCTAGAACTGCTGCACAGATGTAGCCTATGGCAGCCCAGTGTCCAAGAGGGTTCCCTAGTAAGGGGAACAGGGGCTGTCTCTGACATGATCTCAGTGGCTGGCTCTTTGATCACCTCCCCCTGAGGAAGGCAACCATACAAGGCCACAGAGGAAGACAATGCAGACACTTCTGATGAGATCTGATAGACTAGGTGCAGGTGGAAGGGGAGGACCCCCCCCCATCAGTTGAGTGGGGAAGGGGCATAGGAGAAGAAGAGGGAGGGAGGAATTGGGAGGGGATGAGGAGGGGGCTACAGCTGGAATGCAAAGTGAATAAACTGTAATTAATAAAAATAAACAAAGAAAGAAAGAAAGGAAAAAAAAGAAAAAATAAAAAAAAATTATCACTTTGTTGTTGGATGCTTAGCAATTAAAACAAATCTTCCTTGTATATGCCTGAAATAGTTAAAATACTATTGGATTTTCAATTCAGTTCATGCAAATTTTAAAGTATCTGACTAGTCTATTTTCTCTATGACATCTGAAATTTCTAACCATCTTTTCCTGATCTTTCAAAAGAGCAAGTAAATTACAACAATGATAGTTTGCACAATTATATGCAAAGGACTGAGCCAGAAAAAGGCCTGATTACAACATTAGGATAATGTAAATTTCTAATGATTCACTTGACTATATTGCTTCCGTGTCTCACAACATTAGTTAAAATTTAGTCTGCCCTTGTCATAAAAAGTACCCTCAAAAAATTTCCTCTTTTCATCTCTTTCTTGAGGAAAATTGAAAATGATGCTTAAGCAATTACATTGCAACCTAACAGCAACAGAACATTGTCTTCTGTACAAATTGTATTACTCAATGACACAATTTCATTTTCTAAGTCAACAAATATGAAAAGCTTAAATTATGCTGTTTTACTGTTTGTTGTTGGTTTTTTGTTTTGTTTTCATTTTTTCAATTGTTTGTTTGTTTGTTTGTTTGTTTGAAACAGGGTTTTTCTGTGTAACAGCACTAGCTATTCTGGACCTGGCTCTGTTGACTACTTTGAAAATTAAAAATGTCTAAGTCACTTTTTGAACAAAAGTGAATTCAAAGAGGATCTAAGACCTTATGTGAGACCAGACCAGAAACTTGAAAGCACAAAAGAAAAACAATGAAAACATTTCAAGATATGAGCACAGACAAGGACTTTTTATACTTTTATTTTTACTATAATCATGATTGAAGTAATTTATAAAATTCTATCAAATGTTGAAAATGTTCATTTATCTTAGAAAAGTATAACCTTGGTGGTGGTGATAGGGCATAAAATAAATTCTCTCAAAAATTAAAAATTATGTGACATCTATTTGATTGACTACATGATTTTATTTTTAATTTTATTTGTATGTAGGTGAGTGTGTGTGTGTGTGTCTGTGTGCCGCAGGTGTGCAAAAGCCAAATGAGGCAAGAAGAGGATGCTGGGCCTCTTGGAAGTAGACTTACAGGCAGTTATGAACTTACAGACATTGCGTGCTCGGAATCAAATGTCATCTGCTGACTTAATGCAACATTTGCGCAGACAACATACTCTGTGGACTTTTGGTCCATATTTATTTGAGGTGCAAAAGCATTAGATACAAAATAAGTATTTTCTAAGATTATTCTTTTCCCCTCCACCAAGCCACATTTCAGAAGACCCTAGTCCCACACAGAGCAGAATCAAAATTAAAGACACAAAGGCAGGAGCCAGATTGGCTCTGATACCAGCAGATGGAAGGCCTACAAAACTTGGAATGGAGAAAAAACAGAGGCGCCCATAAAGATGAATGAGCCCAGGGTACAACTCACACTCAGGCTAACGGGCAAGAGCAAGGGCCTAGAGAGGCTTTAACATGAGTGAAAGATCTTATTCTGTGTATTGTACCTTCAAATACAATGCAGTTATGGTTTATAGACATTGATAGGAAACCTTACATTAAGTAAAAAAAAAAAAAAAAAAAAAAAAAAAAAGAACAGGGAAAGTGTTTATTATACTTTCTTTTTTTTGTCTTTTTTTAAAATTTTTTATTAATTACACTTTATTCATTTTGTATCCCCCCATGAGCCCCTCCCTCCTCCCCTGCCGATCCCACCCTCCCTCCCCTTTCTGCATGCATGCCACTCCCCAAGTCCACTGATAGGGGAGGTTCTCCTCTTCTTTCTGATCTTAGTCTATCAGTTCTCATCAAAACTGGCTGCATTGTCCTCTACTGTGGCCTGGTAAGGCTGCTCCCCCCTCAGGGGGAAGTGATCAATGAGCAGGCCAATCAGATTATGTCAGAGGCAGTCCCTCTTCCCATTACTATGTAAACCACTTGGACACTGAACTGCCATGGGCTACACCTGTGCAGGGGTTCCAGGTCATCTCCACGAATAGTCCTTGGTTGGAGTATACTTTCAATATTTTTGTGTAAATACTGACCTTTTGGTCTTTTAAAGTCAGACATAAACCACTCTATGTCACGAGCATCTTCAAACTGATTTTTAAAAGCTAACTTTGCTAATAAACCTTTAGCCTATCTCAGAATGACACTTGCTGATCCTGGATACTGAGGTTAATTTACGTTCTAAGATTTTCTGCTTTTCATCTGCATAATAATACTAGAAAGATTTGTTTTATTCCTAATGTAAGATAACTGGTGTAGCTAGATCAGGTCAAAAAACAAACCCTTATTATGATGAGTGCAGCTCTGATTCTCCTCAAGATACTTATAAACTTTTAATAATGGGACCACATTACTAATGATGCTGAAAGATTTTCTTTGGGTCAGGGTAGAAATACTTGATTTCAAACTTTTTACTTGACTTTTGCAACAATGGAATAATCTCTTAACTGCTCTAGCAATTTTCAGAATGAATAAATAGAGGTATAAATTGCCTAAGAATGTCAGAATCCTTCTCATATGAAATAATAATAGGAAATGAAATCGCTTTAAAAATCACAGAATCATAACTGCAAATATGAAATTTAATACCAAGATACATTTTCTCTCTTGAAAATTCCCTCCCAAGAGCTTTTAAGATTGGAAAAAAAAATTTATGTATACTAATGACAAGTTGTTGAATTAATTGGTTCATTGATTGGTTCATTAATTCATTCATTCATTTTACAATTACATGCTCACTGCTGTACTGGCTCATATTTAGACGAAAACAAACATGGCCATTTGTGGATGGTCTGTATATCTAAGTTGTTCTTACTGTTGTGAGTGAAGCAATGCAGAGCCATCAAATGTTCTCCAGAATGAAAGCTAGCATAGGGCAGCAGAGCTGATGCGCCAAGAAGTTCAGGCATTTGGAAGCCATGTAGCCCTTTCCATCATGCAGTAACCAAAGCCTCGGGGAGTGGGCAGTCATGTGGCTGAGTTCCCGTCTGTCTGGAAATTTTCAAAAAGTATGTGGACTTGCTTCCTCAGTAGTATGTATCTCGCTGGGGGTCGATGAGAGTTGAAGTTTACATTCCAAGGGCAAAATGGGCCCACAGTCAGTATCATCACAAGAGTTCTCAACCTTAAAAGGAAATGTTTTTTTTCTCCATAATAAAATGTACTTTGATTTGTTCCATACTCTATTATTTTATCTTTAGCAAGCAGACAGTTTAAATTGTATGCTTGAAAGAATCCTTTCAGAAATCCATCATTCTTTCTCTCTCTTTAGCATGGCTAGATCCTCCCTCATTTTTTTTAAGCCAGACTCAGTAGGCACTCCTAAACAAGCATCAAGACATTTCCTTAAAAGAAACAAACAAACAAACAAAAAACTGGAAACAGTTTCTGACCACTATAGAGGTAAGAGCTATTCAGGAATATATGGATGTTTTTCTTGCTCAAAAATTGAGATAATGAAAGATATTTTTTTTTGTTGCAATGTTTCAAATTTTAAATTCCTTTTATTGTTACATTGTAATTTTGGCTTTCCTTTTCTATTTTTCTCTTCCCTCCTTCCTCCTTCCCTCTCTCTCCTTTCCTTTATAATTAGACCTAAAGCCATTGGACAGAGCACAGCCAAATAGTCATTCATATCAGCCTTGTCCACTGAAGTCGTCTAGATTAGGGAACTAAGTTTTGCAAGTCCTGAGCACATATTCTGAGGGTAGTCTAGCATGGTAGTCAGAATTTAATGAGGGCGAGGGTGGAAAGTGGTATGGGGACAAAATAAACATTAAAATAAGCAATAATGGCAGTTGCAAAAGTATGGACCATTTAATAACATAGGAAAACATAGTCAGTTCAGATACAAATACATGAGTAAATCAAAAGCTTGTTGTGGAATGAGGTAATAACAGTTTCAAAATACTAGCCCACAAAATACTTACTGATTAAAAAGGGGAAAAGTAACTTTACAGTGAAAAAGTATTGATTGATTACTGCTAGAGTCGTGCATGTGTCCATATGTTTATCAATCTTCAGAACTCAAATTAACACCTTAGATGCTGTTTCTTTAATATAACCAATTTTTAAACATATGAACTAATGTGTGAGGAGTTACGTAAACTCACATGAACCACTGAGTGAAGGGCGCGTGTTTTTTTGTGAAAACATATTTGGACTATACACATTCTGGATCCATCTCTGATTAGAAGCACTCTGAAGCAGTGTGCCTGTCTACAGAACACGGGGGCCCAAGTTCTGTACCTTACTCCTCCTAAATATGAATGTTTTGAGAAATCTGATAAAGACAGTGTGTAGAGATGTTCAAAGTTTATGAAAACAAAACAAGGGTAGCACCAAAGTTTTAGCTATGTGGCCATGGAATATTTCATTTAAGGAGCAATGAAAATTGTAGATTAATTAAGTGATTCCATGTGAATAATGCATCATTTTAACAAACAGAAACAGAATGTTCAGTTTCTCCTTCCCCAAGCATATTCTCAATCACCTTGTTGATTACTGCCATAAACCAACAGTTACAGAAAAGGATCCTTCACCTCTCTTCATTGACGTCAATAGTCCAGTGATCTGCATTCACATCAATGAGGGGAGAGGTAAAAGTTAGGAGAAACACTGATCGTGTTCAATAAAATGCCTGATATACTGCATGACACAATTTAACGAATTAGGCTAGGAAAGCTAATAACTGATTAGGAACATATTTGATAACTTATGTGTTTGTTAACTTTAAGAATAAACTCTCTAAGGCTGTTATTACTATTTTAGATATTAAATTGTTATGATAAATTTTTCTTGGGTAGCTATGCACTTAGTAATATTCATCTGTAGCCCTAGCAATCAAGAGATGGAACCATGAAGTTCTTGAGTTTGAGACTAGCCCGGATTACATAGAAAGATTCTGTCTTACCAACAGCATCAAGAACAGCAGATTTTCTTTATATAGACTAATTAATGTACAGGATCTTTTATTTTACTGACCAGTGAACGAGGCTGAACTACAACTTGAAAAAAAAGGAACTTTGTGAGGTTATAGTTAATGTCTAGCTTTACCCTCAAAATCTGCTAACATCATTATTTCTCTTCAGAATCTCAAAATGTTTATTCCATTGTGAAAAATGAAACTGATTCTTTGCCTTTTGAAAGAGTTGCCACAACATGAAATGATAGAAGCATGCCTGCTTCAGATTGTCCTCACAGCCCTGAAATTACATTAAGAAGTTGGGAGGCTTTCCAGCAGGATGGCCTGAGAGCCTACAGAGCATGAGCTACATCTGACCTGGGAAGTGAAGCTAATGAGGTTCAAAAAGGGATGAAACAGGATAACTTACAGCTAAGGAGAGAGTTGGCTAAATTCCAAAAGAACAATTTAGATTATGATTCTCACATGTGCAGAATTTGAGGCCTGGTGTCATCTAAAAGTTCAAGTCAGTTTCCTAACTGGTTAATTATTACTCAAATACAAAGGGGAAAGAGACACGAAAGATTCACATGGTTCTGCCCTCTACCTAGCAAATGCTGAATCTGTATACTAATATTTAGACATAGGGTATGGATATGAATTATGGCAATTGCTTTAAAGAGATGCCTGAGTTCAGTTCTGGCTTTTACTATTATGAATCTGAGGCACCTTTCTCAGATTCAATTCCCTTACCTGTAAGACAGAGAGAATGATTATCTGTGAGTAAGCTTTATCTAAATAACTCCATACAAGGCACTTAAAGAGTGCCTTGAATGTAGTGAAAAGAGTAAAACAACTCCACCAGTAACTGCCTATGGATTTAGAGTACTCATGGCACACCTTGTGCTCCTGAGGATTTCTTGCTTGGCCACCTAGTCTGTGAGAGAGCACAAAGCAAGCCCTTTCTCTTTAGAAAGAGCTCATTCCTTCAATAGCTACTGCAGGATCTTTGAAGAGGGATGCAGGCAGCCACTAGGATAATAGCCTTCGTTTGCCTCTCCAGAGCCATCCCCCTTGCTCTGTGTACTGCTGCCTCAGGAGGTGGCCATGTACCCCTCCAGCCCTGAGTCTCCCTGCTGTTCCTGGTAGAGGTGGCTAAAGAGTCACACCTTCCAAGGTTGGCTGTGGATGTGCACACTGTCTACCAAAACGCTAGGGACCTTACCTTTCCTACAAACCCTCACCCTTTCCCCCTCCTAACTTAGCAGCACTGATTCCTGATGGTTCTCTTTTTGGAGCATCTGTGCTTCGTTATCCCTCATTACCTCCTTTGACATGTCAATAAACATCACTTAATACTTTTTTGCTATTGTGAGTTTCTAATTAGATATTCTTTGCTTATTTCACCACTTTTTAAAATATGTTAATACTATCTGTCAGCGATCTAAGTCTATTTGTTTCCAAATTCCATATTCCATATTATATTGTGGTATATAGCAACATAAAATAAGTTAACTAGAAATCATCATAACATCCAGACTTCTTAAAAATTGTTCTGATAGAAGAATTCTTTTTGCGTATAGTTAAGAATTTTTGAAAAATCACAATTACATAAATTATTAGTACTGCTTAAGAATAAGGCTGGATACCAACTGAAGGTCATTTCTAAATCGGGACTTCAGAATTGCTGAAAATCATTTAAATGGAAATATACCAAGCTATTTTTCCTTTCACAGAAGTTATTTTTTTCATGATTAATTCATCAGTAATTTCCTCACTGATGGCGTACAACGCCTGTATCAACAGTGTTTTTACCGTATAAAAAGTTATCACAATGGCCTCTTGGATACTGACATACAAAGATATAGATTGAAAGATATCAAAGGCTAAGAAATGTTGACTGTAAAAAATTTAAAAAGTAGAATATTGAATATTTCCCCTTAATTCAAAGTCAAGAAACTGATTGTTATGAAAGAGAAAGGAAGCAAACACACTGATACAAGGAATCATTACGATGGCAGGATGGTCATAGTGCTCATCTGAATATCCCTCGCCAACTAAACAGTTCTCTTCCTTTGTTTTAGGATTCCCAAACAACTGCATTGTTGTGGAAATATTTAAAAATATGTCAGAAAAGATAGGATTCTCCTGAATAGTATTACTTTCACAATAGTGAACTGTATCAGCTAAGGGCCCACCAGCACTCAACTTTTGACCATGTATACAAGATAGGAAGAAAAAAAGCCTTTCTTGTAGTAGCTAGATGGCCAGAAGAAACTTCACAATACTATGAAGACATACTCATTCATGAATGTATTCACATTATATTACCAAAACACAGGAAAAGGAGAAAGAGAGAGTGAGAGAGGGAGAGGGAGAGAGCGAATATGAACATAACTACTCCACCATGAGAATCATGAGTGGAAGTGCCGTAACAAAGTTGAGAAAGAAAGCAAATAATAAAACACTGAGATACAGTGCAGGACCGAGATACACTATAGGACTCCTGATACGAGCACGGACTAGAAACTGAGTTCAATCTCCAGCACTCCAAATTACAGTTCCTCACACAGGTACATACATAGGCACACAAAGTAGTCAGCCCTCTTTAACTAAAAACAAAAGAAAGATAAAGGAAAAAAAAACAGCAAAGCCAAAGAAAAATTTAACAATTGGCATCTTGAAGGATTCCTTAATAAGAACCTGACTTCAAGAGCTTAATGGTTGTGTGTGTGAATAAAAACAGAGGAGGGGCTGGTGATAGTAGGCTTGCTTGCAGCCAAAGCCATCCTAGTTTGATCCCTGCAATTCACACAGTACAAGAAGAGACCATTCTTTTTCAAGGTGCCCTCTGATTCTACATGTCCACTCTGGCCTGCATATGGACACCAACATCCATGCAAATAATAAATAAGTCAACAAACGCAATAAAACAGAGAAAACAAGAGTAGTTGTAGACTTAAGAAAACAGAAGAAGGTTTTAAAAATAATCACAGAACTAAATTCAAGATGAGATTGTATAAAACTAAAACGTTACACACACGAGCTGTGCTCACTTGAGGGAGAAATTGATGACCACACATTCATGGCAGGGCTTTTAAAGGTGAGGCATTTGTGTGTGTGTGTGTTTCTAATTTGTTTAACCATTTATGAGTAATACATTATAATATTATAAGAGAAAGGTTGGATTTCCTCAGCTGATTCAGTGGTACCTGAAGCAGACAGTGACTACATCCTTCACAGCTCTCCTGTTGCCCTGTGGCCTTCAGCCTCCTGGCAGTCAGTATCCACTTCTTTTTGTCACTTCTCGCTGTGGAAGAGTGCCACATCCTTTAAGGCAGCATTTCTCAACCTGTGGGTCACAACCTTTTTGGTGGGTGGGTAGGGTCAAAAGACCCTTACATAGGGGTTGTCTCAGACCATGGGAAAACACAGATATTTACATTATGATTCATAACTGTAACAAAATGATAGTTATTATGTAGCAATGAAACTAATTTTATGGTTGGGGGTCACCACAACATGAGGCTCTGTATTGTGTGATTGAAGCATCAGGAAGGTTGAGAACGGTGGCTCTAAGAACTAGCAGCCAACCAGAAGCTGAGAGATTAACACTTACTTTCAGAACCCGAAACCCAGCCATCTTAATATTCCAGTGGAATCATTCTGTTAGCTCTATTAGCTTTTATAACTAGTTGCCACTCATGGATTAGCATCAGTGAAGTGGGCCACACTCTTCTCAGCTGCCTGCTGTTCCCAGCCGCTAGTCCTACCACCTGCAGCAGCTCAAGCAAGCACTGCACTCAAACCTTAGAACATACTTCTGAAGAGCACAAACTGACTGGTACACTATATACGAGTAACACAGATGTGAGCGTGAGCACTGTAATGTCTAAAGTACGTTAAAGTGATTCTAGTGGTTACACGAGTAAATGTACTCTGCCTTTTTACTTGAAGTTTTCAAAATGCATAAAACACATAAAAATTGCCAGCACATTATGCCCTTTCAAATGATTTCCTTGGCACAATACCAAATTTGCACGATGCATTTGAGGGTCAGGCTGCCTATCATTGTACGCAGTTTTATATTTTATTCTTCCTTATTAATTGTTTCGTCCTTTTAGAATTGTACTGGCATATCGTACTGTCATGCCTACATCTGTACTTTTTATATTACGTACATATGCACATACATGTATATATACATATACACTAGCAAATTCTTCCAATTTAATTTAGTCATTTTGACCTAGATTCTTTCAGTGTACATAGGTTTCTTTCAATGTCAACTGGTTTCAACTCTCAGGACCAGGACCCAGCCAGTTGTCCTGAATTCTAGCCAAATTATTTTTTAATTAATTCCCGATTCAGTGTGGTTGTTCAAGCATATGAACACCTCGCTATGAGGCTGAGAGCAAACTGGCAAGGGACAGGAGCATGGTTATTAGAAACCGTGCAGCAGAGAAGTTACAAAAGTAAGATCCAGGCAGGAGCCTAGCATAACTGTCCTCTGAGATTCTTCACCCACCAGCTAATGAAAACAGATGCAGAGACCCACAGCCAAACATTAGGTGGAGAGAGGAGAATTTCATGAAAGAAGGGGAAGAAGGATTGAGAAAGCCGGAGAGGTCAAGGACACCACACACAACCTACAAAATCAATTAATCCGGACCCACAGGGACTCACAGAGACTAAATTACCAACCAGAGAGCAGTCATGGGACAGATCTAGCCACCCCCAACCCCCTACACACATATCTAACAAAAGTACAGTTTGTTCCTCATGTGGAGCCTCCAACAGCAGAAGCAGGGGCTGTATCTGACTCAGTTGCCAGCCTTTGGATCCCTTTCCTCTAACTGGGATGCCTTGTCTGTCCTCAATAGGAGATGTTCCCAGTCCTACTTGATATGCCAAGGCAGGTTGAAATCCATGAGAGGTCTTCCCTTCTCTGAGAGAGAGAAAAGAAAAAAAAAAAGGAGAGGGGAGAGAAGGAGGAGAGGAGGGAGGGGAAGTTCTACTGAGATGTAAAGTAAATTAAAAAATTAATTAATTAATAAAAAGAAAATAAGATCCAGATGGTTTCCTCAGAACCTGATATGATTCACTGATTTCTAATGAAGGTAATGGGTGGGTCTGATGGGCAGAATGAGAACTCTTGCGTAACAGCAACAAGCCTGGACAGAGCTTCTGCCAAGTACCCACCGTGTCTGCCCAGTTTCTCTTCTAGGATAAGTTTAGTCACAGTTCCTGACATAATTCCTCTTCCTCTTTTGTTCTAGGAAACCAAGTCCCTGCAGTTCAGAACAAAAAAAAAAATACAGCTCTAAGTCGTTCACAGGCCTTTAAATAAGATATTTCTACCACAATCTTGAAGTCATTTCATTGGTACACTCTTTAGAAGTAATTGCTTGGAAATTTAGGATGGAACAACAAGATCATTAGCATTTTTAAAGAACAAAAGGAGCTAAAAATGGTCCTCAGTCAAACTATGGTTTGGGGAGTAGACTTTCCTCTTTTACTTAAAAGACAGATACTTAGAAATAAAAATGAAGTCATTCTTTATTGTATTATATTTAGAGTCAAATTCATATGTGCTCATATGTAGAATGATGTCATATGACACCAGTGTACAGTGAACTTTTATATTCTGTCTCTTACAAAGTTCTAAGTTAAACTTTGAAACCAATGAGACCATGTCATGAATTCCCACACAGATTATTGAAGTGTGCTGTATAGATCAAGTAGAGCTAGTCATCACAGTCAACTTAGTAACTACTAATCCTGTCGGTAAGGAGCTGAAACTCCCAGATGAGTAAAATAGTTGTCATAGAGACAAGAAAATGAGTATTTTTTTTTTCCTAGTGACACCAAGGCTCATAAAGGGAAAGCACAGGGGAACCTTAGGGCTTTGCTGTAATGATGGACGCACGTTACGCCTCTTTTCAAATCTTGAAATGTAGAAAAGTGAGGCATACTGTAAAAAAAAAAAAATGGACTGAGTTGTCTAGGCCCACAGTACAAAGATAATGAAGCTTACGTGTCTCTAAAAATATAATCTTCCACAAAGGGGAGATCTAAGTACATGCAGCTCGTGCTTGACAACAATATCTAGAAGTATACTGTATACTCTTTTTTTAAATAATAGTATGCTATGCAGGTTTAATGAAAATTAAATAAAATTTAAATTCCAATATGATTACCTTTGGTTTTAAACTCAGACCTCGTGCTGGAAGGGCCACATCTTTTGAGTGCATACAGTGTTCTGTTCTTCTTGGGTCTATTTAAATGCTGTTGTAAAACTCCAGTCTTCGTATATATGTGTTGCAAGTATTAGGAAAAAAGAAAAAAGAAAAGAAAAAAAAAACATCATAAATCCCTTCCCAGACTATAATAAAAGAGAAGAACTCTTTGAGGTATTCATACCGCTGGTTTAATGAGTATCTCACAAGAAGAAAGCAAAGAATTACAAGTCAGATCTCAGGTCCACCAAGCTAATACTCTTACCCTACAGTGGAATTTCCCTTTCTTTTCTCACCTTGAGAAGGCTGGATTTGATTTTAATGAAACAAGTAAGACACTTCTATTTATAGATACATGCCTAGTGCAAGCACAGAAGTAAAGAATTCTAATTGGAGAACAGAGTGAGGAGGGCTCATCAAGGCATTCTCTATGAGAGCTCATTCTATATGGGATTACACTGTGGGAGTCTGGGAGAGATGGCCTCTCCTGGCTGGAGAGGAAAAATCTGAAGAGGAGAAAACTGATGTAAGAATTCCTCAGCTGAGGTTGGCTGTGATGTGTGTAGTCCAGATAAATTGGAAAGTAATATGTTACATTAACTGGAAATGCAGCAAAAGTAGTGGACATTTGTTGGGGGCAGAATGAGTGGGAAAGACTCTGTGGTATATTGGATTCAGTATGTCTATCTCTGCTGAACTTTGCATTCGGTGAGGTTAACTTAGTGGCATGAAATAGGCCACAATGAGAAAATTGAGCCATCAAAATAGTAAGCGCTATAAATTATTTGACAGCCAGATTACCAGTACAGCTCTGGGGGATTAGATGGTAGAATACTTCTCTAAAATTTGACATTCAGATCAAGACTTAGAAGATACATCAAGGTCAAAGATGTAGTCTTAGAACTACTTGTTTTAGTTTTAAATTGTATTATCTAGCTGTCTATCTATCATTTGTGTGTGTTTGTACATTCATCCAAACTCTTGAATTGCATAATTCTGAAGGACATTTTAATAAAATACTAACATGGCAAGTGTTTGAATTGGATTTGGAAGCATTTGACTTTTCCTAACAAACAAAACACTCAACAGTAGCTATAAATTTGTAAATTTATAAATGAAACAATATTATAAATTCAGTAATGTAGGATATCTGGTAGGAAAATCCTCCCATTCCAGAATCACCTGTGTCAAACCTCCAACTTTTCATTGATTCTTTCAAATTAAAGTTTATTCTTTTTTAAAGCCTGGTTATCAAAAGTTTCTCTTTTCCCCAAAGGCTGGCACATTTTCTAAATGGAAACTTACCTCTTCCTATCTCGATTTACAAACTTGGAGAGATACACAGAACTCTATCTTGCAATCAGAGTTCTGTTTTATCACCTATATAGATAGCGTTACTGTTTTCCTTAGCTGCCAATTGTACTGAAGACAAGAAGAGAGGCTCCTATGAGGCATACTCACTTTAGAGATCTAGGAATTTTCTTGGTTACCACAGTGAAAGGAAGATAATTCTATGTAATATTCAAAACCAGGAGTGTTACAGTTTACAACAAGAGTTTGTACCATGCATATAATTCCAAAGTAGGACTTAAGAGCGTCTTCTTGCCTCTTATCAGTGGAAATAAACTGGAAACAAATATTAAGAGAAACAACAAAAAAATGCAAACACATGGAAATCTAGAAGAGATAGGCAAAGTTTTAGGAACATGTGACCTAACCAAAGCTGGACAAAGAGGTTATGAAACACATGAATAAAAAATTAAGGAGATTGATGAACTAATAAAAATTCACCCAACAAAGCAAAGTTCAGAATTGGACAGATTTGCTGCTTAGTTTTATCAAGACTGAACTTTATCAAAAAGTGAAACTTAAGTTCCTCAAGCAATTACATGATAAAGATAGGAAGACACCAAGTACTTGGGGGAGACAGAGGCAAGTGGATTAATATGTGTTCAAGGCCAGCCTGGTCTACAGAGCAAGTTCAGGAAAACCAAGGAAAAAAAGAAAAACCTTGTCTAAAAAAAAAAAAAAAAAAAAAACAAGATGGAATACAGTATTTCTAATACTTTATAGAGCCAGTTTTACCCTGGTACCAAAATTGAACACACACAGATACACACACATGAGAGAGGGAAAGGGACAGACACAAAGCAGAAAACTGTAGAACAGTATCCTTGGATATAAATACAGACATCTTCAACAAATATTTTGGAAAGTTAATTCATCAGCGTATTGAAAAGTTCATGAACCATGATCAAGCTCTTTTCATTTCTGGGATTCAAGGCTGGGTGAACATATATAGATCAGTGCTGGTAGCACAGCACAAAATAGAGCTAAAAACAAAAATCACTTAATCATTTTAATAGATCAGAAAGCAAAGCTGTTGACAAAATTTAATACCTCCTCATGACTGAAGTCTTGAAAAACTAGAAGCAGAAATAACATGCCTCAACATGCTAATAGCATATACAACACATCCACAATGATCATTGTATTATATGTGGAAAAACTGAAAGCATTTTAACAGCAACAATGGCTGTCCACTCCTTACCACTCTTGTTCAAGATAGTGCTTGTGACTTTAGCTATAGCAAAAAGGCAAAAGAGATTTGATAGAAACAGGACATAAAGAGTCAAATTATTTCCAGTTGCAGATATAATCTTATAAGGCTAAAAAATTCTGATAAGTCTTTCAGAGTTGATAACCAGTTCTAGTAAAAATACAGGATTTTTAATCAATACAAATAAACCCCTAACTTTTCTATATACTCAAAATGAATCTAGTGAGAAAATAAAATCAAGAAGACACCCTATTTGCTGTAGCCTAACACAAACAAAAATTAACCAAAATATTAAGGAAAAAAATCTAAAAGGGTTTAAATAGTGAACATCTACAAGGCAAATAATCTAACACCAAAGAGGACACTAGAAGATTGTAAGAACTCCCATGTTTGTGGACTGGCAGGATTAACTTTGTTAAAATGCTTGTATTGCCAAAACTGGTATATTAATGCAATTCTTTATAAAACTAGAGAAAAATTCTAAAACTCCTGTCGAAGCATGAAAGACTCAGAAGACCCAAATTTCTAAGTGAAAAGGGTGGTGCTGATTTGGCTTTGCCATAATAGCAAAGTCAGCATGATACTGGCACAAAAACAAAAATGCAGAGTGATAAACTAAATTAGGGGATTGGGAAGAAAAGACAAACATCGTTAAAGAGATCTGATTTTCAACAATGGTAACAAAAATACACATCTAGAAAAAAAATAGCCTCTTTATAAAAATGTACTAGAAAAACTGAGTACCCAAACACAGGACTGAAGCTAGACCTTTTTTCTCCACCCTGTACAATAACCAACTCAAAATACATCAAACACATTCAAGTCTGACCTTATACTCTGAAACTCATAGGGGGAAACAGTGGGAAGCAAAAACAATGGCTTTGTGAGCAGGACTCCAATAGCTCAGGAAATAATAGGAAGAAATGACGAACATAATCACAAAACACTCAGAAACTTCCACTTAGCAAAGGAAACCATCAATGATGTAAACAGACAGCCTGCAGAATGGGAAAAAAAAATCTTTGCCAGCTCTTCACACAACAGGAAATTAATATCTATACTACACAAAGAGCTAAAATTTCCAAACATCAAAAGAACAAGTAATCCAAACAATAAGTAGACATATGAACGGAACAGATAGTTGTTAAAAGAAGAAGCACAAATAACTACCAATTTGATGAAAATATGTTTACGATGTGTAGCCATCGATAAAAAGGCAAATCAAAACTACATAAAAAAAAATCTCAATAAGCCAGAATAGCCATTGTCCAGAAAGTGTGTATATGTGAGTGTGTGTGTGTGTGTGTGTGTGTGTGTGTGTGTGTGTGTGTTAACAGCCCCTATATACCACTGGTGGGAGTGGAAACTAGACCTTATACCATGGGAAAATATATAGAATATCTTCAAACAATTAAAAATAGAATTACCATATGGTTCAGCTATACTGCTCCTGGCTCATGCCTGAAAGAACCAGTCAGTAAGCCAGTTATAAAAATATATGCAATCCCATTTTTATCACAAGGTTTTTTAACAATAGACACATTATGGAAATATTGTGTGAATGGCTAAAGAAAATGCGGTATGCATTCGCGTAAAAGTTATCACTTGGCCACAAAGAACAAACTCATGCCATTTGTAGGAGAGTGGATGGAATGTGTGGTCATCATGGTAACTGAAATAATTGAAACACAGACAAACATCATATGCTTCCATTCCTAAATAGAGCTTGAGGTGATAAAGCTGGCAATGAAGGAAAAGAAACCCTACTTTGAAAGTGGGAAGGTGGGAAGTGATAGGAAGGATTTAGGCACCTCAGAATAATTGTACTGAACAGGATTATATATATATATATATATATATATATATATATATATAGTGAATGAATTAAATGTAACTGTAAAATCTATTCCTTATAAATATCTGCTGAAAATGGTAATTCACTCTAAATAAAAGCACTGTAATACGAACCTCTATTAATTCTTTCTACACACCACCAAGGGTCATTGTTTGCTATGATGAGCATGGCTAAATTATGTAACAAACTGAATGTGACGCTTTTGCTGAAAGCTCAAAGTTAGTCATCTTTGGAGATGATGAGTCTGCAAGTCTGTTTTGAAACTCACTAAGTCTCAAAGCTCTAAGGGAAGAATGAAACTCTCAGTTTTTGTTTTTGTTTTTATTTTGCTTTGTGGGTTTTTTCCAAGTGGAAGAACATTGAGGCAGAATTTAACCTGGGCTTGCCTTGTCTATATAGAAGAAACAACCTTGAATCTCAGATCCTCTTGCCTCCAGCTCCCTCTCAACTGCTACGGCTATGGATAAGTTGCACTGTGACATTTTATGTGGTGCTAGGTCTTCAAGCCACTGAGGACAATTAGTAGGACTCTACCAATTGAGCTAAGTTTCCAACCCTTATGTCAACATTTACTCCTCCCCTGTGGCTTGAGTTTTATGTCAGACTGCACCCTACTGTTTTATAGCCCAGTTCCTCAGCCAGGGTGACTCTCTAAATCTCAGTATCTCCCTGCCTCCCAGGCCATCAGTTGATTTCTTTTGTGAAAACAGGAGTGGATTTAGATAATTTCCTTCAGGCTCCATAGACATCTTCTGATAACTATTTCACAAGAAACATCAATGTATTGAAACTGAACTCTATCCTTACAAACAAGCCACTCCCTTCTTGGTTTCTGCATTTCTGAGCAGGACCTCACCATTATCCCAGTTAGTTACACCTCCTTTTCCCTTTCTTCTCATAATGCCAAGTCATCTGTCATTTTGCTAAAGAATTTCCATATCCTTTTCAAGTTTTTAATTCCCAGATCATAATCAACTTCTTAATCACTGCTGCTCAGCCAGTTCTATGATCCACTTCCTCAACCACTGTTTCAAAGAACAAGTCCAATAATAATACTCCTAGAAAATGAGTCATCAAAGTTTCTCATTACTTATCAATTTAATGTGATTTCCCTCTGGCTTTCAAGGTTACCCATGTAGTGCTTATGTCCTATACAGCTATCAGGAGATTAAACTTAAAAAAAAAAATTCCACAACCACCCCCCCAATTCTACCAGCATAGAACTGACCTTTGCTCCTTTGCAATCTTCATTTTTTTTCATGAATAGTAATTCTTCTATCTCAAACAGCAGAACAGCACTCTCAAAACTTTTTGTGGGAACGGAAATGCATCACTATTCTGTATGAGCAGTGTGCTGCTAGAGGCCACATTTAGCTATAGAATCACTGGCATGTGGGCATTCCAATTGAGTTCTTAATTTTTTTTTTATTTGGTTAACATAAATTTCCACATGGAAGTTGGTGACTACTGGAAGTCCAGATTCATAGCCTGTTTCTCTCTGACAGAATTATCTCCTTTCTTCAGTGCTTAAGTAAACTATAAGTTCTACACTAACTTCTCTGATTAGAGTATTTTTTCCTTCACAGTGATAGCAAGGTCACATATTTTCCTAGCTTTTCTTACTCAAGATGATATGGGAAGAAACAATGATGAAGACTTTGGTTTTGGGGTCCATATAGTCATCCAGTCAGCTGTGCAACTCAGAGTAATACTCTTAATTTTTTTCAAGCATCAGTCTGATAGTGTGATAAGCAGTTAACCCACAAAGTCATAAGATTTCAGTAAGAAATGAAAAAGATGGGGTATGTTTTGCTTTTGTTTATAATATAGTATGGGTGTGTATTATGCACAGATTTAATTTATTAACTCACCATCTACTGAACATCGTCCCTTCCCTTCATGTGCCAAATAAGATGGAGTCTCCGCCATTTTTTAATTTATAGACTCATGGGAAAATGTTTGCTATATTGGTTGTCTGTGTGAAATTTTTGTCCCCCAAAATGTAAATTGTATTTCTTTAAAGTTTTTTTTTTAATTTGGGCATTTCTTACACATATAATATGTTTTTGTCAAATCCATGCCCATTCCTCTCCCTCTAATTCCTCCTATATTCTCCCCTTCAGTTTCCCCTTCCAACTTCTTGTGCTTCATTTTAAACCCACTAAGTCCATTTAGTGATGCCTATATGCCTGCACGGGTATGGGAGGATCGAATAAAGCATCTGTAATCTCTAAATAGCTAAAACTGATTCTCACCCCCCCCACCCCAAAAGATATCAATTCTCCTCAGCGAGGGGTGGGACTTCACATGCTCCTACCCAACTCATGGTGGAAGTCTGCTTGGCTTGATCTTGTACCGATAGGGTTAAAACACTCTCCATACACTTCTAGGGAAAAGAATAGTCAACAGCCCTACCCAGCTGTGAACTTTGCTAGCTGTGATAACAGCTGGCTTGTCAAACTATGCCCACTGGTTCAATAGTGGTATGAGTATAAGAAAGTAACCAATCACTTTCTAATTGGAATGGAAACTCAGTTCACAAAATGGAACTCAGGCCTGGTACTGTTAACTAGGACAAAACCTATGGCTGCTTATAGGACCCAGGAGGAACTATTAATACTATTATTCTAATAAATGTACTAATAGTAATAAGCTATTCTCATTATACCCATAAGTAAGTATATCTGCCAACCTTGATCAAAAAAGCTTCTTTTCTCAGTAGATGCGACTAACACAGAGAGTTACATCTGTTTAACCTCCACGGAAGAGAATGCATAACATTTAGCATTTATAGAAAGAGAAGCCGTATCACACCCTCCCTTCCAAGGTTGCCTCAGAAGAAGGGGTACACATCTGCAACAAAACAGAATTTGCCAGAAATGACAGAACTGTTGTACATAGAAAGGCTTGAGTTTGGGGTTTTTTAGTTTGTTTATTTTTGTTTTTTCTTTTCCTTTTTAAGGAAGGGTTCATTTTGGCTCTCAATTTCAAAGTACAGTAAGTTATGACAGAGAAGTCACAGAATCAGGTGCTTAATGCCTTTAGAAATCAGAGAGTAGAAAATATTCCCGCATCACTTGTTTACATTATTTGTTTGATTGGTTGTTTGGATGGTTGTTGTTTCTCTTACTTTAAAAACAAATATTTAGTCCAGGACCCAAGCCCATTTTTTAATTGTAATTTAGTCAGCTCTGCTGATTGCTTTGCACAACATTGGCTGCACAGCTGTATTTACTGCTGTATCTACTTTTAAACACAGAAGGACTCTGCACTTCAAACGAGGCTTTACTCAATTCTAGGGTTATCTGTGTATACATTTTATCCTTACTTCCTCAATATTCCCCCAAACCAAGTACCTGGACATTTAAGACTATGTCTATCTTACTGCTTTCCTGATGTTTACATCGTGCAACTTCCTAGGGAAGTTAGTAAATGGCTTTTCCTTTTAAAGAAATGATTTAATGGAATGTAAGCTATATCCAAGGCCGATGAATGGAAAAGAGAAGCCTCTGTCCTGTTCTGCACCATGGTGGAGGATAAATGGGTTATTCAGTCCACCTGTTTCCCCCGTGGTGACTTTGGGATAATTGTTCTGAGAGCTGACAACACTACAAACATCACTAAGAAATGTCACTTAAGTTCCTGTGGCAACAATTCTCCCACATTTCAGCTACAACTTTAAATTGAATTGTGGCTGTGAAATGGGAAGCTCTAAGTTCAGCTTATATGTTTATTATACAGGTTTTTAATACAACTAATTGCTGACTAGTGTGTACTCACCAAAAAAGTCCACTCAAAACATTGATGAAATGGAGTGTTTTGCCTAGTCATGTTTATTTTTCATTCCAAATCTCATTTTAAAAATCATAATTTTATTTGGAATCTCAGGTTCATTTTGATTTGCATTTCCCGAATGACTAAGGAGGTTGAGCATTTCTTTAAGTGTTTCTCTGCCATTCTATATTACTTTGTTGAGAATTCTCTGTTTAGTTCAGTGGCCAATAATAGTATTCTTGATCATCTTCCCCTGGGGCAGGGGGCAGCCTTGCCAGGCCACAGAGGAAGATGATGCAGCCAGCCTTGATGAGACCTGATAAGCTAGGGTCAGATAGAAAGAGAGGAGGTCCTCCCCTATCAATGGACTAGGGAAAGGGCATAGGGGGAGAAGAGGGAAGGTGGGTAGGAATGGGAAGAGACAAGGGAGGGGGCTGCAGTGGGGATGCAAAGTGAATAAACTATAATAAATTAATATATCAATAAAATTAAATTTTAAAAAATCATAATTTTATTTGGGTGCATATGTATCATTTCTATTATTTCCTATAGGGAAGCCAACCAGCATTAAAACATCAAATCATTCTGAATCATGAAATTTTCTCAACATCGATAAAATTATAAATTTACTACTTTATAAATTTACTATTTCAAATTGTCCCTGATTTTGTCCAGTGGAGCTACAATCCATGATATACCATGTGGCTTGTATAATCTTTCTCATCTGTGTACACTCTGACACAGATCAGGAGGTATTCTGATTGGCAACTGGGGAGCCTCCTACAATCTGTTAAGATTTCTATAACAACATTCAGTTGTTTAGTATTGTAAAATTAATACACTTTAAAAAATCACCAAGTATCCATTTGATAAAAATGGACATTGCTTTCTGTTTCTCAGCTTTCTGTAACTTTTGTTTTGCAGTAAAAATACTTTTACTGAAAAAAAAAAAGAAGCATATTTTCACTCAAAGATACTTTGCTTCTTTGACATGAGAAACTAGGAAGAGTATATGAAGAATATACGCAGTATGACACTGGTATTTAGTAGGGAAAGGCATTAGAGAGGCTAGAACCTCATCAAACACATCTCATTCAAAACAACATTTGAGCTGCTCAAACCAGCTTCTGCATTCATATCTAGAATTTCCCCTATACATTTCTTTGTCACTTTGTTCCCTGATTTTAGTAACAACACGAGATGCAAAATGCAGAAGTTTGGGGATTTTTTTTTTTAAATCACTGATACTGTTGACTTGGGGACATCATTATTCCTGTATACTTATCTAAACTCGTTTTCCTAAATTAATTTGAAATTACACAAAGGGCTTATATGACTTTAAAATGGAGATCTGTGTCTGTCTTTGCTTTTTACACAACAGGCTGATGAAGATACAGAATAAGTGTGTAGCATTTTTCTTCCTCCCACTCTGGGAGGGGTTACCTATAATCCTTTTAAGCCTTTTCAATTTTGATAGTTATAGAAAGCTTATGGATTTTTTATTTGATTATCTCCCTTTTAGACCTTATTGTCTTTTTTAATTTTTATTTTTTATATTAATTACAGTTTATTCACTTTGTATCCCAGCTGTAGCCCCCTCTCTCACCCCCTCCCAATCCTACCCTCTCTTCTTCATCTCCTCCCATGCCCCTTTCCAAGTCTACTGGTAGAGGTGGTCCTCCTCCCCTTCCATCTGACCCTAGGCTATCAGTTATTATCCTCTGTGGCAAGGCTGCTCCCCGCTCAGGGGGAGGTGATCAAAGAGCCTGCCACTGAGTTCATGTCAGAGACAGTCCCTGTTCCCCTTACTAGGGTACCAACTTAGATACTGAGTTGCCATGGACTACATCTCAGAAAGGGTTCTAGGTTATCTCCATGAATGGTCCTTGGTTGGAGTATCAGTCTCAGAAAAGCCATTATGCTCAGATTATTTTTGTTTCTGTGCCCTCCTTGTGGAGCTCCTGTCCCCTCCCGGTCTTACTATCTCCCCCTTCTTTCAGACAATTCTCTGCACTCTGCCCAAAGTTTGGTTATGAGTCTCATCATCTGCTTTAATACACTGCTAGGTAGAGTCTTTCAGAAGCCCTCTGGGGTAGGCTCCTGTCCTGTTTCCTGTTTTCTTCCTCTTCCAATGTCCATCCCATTTGTCTTTCTGAGTGAGGATTGAACATCTTACCCAGGGTTCTCCTTCTTGCTTGGCTTCTTAGGTATACAGATTTTAGTATGTTTATCCTATCTTATAGGTCTAGTATCCACTTATAAGTGAGTATATGCTGTATGTGTCTTCTGCTTCTGGGATACCTCACTCAGTATGGTCTTTTCTAGATCCCACCATTTTTAATCTCAAATACTGTCCATCCAGGTCTTGAATTGTTCTAAATTATTTTTATTTATATCTTATAAATTTAATACTTATTTTTTATTAAATAAGATTTATGTACTAATATATCAGAAAACAGTTACCTTGTATTGTATTGGGCAATAACTTTGCTTGAGAAACTGGCATGTATATATATTCAGAATACATTGGAGGACAAGCTCTGGTTACCCTATTCTGAAGGAGGAATGGATGAGAGAGGGTATGGGAGTGAGGTAGTAAGAGCGAGGAAGGAGAGAAAATTGAGGTTAGGATGTAAATAACCATAATTATAATAAATTGAAGTCAGAGCCCAGAGTTATGCTCTGTCTGGGTGGGATCTTTAGGTAAAAGACAGGGACAAAGACCACGTACCTGGATCAGACAGAAGCATGAGTTCAACGGTGCCATTTAACCTGCCAATGAGGTGGGAGTAGACATGGACAGTAGTGAGAGGAAAACACTGACTAAGCACACACCACACTAGGGCACAAATTAACCCTCTTACCATGCAAAACAAAGCATCTGATGGGCTGCACAGAAGAACACCTACCTGTAACACCCCATGAAGGACTAACCCCAGGAATTGTTCTAAATTAGTTGAGAAGGATAGCACACCAGGGGATCATCTACAGACAGCTACAGTCAGGACCTAGTCCTGGCTATGTCATTTTTCCAGCAAATTACATAAGCAGTCTGTACCTATGGGTTGTTTTTGTTGGGGTTGTTGTTGTTGTTCCCTTTGGCTGTGTTTGTTCTGTCGGCGTACAAGTGTCTGAGGCACTGTGGTTCAATCGAATCTTAAAGTCAGAGTTCTTTTGCCTCGGCCTACCAAGCATTAGGGCCAATGGTGCGCAGTACAAGCCTGACTGGATTTCTTTACAGCCCCTCACTCACAATTGGGATGAGGATGATCAGTTACTTTCCATCAGCTCTTTACAGACTCGATCAGATTTAGTGCTCTTAGCACAGGAGGTAGTGTGGACAAGTTGCAAACTTCCAAGCTTTTTAGTTTCTAAGAAAATCGTTACCTGGAACAGTGACTGAAATCAATCATCAACAAAAAGCTTACTTAGGTGCACTTCAGATGGTACATCATTCAATACCCATAATGATACTGTAATATAGGTTACATAATTCTTTAATTAAAAAGGTGTTTAAGCTAACAAAGTTAATTTAACTTTCTCAGAATGAGACAACTGATTTGCGGTAGAATTAGGATTTAATCCGAGGTCTTTATATGCATTTCTAACTCTCTAGCATCTCTAAAATATTTATCACAGTTTGTAAGAAATTGTATGCAGTTTTCATACTTTTCAGAAAAAATATATCCCCTATTAAAAAAATTGATGGAACAAGCCAGATGGAATATATTAACACATTTTACCAAGAAATGTAAAATTTCTTGAGTTTAACATAAATAATGCTTCTTAAAGCATATTCATTATCAAAACAAATACATAACAAACGAGAAAAAACAGTTATCTACAAACCCTATGAGGTTCTTGCTTGTGTGTACACTGTGAAGTGCATGAACAAAAGACTCCATTTATTTGCTTGAGATACAACATTAGAAACACACATATTCTTTATTGTTCTCACAACATTAATTACATCTCAAATATTTTGGCATTTTACTAAGTAACAAAGTTTTATAGTGGCATAGGTATAGTATTACAATACATATTTTGGCCTTGTTTTCAATGACTGAAAAACTGAGAATAATCTTTTCTTTCCATATTTTAAGCATACAATAAGGCAAGGGATTTGTTTTGTTCATCTATTGCAGCTTTCACCAGGCCCACGAAGTAGCACTTGAATAGGTAGATAGAAAACATACCTAGCCAGAACTTTGTTTTCAAAAGGAAGGTCAAAGTTACTATCCCAACCATTAAAAAATAAAGCATGTGTTCAGTGCTGCCGTGCATTAAAAGTTCTGGCTGTGGAGTGCACATGGATGTACACAGAGGTAAATCATCATTTCTACACACGTCATGTCACATCCGGCTTAGACTGAGAGACTGACTATCTCAGATTTGAAATGAACAGACTAAGAATAAGCAATATTTAATTTCCCCTTTCTACATGAAAGATCAAGGTCATTTTTAGCATGCTTTTAAAAATAATAATGAGCAATCTGATTTTTATCATACCCAAGTAAGGTAAGGCATATTTATACCAGACTGCCCACAGTATATCCATACATATGAAAAGCACCTTCAGCTGCTGTTCACAACAGGAGTTCCGAGCTCCTACTAGGAGTCCTCTCATAGGAGAGACTGCACAAGCTGTGTTCTCAGGACTGATGTAGCTGATCAGTATGCTTGCATTATGACATTCAACCAAGGACCATGTATGGATATAATCTAGAACCTCTGCTCAGATGTAGCCTGTGGTAGCTCAGTAACCAATTGGTTTCACATAGTGAGGGGAACAAGGACTAGTTCTAACAGGAACTCAAGGACTGGCTCTTTGACCTCTCCACTCCCCAAGGGAGGAGCAGTCCTGTTAGGCCACAGAGGAGGGCTTCCCAGCCAGTCCTGAAGATACCTGATAAAACAGGATCAGATGAATGGGGAGGAGGTCCCCCCTATCAGTGGACTTGGAAAGGGGCACGGTGGAGATGAGGGAGGGAGGGAGGGAGGGACTGGGAGGGAATGAGGGATCGGGACACGTCTGGGGTACAGAGTTAATAAAATGTAACTGATAAGAAAAATAAATAAAAAAATAAAAAAAGAAGAGATTTCACATTCTCAGTGACTATGCATGTTGCAAAATATGTAAATCAGAATATTTTGGCATGACCCCCAAGCATCAGTGTTTCAATGTGTGTGAAGGTCCCTATCCCCTGCCCAGCCAAGACAAAAGATACACTAATGTAAGACAATATATTGACTACTGACTGAGTAGCAGTTAATAATTATGCTGTAGAACAGGGGGATGCAATGACAGTGAAGACACTAAGAGCAGATAGAATCCAGTGCACAAAGAGTGAAATATGAGGCTATTCGTGTCTGACTTAAATTTAGTGAAAGGAATGTACTGTGCATTCATTGGAAGTGGGGAAGTGTTGAGAGCTACAACAAGGCAGGCCCAGTAGAATAATTTTGGCAAGTCTCTGTTGCCATGCTAAGACGCTTGGCTTTTGTTCCTAATTGTCCAGTGAAAGACTGGAATCTGGTTGCTGGGGAGTTCCCAAATTGGATTTGCATGTGAAAAAGTGAAGATATTTGGCAGCAACTTGGGTAATGAGCTGGTGATGGCAAGGAGAACAATTAGTATTCCAGAATAAGAAGAGGATGAGGTTACGCCTAAGGAAATAGATGAGAAAAAAATGATTACATGGATATTAAAGAGGTTACATGGATAAAGTTTGGAAAGTGGTAGTCACACATTACATTACTTAGACCTTCTGCAACATGAAATATAATTCAAAAAATGGTAACAGATTCTAATTGTTTAATTCTATCTCTGCATCTACAACAAGGCCATGCTTCTTGTGGACTGTTTCTAGCCAAAGAAGGAGCCTGGAGGAATTAATAAAGCTAATTCCCATAATAGCTAAGACCCTTCTCCCAATATAATATATAATTCCTATAATGAGAGACAGCCCCTTGGAACTTCTCATCTGCCTTTTTGGAACTTTTCATTTTTCTAATCCATTAGTCTTTCCTTCTTTCCTATAACAGATGTGGGTCTCTAAGAAATTACTACACTGAATTCCTGTTCCTAATGTGATAGAATTTGCAGTTAGGAATTAGAAGGATTATTAGTTCATGAGGAAAGAACTATAATAAATAATGTTTGTACCTGTCCTAGTTACTTTCCTATTGCTGTGATGAGATATCAAGATAAGGCAACTTATCAAAAAAAAAAAAAAGAGTATACTTGGGGCTTGCAGTTCAGAGTTAGTCTACAAATATCATGGCAGGTAGGATGGCTGCAGGAAGGTAGGCATGGCACTAGAGCAGTAACCGAGACTTCACATCATGAGACAGCATCCAGAGTGAGAGAAGCAAAGAGGACAGGGAAAGAGAGAAAGAGAGAGAGGGAGAAATGGAGACAGAGAGACAGAGAGACAGAGAGACTGGGAAAGGCTTGGGCTTTTGAAACCTCCAAGCCCACCCTCAGTGACCCATTTCCTCCAACAAGGCTACACCTCCTAATCCTTCCCAAACAATTCCACTAACTTGGAACAAAGTATTCAAATATTGAAGCCTTTGAATACCTTCTTATTCAAATCACCATTACAGTACCTTTACAAAAGAGATCCCAAGGATGCTCATATTTCCTTCATTTTTGTCTATATCGGAACATAGAAAAATGGTCATCCTTTAAAAATCAGGAAGTACCAGCCTACTGGCTTCTTGTCCTTGGACTTCCCAGTCTCCAGAGCTATAATAAATACAGGTTTGTTTTATGAATACCTATATATAATATTCTGATCAGATGACTGAAACATTTTCCCTTTAACTCCACTTATATTTACTTCCACTTATATTTTCTATTTCCTTCTGTCTCCTTCCCTCTTATATACCTCCTTCAGCAATCTCTTGTAACTCTCTTCTTTTTACAGTTTCACTGTATGCTTCTTAAAGAATTCAACATTAAGATAATGCTAACTACATGTAAGAAATTATAACAGAAAATATCCTAAGATTTTCAGAGTGCTGTGAGAGAAACAGAGTAAATTAATATAACAATTACAAAACTAAGAGGCTTGAACAGACAAGTTCAACTGTGTACATATCTTTTCAGAATTCCAGGACATTCTGGTAAAGAGTTCTATGAAGTAGTATATATCATGAATACGAATCTTAGATGAGAAGCCAGAGATCTGGGTATAAATTTGATTCATCATATATAAGTGATGGTTTGCCCAGTGGCCATGTGTTTATCATCAAGAATGATTTTTGTGTGTGTGTGTGTGTAAGGAATAATTTATTAATAAAACAAGGAAAATGATGAATGACATAATGTTTAAAAGTTTGTGATAAGCCTGCCCTGCATAGCAGGAGCTTGTCTCAAAAATAATAATACATTGTTTCATTTGAATACTCCTAAAAGTAAGCATTCTAGGAAATACAATGATTTACTAGACACTGAGTACATTAAGTAAGCTAACAAGAATGGCATAAGTAGAGCTGTTGTGAAAACAGCCTGCTACAAAAGGTTCACCTCTAGTGAAGTGGATGGATACAAAATTAACTCAAAAATCAGTAGTCCTCCTAATCCAAAGATAACCAGGCTGAGAAAGACATTAGGAAAGCAACACCATTCACAATAGCCACAAATAAAAAGCATCTTGGTGTAACTGTAACCAAGTAAGTGAAAGTCCTGTATGACTAGAATTTTAAGTCTTTGAAGAAAATATCAGAAGGTAGAAAGATCCCCCATTCTCATAGACTCGTAGGATTAACATAGTAAAAATATCTATCTTCTCAAAAGCGATCTAGATAATCAACACAATTTCCATCAAAATTTCAACACAATTCTTATAGACTTTGAAAGAACAATTCTAACTTCAAATAGATAAAACAAAACAAAACAAAAATATAAACCATCCTATTCAATAAAAGAACTTCTGGCAGTATCACCATCCCCGATTTCAAGCAGTACTACAAAGAAACAGTAATAAAAACCACATGATACTGGCATAACAAGTTGATCAATGGAATCGAAGCAAAGACCCAGAAGTAAGTCCACAAACCTCTGGACACTTGATTTTTGACAAAGAAGCCAAAATTATACAATAGAAAAAGAAAGCGTCTTCAACAAATAGTGCTGATCTAATTGGATGTCTGCATGTAGAAGAATGCAAATAGATTCATATCTATTGCCCAAGTGGATTAAAGACATCAACATAAAACCAGAAACACTGAATCTGATTGAAGAGAAAGTGGGGAATATAATTGGACTCATTGGCACAAGAGACAACTTACTGAACAGAATAGCAACAGCTCAAGTGTTAAGATTAACGATTAATAAATGGGACCTTGTGAAACTATTAGGTTTCTATAATGTGAAAGAAACCAGTAGGACAGAATGGCAGCCCACAGAATGGGAAAAGATCTACACTAATTTTACATCTGACAATGGAAATCCTAGGAATCTGTTAGGCTGACCATAGATAAGAGTCCCAGAAAAAAAAAAAAAGAGTCCCATAAATGAGGGATCCAGAGCCTGAACCAGCTATCACCTGTAACCAAGCAAGACTTTCAGCGAAGGGATTCAGATACCAACCAAGCCACAAAATTGTCTGACTCACAATTTTTCCTGTGTGTAAGAGAAGCTGAGATAAAGGTGGCCCTGAAAGTGGCCAACCAATGGCTAGTCCACCATGAGGCCCATTCTGTGAGAGAGAGAGACTACCCCTGACACCACCTAGATGGCTAGGCCCCAGAGTCTGGATATCCCAGAGACCCACGATAGAACCAAACATAATGGGGAAAAAACAAAAACAAAAACAAAACACACCCAAAAGAAAAACAATGAAATGATTCTTAACGCTGTTTTGCTAGACACATAGGTTGGTGCCTAGGCCAATTATCATTAGAGAAGCTTCACCCAGCAACTGATGGAAAGAGATGCAGAGACCCAAAGCCAAATATTAGGTGGACTTGGTTAATCCCGTGAAAGAAGGGGAGTAAGGATTGCAAGAGCCAGTGAGGTCAAGGACATCACACAAAAAAGAAATCCCACAGAATCAACTATCATGGGCCCATAAGGGCTCACAGAGACTGATCCATCAACCAGGGAGCCTGCATGGGACTGACCTATGCCCTCTGCATGTATGTTAAAGCTGTGTATTTTGGTTTTCTTGTGGGTCTTCTAGCATTGGGAGCAGGGGCTATCTCTCACTTTGTTGCCCGCTTTTAGGACCTTTCCTCCTACTGGATTAATTCATCCATCCAGCCTTAACAGGAGAGGAGGTGCCTGGTCTTATTGCAACTTGTGATGCTGTGTCTGGTTGATATCCATGGGAGGCCTGTCCTGTTTTGAAGAAAAAAAAAGGAAGAATGGATGGGGAGGGAAGGGTTGGGAGGAAAGGATGGAGGGGAAACTGTGATTGGGATGTAGAAAATAAGTAAACAAAGAAAGAAACAAACAAAAAGAAAGCAAACAAAAAGCTAACCAACACAGAGGGAATGGAAATTAAGGAAGCTGGACTTAGGGTACAGATCATTGTTGATGGATGTGTATGGAAGAGTGGGAAGGACTAAGGTAGCAACTGGAGACACTATAGAGATTATTTTGTTTTTGTTTGGTTTTGGGGAGTTCTTTTTGTTATTTGTTTTGCTTTGTTTTTTATTTTAATAAGGAGATGTGAATATGTTCACAGGCAGACAGCTGACCTCAGACTTAGAAAAGAAAAAGAGTAATGGAATTCAATGATCTGGAACTGACCTGACGATTCAGGAGGAAGTTTTTTAAGAATGCAAAAGGAAGAGCACACCTTGTTAAAAGGAGGCCACAACTTCCCTGAGCGGGATGATGTTGGAAGAGAAGATCTGTTTCAAGGTGCAAAGTTGAGAAGGTCATATTTAACATTTTCATGTGTGCTTTCACTTTCTTCTTTGAGGGAGAACAGGGTGTACTTAAGTGGACAGCACTTAACAGCTTTTTGAAAGGGAAATGCTTCCTGAAGAAGCTGTGATCTAATAGTAGGATATGGAAGCTTGGGGCTTTAGAGTTCCTCAAAGATGTGAATAAAAAGACAGTCAGGAAAGCAATGGTAAAGAAAGCCAGAGGCTCAGGTGGGAAGGTCGTGATAATCAGGGCAGAGTGGAATACAGCAGCTCTGAGGTCTACAGACAGGAGACTGAGGGAAGCCATAAAGGCAGGGTAAACTAGCAGAACTTATTCTTCTCTCATTTGTCTCCCAATAGGATGAAATGCTCTGAGCTCTGTAGATAAGCATTCACCAACTGCAGAGGGCAGCTGGATGTTCTAGGGCGGCCCAATGCATGTCTTAGAAAATAGAAACCTTGGGAAAAGGGGGGACATTTCTAGGGAGGATTGCAAAGGTATATCTAGTCCCCAAGTAGAGCCATGTTCCAGTAAGTGGGTATGATGATGCTCATGATGATCATTAACATATTATGATCTGGCACTGCACCAACTTATAATTCTTAGCTTATTTATAGCAAGGAGACAGAGAGAGTAATCTGTTAAAGAAGGTGAGCCAGCAATTATGTTAAATTTTTTAATTAAATAAGTCAATGCTAAAAGTTATAATGGAAGGAATGGTAAAGTCTGCCATGAAATAATAAAAGAACATATACAGCATTGTAGGAATTATGTTAGCAGTGTTTAGGTTTTGGCCATGTATAGGGTTTCTCAAACCTGTTTCTCACTGACACTAGTGATGGATTCAAAAGATGAGCTCATGTAGACAAGGGCCAAGAAGATATCAGAGTTTGATTAACTTACATACCATCCCAAAGCTTACACACAGCCATGGGTATCTGTGAGTCATTATGTATAAACAGCCTACAGTGTTTCATTTTAACTGTGATTTATTATGATCCAGGCTTAGAAGATGGGTGAGACCTTGTACTCGAAACTTTCCCCATGGATCTACATTGCTATGTCTTAGAAATGCCTATAAAGTTGAAGAAAGAAAGTCAAATCTGGATCTTACTTTAGTCAACAAATAGTTTTTAACTTGAATTAATTTCTAATAATTAAAATTTCAGTTTTTCATTTGGGACAAAAGAATCATAGAATAAAAGAAGCCCCCAAACAGTAAAAGTTGCTTATACTAAGTAGGACCAAGGGTGGCAAGTTCTTATGCCAGTGTCCCAGGTATAGTCTAGTTTTACTGCTGAGAATACATATCCTGGGACCCATGCCGGTTATTGGAAAACAAGGACAGTTGACATCCAAAGAAGAATCCCTTCTTAGGTTAATAGGTTATGGCTTTGAAATGCTGCAGGAAGCATTTATTATCTGACCAGTCTTTACATCTCAGCCTATCGAGAAAAGGGTATTGATGACTAGGTTAATCCTCTCAGTAAAGGCAGTGACTGCCTTTCTTAAAGAGTCTTGGAGGAACAAAGGGTAACACACAATCTATTCAGGTGAATGCTCACACAAGGAGGATACCTTATGGCCCTCCACCGCTTGTTGGTAGGAATCATATTCAGTCTTGAGCTCTGAGTACCACGTGGTAACAGTTCCCTAGGCCTCCTTAGCTTGTGGGTGAACTCAGGGAGAGAATTAGCCTTGTCACTGAACAGGATATAATTAGCTGTAGTGAGAAGGGAAGGAATTGGAGCTGAAGAATCAGCATGGGAAAAGAGAACACTAGCAACCCGGAACATGTCCAGGGATGGAAGCAGCCAGAGTCTAAGCTCAAAACGTCATTCCTTTGATTGAAACCTGAGTACACATTCTTGAAACTTTGCAATAAAGACAGTAGCTTTGATTTATGAAACAAAAGGAATAATGATGAATAATATGCTAGTGTTCCAAACCAATTAGCCTCAAATAGTCCAAAATCGCTATAGAAGCCGCAAGCCCTGAAACCTAACTGATAAGTAACTTTTGCTCATTAAGAACTATAGAGTGACCGAATTTGTAAAAAATATAGTGGGACACTTAAATCTGGGCAGCTATCAAATACACTGGGCTTGACAGCTTTCAACTGAACAGAGATCTCCCAATGTTAAGAAATGTGTACATAAAAACTACACCTACAATCTTCTTTGAAGGGCAACTGTGAGCAGTGCTTCTCAAAAATAGAACACTACCAGTTTTATAAGTAACTATTCAGATGCAGTAACAGTTGCTTCAGGAAAAGTTGAAGGAATCAAGAGGTGAGGTTACGAAATAGCAGGACATAAATGCTGGTTTGCCTGGTACTAGCTTTAGTAGGCCCTCCTGCTGCCTTAATACTAGGATCCTGAGAGAAGGCTTGGCTGTGTTTATCACCCACAGCCTTCCAGCTGTCAGTGTGACTCCTAGGGCGTTTTGAGGACGCCGGTCACTGTGGCACCAATGCTGGGGAACCAGATACTGATTTTCTGTGAGGGAAGAAGCCAACGTGCTGCACTTCACGTAGACTCTACCAAGGCGGTTTGTTCTATCATGAGGGTTAATAAAAGATGATTCAGAAAATCAGCATAGACAATAAGACTCACTCTCGGAAAAGGAAATTGCCCCTCTTCTTTAGAGCAGGTTAGCACCCAGTAGGTAGCTGGCAATATTTGCTGAATTAATATTTACTGAATGAATCACTTGATCTTTATACAACTCTTACTTTCTAGAGCCAATAATGTTTTTAATAATTGAACAAGTTTGAGGACTGAACAAATGGAGTGCTTAGAAATCTCTTGTAGCATTTATTCATTTATTTATTGGCATAACTGATCTACTCAAGTATTGGTATAAGAAATTCAAGTTAAATGTTCTTTTTAATATTAGTGTGTCAGTGACTGTGTAATTTCATTTTTTTTAATTTTTTTTCTATTTCCAGTGTCAACATTGTCAGTAAGAGAGGAAACCTGCAAAATAGCATCAAAATGACATCAACTATGGAGCAGGTTTGATGAAACAGAAGTCACACTGATAAACAGAATGGCACATTAGTGAGCAGAAAGCCACCTCAGGGAGAACAATATTGATAAGAAAAGGGCTAAGATGAGAATGAAGAGAAGTAGCTCAGGAAATGATTTTAAAATATACTTGTGCAAACCTATTTCTCGTGCCAAAGAAAAGCAACAGGCCCTTCACCAGTATTGGTGACCTAACAAATCTGATGGCTCCTCTCTCTGCCTAGAGACAGGCGGTAAACCACAGACATGATCCTTAGATGTATCATTTAATATGGTGAGTCATCTGGACCCAGGTACTCCCATATTTTATATAACAGAAGATGTAAGAAATAATCCCCCTGGTCTACTCCCTATAAGTAGAAAACAATTAAACTATGTTTCTCCTTGCCTCTATCTAATTACTGAAAAAGATTGAAGATTACAAATACTAACCCCACCGCAGAAGGTAATATGGAGCCTGAAATACTGGGAATTCCTGGCTTTGTATTTGGAGATGAATGACATTTCTGGCCGGTGTTTCTCACTGTTAGAAGGATTGCCGAACAACAGTAAATAATGGAAGATGGGCCAGAAGTGTTTGCTCCAGCTCTGGAGCCAACAGTAAAAAGAATCAGATGTCTATATACGAGAAAGATTTCAAAGCAGTCACCTTAGAATTGCTTCATTGAGAAATTCCAAGTCCCTGGAAAAGACTGAAACACAAACCTCAGCAAAGAAACAGAATTTATAAAAGGAGAACCACATGGAACTGAAAAACAACAGCAAAAACAATGCTTAATGAATAGACTCAGCAGTGGAAATGGCAACGACCTTCAGGACAAGCGACAATTCTTATTTAGTCCATGCCAAGGGCACATGATACTATCCTGAAAATCATGATGTAAGCGAAAGCTTTAAAGAAACCCTAGTGAAACTGTGCGCTGAATACAGGAGAATACCAGTCTGAAGGGATGAGAATTAATAATCAGAAATCATAGGATCCAGAAGACACTAGCACATTTATTTTATGGAAAGAAAAACTGGAAGCCCTCACTTCTCTTCTGTAACTGGTAAAACCAGTTTCCAAGAAAAAAAAAAAACAAAAAAAACCCAAACAGGCTTTTTTTGTTTTGTTTTGCTTTTAAGGAAAAAAAAAAAAAAAAAGGAAAAATAAGACACGTTTTCTCTAAGATCTGTCTAGCCTTAATTAGAAGCTGAAGGAGTCCCATCAATTAGAAAATAAATGAAACAGAAGTGACACTGACACCAGCAGAAGGAAACAGCAAAGGCCAGGGAAGAAGCAGGGTAAACGTGACGAAGCACTCGTGTCCATGAGTCCTAAATCAATTTTGTTGCTTAAAGCAACAATTACAATACCACCTATTGTGGAGCTTTGAAAATGTGCTGATGTTTGAAACAATTACATCTTTAAATTGAAGTGGGTAAAGATTTAAGCAAAAAAACCTGATATCTTTTAGTATTTCAGTAGAGGTGGTAAAATTTTGCTACCAACGTTTTGGCATAAGAACTTTATGAATGGTTTGGTACAGCTCTATGGGCCACCAGGAAAACTATTCCAAGTGATGTTTTAAAAAGCATTACAAATAGAACAAGAGAAAAACATATTTTTTTTCAAATAGATAAACAATTACTTTGGACCCAGAAAGACAAAGTAGAGGAAAGAACAAACTATAAAGTGGCAAGTCCTGGCCTCAGAGATGAACCTGCTCTGTCATTCTGCTAAATGGGCACAGCATCAAGCTGCCATCTCAATTCTCATCTCTCTTGCAGCTCTCAGTCTTCATGCAAAAATGTGATCTGTGTAGTAGACTCTAGTTAATGAGGAAAATCATGGGCTGGTTGGTCAAAGTGCAGAGGATAACTGTAGTGAAACGCTGCCTCCTTCTCCTCACTGCTTCCCTTGTCTGCATGTGCTCACACACCAACACGACTCAATGAATTTGGAGGAAGAGGTCCAGAGAGAGAGAGAATGCAAAAGATAGAGGAAGGAGAACTGAGAGCGACAGGCCTGCAGGACATGCCAGATCTGCTGCACTCCTGAACTCACAGCAGCAGCAATAGTTGTCTGTGTAAGACTGTGCAATAGCAAGCCAGTCAACATGATGCAGAAAGAGGTTCATGAGCCCCTTCTGAGGAGCATGGGACACTTGATGTCTTCCAGAGGAAGAAGAGTCACTTGTTTAGATGTGGGTCTTGATAATATCCTCCATGTCCCCACAGATGACCCCACAACCAAGAGTATAGGGCACTGCAAATTGACTTCATCGGGTTATTTATTAAAAGAAAACATTGTGAAGGGATATGAAGGAAAAGTGTATCTGAGTAGAGTTAGGAAAAGGATTGAGGGCTAAATATAAGCAAACTACATTTTATAAAATTATCAAAGTATTAATACAGTATATACAATAAACTATCATAAGTTTTAAAATGTCAACTCTTATGTTAATAATAATTTTAAATATGGGTTGATTAAACAAAATCAATTAATTGATTAATTAAATTCTATAGTGTCAGAAGGTACATGCTATTAGGGGAGAAAAAACATCAACCATCTTATTTAGCACTAGATTCTGCAAGTGACAGTACTAACCTGCCTGGTAAAAATGTATCTTCTGGTACAACAGCAGCATGGTTATTGGGCTAACCAACAAATTTCTGATTAGATAAATGAGTTGGAAAAATGTTCCTAGTTGATTAGATTAAAACACAACTCAACTAAAGATGTCTATTAAAGCTCACATTAAACACATTTTTCCTTCACCATTTTCTTTGTTTTGAGGGTTACTTTGTCTGACATTAACTCAGTGTCTTATTCTTTTATTTTTGTTTTTTTGTTTTGTTCATCAAACCAGAGATCAAATTTAGAGTTTAGAAACCATCCACAACAAATATCACAAACTACAGAGCTTGCCAGATTTGGGGTCATAAGCCAAAAAATGACAAACTTGAAGTAAATTCTCAGGAAACCCTGATGTTAAGGTCAAAGTCTGGAAAGCCCCAAAATGGCAAACTACCTTTGACATTGAGGCTTCCTCTTATTTAGCTGAGGGACCCCGGACCCTAGACCCTCCACCTGAGGGATGTCATGTAGCACTTAGGAAAATTACAGGTCCAACTCCCTTTCTCCTGATAAGACCCCATTCAGTAAACACCTGAGAGTCCTGGAATGCCTCCCCATGCTAATGAGGTATCTAGGTACCTTAGCCCTTCAGCCAGTGACCTTTGCCCACTCTGGATATTCCTACACCCCTCCCCAAAATGCTACATAAGCCTCATTCACTCTGACTAAAATTGATCTGCCTATGCAATGCTGATCCCGGACTGTGCTTGCCGGGCTTCTGGACTCCCTGTTCACCGCCTCTGCTCCATTTACCCTGTTCACCTATATTGGCTGATTATTCCCCAGGGGCAGGAGGGTCACAGTAAATGATTCTGAAAAAGAAAAAAACAAAACAAAACAGTGCATTTTGACAAAAGTGTAATCAAGTAAAAAAATGACAGCAAAAAAAAAAAAAGACAAATAAAAACTGTAATCATTGGAAATTAAGCAATGTTTTTGAAACAATTCATGGTCCATAAAGGAAGCATTAAAGTAAAATTTAAAATATGTAGAAATGAATGAAAATGCCTATACACCGTTTATAGTGGCATAGTTATTAGAGTATCCAACAACTTTCTGATTAGATATGAGACCTTTTCCATGGGAAAGGATTTATTACTAGTGCTCTAACCAGGTTAAAAGCCCATGACTGAAGAGACTATATTTCTCACAGTAGGGGAGGCATCTGTTATTATTTTGCTAAATGGCCATGTTGTCAATTGCTTTCTCAATACCTTTATGTCCAGATATTTTGCTGCTCCTCACTTCACTCAGGCTTCTTTTATCTTGGTGGCTCCTGAGGAGATGCATAACTGGTCAAACCACTGAATATAATAACTCTAGTGTTCAGCTCTCAATGGGTCATCGGTACCAAACCCTCGCCAGTCTCAGCTCAGGAAACGTGGTAAGATGGGTCGAAGGGACAGAGGAGCTGGTGGATGAGAAGGAGAGCTGTGGACTTCTTAGCTTCAGACCTGGCATGGGCTTTGATACATCAACCTATAGGAGGGAGATGTGGTCACCCCCACAGGACCGTCACAAGATGAAGCCAGTAAAATCCCAGTGTAGAAGGAGCCCTTCTCCAGGCCACAACTATATGGCTGAGGAGCTATGGGCAGTTTAGGACTCCTGAGTGAGGAAGGAGCACTCTCCTTTGAGGATATGGCTGCCAGATTTCCCAGGCCCCGAGGGATGGTCCAACACTCATGTACGTTGGGCAGTACTGATTGGACTCAAGAGGTCATTAATACATTTTCTTAAAAGAGGAAATGAGGTTGGACTCTAATTGAAAGTACTTAAGAAGTGTTAAAATAGGTGATATTTACTATAAATATGTGAATTGGACAAGTCCCTATCGTCCCACTCTACCAGAAATGTACCGACTCTTGACCAAGATAAAAAAAAAATGCAACGTGTTTCATATAATTTTATCCTCACAGCAATTCTATAGTATGTACTATACTCTTATTATTAATTTATTTCAGGAAGAAACTGAAGCTTATAAACCACAGAGCACATCAAAAATTGCATTATTAATGAATTAGTCTATCAATCAAATAACCATTTCCAGGAAATTCACTTGTTCCTCTCAACACCTGATCAGTAAAATATTATACAGTTTTTTGAATTCCTATCATCTGTACACTGAACTACAATGGTACAGTGAAAGCTAATGAATAGTAATTAAGAGGTTTTGAAGTTGAGTTTTGCAAGTTCAGATTAATGAGACTGGTTTGGAGAGGAGAAAGATGGGCTAAGGGACAGCATGAGGAATCAATAACAAAATATTAATACAACATTGGTTCAGTCTCCAACAAGAACTAACTCCATTTACATCCTATGGTTTGCTTTATATAAGGAAAGTCTTCATTATAAAAAACGGACACCCCTACCAAGCAGCATTTCAAAACAGATACTAAGACTCATAAACAAACCTTCGGCAGAAGGGGAGTTAGTATGACAGGGAAAGGATAGGAGCCCCACAAGGACCAAATATATCTAGGCACAGGTTTTTTTTCTGAAACTGTTACTCCAACCAAGGACCATGTGTGGATATAACCTAGAACCTTTCCTCGGACAAAGCTCGTTGTAGCTCAATAACCAATTGGTTTCCCATAGTAAGGGGAACAGGGACTATCTCTGACAGGAATTCAATGGCAGGCTCTTTGACCTCCCCATCCCCCAAGGGAGGAGCAGTCCTGCTAGGCCACAGAGGAGGACTTTGCAGCCAGTCCTGAAGATACCTGATAAAACAGGGCCAGACGAAAGGGGCGGAGGTCCTCTCCAATCAGTGGACTTGGAAAGGAGCAGGGAGAAGCTGAGGGAGGGAGGGTGGGATTGGGAGGGAATAAGGGAGCTGGACACAGCTGGGATACAGAGTTAATAAAATGTAACTAATAAAAAAACAAAAAACAAAAATAAACCACCACAACAACAAAAAACAGACACTAGTCTTTGGGAAATACATGTACCTCAGTAATTCAATGTCTGGCTCTCCAATTTGTGATTAGCTATTCACCTTACCATGTACCACTTAAATTTTCATTCCACAGCTCTTTGAATTCTCCGTAATATGTCCAAATTGTACAGTCTATTGTATCTGTAAACAAACAGCCTTTCTAACAGCATTAGTATTATTATACACACATACACACACACACACACACACACACACACACACTTGTGCTCACATCTAGCTATTTAAGGTATAGGTCAGATTGTCTCTATGTTCCAATTATCTAGAAATAGCAGTAGGACCTTGGATGCTACTCTGCGACTTCTCAAAGAAGCATGCCTAATAGGGTTGAGCCTGGCTGCCACATGCAGTGATTCAGCAACTTATTCACTGAGAGTGTGTGGGGGAGAAGGAGGATTTTCCATGTTGGCTTTGGTTAAAGCACACTACAATTTATACACAAATGGCAAAACATCTGTAGTTGTTAATTCTGTTTTTCATTCTAAGGCACTACTAATGTATGTGAATGCCTGACTTCTGAAAAAAAGGAGTCTTACTTGCCCAACTGAAAGCCTAGAAAGTTTAAACGTATTTTGTAAGCTCATACAAAAAATTATAAAATAAAATAGTGCTGAGAGAAATATGTCTCTAAGCTCTAAGACCAAAGAAAGACATTCAAGATTCTTTGACATGATGAGGTATACTGTGTTTACTATAACAGGCATTTGGCAAAGCAGAGATTTTTGTTAACCCTATCTTACAGAAGACCAAAAGAATTGACACAATAGTAAAGGAGCATTGACTAATCTGTGAGGAACATCACAGAGACATTGCCCCTTGACGTCAGTGGATGCTTGCCCACACATTTGCCACTATAAATGACATCACAAGCTGGACAACTGACAAACAATAGAGGTGTATTTCTCATAGTTCCAAGATCAAGGCTCTGTTAGGTTTGATGTCAGGGAGGGCTGTGGTCATTCTTCTAAGACTGCACATAGTTTCTCCCCTCTGCAGGCAGGACATGAACACTGTGTCCTCACATGGCAGAAGGGAGAAAGAAGGGTGCTTGCTTAAGACCCTTTAGTGGGTTCCTGTTCCCATTTGTGGGATCAGATCTTACATGCCTACTCACACCCTCAAGACCCTGTCTCCTCATCCTATTTCCATGAAGACTGAATTCCAACACAAATTCTAGAGAAGAACAGTCCTCAACCATTCCTCTACAGTAGTTTCCATTTTATTAAAATATAGCACCAACTTCTCCTACACTTGTCAAGTTAAAAAGCTCACCCTGCTTTAAATTTGATTCATTTTTGTGTAAGGTGATTCAAGACAGGTGTGAATGGCTCTATAAAGAAATGTCAGGAATTGTTCTAAAAGATGAAGCTCTTGGTGTGGGATGGAGGTGGATAAGTTCCTCAGTGTCTGTGATATGTGACTTCTTTGAGGAAGGTAAAATGTGTACTACTTCAAGACAAAACTTGAAGTTAGTAGTGGTAGGAGAATGAAAGACAGAAAGGGAAGGAGGGAGCAAGAGTAAACCAGAAAGAGAGAGAGTCAAAGCCTCAGTCAGAATTCCTTTCTGAGACTCTCATGGACACTTCAGGTCTAGAGTGTTTCCAGAAAACACACACTATCAATGAAGGTTTTTATAGATCAGTTACAAAGATCTGGGAGCTTGGTCCATTCTTGTTTTACAGAATGTCTGCCAAGTGGAGATCGCCAATGCCATGCTGCGACTTTGCTCTAAGCTTAATCAAAGATGTTCTTTCATATTCACATTTACCTCTAAAACTCACTGGCTACTTTTCTGGCTCTCGACCCATTCCTCCCTAAGTCCACAGTGTGCTGCATTCCAGCCTGATTCCTACTTCAAACTCTGGCACAGTAACAAGAGCACCAAGAACAGAAGCTACAGAAGACGTAGCGAGACCTCCAGAAGTCAGGCAGAGAGGCGAATGCGTGCAACTTCTATTCAGAGCCTGGAAGAGGCTGATGAGTCATGAGCACCTGACTGCTGAAGGATCAACAGGCCGAGAGTCTTCAACCCCCAACAATGAGACATTTTCTCCACAGCTGAACATCAAAGATACCTCAACCAAGACAGTCAGCAACTGTGGAGGGAGCAAGAGTGATCAAGAAAGATGGAGATTCAAAGCCTCACTCGGAATTCCTTTCTGAGACTCTCAGGGGCATTTCAGGTCTAGAATGTTTCAAAAACCAGAAACTACCAATGAAGGTATTTGTAGGTCAATTACAAAGATCTGGGAGCTTAGTCCATTCTTGTTTTACAGAGCATCTGCCAAGGAGAAATCACCTGTGCCATGTTTCGACTTGGCTCTAAGCTTAATCAGAGATGTTCTTTCATGTTTAGGTTTACCTCTAAAACTCACGTGGTACTTTTCTGGCCCTTAGCCAACTCTTTCCCAAATCCATAGTGTGCTTCCTTCCAGCCTGATTCCTACTTCAAAGTCTGGCGCCAAGAACAGAAGCTACAATAACATTAAATCCTGGAAAATGTTGAAAGCAGCTTCACATTTGTATTTTGCGTTTTCCCCAAGCTTTGTAGATAATGTTGCTCTGCCCAGGGTGGGAAGCAGATGTCACTTTTTTTTTCAGAGGGATATCCAAGCTTCTTAGAAAACAGATTTCTAGTCCTACCTACACCTGCTGAATTTTAATAATCCATATGTCACCAAGATTTCAGAAGAGTGTGAAGACATGCTGAAGGCTCAGAACCACTGTTTGGGCCTGTTGTTTGCAAGACCTGGCTGGGCTGTAGATAAGAACCTTCTAGGGGAGTTGAGGAATGGATCATGTACTACATAAAGCCCTATGCTTGAGACCAGTGAACCTAGCATTGCTTCATATCGGCATTCTACAGATGTGATGAACATGAGGTCATCTTAAAGGTGAGCTGCAACTCCAAAACTGATGTCCTTATAATGAAATTGACAAGCATAGGGGAGAAAGTCATATGACAAGGAAGGCAGAAACTGGAATGATGCAGTCAGACATTTCAAGCCTTGCTTCATGAGGAATCACCCAAAGTAAGAAAGAGGCATGGTGTTGATGGTTTTCTAGAGCCTTCAGAGGAAATATGGACCAGCCAAGACTTTTACTTTATATCTAACCTTCAGGAATTTGATGTAAACTTCTACTGTCAAGCTATCACGTGTGCAGGACTTTGTAACAGCCATCCAGGAAACTAAGTAGTGTTTAGAAGCAAAGAAAAATGATTGGAGTATTCTATTCTACAGTGAATTAAAGCATGTTCTCTGGGGACAGAGCCTCTACATGGAATTTTAAAATATCCCTGAGATGATTCAAGAGATTTCAACATGGTCGGAGTTGAAGTCTGCAGCTCTAGATATTTTTTCTTTTTTTAATTTATTTATTTTATAAATTACAGTTTATTCACTTTGATTCTCAGCTGCAGCCCCTTCCCTCATTCCCTCCCAATCACACTCTCCCTCCCTTCCTTATCATCTCCCATGCCCCTCCCCAAGTCCACTGATAGGGAAGATCCTCCTCTCCTTCCATCTGACCCTAGCCTATCAGGTCTCATAAGGACTGGCTGTATTGTCTTCCTCTGCAGCCTGGTAAGGCTGCTCCCCCCTCAGGGAAAGGTGGTCAAAAGCCCACCATTGAGTTCATGTCAAAGACAGTCCCTGTTCCCTTTACTAGAGAGTCCACTTGGAGACTGAACTATATGGGCTACATGTGAGCAGGGGTTGTAGGTTACCTCCATGCATGGTCCTTGGTTGGAGTATCAGTCTCAGTCTCAGAGAAGACCCCTGTGCACAGATTTTTTGTTTCTGTTGCTCTCCTGGCGAAGCACCTGTCCCTTCCAGGTCTTTCTATATCCCCCTTCTTTCATAAGAGTCCCTGCACCCTGCCCAAAGTTTGGCTATGAGTCTCAGCATCTGCACTGATACCTTGTTGGGTAGAGTCTTTCAGAGGCCCTCTGTGGTAGGTTCCTGTCTTGTTCCCTGTTTTCTCCCTCTCCATATATCCATCCCATTTGCCTTTCTGAGTGAAGATTGATCATCTTACCCAGAGTCCTCCTTCTTCCTTAGCTTCTTTAGGTGTACAGATTTTAATATGTTTCTCCTATATTATATGTCTAATATCCACTTATAAGTGAGTATATACCATGTGTGTCTTTCTGCTTCTGGTATATTTTAGATTTATACTGTTTTGCAAAAAATTAAAAATACTACATGCAGTTGACCATTAATATAATCTTAAGTTTTATTTTTATCATGACAGCACTTCTCAGTATTTGGATAGGGAAACTCTGGGATTAAAGTAATTGATAGTCTAATGAAGCAGGTTGCTGGGATCCATCTCAGCCTGATGGCATGGGATCTGAACAGTGGTGTTTCACATGCTCCAATGAGAGATCCTTATCATTAAAGCTTAGACCCAACCACGGTTACATTTTCTGTTGCTGTGATTAAATGCTGAATACAAGCTACTTAAAGAAAAAAAGGGTTTATTGTGGCTCCCAGTTCTATGGTTTAATTACCATGGCAAGAAAGCCATAGCAAGAAAATTTTGAAGTAACTGGGTACATTGCATCCAACATCAGTTGATAGAGAAAGATGAATCTTGGTACTCAGTTTTTCCTTTTTTTTTTTTCATTCGGACTCTAGCCCATGAGATGGTGCTGCCAGCAATTATGGTGGAGCTTTTTCCTTCAGCTAACCTAACTTAGAAAACCCCTTGCAAGCATGCCAAAGGCTTGCTTTCCAGATGAGAGCCTGTCAAGCTGTCCATCAGCAATAACCATCTTACTAACTGTACAGAGATGCTCTAACAAGTTGTGCCTCTTAGGAGGCCTTCTTGAAATGAGAGAAATGGCTGGACTCAAGAGGACCTCTTGCATAAAAATGTTATCAAGAGGAACTTATGTGCTGAGACAAGGGTGGTTTTATCTGGAGCTAATAGGATGTATCAGCTATAGGAATGGACAGATGGCTAGAGATAAATGATGAACAATAGCTGGATCTGATGCATCAAAAAGAGCAGGATATCAGGTCTGCTGCATATCTACTAGTCATAGACAGTGTCAGCATAAGAACACCTGGTCACTTTAATACACATTACAAGCTCAGAAGCTGTGGGTGGAGAATTGGCTCCGGGCCTATGAGTGCTGGCCTCTCTTGTAGGGAACAGTGGTTTGACTTCTAGCACCCACCGGATGCTCACAACCGTCTGTAAGCCCTGTCCCAGGGCAAACATATACTGAACTGAAATATCAAAATACACATTTGAAAGAAGTCCATTTATAGAGAAAGCCTGGAATTACCTGGGATATATCTAACAAATGGACCAGGCATGGAAATTGGGAGGTGGTGTGGATTATTTTAAAGGTCATACAAAGAACTACACACCATGTAGCTAGCTGCTTTCCTCACTTGGTTAGCCCTCTGTTTTTCCTTCTACAGTAAGCTGTTTTTATTTCAGTGTCTAACTGTTTGTCCTTGGTATTATGTTTTGCCTTATGTTTTGTCCTGCAGCCTGATATGACAAACCCTCTTAACTGATATCTGCAGCCCAGTACTCCTAAGCATGCTTTTCACAAACTCTTGGTTTCTCACCAACCTCCATGGCTAACTTAAAAGACCTGTTTTGGTTTGTTTATTTGTTTGTTTTTCCTTCTTTCCTCCTCTGATGATTTTCAGAATTTTCCACTTACCTACATTATTATTTTTCTCTCAAAATCCAAGAAAATATTTCATGATCTTTCTGAGTCAGTGTCTAAGTTCTTGTACTAGTTAAACTACTCCCATAAATGGATCTCAGTTTCCCTGGTAATACCCCCAAGCATTTTTTGTTATCCTTTTGAGACAGTCTGTCTACATGGTTGAGGCTGGCCTCAAACTCATGATCCCCCTGCCTCAGTTCTTGAGTGCTGGTGCTATAGGCATGTACTACCTTCCCTCTCTCAGATTCCTTCTTATTTCATAGATTTCCCTGTCCTAATTTATATTATAGAAAACAAAGGTCATCTTTGAGTTTTCCTCCATTTATATCCCTTATTTAGATGTTAGCCCTTTCAACTTTAGAACAGCAAAATCTTACTCTCCAGGGTTGGCTTTCTTTTTGCTCTGCAATCCCTCTATGTTCCTTCATAACTTTGAATCTTCATTTCAGTCACCAATTCTCCCCCCTTCCCAAACCTCCCATCATTTAATAGTTGGACAAAAAAATGCTCATGTTCTTGTCAAATTCTGACCAGTTAAGAAGATTCTAAGTGTGCAGGCAAGTAGCAATGTTTCCGAAGCATCCCTGCCATGAGTAATGGCCTTAAAGTAATTTTTTCAGATATTTATTGAAGGTGTTAGAGCTTTTTTCAAATATGCAAGAATTCCTACATCCAGTCCTTCATTCTGTCAAAAGATAAACCTTTGAGAGCAAAAACCTAACCATAATGAAGCTGCTTATTTAAAAAGTTATTGACCACTTAAACATAGTTTCTTCTTCCAAAGATCAGAGACAGGATGCAAAAAGCAACTTTAGTACGATTTTTTTTTTTATATATATAAAACAGAAAGAGGGCTAAAGAGGTAGCTCAACAGTTAACAGAATACCCTGATCACCAACAAGAACAGTTTCCAGGACTTTTGGATGGCTACCTCCAACCTCTTGCTCCAGGGAATCCCCATCTCCTTCTGAACTCCACAGGCATTTGCGATTGTGTGTGCTTTCTCAACACACATATTTATATAATTGAAAATAAAATAAACCTTAACATTGCTTTGGCAAAATAGCCTTGGGAAGGTGGGGAGAGCTTAGCTGAGTGGGAAATTTTGACGAGGACTCAAAAGAAAAGCAAACACTCTCTAGCTAGATGTGAATGAGTTCCAAAGAAAGGAGCCATAGAGGCATCGAGAAACATTTTATCAGAAACATTCAAATAACTCTGCATGCTTTTAATGGTACACAGGCTGATTCATCCTTAGCTGCTGTTTATCAGTAGACCCATGACAGTGGATGTTTTTAGTCATGGTGCTGAGGAATAGAGACTTTGCCCCCACTGGTTATGGGGAGTCAGAGATGTTTCCAATTGGGATTAATCTATGCTTGAAATATTACAATGATATTAATGTATTGGTGAGAACAAAACTGTATATTACAGAATAATGTTATTTGATAATATGGGTAAAGCTGTATAAAGCCTGAAGTTGAGAATAGAATGACGGTCACTTAAAAAAAATATTTAGAAATAATTATGAGGCGTGAATATTAGTTGTTGAATTTTTTACCTTTATTTTTTTAATTTTATTAATTACAGTTCATTCACTTTGTATCCCCTTTGTACCTACTTCCCTTCTCCCCTGCCAGCCCCACCCTCCCTCTTCCCCACCTGTGTCCTTCTCCCAGTCCACTGAAAAGGGAGGTTCTCATCTCTTTTCCTCTGATCCTACTCTATCAGGTCTCATCAGGAGTGGCTGCATTGTCTTCTTCTGTGGCCTAGTAAAGCTGCTTCCCCTTCAGGGGGAGGTGATCAAAGAGCAGGCCAATCATTTCCTGTCAGAGTCAGTCCCTGTCCCCATTACTATGGAGGCCACTTGGACACTGAACTGCCATATGCTACCTCTATGCAGGGGTTCCAGACCATCTCCATGAGTGGTCCTTGGCTAGAGTATCAGTTTCAGAAAAGACCCCTGTGCCCAGACTTTTAGGATCTGCCGCTGTCCTTGTGGAGCTCCTGTCCTCTCCAGGTCTTACTATCTCCCACTTCTTTCATATGATTCCCTGTACTCTGCCCAAAGTTTGGCTATGAGTCAAAAGGATGGAATCGGAGGAGGGAAAAAAAAAACAGGGAACAGGACAGGAGTCTACCACAGAGGGCCTCTGTAAGGCTCTATTCTGCAGGGTATTGAGGTAGATGTTGAGACTCATAGTTGCTGAAATTTTAAATGAGCTGGGATTCCCTCCTTAAGAACTAGAAACAAAAACATGTTCTCACTCATGTCAAGCTCTTAGTTCCAAATTTTCAAATATGAAGACTTATTATGCAGTACCTGCAGAAAGGAGGAAATCAAGAATGGACTATTGTCAGGGTAGGAGTCAGGGAACAAGAAAGAGGGGAATAGCAAGGGACAAATGATTTGATCAGGGAAACGGAAAAAAAAAACAGAAGGGCTCTAACTAGGGAGAAGAAGAAAGAGAAGGAGGGAAATGGATAAAATAACACTAAGAATGTCTAAATGTCATTAGAAAGCTTACTACTAACTACCTAAAATATAATCTAATAATAAATATGTCTTTGTAAATATATATGTATATATAGTTTAAATGAAAACTTTTCATCAGAACTGACAATGTGCCTTTTAAAAGCTAAAGACCATCTAACAAAACCTGAACACCGGGCATGGGAAACTCTCTTTTGAGTTGTTGGAAAGCATTGTGCAAGAGACTCCCAAAACATTACAGACTTTCTATTGCCTTTATTTGACCCTCAGAGGTGGAAAATAAATCCCTATTGAGGAAAACACCATATACTCCAGACACAGGGCACAGAATCCCTTGAGTTGGAACTGACCTGAATGCTCCTCCCTGAGGAGTAGCTTTCATGGTATGAGAAGGTGCCATGAAAGCTTCCAAAGGACAGATGCAACCAATAGTGCTACCCAAATATTTGATGCTACCCAAATATTGATACTCATGAACCATAACAACAACCTGCATCGTGTGATAGCCCTAGGAGTACAGTAGTAACACAAACAGTTTAACAGCAACCAACAACTTGCTAATTGGATTTTTAGGTTCCCCCTCCCCTCAATAAGAAAGAATTCATGTCTGGTACTGGAAACAGGTCTAGTGAAGTCATGGATCTTGGAGGAGAACGTACAACCTCCACTTTACTAAACCAGAGTAATTCCTAACTGTATTTTAAATATTTGTCGTTATACCCACAGCTAAGTAACCCTTCAGTGAGGCAACTTACATTTTGAAGCAGATGGAGACCATCACAGAAAACCACAGCCAATTAAATACCAAGTTGTGGAGCTCAGTTCCAATGGACACATCTACAAAATAACTCCCCTGCCTTAAGGTCAGGGAACACTACAAATGAAGGGGCTGAAAAATTGTAAGAGCCAGTGGAATAGGGAGTTTGCTATGAGACTGTGCTTCCTACTAATGTCAGAAACTATACCTACAAACTCTCAACAACAGGACTGCCTAAACAAACTGAACAAGGACAACAACAGAAGTGCTACAATGCATGGGGGCAAACCCAGAAGGCCTCAGCCCTGCTCACAAAACTGTAGCCAACTAATGAAAGCTGAAAGGGTAAGAAATAGCCTTCCCCAGGAAAGAGAACACCTGGAAAACATACATAAAAATAATAGTATACAAAGTGAGCATGTTATACTTATGTATTTAAGAATGTATATGTATATGCATATATGAATGTAACACCAATTGATAGAAAAAAGTGGACATGAATCTGAAAGAGAGCAGGGATGGATATATGGGAGATTTTTGGAAGGAGAAATAGAGAAGGGGAAATGCCACAATTATACTGTAATCTCTAAAATAAAGGAAATGATAAAAAAGGAAGCTGCCACAAAGTGCAAGTTTTACCCTTGAAGTCAGGGAGAGGAGAAGTGTGAGAGAACAACATGAATCATTTCATTCTGTGTGAAATGTTGATTAAATAATGGCTTAAAATTAAAAATAAATAAATAAAGAGACATGCAAACCTTCTGACTTGGTAACAATACTGAGTGGTCATGTACATGCTTTTGAATGGATTCAGTAGGTAGTATTTTATGTTGATTTATTTATGTGTATATGTAACAACAATGATGAATGAAGGAGGCCATTAATTTGGGAGGTGGATGTAGGACATGGAAGGGGTAGGAGGGAGGAAAGTGGAAGATGATATGATTATTTTTTACCTTCAACCTAGGCAGTTAATAGTAGATCCTACCCATTGTCAAGGTCAGTAAATTGGAGGCAATTCCTGCCTTACAAGGTTGTGGTGATGCTAAATAAAGTGTGAAGAGTGCAAGTACTTATGGACAACAAATTAGCTATCACCCGCTCCTGAGCCTCTATCCCAGCTTTAAAATCCATGCAAAAATCCATTCATATAGAACAAATGGCTCATTTTGAACTTGAATAATGTATTTTTAAATAATAGTTTCTTCCTGGGAGTATTAGACCCAGGGCCCTATTTGGTAATGAATTCTACAGTGACAGTTACATCAAAAGGAACAAAGTGGGAGGATGCCTAGAGTTGATATAGTCTAATCAATACAATTGTTGAACATGATGTCAAAATCAATAAAACACTCTGATGTGATTTCCATTGCCAATTGGATTCCTGATAATAACTGAAAATCCCCGAAGTCGAAATAGTTATTTTCAGCCAAATGTTGTTAGGGGCATCGGTCCCTATCTTCTAAGAAGCTTTTAGAAACAACTTAAAATCAAATCTTTTCTTGTACACAATTATCAAATACATCAATGAGAAGAAGGTCAGAAAGGGGCAGTTCTAGTATTGATGACCGCCATAACTGTAACAGGAGTTATTTTGAAGAAAAATTTCCAGCCAGTCAAACAGCAAACAAGAAGCACAATAACAGCTATTTCGATTAGAATGCCAAGACCCTTATTTTTGTGTTTACATAAGATTTCCAGTATAAAAATATGAAGAACAGGTAAAATCATGTATATAGAAGTAAATTTGCAAAACTGAAGAATAATTGAAAGGAACAGTTCATCAGACACAGGTCTGATAAATAGTGCATTTATAATTACAGAGTAAGTTGAAGAATAACAAAATGAGAAAGATGGAGACAGAAACTATACACAAATTTATGGAAAATTTTAATTATAGAAATTTTTGGTATTCTGTGTATGGTAACATAATAATTCCTTTAAAACTAACCTCAATTGTTATATTTGAGTTGTATTTGGAGAGGTGGTCCTAAACTTGGGAGTCAAATAACTTATTTAAACTCTCATGGGAACAAAATTTCTCATATAACTCATAGAGCTAAGAAAAAGTTTTAAGTTGTTAGATAGGACACTCTGATTTGAACCCATGTCTGTATGAAATGCCTACCACTTTTATTGTTCCCAGTAGATTCTGTCAGAGCTTAAAAGTTATTAGCTGAAAATCAGAATGATACTTATTTCTATTTGTACCAGATTAGGAAACAGATGTACAAGTGGACTAGGTAATAATTCTGGTAAAGGGGCTGTTGACCTTGGCATGAGAAAGACTATACAAAACGGGGAGTGCCTTTAACTACTAGCAGAGATTAGCCTTTACTTACCTTTGGTCTTCAAGTGAAAAAATGGTGAGGATTATGGGAAATAGGGATCAGGTGGTAAGATCTTCCATATTAATTGAGTGCAAGTAGGGATGCTAAAATGACTGACATTACCATTACTCTTCTCTCATCCTAACCTCATGAGAGTGTGTCCCATCTGGACACCTTCCAACACAGTCCATGTACATTCGAGTCTAGAAGAAAAAGTAAAGTACTCAAGACACTAGAGTAAAGTAATGAAAATGTGAGACTATGAAATACTCCGGAGAAGATATAATACTGCTTTTGACTGGATTTAAGGAACACCACATGAGATGGCACCCATAGTTAAAACATTCAAGAACCAGTCAGGCGTGGTGGTACACACCTGTAGTCCCAGCACTCAGGGAGGCAGAGGCAGGCAGATCTCTGAGTTCAAGGTCAGCCTATTCAACAAAGGTAGTCAAAGATAGCCAAGGCTATATAGAGAAACCTTGTCTCGACAAAACAAAAACAAAAAAGTCCCAAAACCTGAGATCAGGTTAGTCATGGGCCTAGAAGAAACCCAAAAACTATTATTCTGAAAAAAAAAATCATAGCAATAAAATGACTCCTAATGAGATACAGCTAGGCCCACCAATCTGTGCCTCATCCAACCCACATCAGATAAACATCTTGGAATAGATGGGATTTAATACAAAGATTTAATACACCCAACTGGACAGTGCACAGAAAGTGAGAGACTGAAGAGCACTCAGTCTTAGATGGGATGGTTCCAACCAACTCCTCCGCTCAAGGCTCAAGTATCCATGCAGAAGAGGAGGAGGGATGATTGTAAGAGCTGGAGGTGATGAATGACTCCAAAAACTCAGCTTCTTCCAAACACAACTGGACTGATGTACATATCATCTCATGGGGACTGCCAAAGCATGCAAGGGACCTGCCTGAGTTCAAACCAAACAGTGTCCCAGCACTGAGGGGAAAGTGGACACAACTTTGCCTTTAAGCAAGAAGCTATCTATAGTTGTCACCAGTTGACAAAGGGAAAATCAGTTCCTTTAACAGAGTGTTATAGGGCCTATCACCCACACTCCAGGGCATGCCACACACCCAGGACTGATTGGCTTACACAAACAAATGCCATGTTTTTTTTGTGTTTGTTTGTGTTTTTTTGGTGGTGATTTGTTGTTGTTGTTGTTGTTCTTTGTTTTGGTGTGTGTGTGTGAGAGAGAGAGAGAGACAGAGAGAGAGGAAAGATTTTGGGTTTTTTGGCATTTTTGTCTTATGGTTTGTTTGATATTTGTATGTATTGAATTTATTGTGCAGAGTTTTCTTTTCTAAAATTATATTATCTTTAAAATTATATTATCTTTAAATCTAGATATATTTTTGATCATATTCTTCATCTCTGCCAAGTCCTTCCAGGTTCTCTACCCATATCTACCCACTAAAGTTCATGCTCTTTCTCAAAAACAAATAAAAACCCAATACAACAATAAAACCTTTAAAAAAATAAGAAAAAATAAATAAAAGCACGATCCCCCAAACCAAAACTGTGCCCAAATAAAAGCACACAAAATAACAATTTCCATTATACACTAGTCAACTACTCCTAAACATGAATGAAGCCTGTCATGGAGTGGCTAATATCACTCCATTGGAGAAAAATGACTTATTCTCTTCCAGAAGGTAGATGTGACAGTTCATTTGTTGAGATTTATGCTGGTGGCTAAGTTTTCATTCATTCATGCATTTACTTGTTGATTTAAAGAAATATTAACAAAATAAAGTATAACAAGGTAAAACAAAAACTATCATTTTGGAGTTGGACAAGACAAACTACTAGAAGAAAAAGAGCCTAAAGAGAAGGCATGAGAAAAAGAGACCCACTCATTTGCATATTCAAGAATCCCTTAGAGGAGAGAGGGAGGGGAGGGAAGAGGAGATGGGGTTACAACAAAAATGTAAAGTGAATTTTAAAAAATTTAAATTTAAAAAATAAAATGAAATGAAACTGTAGCATATTGAGGTAGCCCTCAATGGGCTTACATAAGACACAGAAATTTTTGAGAATAAATTTTGGGAAAAAAAAAAAGAATCCCATAAAACACTAAACTGGAAACCATAATATATATTCAGAGGACCTGGTTCAAACTCATGCAGGCCCTGTGCATGCTGCTTCAGTCTCTATGAGTTTATATGAGATTTTCTTAGTTAATTCAGAGGGTCTTGTTTTCTTGGTGTTCTCCATCCATTCTAGCTCTTAAACTCTTTCTACCTCCTCTTCCTTCGGAATTCCACAAGCTCTGAGGTGAGGAATTTGATAGACATCCCATTTAGTGCTGAGTGTTCCATAGTCTTTAACTCTCTGCATAATACCTGGCTGTGGATCTCTGTATTTGTTCCCCTCTGCTACAGGAGGAGGCTTCTCCGATGATGGTTGAAGAGGGCACTGATATACGAATACAGCATAATATCATTAGGAGTCAGTTTATCCCTTCATTTTTTCCCCCTCATTTTCAGACCAGTGTTATTTGGTGTTTGGCTAGGGCCTTGGCCTAACTAGTTACACGTTCTCGACACTGAAGCAGTGTCAGCTGTGAGTTTGTGAGTTCCATCTTGCATAATTGGCCTTAAGTCAAATACAGGTACTGCTTGGTTACCCCCCAAGGTTTGTGCCACCATTGCTCCAGCATTTCTTGCAAGTAGTACACTATTTTAAAGAAAGGGTTTTTCACAGGCTTGGATGTTTACACTTCTCTAATGAAAGCTTGCAAAGCACCTTCCCATAGCAAAGATGCTGGAACCTAAGGGTGAAGGCTCTCTGCAGGCACCAGTTGACATCTCCAATGTAACTGTTGTATTCAGCAATGAAGGACTTGCTGTCAGTTTGTGGAGAGAAACTGGTGGTCTTGGCAACAATCTGGGTTATCTGGGGATTCCCATAGGGCTCCTTTGGTCAACAGCTCTATTAGATGTAACCAAATCCCAGTACTATAAGTTTCTTTGGGTGACAAGAGATGTCCAGCTGGAATTTTGTCTCCCCCATTATATACACATATATGTATCTGTGTGCATGCATGTACGTATGTATCTATTTTAGGAAGTTTCTACTGTATTAGGTTTTCATTACCCTTTAAAAACCCTTAATTTTAGCTGTCTCAAAAAAGCACATGAAATTGGGTATGGAGGAAGATGGGGAAGATCTTGGAGGAATTGGGGAAGAGGAAACATGATCAAAATATATATTGTATAAACTTTTTTAAATACAGTAAAATGTATACTTGAAATGTATACTTGAAAGGGCTGTAGCCCTTTCTCTCCCTCTCTATCCTCCCCCCCATCTCCTTCCTGCCCCCTTCGAGTCCACTGAGAGGGGGTGTCCTTCTCTCCTTCCATCTGGTCCTAGCTTATTAGGTATCTTCACAATGGTTGCAATGTCCATATCTGTGGCCTAGCAAGGCTGCTCCTCCCCCAGGGGGTGAGGGGGGAAGCTCAATGAGCCAGACATTGAGTTCCTGTCATAAACAATTCCTGTCCCCCTTACTAGGGAACCCACTTGGATACTGAGCTACCATAGGCTATGTCTGAGCAGGGGTTGTAGGTTATATCCATGCATGGTCCTTGGTTGGATAAACAGTCTCAGAGAAGACCCCTGTGCCCAAATATATTTGGACCTTGTGGGGCTCCCTATCCCCTCTAGGTTATACTAATTCCTCCTTCCTTCACATGATTCCCTACACTCTGCCGAAAGCTTGATTATGGGTCTCAGCATCTGCTTTGATACACTGCTAGGAAGAGTCTTTCAGGTACCTTTTGTGGGTAGGCTACTGTCCTGTTACTTGTTTTCTCCTTCTTCTAATGTCCATCCCCCTTGTCTTTTTAGATGAGGATTGATCATCTTACCCCTGGTCCTCTTTCTTGTTTATCTTCTTTAGGTGTACCTATTTTAGTATGTTTGTCCTATCTTATAGGTCTAGTACCCACTTACAAGTGAGTATATACCATGTATCTCTTTCTGCTCCTGGGATATCTCACTCAGGATGATTTTTTTCTAGATCCCACAATTTGCCTGCAAAATTCATGATTTCCGTGTTTTTAGTTGCTGAGTAGTATTCCATTGTGTAAAAGTACCACAATTACTGTATCCTCCATTGATGGACATCTGGGTTATTTCTGTTTCTGGCTATTACGAATAAAGCTGCTACAAACATGGTTGAGCAAATGTCCTTGTTGTGTACTTGAGCTTCTTTTGGATATATGCCTAGGAGTGGTATAGCTAGACCTTGAGGTAGCACTATTCCTAATTGTCTGAGAAAGCACCAGATTGATTTCCATAGTGGTTATACCAGTTTACATTCCCACCAGCAATGGAGGAGGGTTCCCCTTTCTCCACAGCCTCTTCAGCATGTGTTGTCCCTTGAGTTTTTGATCTTAGCCATTCTCATGAGTATAAGGTGAAATATCAGGGTCATTTGCATTTGCATCTCTCTGATGGCTAGGTATGTTGAACATCTCATTATGTGTTTCTCTGCCATTCTATATTCTTCTACAGAGAATTCTCTGTTTAGTTCCATAGCCCATTTTTTAATTGGTTTGCTTGAATTATTGCCTTTTAACTTCTTTAGTTCTTTATACATTCCAGAAATCAGCCCTCTGTCAGAGGTTGGGTTGGTGAAGATCCTTTCCCAATCTGTAGGCTGTTGTTTTGTTCTGACCACAGTGTCTTTTGCTTTACAGAAGCTTTTCTGTTTCATGAGGTCCCATTTATTGATTGTTGCTCTCAGGGCCTGTGCTGTTGGTGTTCTGTTCAGGAAGTTGTTTCCTGTACCTATGAGTTCTAGTCTCTTCCCCACTTTTTCTTCTAATTGATTTAGAGTATCTGGTTTTATATTGAGGTCTTTGATCCACGTGGACTTTAGTTTTGTGCAGGGTGATAAATATGGTTCTATTTTCATTTTTCTACATGTAGATGTCCAGTTGGACCAGCACCATTGTTGAAGATGCTGTCTTTTTTCCATTGAATGGTTTTGGCTTCTTTGTCAAAAATCAAGTATTCATAGGTGTGTGGGTTTACTTCTTCTATTCGGTTCCATTGATCCACCTTTCTGTTTCTATGCCAGTACCAAGCAGTTTTCATTACTATTGCTCTGTAGTACAACTTGAGATCAGGGAAGAAGATACCTCCAGCTGATCTGTTGTTGTACAGGATTGTTTTGGAAATTCTGGGTTTTTTGTTCCTCCATATGAAGTTGAGAATTTTTCTTTCAAGGTTTGTAAAGAATTGTGTTAGTATTTTGATAGGAATTGCATTGATTCTGTAGATTGCTTTTGGCAGAACGGCCATTTTCACTATATTAATCCTACTGATCCATGAGCACGGGAGATCTTTCCATCTTCTGATGTCTTCTTCAAAGACTTGAAGTTTTTTTCAAACAAGTCTTTCACCTGCTTGGTTAGAGTCACCCCAAGGTACTTTATGTTATTAGTGGCTATTGTGAAAGGTGTTGTTTCCCTAATTTCTTTCTTGGCCATTTTGCCTTGGGTATACAGGAGGGCTTCTGAATTTTTTGAGCTAATTTTGTATCCAGCCACTTTGCTGAAGGTGTTTATCAGCTGAAGGAGTTCTCTGGTTGAGTTTTTGGGGTCACTCAGGTATACTATCATATAGACTGTGAAAAGTGAAACTTTGACTTCTTCCTTTCCTATTTATATCGCCTTGATCTCCCTTACTTGTCTTATTGCTTTCGCTAGGACTTCAAGTATACTATATTGAAGAGATATGGGGAGAGTGCACAGCCTTGCCTTGTCCCTGATTTCAATGGGATTGTTTTAAGTTTCTCTTTGTTGTGTTTGATGTTGGCTATAGGCTTGTTGTATATTGCCTTTACTATGTTTAGGTATGTATGTGCCTTGTATCTCTGATCGCTCCAAGACTTTAAACATGAATGGGTGTTGAACTTTGCCAAATGCTTTTTCGGCATCTAGGGAGATGACCATGTGGTTTTTCTCCTTAAGTTTGTTTATATGGTGGATTACATTGATGGATTTCTGTATAGTGAACCATACTTACATGGTTGGGATGAAGCCTGCTTGGTTATGGTGGATGATATCTTTGATGTGTTCTTGGATTCGGTTTGCAAGTATTTTATTGAGTATTTTTGCATCAATGTTCATAAGAGAGATCAGTCTGAAGTTCTCTTTTTTTTGTTGGATCTTTGTGTGGTTTAGGTATTAAGCTGACTGTGGCTTCATAGAATGAGTTTGGTAATGTTCCTTCTGTTTCTATTTTGTGGAATAATTTTGAGAGAATTGGAGTTAGCACTTCTTTGTAGGTGATTCAATTCTCAGTAGTCAAAAGGAACATTTATAACATCCCCACCAACACTCCGAAATCATAAAATAGAAGATAAAAAAGGATGTAAGAACCAGAAGAAGGAATAGAATGTTGTATAACTTTCTCCAGGCAATACATGGTTGCTGCCCTCATGAATTCATAAAGATAGTGTCATAGGACCCAACAATTCCCCAAGGTTGTATATCAGTCAATGCAATGGTTTGAAAAGTGAGGAAGAGGCATCTTCTTTAGTGATGTAGCCTGATGTAAATTGCCCATTCTATAAATAATTCCTCATCTATGATCCTGCAAACAACATTAATGAAACTTTGGAGCTAAACATACACAAAAAGAAGAAAGCAGAAGGGACAGGAATTGGGAAGAGGAAGAAAATGAGCAAGAGTAGAGGGTGAGAAAAAGAGTAATTGCAGATGACTGTTATAAAAAAATTCTGTATACGTGGAAATGTGATAATGAAACCTACAATATATTTCAAGAAACAGTTGTAACAAAAGACAGGAGTATGGTTTACAGCAGCCATAGAAGCTCTCCATCATCCTGATTGTCTCATTACTAATTAAGAATACTTGGAGTATGATTCCTGGACCATATGCACCCACTGCCTCATCTTCTGCATATATTTAATGCGCAGTAGAGCAACTACCTACTATGCTGAGACAACCTAATATGCATTACAGAGTTCTCTAATGTGTTCACAACCGAAATGAGTGTTTCCTCCTAAGGAATCTAGAGCTCAGGTTTCACATGCTATAAGGAAAAATGGCTCCCCATTCAGCTTTCTCCTCTGAGGAGACATAGCTTTAACTGTATGGTACCTCTCCTGAATGTTCCTCTTCCTAAAACCACAGACAAGGAAGATTCATCCAAAATACTTCCCCAAAATAATATCACACTGCTGTCTTGGTGTTCAGAATACCTAAATCTTTATTTGAGCTTTGGAAAATGAATCCATGATTGTGGATACTGCTTAAGTCAGTAGGCAGAATGTTCATTTTGGTCCTGGCCAGTCATTTCAAGAGTAAATATTGTCATAAGAATAAATGAGAACATCTCCATTCAATCAGAAGGGCTCTAAAAAAAAGCAATGAAAAAAACACATTATTCCCACATGGACACATTAGTAAGTACTTTATTATACAAAACACTCAAAAATCCAAAGTGAGGTAAAATATTTATAAAAATTCTATTGGTTTCTTTAGGTGTATAGTTTTTAGTAGGTTTATCCTATATTATATATCTATATGAGTAAGTATATACCGTGTGCATCTTTCTGCTTCTGGGATAGCTCACTCAGGATGATCTTTTCCAGATCCCACCATTTACCTGCAAATTTCATGATTTCCTTGTTTTTTATTGCTGAGTAATATTGCATTGTATAGATATACCACAATTTGTGCATCCATTCCTCCACTGAGGGGCATCTGGGTTGTTTTCAGCTTCTGGCTATTACAAATAAAGCTGCTACAAACATGGTTGAGCAAATGTCCTTATTGTGTACTTGAGACTCTTTTGGGTATATGCCTAGGAGAGGTATAGCTGGATCTTGAAGAAGTGCTATTCCTAGATGTCTGAGAAAGCGCCAGATTGATTTACAGAGTGGTTGTAAAATTTACATTCCCACCAGCAGTGGAGGAGAGTTCCCCTTTCTCCACAACCTCTCCAGCTCTTGAGTTTTTGATCTAGAAGGAGGACTCTTGCTAAAATGCTCAACTCCTATCCAGAAAGGCAAAGAGGATGGACATCAGAAGAAGGAGAAAAGAGGGAACAAGTCAGGAGCCTGACACAGAGGCCCTCTGAAAGGCTCTGCCCTGCAGACTATCAAAGCAGATGCTGAGACTTATGGGCAACATATGGGCAGAGTGCAGAAAATCTTATGGAAGAAGTGGGAAACAGTAAAATCTGGAAAGGATAGGAACTCCACAAGGAGAGCAACAGAACCAAAAAATCTGAGCACAGGGGTCTTTCCTGAGACTGATACTCCAACCAAGAACTATGCATGGAGATAACCTAAGACCCGTGCACAGATGTAGCCCATGGCAGTTCAGTATCCAAGTGGGTTCCATTGTAATAGGAACAGGGACTGTCTCTGACATGAACTGATTGGCCTGCTTTTTAATTACCTCCCTCTGAGGGGGAAGCAGCATTACCAGGCCACAGAAGAAGACAATGCAGCCACTCCTGATGAGACCTAATTGACTAGGATCAGAAGGAAGGAAAAGAAGACCTCCCCTATCAGTGGACTTGGGGAGGGGCATGCATGCAGAGGGTGAAGAAAGGGAGGGATTGGGACGGGAGGAGGGAGGGAACCACAGGGAGGATACAAAGTGAATAAAATATAATTAATAAAGAATTAAAAAATTTTATACTGAAAAAAATAAAAAAGAGAAAATGAAAAAATTCTATTGGTTATTATTAAAATACTTCTATAAGTATTTTCTTTAGGGGGGCAGAGGGAGTTTTGAGACAGGGTTTCTCTGTGTAACCTTGGCTGTCCTGGACTCACTCTGTAGACCAGACTGCCCTTGAACTCACAATGATACACCTGCCTCTTCCTCCCTGAATGCTGGGATTAAAGGCATGCCCCACTGTGTCCAGATAGTATTTACTTCCTTAACATAATATTTATTTAGCAATGCAATCAATTACCTGGTGTGTTGTATGCTTTCAAAATCATGCTTTTCTTAGCAATCACATACTCTCACATCTATAAATCAAGCCTCTGACCTTTTCTTATAAAGTAGAGGAATTTCTTTTATTTGTGTAATGCTTTATCCTCACAGCAAAAGAAGAAGGATGCTGTCATCAAAATACGGATCATGGGGGTGTGAGGGGATGGGAGGATGACAGTAACTTCTACTTTCCCTTTGACCAGAAAAATAGTCATTGTCCAGTTGAGAGCCATTTAGTTTCTGTTTTTATAGCTGTGTAGGTAAATAGAGTTTATGTTTTCTTTTCAACCAAAGATATATTCTTAAAAACAATATGTATTAAAGAACAAAGTCATTAATTTTCGTGTCATCATATATAAAGCTTGTATTAAGTATTAAGCGTGGGTTATAGGCAACATATTTTGAACATATTTCCCTTTCCCCAACTCCTCTCAGATCCTCCCTACCTCCCCAAATTCATTCACTCTCTCTTTCTCTCTTGCTCTTTCTCAAAAATGAACAGAGAAAATAAAAATAAGTCAATAAAAATAAGTCCTGTAATCCCAGGACCCGAGGAGGCATAGTCAGGCATATCTCTGTGAGTTTGAGTCCACCCTGGTGTACAAAGTGAGTCCAGGACAGCCAAGATTATACAGAGAAACCCTGTCTTAAAACCAAACAAACAGACAGACAGAAAGACAGACAACGACAACAACAAAACCAAGCCAAACCAACCAAGCAAACAAACAGAAACAGGAAAAAAAAGTTTTGTTTTCTTAAATTAGTGTTTGTTTTGTCTGTTTATAATCTTTTGTAAATCTGAGAATCCATCCAAACATGTTTAGTAAATATATAGACAGATAACAACTGTAGATGGAGAAAGGTGAGTAAACCATTAACTTCCGGAGATATACACTATACCCTGAAATATGGAACTATAGCTTTTGTACATAGAATAGTTTAACCCATTAACTTTCATGAATTCGCCACGTTTTATTGTCAGCCATTAATTTATATGTGCTCAATTACTTATTGGCTTATTTTATTTTACCAATCATACACTGTAAAATATTGTTGTTCTTTGTGGTTAGTTTAGGTGTGAGGTTTCACACATTCCTTCATATGACATTTGATGCCATTGAGTATTAATTGTCATGTAAAGTAAAAAATCCGTAAGATCAAGAAATGAAAAAGTTTTTAAAAAGGAAAATTTCAAATTAGAAGTCAGCAAGTTGGAAACACCAAGTAGAGAATAGAAATGAGTGTCAAATTAGGTCATCTAGTATACCCCTGGAAAAGGTCTCGCAGACCAGCAGGTGTGCGCGCCATCAGCCCAGAGACCTGCACTGTACCAACTATTCCTCACAGACAGAACTATGCGCCCGAGGACACCAGAGACTTGGAGTCACTGTTGGGAGATATCCTCACAGGGAACGAAGCAAAGGGGACAGAGTTAGGCCACCCAGTATATCCCTGGAAAAGGTCCTGTAGACTGGCCCAACCCAGAGACTTGCTGTGCACCAGATAGCCTACTGTTACCAGGAGAGCAGTACTCACCTGTCACAGATTACCACTTGGGTACTGGGGCACAGAGCCCCAACCTCAGACCTACAAAAGCCCGGATCCCCGAAATCAATCCCCAGATACTGCTCCAAGGGGCAACCAGTTATCCCTAACAAAACTGACCAAACCAAGGGACACACAGGTTACAGCAGCAGCTCACTAAATTTACAGCAAGAAACCCAGAAGCAGGGCAGCTGCCTCCAGGACTTCTCCGGGTGAGAGGAGAGCCCTCTCGACTAACAAGGACCACAGTTACCACTCAGGTCTCTATGCCTGAGGAACTGTGGCAACTCCTGAAAAACACCGGCCGTCCAGTGACTATACCCAAAAAGCTGAGGAAGCTTCCTTGATGAAACACCATCTTCCTCCCAAGGGGATTCTCTCCATCATAGGATCCCAGGATCCACCAGAAACTACCTCCAAACACCTAAGATAACCCAATGGGAGAGGCCAGCATAAAAGCTAAATGAACAAAAGACAGAGCAATTTGGCATCTCCAGATCCCAGTTATCCAGGGGCAAGTAGCCCTGGACACCCCAGCATAATTGAAATTCAAGAAGATGACCTAACATCTATGCTCATGAAGAGGAAAGAAATAAAATACATAAAGACCTAGAGGAAGATAAAAACAAACAGATTATGGCTATCCTTAAAGAAATACAGAAAGAAAAAAAAAACAGATTATGGCCATCCATAAAGAAATAGAAGAAGATAAAGAAAAACAGATTATGGCCATCCATGAAGAAATACAGGAAGATGCAGCCAAACAGTTTGTGGCCTTTAGAGAGGAAATACTTACATCACTTAAAGAAATAAAAGAAACAGAAGATTGTTCAAACAAACAGCTGAAGGAATTGAAGGAAAATACAGTCAGACAGGTGAAGGAAAAAAAAATAATGGCTTAAGAACTAAAGATAGAATTGAAAAAATTAAAAGAAAACACAAATGGAGGAAATTGTGGAGAGAAAGAACGTAGGGAAGAAAACAAGAACTACAGAGGTTAGCATAAACAATAGACTACAAGAGATGGAAGAAAGAATCTCAGGTGTGGAATATACAGTGGAAGAAATCGATGTATATGTCAAAGAAAATGTTAAATCTAAAAAATTCTTGACACAGACCGTCCAAGAAATTCAAGACAACATAAAAAGACAAAACCTAAGAATAATAGGAATAGAGGAAAAAGAAGATTCCCTCCTCCAAGGCCCAGAAAATATTTCAACAAAATCATTGAAGAAAATTTCCCCAACTTAAAGGAGAGGCCAAAAAGAATACAAGAGGCCTACAGAACACCCAATAAATTAGACCAGAAAAGAAAATCCTCCCGCCACATAATAATCAAGACAGTAAGTATAGAGAACAAAGGAAAAATACTAAAAGCTGCAAGGGAAAAAGGCCAAGTAACATATAATGGCAAACTCATTAGAATCACAGCTGACTTCAACAGAGACTATGAAAGCCAGAAGGGCCTGGACGGATGTCATGCAGACCCTAAGAGAACAAAGATGTCAGCCCAGGCTACTATACCCAGCAAAACTCTCAGTCCACATAGACAGAGAAAACAAGATATTCAATGACAAAACAAATTTCAAAAATACCTAGACATAAATCCTGCATTACAGAAGACACTAAAAGGAAAAATACAACCCAAGAAAACTAGTTACTTTCAAGGAAACACAGGAAATAATTAACCCTACTACAGTAAAACAAAAAACAACCAAGCACACAACCTTATGACCACAGCCAACATCAAAATCAAAGGATCTAACAGCCACTGGTCATTAATCTCTCTCAACATCAATGGACTCAATTCTCCAATAAAAAGACACAGACTAACAGAATGGATGCATAACCAAGACCCAGCAATCTCTTGCATACAAGAAAAAACACCTAAGTCACAAAGATAGATATTACCTGAGGATAAAGGGTTGGAAGACAGCTTTCCAAGCAAATGGACCCAAGAAGCAAGCAGGAGTAGCCATTCTAATATCTGATTAAATAGAATTTCAAGCAAAATTAATCAAAAGAGATGAGGAAGGACACTTCATACTCACCAAAAGAAAATTCGACCAGGAAGACATCACAATCCTGAACATCTATGCCCCAAATACAAGGGCACCCACATTTGTAAAAGAAACATTGATAAAACTTAAATCACACATAGATCCCCACACATTAATAGTGGGAGACTTCAACACTCCACTCTCAACAAAGGACAGGTCAACAAAACAAAAATTAAACAAAGAAACAATAACTCTGACAGAGGTCATGAATCAAATGGACCTCACAGACATTTACAGGACCTTACACCCAAACACAAAAGAATTTACCTTCTTCTCAGCATTTCATGGAACCTTCTCCAAAATAGACTATATAGTTGGTCACAAAGCAAGCCTCAACAGATACAAGAAGATTGAAATAATCCCTTGGATCCTATCTGATCACCATGGAATAAAGCTGGACCTCAACAACAACAGAAATAGCAAAAAGCCTACACACACATGGAAACTGAACAACTTGCTACTAAATGGCAGCTGGGTCAGGGAAGAAATAAAGTAAGAAATTAAGGTCTTCCTAGAATTCAATGAAAATGAAGACACAACATACCCAAACTTATGGGACACAATGAAAGCAGTGCTAAGAGGAAAGTTCATAGCACTAAGTGCCTTCAAGAAGAAATTCCAGACAGCTCATTCAAGCAACTTAATGGCTCACCTAAAAACCCTAGAAAAACAAGAAGCAGACACACCAAAAAGGAGTAGATGGCTGGAAATAATCAACTCAGGGCTGAAAACAATCAATTAGAAATAAATAAAACAATTCAAAGAATCAATGAAATCAAGAGCTGGTTCTTTGAGAAAATCAACAAGATAGACAAACCTTTAGCCAAGTTAACTAAAAGGCAGAGAGACACCATCCAAATCAACAAAATCAGAAATTAAAAGGGGGACATAACTACAGACACTGAGGAAATCCAAACAATCATTAGGACTTACTTCAAAAGTCTATATGCCACAACATTTGAAAATCTAAATGTAATGGACATTTTTCTTGATCGATTCCACTTAACGAAACTGAATCAAGACCAGGTAAATCAATTATATAGTCCTATATCCCCCAAGGAAATAGAAGCAGCCATCGAAAGTCTCCCATCCAAAAAAAAAAAAAAAATGAGGCCCAAGACCACATGGTTTCAGCACAGAATTCTACCAGACCTTCAAAGAAGAACTAACTCTAGTTCTCTTCAAACTATTCCACAAAATAGAGACAGAAGGAACACTACCAAACTCATTTATGAAGCCACAGTTACCTTGGTACCTAAACCTCACAAAGACCCAACAAAGAAAGAGTATTTCAGGCCATTCTGCCTTATAAACATTGATGCAAAAATACTCAATAAAATACTTGCAAACTGAATACAAGCAAAGATACCATCCATTATGACCAAGTAGGCTTCATCCCAGGTATGCAGGGGTGGTTCAATATATGAAAATCCATCAATGTGATCCACCATAACAAACTGAAAGAAAAAAAAAAAACACATGAAAATCTCCTTAGATGCTGAAAAGGCATTTGAGAAAATCCAACATCCATTCATGTTTAAAGTATTGGAGAGATCAGGGATACAAGGCACGTATCTAAACATTGTAAAGGTAATATACAACAAGCCTATAGTCAACATCAAACTAAACGGAGAGAAATTTAAGCAATCCTACTGAAATCAGGGACAAGGCATGGCTGTTCACTCTCTCCATATCTCTTCAACATAGTTCTGGAAGTCCTTGCTAGAGCAATAAGACGGTTGGAGGAGATCAAGGAGATACAAATTGGAAAGAAAGAAGTAAAATTATCACTATTTTCAGATGATATGATAGTATACCTGAGTGAGCCCTAAAATTCTACCAGGGAACTCCTAGAGCTGATAAACACCTTCAGCAAAGTGGCCGGATAAAAAATTAACTCAAAAAAATCAGTAGCCATCCTGTATACAAAAGACAAAAGGGCTGAAAAAGAAATTAAGGAAACAACATCCTTCACAATAGCCACACATTTGTACCTTGGTGTAACCCTAACCAAGCAAGTCAAAGACTTGTATGAAAAAAATTCCAAGTCTCTGAAGAAAGAATTAGAAGAAGATATGAGAAGATAGAAAGATCTCCCATGCTCATGGTTTGGCAAGATTAACATAGTAAAAATGGCCATCTTACCAAAAGCAATCTACAGATTCAATGTGATTCCCATCAAATTACCAACAGAATTCTTTACAGACCTGGAAAGAAAAATTCTCAACTTCATATGGAATAACAAGAAACCCAGAATTGCTAAAACAATTCTCTACAATAAAAGATCTTCTGGAGGTATCTCCATTCCTGATCTTAAGCTGTACTATAGAGCAACAGTAATAAAAACTGTAATAAAAAAAATCGAAACGACTCTGAAATTTCACCTGGCATAGAAACAGAATGGTGGATCAATGTAACCAAACAGAAGACCCAGAAATAAACCAACAAACATATGGACATGTGATCTTTGACAAAGATGATAAAACCATACAATGGAAAAAAAGACAGCATCTCCAACAAATGGTGCTGGTCTAACTGGATGTCTACATGTAGAAAAATGAAAATAGATCCATAATTATCACCCTGCACAAAACTAAAGTCCAAGTGGATCAAAGACCTCAACAAAAAACCTGACACATTAAATCGGTTAGAAGAAAAAGTGGGGAAGATCCTAGAACTCATTGGTACAGGAGACAACTTCCTGAACAGAACACCAACAGCACAGGCTCTAAGAGCAACAATCAATAAATGGGACCTCATGAAACTGAAAAGCTTCTGTAAAGCAAAGGACACCGTCATCAAAACAAAACGACAGCCTACAGATTGGGAAAGGATCTTCACCAAACCTTTTTCTGACAGAGGACTAATATCTAGTGTATATAAAGAACTAAAGAAGCTGAAAAGCAGCAAACTAAGTAATCCACTTAAAAAATGGGGAACAGCGCTAAACAGAGAATTCTCTGTAGAGGAATACCGAATGGCAGAGAAACACCTAAAGAAATGCTCAATGTCATTAGCCATTAGGGAAATGCAAATCAAAAGGACCCTGAGATTTCACCTTATACCCATCAGAATGGCCAAAATGAAAAACTCAAGTGACAACACACGCTGGAGAGGTTGTGGAGAAAGGGGAATCCTCCTCCACTGCTGGTGGGAATGTAAACTTGTACAACCAGCCTGGAAAGCAATCTGGATCTTTTTCAGACAACTAGGAATAGCACTTCCTCAAGACCCAGCCATACCACTCCTAGGCATATATCCAAAAGAGGCTCAAGTACACAACAAAGACATTTGCTCAACCGTGTTTATAGCAGCTTTATTTGTAATAGCCAGAAGCTGGAAACAACCCAGATGCCCCTCAATTGAAGAATGGATGCAGAAATTGTGTACATCTACACAATGGAATATTACTCAGCAATGAAAAATAAAGAAATCATGAAATTTGCAGGCAAATAATGGGACATAAAAAAGATTATCCTCTGCCATTCGATATTCCTCTGTCGAGAATTCTCTGTTTAGCTCTGTTCCCCATTTTTTAATTGGATTACTTTGCTGCTTTTCAGCTTCATTAGTTCTTTGTATATACTCAATATTAGTCCTCTGTCAGATAAAGGGTTAGTGAAGATTCTTTCCCAATCTGTAGGCAGGCGTTTTGTTTTGATGACAGTGTCCTTTGCTTTACAGAAGCTTTTCAGTTTCATGAGGTCCCATTTATTGATTGTTGCTCTTAGAGCCTGTGCTGTTGGTGTTCTGTTCAGGAAGTTGTCCCCTGTGCCAATGCTCATCCTCATTAGCCATCAGGGAAATGCAAATCAAAACGACCCTGAGATATCACCTTACACCCATCAGAATGGCCAAAATGAAAAACTCAAGGGACAACACATGCTGGAGAGGTTGTGGAGAAAGGGGAACCCTCCTCCACTGCTTCTGGGAATGTAAACTGGTTCAACCACTCTGGAAATCTATCTGGTGCTTTCTAAGACAATTAGGAATAGTGCTTCCTCAAGACCCAGCTATACCACTGCTAGGTATATACCCAAAGTTTGCTCAAGTACACAAAAGAGATATTTGCTCAACCATGTTTATAGCAGCTTTATTTGTAATAGCCAGAACCTGGAAACAACCCAGATGTCCATCAACGGAGAAATGGGTACAGAAATTGTGGTATTTTTACACAATGGAATACTACTCAGCAATCAAAAAGGAGGAAATCATGAAATTTGTAGGCAAATGGTGGGACCTAGAAAAGATCATCCTGAGTGAAATATCCCAGAAGGAGAAAGACAAACAGGGTATAGACTCACTTATATAGACCTATAAGATATGATAAACATAATGAAATCTATACACCTAAAAAAGATAATCAAGAGAGCAGACATGGGGTAAGATTATCAATCCTCGTTTTGAAAGACAGATGGGATGCACATTAAACATTGACAGGAGTCTACTGAGCGCATTTGAAAAACTCTAACTAGCAGTGTTTTCAAAGCAAAGACTCATGACCAAACCTTTGGCAGAGTACAGGGATTCATAAGAAAGAAAGGGAGTTAGTCTGATGGGGAAAGGATAGGAGCTCCACAAGGACCAAACATATCTGGGCACAGGGTCTTTTCTGAGACTGACATGCAACCAAGGACCATGTATGAATGTAACCTAGAACCTCTGCTCAGATGTAGCCTGTGGTAACTCAGTAACCAATTGGTTTCCCATAGTGAGGGGAACAAGGACTATTTCTAACAGGAACTCAATGACTGGCTCTTTGGCCTCCCCACCCCCCAAGGGAGGAGCAGTCCTGTTAGGCCACAGAGGAGAGCTTTGCAGCCAGTCCTGAAGATACCTGATAAAACAGGATCGGATGAATGGAGAGGAGGTTCCCCCTATCAGTGGACTTGGCAAGGGGCACAGTGGAGATGAGGGAGGGAGGGACTGGGAGGGAATGAGGGATCGGGACACGGCTGGGATACAGAGTTAATAAAATGTAACTGATAAGAAAAAAATAAAATTAATATATATATATTAATTATATATATATATATATATAGAATTAAAAAAAAAGATCATCCTGAGTGAGCTGTCCCAGAAGCAGAAAGATGCACAAGGTGTATACTTACTCATATAGCCACATAATATAGGATAAACCTACTAAAATCTGTACATCTAAAGAAACTAATCAAGAGAGAGGACTGTGACTAAAATGCTCAATCCCTATCCTGAAAGGCAAAGAGGATGGACATCAGAAGAAGAAGAAAACAGGAAACAAATTAGGAACCTGCCATAGAGGGCCTCTGAAAGGCTCTGCCCTGCAGCCTATCAAAGCAGATGCTAAGACTTATGGCCAACTGTTGGGCAGAGTAAATGGAATCTTGTGTAAGAAGTGGGAAATAGTAAGATCTGGAGAGGACAGGAACTCCACAAGGAGAGCAACAGAACAAAAAAATTTGAACACAGGGGTCTTCCCAGAGATTCATACTCCAACCAAGTACCAGGCATGGAGATATCCTAGAACTCCTGCACAGATGTAGCCCATAGCAGTTTAGTGTCCAAGTGGGTTACATAGTAATGGGAAGAGGGACTGCCTCTGACATAATCTGATTGGCCTGCTCTTTGATCACCTCCCCCTGAGGGGGGAGCAGCCTTACCAGGCCACAGAAGATGACAATGCAGCCATTCCTGATGAATTTTGATAGACTAAGATCAGATGGACGGAGAGGAGGACCTCCCCTCTCAATGGACTTGGGGAGGGGCATGAGTGAAGAAGAGGGAGGGAAGGTGGGATTTGGAGGTAGAGAGAACTATAGAAGCAGATCACACAGTGTCCATTTGGTGATGAAGAAGGTTTTCAGAGTGGTCCACATCAGTAGAAGTGGTCAGAGCCTCCTGATGGTATGAGCCATCCTCAAGGTGAAGAATATAGTTCTCATTTTTTTTTTTTTTTTTGCTGGTAAAACAGTGCTGTGTGTCCTGTATGCCAGACCACTGTCTTGATGGTATGCTTCATTTATTTTTAAAAATAGTCTAGGTAAATCAGTTTCCTGCAGTGATGTTTAAATGCACTGCCATTTTGCAAATAAGGTTCACATGCTTGAGGCCTGGCAACCCTTCATATTATCCACTTAGACTAAATGGCTCATATGTAGAATGTCATTTCACATCCTCTTAGAATTTTATTGTTTTGAATTTTTGAATTGTGGAATTTGGTTCTTGAGTAAAACTTTATTTTTCCTTTTTTTATTAATTTACTCAATTTACATCTCGGTCATAGGCCCCTCCCTCCTCTTCACCAAGTACTACCCCATTCCCTCACTCCTTCTCACTTATTACTCAGAATAGGGGAGCCACCCCTACAGAGACACCAAATCTCATCTATTCACATGAGGGATGAGTCTTTCTCCCCTGTGGTCTGGTAGGGAAGTCCCATCAGGGGTAAGTAATCAAAAACAAGGCAATATAGAATGCGTAAGAGATATGCCCCACTCCCCATAATGGAACCACCTACAAAATATTTTTCAGGTTTAAAAAACTAGCACTGTTAGAAATATCCCAGAAGAAGTTCTATGTTATATCCATAGATGGTCCTTGGTTGAGTGTCAGTCTCAGAAAAGGCCCTGTGGGCAGGCTCTTTGTCCTCCCCCCCCCAGGGGAGGAGCAGTCCTGTTAGGCCACAGAGGAGGACTTTGCAGCCAGCCTTGAAGATACCTGATAAAACAGGGTCAAATGAAAGGGGAGGAGGTCCTCCCAATCAGTGGACTTGGAAAGGGGCAGGGAGGAGACCAGGGAGGGAGTTGGGGAAGGGGAGGGAATGAGGGAGCAGGATACAGCTGGGACACAGAGTTAACAAATTGTAATTAAAAATAAAAATAAAATTAAAAAAAATAAAAAAGAAAAAAAAAACTAGCACTTTTTTCCATTGTATGGTTTTGGCATCTTTGTCAAAAATCAATGTTCTTAAGTGTGTGGGTTCATTTCTGGGTCTTCTATTCAATTCCATCGATCCACCAGCCTGTTTCTATGCCAGTTCCATGCAGTTTTTATTATTGTTGCATCTTCAGATCAGAGATGGAGATACCTCCAGAAGATCTTTTATTGTAGAGGATTGTTTTAGCGATTCTGGGTTTCTTTTTTTTTTTTAATTATTTTTATTTATTTATATTATTTACAGTTTATTTACTTTGTAGCCCAGCTATAGCCTCTCCCTCATTCCCTCTAATCCCACCCTCCCTCCCTTGTCTCCTCCCTGCCCCTCTCTAAGTCCATTGATAGGGGAGGTCCTCCTCCCCTTCCATCTGACCCTCACTTATCTGGTCTCACCAGGTTTGGCTGCAATGTCCTCCTCTGTGGCCTAGCTAGGTTGTTCCTCCCACAGGGAGTAGGGAGGTCAAAGGGCTAACCACTGAGTTCATATCAGAGACAGTCCCTTTTCCCCTTACTAGGACACCCACTTGGATACTGAGCTGCCATGGGCTACATCAGAGCAGGGGTTCTAGGTTATATCCATGCATGGTCCTTGGTTGGAGAATCAATCTCAGACAAGACCCCTGTGCCCACATATATTTGGTCTTTGTGGACCTTCTGTCCTCTCCAGGTCTTACTAACTCTCCCTTCTTTAATATGATTCCCTGCACTCTGCCCAAAGTTTGGTTATGAGTCTCAACATCTGCTTTGATACATTGCTAGGTAGAGTCTTTCAGAGGCCCTCTATGGCAGGCTTCTGTCCTATTTCTTGTTTTCTCCTCCTTTCAATGTCCATCTCATTTGTCTTTGTGAGTGAGATTTGATCTTCTTACCCAGGATCCTCCATATTGTTTAGCTTCCTTAGGTGTACAGATTTTAGTATGTTTATCCTATCTTATAAGTCTAGTATCCACTTATAAGTGAGTATATACCATGTGTGTCTTTTTGCTTCTGAGATACCTCACTCAGGATGATATTTTCTAGGTCTAACCATTTGCCTGCAAATTTCTTGTTATTCCATATGAAGTTAAGAATTTTTCCTTCAAGGTCAGTAGAAAATTGTTTTGGTAATTTGATGGGAATTGCATTGAATCTGTAGATTGCTTTTTATAAGATGGTTATTTTTACTAAATTAATTCTGCCAAGCCATGAGCATGGGAGATCTTTCCATCTTCTGATACCTTTTCTATTTTTTTTCTTTAGAGACTGAAAGTTTTTTTTTTTTAGGTTTCTTTTTTTATTACTATTTTTATTATTTACACTTTATTCATTTTGTATCCCCCCCATAAGCCCCACCCTCCTCCTCTCCTTTCTGCATGCATGCCACTCCCCAAGTCCACTGATAGGGGAGGTTCTCCTCTCCTTTCTGATCTTAGTCTATCAGTTCTCATCAAAAGTGGCCTGGTAAGGCTGCTCCCCCCTCAGGGGGAGGTGATCAAAGAGCAGGCCAATCAGATTATGACAGAGGCAGTCCCTCTTTCCATTACTATGTAACCCACTTGGACACTGAACTGCCATGGGCTACATCTGTGCAGGGGTTCTAGGTTATCTCCACGAATAGTCCTTGGTTGGAGTATGAGTCTCTGGGAAGTTCCCTGTGTTCAAATTATCTTGTTCTGTTGCTCTGCTTGTAGAGTTCCCATCCCCTCCAGCTCTTACTATTTCCCACTTCTTACATAAAATTCCATTCACTCTGCCCATCAGTTGTCAATCAGGCTCAGCATCTGCTTTGACAGTCTATACTGCAGAGGCTTTCAGAGGCCCTCTGTGGCAGGTTCCAAGGTTGTTTCCTGTTTTCTTCTGGCTTTCAGAGGCCCTCTGTAGCAGGTTCCGAGGTTGTTTCCTATTTTCTTTTTCTTCTGATGTCCATCCTCTTTGCCTTCAGGATGGAGATTGAACATTTTAGTTAGGGTCCTCCCTTTTGCTTAGTTTGTTTAGATGTACAGATTTTAGTGGGTTTATTCTATGCTTTATGTATATATGAGTGAGTATATACCATGCATGTCTTTTTGCTTCTGGGACAACTCACTCAGGATGATCCTTTCCAGGTCCCACCATTTACCTGCAAATTTCAGGATTTCCTTATTTTTCATTGCTGAGTAATACTCCATTGTATAGATGTACCACAGTTTCTGCATCCATTCTTCAGTTGAGGGGCATCTGGGCTATTTCCAGCTTCTGGCTATTACAAATAAAGCTGCTATAAACATGGTTGAGCAAATGTCCTTATTGTGCACTTGAGCCTCTTTTGGGTATATGCCTAGGAGTTGTATGGCTGGATCCTGAGGAAGCGCTATTTTTAGTTATCTGAGAAAGAGCCAGATTGATTTCCAGAGTGGTTGTACAAGTTTACATTCCCACCAGCAGTGGAGAAGGGTTCCCCTTTCTCCACAACCTCTCCAGCATGTGTTGTCCCTTGAGTTTTTCATCTTGGCCATTCTGATGGGTGTAAGGTGAAATCTCAGGGTTGTTTTGATTTGCATTTCCCTAATGGCTAATGAGGTTGAGCATTTCTTTAAGTGCTTCTCTGCCATTTGATATTCCTCTAGAGAGAATTCTCTGTTTAGCTCTGTTCCCCATTTTTTAAGTGAATTACTTGGTTTGCTGCTTTTCAGCTTGTTTAGTTCTTAATATATATTGGATATGAGTCCTCTGTCAGATAAAGGGTTGGTGATGATTCTTTCCCAATCTGTAGGCAGTCGCTTTGTTTTGATGACGGTGTCCTTTGCTTTATAGAAGCTTTTCAATTTCATGAGGTTCCATTTATTGATTGTTGCTCTTAGAGCCTGTGCTGTTGGTGTTCTGTTCAGAAAGTTTTCTCCTGTACCAATGAGTTCTAGGGTATTCCCCACTCTGTTTTCTAGCTGATTTAATGTGTCTGGTTTTATATTGAGGTCTTTGATCCACTTGGACTTCAGTTTTGTGCAGGGTGATAAGTATGGATCTATTTTCATTTTTCTACATGTAGACATCCAGTTGGACCAGCACCATTTGTTGAAGATGCTATCTTTTTTCCATTGTATGGTTTTGGCATCTTTGTCAAAAATCAGGTGTCCGTAAGTGTGTGGGTTTATTTCTGGGTCTTCTGTTCGATTCCATTGATCCACCATTCTGTTTCTATGCCAGTACCATGCAGTTTTTATAACTGTTGCTCTATGGTACAGCTTGAGATCAGGGATGGAGATACCTCCAGAAGATCTTTTATTGTAGAGGATTGTTTTAGCAATTCTGGGTTTCTTGTTATTCCATATGAAGTTGAAAATTTTTCTTTCCAGGTCTGTAAAGAATTGTGTTGGCAATTTGATGGTAAATTGCCTTGGTATAACCCTAACCGAGCGAGACAAAGTCTTGTATGAAAAAAATTTCAAGTCTCTGAAGAAAGAATTAGAGGAAGATATGAGAAGATGGAAAGATCTCCCATGCTCATGGCTTGGCAGGATTAACATAGTAAAAATGGCCATCTTACCAAAAGTTTTTTTTTTTTTTAATACAAGTCTTGATTTGCTTGGTTAGAGTCACACCAAGGCACTTTATGTCCTTTGTGGCTTTTGTAAAAGATAGCATCTTCAACAAATGGTGCTGGTCTAACTGTATATCTACATGTAGAAAAATGCAAATAGATCCATTCTTATCACCCTGCACAAAAGTAAAGTCCAAGTGGATCAAAGACCCCAATATAAAACCAGACACACTAAACTGCTTAGAAGAAAAAGTGGGGAAGAGCCTTGAACTCATTGGCATATGAGACAACTTCCTGAACAGAACACCAACAGCACAGGCTCTAAGAGCAACAATCAATAAATGGGACCTCATGAAACTGAAAAGCTTCTGTAAAGCAAAGGACACTGTCATCAAAACAAAATGACTGCCTACAGATTGGGAAAGAATCTTCACTAACCTTTTATCTGACAGAGGACTAATATTGAGTATATACAAAGAACTAAAGAAGCTGAAAAGCAGCAAACCAAGTAATCCAGTTAAAAAATGGGGAACAGAGCTAAACAGAGAATTCTCGACAGGAATATCGAATGGCAGAGAAACACTTAAAGAAATGCTCATCCTCATTTGCCATCAGGGAAATGCAAATCAAAAAGACCCTGTGATATCACCTTACACCCATAAGAATGGCCAAGATGAAAAACACAATGGACAACACATGCTGGAGAGGTTGTGGAGAAAGGGGAACCCTCCTCCACTGCTGCTGGGAATGTAAAGTGGTACAACCACTCTGGAAATCTATCTGGTGCTTTCTAAGACAATTAGGAATAGTGCTTCCTCAAGACCCAGCTATACCACTACTAGGTATATACCCAAAGTTTGCTCAAGTACACAAAAGGGATATTTGCTCAACCATGTTTATAGCAGCTTTATTTGTAATAGCCAGAACCTGGAAACAACCCAGATGTCTATCAACGGAGGAATGGGTACAGAAATTGTGGTATTTTTACACAATGGAATATTACTCAGCAATGAAAAATAAGGAAATCATGAAATTTGCAGGCAAATGGTGGGACCTAGAAAAGATCATCCTGAGTGAAATATCCCAGAAGGAGAAAGACAAACACGGTATATACTCACTTATATAGACCTATAAGATGTGATAAACATAATGAAATCTGTATACCTAAAAAAGATAATCAAGAGAGCAGACATGGGGTAAGATCATCAATCCTCGTTTAGAAAGACAGATGGGATGTGCATTGAACCTATGACAGGAGTCTACTGAATGCATTTGAAAGACCCTAAGTAGCTGTGTTTTCAAAGCAAAGACACATGACCAAACCTTTGGCAGAGTACAGGAAGTCATAAGAAAGAAGGGGAGTTAGTCTGATGGGGAAAGGATAGGAGCTCCACAAGGACCAAATATATCTGGGCACAGGGTCTTTTCTGAGACTGACATTCAACCAAGGACCATGTATGAATGTAACCTAGATCCTCTGCTCAGATGTAGCCTGTGGTAGCTCAGTAACCAATTGGTTTCCCATAGTGAGGGGAACAAGGACTATTTCTAACAGGAACTCAATGACTGGCTCTTTGGGCTCCCCACCCCCCAAGGGAGGAGCAGTCCTGTTAGGCCACAGAGGAGAGCTTTGCAGCCAGTCCTGAAGATACCTGATAAAACAGGATCAGATGAATGGGGAGGAGGTCCCCCCTATCAGTGGACTTGGAAAGGGGCACGATGGAAAGGAGGGAGGGAGGAAGGGAGGGATTGGAAGGGAATGAGAGATCAGGACACAGCTGGGATACAGAGTTAATAAAATAAAAAAAATAATAAAGTTGAAAAGAAAGCAAAAAAAAAAATCATGTAATCCAATTAAAAATGGAGTACAGAGCTAAACAGAGAATTCTCAATAGAGGAATATAGAATGGCATAGAAACACTTACGGAAATGCTCAGCATCTTTAGTTTCAGGGAAATGCAAATCAAAATGAGCCTGAGATTTGACCTTATACTCATCAGAATGGCTAAGATCAAGAACTTAAGTAACAACACATGTTGGAGAGGTTGTGGCGAAAGGGGAATCCTCCTCCATTGCTGGTGGCAATGTAAACTTGTACAACCCCTTTGAAATTCAATCTGGGGCTTTCTCAGACAATTAGGAATAGTGTTACCTCCAGATGCAGCTATACTGCATATATACTCTTAAGCATATACCCAAAAGATGCTCAAGTATACAACAGGACATTTGCTCAACCATGTTCATAGCAACTTTATTCGTAATAGCCAGAATTTGGAAACAAGTTGTCCCTCAATTGAGGAGTGGATACAGAAATTGTGGTACATTTACAAGTGGAATACTACTCAGGAATTAAAAACAAGGAAATCATGAAATTTGCAGGCAGGCAAATGGTGAGAACTAGTAAAGATCATCCTGAATGAGGTATCCTAGAAGCAGAAAGACACACATGGTATATACTCGCTTATAAGTGGATATTAGACCTATAATATAAGATAATCATACTAAAATCTGTACACCTAAAGAAGCTAAGCAAGGAGGATCCTGGGTAAGATGATCAGTCTCATTCAGAAAGGCAAATGGGACAGACATCAGAAGTGGGAGAAAACAGGGAACGGGACAGGAGCCTACCACAGAGGGCCTCTGAAAAACTCTACCTAGCAGTGTATCAATGTAGATGCTGAGACTCATAGCCAAACTTTGGGCAAGGTGCAGGGAATCTTATGAAAGAAGGAGGAGATAGAAAGTCCTGGAGGGAACAGGAGATTTGCCAGGAGAGCAACATAAACAAAAATCTGTGCACAGGGGTCTTTTCTGAGACTGATATTCCAACCAAGGACCATGCATGGAGATAACCTAGAACTCCTACTCAGATGTAGCCCATGCAGCTCAGGCTTCAAGTGGGTGTCCTAGTAAGAGGAGCAGGGATTGTCTCTGAGATGAACTCAGTGTGGGCTTTTTGACCTCCTCCCTCTGATAGGGGAGCAACCTTACCAGTCCACAAAGGAAGACAATGCAGACAGTCCTGATGAGACCTGATAAACTAGGGTCAAATGGAAGGGGAGGAAGTCCTCCACTATCAGTGGACTGGGGAAGGGGCATAGGAGATGAGGGAGGGAGGGGGCAGGATTGGAAGGGCATGAGGGTGGGGCTACAGCTAGGATACAAAGTGAATAAATTATAATAAATAAAAACTATTAAAAAAACTAGCAATTGAGACTAATGATGCCCAGAGCAGAAAGACATTTCGATGGATGCTATTGTCTGTTTAGAAGGATCAGTAACATTGAAAGGCAGTGCCTGTACATGAATGTGCAGGTGCAAGGAATCTTATGAAAGAAGGGGGAGATAGAAAGACCTGGAGGGGACAGGAGTTCCACAAGGAGAGCAACAGAACCAAAAAAATCTTTTCTGAGACTGATGCTCCAACCAAGAACCATACAGATAACCTAGAACCCTGCACAGATGTAGCCCATGGCAGCACAATCTCTAAGTGGGTTCCCTAGTCAGGGGAACAGTGGCTTTCTCTGACATGAACTCAGTGGCTGGCTCTTTGATCACCTCCCCACGTGGGGAGTGCAGCCTTACCAGGCCACAGAGGAAGACAAAGCAGACAGTCCTGATGAGACCTGATAGGCTAGCGTCAGATGGAAGGGTAAGAGGACCTCCCTTATCATTGGACTAGGTGAGGGTTTTGGGAGGAGAAGAGGGCAGAAGGGCAACATTGGGAGTGGTCGAGGAAGTGAGTTACATCTAGGATATAATGTGAATAAATTGTAATACATAAAAAATAAGTTAAAAAAATAAATAAAAGATAAAAAATTAAAAAAAAGACAACAACAAAAACAACAGCAACCATGTGTTCTTGTACCATCTCTCCCAGAGGTTGAGGAGACAGGCAAAAGCATCCTAGTAAGAGATGATTGCATGTTGCATTATTTTTCTGTGACAGAAGGCCTTGCTGGAGGTCAGAAAAATCATGGGCCAATTGGGTAGTTGAATCCAGACTCCCATCCTTAAGCATTTTTTTTGTGTGTGTGTGTGTGATTATTTAACTGTTCTTGGTGTTTTCGTCTAAGTGTTATCTGTTCCTATGAGAAGTAATGACCTAATTTGGTCATCCCTGTGAATGGGCATCCATCTCTCATTCTAGTCTTCTCTGTTCTTCTATCTTTGGTTCTTGGACTGCCCACTTTGTTAGCCTTCTACATGAACTTAAACAGCGTATCTTATACCTTAATAAAAACATATATCATTACATATATCTTTTGATGTTATGGAAGTGAAACAATTTCCATTAGGTCTGTTGATGTTTTTAAATAGAACTTATGTAAGGAGTCATTAGTCTCCAATTTCAACTCAAATTCATGGCTTAAGTGAGAACATTTCAGATTATTTTAGTTGACATTTCTGTTGCTCATTATAATTTTTAATGTTGACAGCCATGCCGCTCTCAGTATCATTTCACATAACACCTCTCTAATTTTCCACCCAAAATACTTTGTCTTCAGTTATCTTTTATTGTGTCATATCCCAGTAGTTTTCAGCTGCAACTTGATTTTTTTAATTTTTTAGCTTGATTCACATTACTTTTTACCTTTTAAGTAACAGAACCGACTTCAACTAAAATTCAAGTTTAATCAAATTATTATTATTATTTAATCAAATAATTTGGTTAGCCTATATACTTTCGATCTTTTTATTTTTTTTTATCTAGTAACACTTCCTCCTTCTTGCTCCAACATGCATTATTCTTTCCTTCTATTCTTTTAAGTTTTTTTGTTTGTTTGTTTACTGTTTTTGTTGAGAAACACTTTTTTCTCTGGTTTTGGTTTACGTTCAAGCTTATATGTAGTTTCTCATAATGTTTTGCTTGTGTGTCCTCTTCATTTCCCTAGTCATTCCCCATTAGGGCATCTCAGAACCAATAAACATGTGAAACTCCTCTGTGCTTCACAGACTACATTGAACACAAAACACACCTCAGTAAAAATGATACACCTATCTCTCCTTTCGGAACAAAGTGAGATATGTGGAAATATAAAATAATTAGAAAATATCATCCACGATCAATCCCATAAAAAAGGGTAAAGCAAAATGTGGGAGAGGGCAATCAGAAATTGTATAGCATAGTCAAAATGTTTACTACATGTGAAAGAAAAGAATGTAAAAATATGGCATGTAAAGAAAAACCACATGTGCTAAATATCCATGACATAAGGCCATTTGGAATAGATGTTCAGCTTAAATCAACCTGTCTGTATGGTTCATCATAAGAATCTGAGGTCCACACCATTTACTAGAAAACAGGTTGTGGTCTCTCCATTGTCTTGCCTTCTGTAGTCCCAGAACTAAAAATAATCTCAGTAATCTTCTGAAGGACGTAGCCCCTCCCCCTCCAGAGGGATACGGACCTGAGCAACTTTGAGGAAAACAATTTTAATTGCTCAGTCTTCCTCAAAATCAAGAAAAAAATGTAAGTACCTCCATACATTGACCTGCTTGGTATAATTCCTCTGGCAATGAAATTACCTTTGTGAGGAACACTAGAACCAGATGTTTTCAAACTGGGAAAGGACTTAGACGCTCCCCTCCCCAACATATCTACTTTCTACTGTGTAAGAGCTTTTAAAGCATTGTAACTTTTAAATTCACTGTCATTCCATTGAAAAGTTCTAATCCTGCTTGAAGGCCACATTTTTCATTACTGTGTCTATACAGAATATATGCTTTCATAGTTCAGTACGACATCTAAACGCTCTGTTATAGGTGGGCAGAAGGAACCTGAGCAGAGGTACATCCAAAGAGAAAGATGAAACTTAAGGACATGATAGAATTTCTGCTGAATGGGAGCATGTGCAAGTATGAGCCTTTAGTACAGAAGCCAGGGAGTCAAGAAGAAGTTATGAAGTGGAAGAAGCCTTTCCAAGATCATCTATTGGTCCAGGCCACTGGAGCAGCTTTGCTACGGGAAGAGAAGGGGTTCAGACTCCCACTTGGCAGAGTGGATAGCATAGATAACCACCTAGATTTATTCCTAAGGATGCATCTTGCTATCTAAGCCTTTCTGCTTGCTCCGTGTTCATGTACCATTGCTCTAGTGAAATGTACCCACTTTTCTGTTGCATACATGGTAATAACTGTATGTATTCATATACACAAGCTGGTTCCTTTCATTTGCTCAATACTTTAAATTCGTATATTGTAAACAAGGTGATGAAAGCAGTTCTGGGCCAGGTTTCTGATACTTCCACAGTCCTGTGGAAAACAGTCAAAGAAACTTAATAACAAACAAAACACCTAAAGATACTTTGTAAAATAGCCAAAAGACATGGGATTTCCATAAAGCAAAAACCCGAAAACCAACTTGTGGGGTCAAATCATATGCCATCCCAAGACCACATACATGCAGCAGGGAGCAACGAAAAGTAAGCCCACGGAAGAAGAGAAAGACTGTAAAGTAGCCAAAAGGCCCTCATCCGGGAGGGTAATGGCCCACATGGGCTAGCAGTTGAAACATGGGGGTGGTGGCTTACTGTAGCCATAGGTGAGTGAGTACTAGAGCCATTGGCAGATGAAAAGCACCTTGGAAAACCTGGCCTACTAGGGTTCTTTTGCAAAACAGACCTGCACCCTGAGGAAAATGGCTTCCAAATGGAGAAAGATACAAGATATTTGAGAAAGACCCAATCAAAGCAGGTCAAGAGCCAGAAGCCTTACACACTAAGATTGTCAGTCCCTCACAGAGAGTCTAGTTGTTGCTATCTTATCCCTTGGGTCACCAACAACCTAGGACTATGTCAGAAATGTGCTTTCCAGACTGTTGTCAGCTCTTTGCTTGCAAAAGCACATTCTTCCAATCAGTGCTATCTGTAACCACCATCACCTTGGTGATAGTAGCAAGTTAATTTTCCCTCGTATGTTCTCTGAAAGCTATAATTTAGATTTCTGCTTCACTGACATATTTTTGACCTGACCAGCACACTTTGTGGGCTTGAAGCTTTGTTTCCATCCCCAGGTCAGTTATACCCCAACTCCAAAACCATTAGGAAATAACAAGTGGCCTTAGATGGAAAACACTAGATCTGGCTTACTACCATGCTATTCTTTGTTCTCCATCTTCTTGTATCTGTTAGAAGGAGCCCAGGCTTATTTTTCCAAGTTTATTATATTTTATCTAGCATTTTAGGTACTCTTTGCCAGGAGGCATTTCTATGAATATTTACTCTGCCAAATTGCTTAACATGCAAATTGTGTTTATTTGCCGTTATGTATCCAGGAACATGGCTTTAAATAGATTCTCCTAAGTCAACATCGCAGTCAAGATCTCTCTGAACTCCAGACTCATCTAATTATTCTCAAGCCTGCTCCACATAGCCTTAGAATATCAATAAAAGGCAACTCTGAACCTCTGTTGTTTAGGCCGAAACCTTGTTATCATTCTAGCCTCTGTGTTCTATCTCCTATCCTGTCATCTCACACATTACATTGGAAGCCCTGCTGGTTCTGTCTTCTACAAATATCTAGAACATCTTTCATCATCTCTTGAACTATTGGCACCACAGTCAATCCTTATGTGAACTACTTCAACAAGTGTGCCTTGTTCTGTTCTTCCTACCCGAAACTTTCTTCTCAAGACATCCAGAATGATGGTTGAAGCACTCTGATTATGTTACTATGGCCTTAGGAAATATAATATGTGGTTGGCATATAAAGAAATGGGTTTCTCTGGGGCACTTTCGTGAATACCTATTTTCTTATTTTGTTCTTTTTCCCCTCTCCCCCACTACTTCATCTGTGCCCCCCTTCCTTTCCTATTGATTAATGTTGATCATAGGAACCAGAGAAGAGAGAGAAGCTCACCAAGATGCTAAGCCTTCCTTTTCCAAAGGAGCAGAGGGCTCAGTCTTCTTGGAAAAGCTTGACACCCAGTTATCTCACTCCAGTTATTTTATTCAAACATTATATAAGGTTATTTGGGGCTGGGAAATGTTCCAGCTACTAAAGTTATCTTGCCCTTGTTGCCCGTGAGAGCAGACAGCCCACACAAATGTCAGTCCCTTGTGGCCATGGCTATCCATAATGAAAAGTAAAAACTCCAGGTTTCTCAGGAGTGTCTTATGCCCAAGGTTGGTGCAACTGCAAACTCTCACATAGCACCAAGTCCAGATTCTCCAGAATGACAACATTTATTCAAGATTCAAACCATTGCAAAACAATTTTTCATCCCCTACTGATTAACCCAAACATAGCAAAGGCTTTGCTGAAACATTTCACTCAAAGCCAGACACAAAGGCTTTATTATACATTCCACTTAAAGCAAGACATAAAGGCTCTAATATACATCTCACTAGATCTTCCCCTTTCTAAATAGTGTCTCCCATTCTGCTTTTTGGCTGTGATGTGTATCTTTCCATGGATCAGCAGGGTTCATTTAGTTGATCTGAATAAATAAGTTGGTGATCCCTCTCTTTCTCTCATTGCTCCATGTGTATTCCTCTTGAAGTGTCCTAACTGGTCAAAGAGGATCTTCCTTGACAGAAAAGAACTATTCTTCAGTCAGGTGCATACTTGTAAGCCTCATACCCTTGCTAGAACTACCAAACTAGCTCATGTCATACCTTTTTTCAGAGTCCCCCGATAAATTTTGTGTTATATTTGTTTCTCTGGACTGTAATGTAAGCTTCACTAGGTTCCAGATATAATACTTGATTCTCTGATGTTTCCATAGAACATAGGAGGATATCTGACTGACCACAGGTGCTGTGCAAAGGATAGATGAATGACTGAATGACTGAGGAAGAAAATGTGTTATAAATAGATGCATTTCTTCTTTGTAAGTTGAAATAACACTGTGTAAAATCTTCACCTGACAGTATGGGTTTATAAACAAAAAAAAAAAAAACCCATTCTGCAATTGAAATTCACACTGTGAATTCAAAAATTTCAAACTGCATTACTGTTAAAATTGAATCAATAGCTTTCCTCATAAACCAGGGGTTCTCAATGCTTCTAATGCTGACAGACCCTTTAATACATTTTCTCATATTACAATGATCCCCCATCAAAATAAAATTATCTCCATTTCTATTTTATAACTGGAATTTCTGATAGGCAGGATATCTGATATGCAGCCCCTTTGAAGGGGTCCTTCAACTCCCAAAGGGATTGCAAAGCACAGGTTGAGAACCAGTGTCCTAGACCCATCACAATGCTACATTGGATTTCTTGGGTTAAATGTCTGCTGAGGACACACATGAGCATATACATCACTCCCTATGGACCATTTGTGAGGTGGGAGATCACCACAGTAAGGCTTCAATGATGTGTCCCTTATCTATGTGAGTGTAACTGCCTCCCCTTTCTCAATTGTCTTACTTTTAAACATCAAAATTGTGGGAGCTAACCTGGAGTATTAACCATGGCTTTTATTCTAAAATCATATCATTAGGTTATTTTTGGCTTTTACCATTTTCACTTTTCTTATCTGCTGGGAAATGATCACTGCCATTCTTTTGAAATATGTTGTCCTTATACGCAATGGCTGCTTGGAGAATGAATCAGGGTAGTATTTTTTGCTCTATTGATGTTTTGATCAAGAAATTATGGAGAAACTATACTCATGAAATCTCAACAATATGGCCACCTAAACAAGACCTACATAATGACAGTAAGAGTTAACATGCCAATGTGAATAAGGGAGATTTCACAATGCTCCTCCCCTAGATAACACAGCATGTATGTAATCAATGTCTGTGGAGAGAGAAACAATCAATTTTCTCTAGGAATAAGCTTCCTGAGAGGTTAATCAAATGCCAAGTCGGTAATCACAAACATGTGACACAGACTTATGAACAGTACTAAATGGAATATACATACATACAAGCATGTATATGCATATTATGTGAGTGTGTGTGTTGTACAAAATTCTCAAAAAAATGTGTTGAGTAAAATATAGGGAGAAACTTTCAGAACTGTAGCATTTTGGAGTTAAAAGAAAACTATACAGCTAGCCAGCCAACATGACTATCAAACTACCTGTGACTGTGACGGTGTAAGGGTCACGTTATGGAAGGCTGCATCATGTCGCCATGAAGGGAGTGTTTGGGGGGGTGTACATGAGACACTGTCATCAGGTAGGATTTTTTTTTTTTAGAGTGCTTTTCCTCTGATCTAGTAAAAGTTCATGCAGCTTGTGGTAGTTTATGGAAAATACAGATTCAATTTTCTGAAGATTCAAAGCAAATCAATCTTTATCTTCTATGCTTTCAACAAGGCACTCTGAAGACCTAATCTCCTGGCTTGTTATCAGAAATTCACTATATAGCCAAACACATCTTGAAAGACTTAAGATTCGTGAATGTTCTTCCCCATGAAAGAAAATTCATTACATTAGGCTTAATTTGAGTTACTTTAAATACATTTTTCTTGCCAGTTAATATCTGTAGTTATATTTTCAGAAACAATATCATTTTTAAAATAAAAAAATATTAGCGTTCTCTTTTTATTTGCTTTCAGTATTCCTCAATTAACTTTTACAAAAACTCAAATTATTTTAATTAATTGCTACCACGTTTTAGGGAAGCCAAATTATTCTTAGATGACTTTCTACATTTTATATTACACATGGTATAATATGAAGAACACTAAAATGCATAGTGTTATATTTTCTTTACTATTGCTTTTCACTGCCATAGTTTAGCAGCTATATTTTAATAGTGTTTTCACATACAAAATGTAGGACATCATTGAGTAGCACACATAACACTCTCAATATTTCTTAATTGGAGTTGAGAGACTTTGAAGTGAACTTCATACAGTAAAGTGTTGCATAACTGACCCTCTTCTCGCTTCTGCTGCTGAGACTCAACAAAGTGTCACATACCCTTTACCCTTTAGCAGACTTTTCCTAATGCCATTGAATATTGTGCATTGGACAGCTGATCTCATCACCGTTTTTTTTTTTTTTTTTTTTTTTTTGGCATATTAAGAGCCACTGTGAGCCCGTTAGCTTACAAAGTGTAAGTTCATACTATGTTTTGCCCATGGGCTGAGATTTTTTTCACTGTTAATGCTACAATGTTATTTAAAATTATTTTGACACAGTAAGACAATTTGAGCTGTAGGGTACAGAGAGAAGCTAAATCTTTGAGCTGTTTAGATGATGAAACATGGTTTTGATGACCTAAGTGTGCATTAGAGGGGCCTCTATTAACCATCTTCATTTACATGAGCTTCGCATCACTCTGTATACTTTCTCCTATTTAAGGCACATGGACATATTACTATGCTGTCTAAATTTCAGGGGAAAAATTATAACCTCATCTTCCTGTCATCTAACCAAGTTGATCTTTACTAATTCACTGAAAGGAAATATACACACATACACACAAATATATATACATATATATACACATACATACTATATACATACATACATACACAAATATATATGTATACGTGTCTCCATTCAGAGTCTATCTCTTTACCTAAAAACTGGCCTGTCCTCTTTTCATTTTCTTCATTCTCAATCTACGTTTGGCCATTGCAGCTACCTAGAAATATTTTATACCTTTCCAGCTTCGCCAAACCAGCAGTACTTTTCTCTACTAACACAAACAGTTCAGTTTCCAAATGAACCACTGTAGTCAGATGTTACATGCTGGTAGACTAATACCACATGATGCCCACACCAAAAGGTGAAACCAAGGAAAACATCTAGAGCTTGGCAGCTGGAGGAGATGATGGTTCCCTGAAGGAATGTGAGCTATTGAAAACGAAGGAATCCAGCCTCCTGTGTCTATTTCTTTATTTGTTTCAGGCAAATGATGTCTGAAAGTTGCCTAATACTTCCTTATTATGCCCATAGATCATTTACCCTGTGCTCTGTCAAATCCACTGACTGCTATAAACCCAGATCAAACAACGAAGTGAGCAGAGAAACCTGACTCTAGCAGCAGGCCTAGCAACATTGCCTCTGTCATAAATGACCCTGACATTTAGGGATTGACAAGTGTCAGTGAACCAAGACTTTAAATGTCTTCTTTGGTTTACAGTTAGTAGAATCCAGTCTCCATTTTCCTTTTGGATGGAGAAATAAGGCCATTTCCATGGTTACAAATGTCCATTTTCATAAGATCAAGGCAAGTGTGCATAAACAACCTCAGATTTAATAATGGCACACCTCAATCCAGTGTGTTATACAGTGTGTATAAGGTGTAAATGTATGAAGCATTTCTTAATAATTATTATATTCTCAAAGTGCATTTGGTAATGATTCTCCTTTTGTTTTTGTTTTTCTTTGTTTTTAAGACAGGGTCTTTCTATGTAGCTCTGAATTCATTCTGTGGACCAGGTTGGCCTCAGTGCCTGCCTCTGCCTCCCCAGTGCTGGGATTAAAGGCATGTGACACCATTGTCTGGTCAACTAATGCTTCTCTTTAATCTTCTTTCATGTAAATTTCTTTCATTATAGCAATAAAATATGTTGTAATTAAATGTTTTTAAAATACAAAGATAGTCATGAATTTCACATATTGGAAAGACTAATTTTCTTTACTATGGTAAGTTGATGGCTGCATTTTGGGCTCTAATTCTACCTAAAGAAAATCTATTATCTGGAAATGTATGTTTGTTACAAGTGAAAAACTTGTATGTAATGATCCATTAAAGACCTTTGCTCCCATCTTTGTGCGTCTCTATGTGTACTTCTACAACAAAATATGTGTGTGTGTGTGTGTGTGTATGCTTTGTGTGTGTATGTATATGTGTGCATGGGTGTATGTGTTTAGAAAAGGAGGCAGGCAGGAAAGAAATTACTATTTTAAGAAATACTTAAAAGACAATGGAAACTATATAAAACAGACAAACATAGATTGCCCCGTCTGTGGTCTTGCCACTCTAAATGTCCTCAGTCTTGTCTGATCTCAGAAGCTAAGCAGAATAGGTCTTTATCAGCACTTGGAAGAGAGAAATATCTTACTCTTTGGACATTTTTAACTTGGAAGTTTACAAGAATCTATTACAAAGAACTATCATTTTAGAAAACTTTAGCTAAAAATGTTAAAAGAAATGCTATCTCACATTTTTTCAGGTTATAGAAGTGACATCAGAGTAAGAGAAGAAGAGCATTCCACACCAGCCATGAGCATTTCCCAGGCACAACATACCTGGTGAGAAACTGTGGGCATCCCCAGGAAAGGGCCGTTAGGTTTTCTGGCCTGGGCCAACTTCTGCTGGCTTCTGTTACAGAAGTCGTCCTGCAGAAAGTACTCACGCACTCTGCCCAAAGTGTGGCTGTGAGTCCCAGCATCTGCTTCAATACCCTGCTGGGTAGAGTCTTTCAGAGGCCCTCTGTGGTAGGCTCCTGTCCTGTTCCCTGTTTTCACCTTCTTCCAATGTCCATCCCATTGCCTTTCTCAGTGAGGACTGGTCATCTTACCAGGGTCCTCCTTCTTGCTTACCGTCTTTAGGTGTACAGATTTTCGTATGTTTTTCTGCCAACATCCACGCCCGTGTCGCCATAGTAGCATAAGCTACAGGGCGGGGGATACGCTTTCTTCGGAAATTCGCCCCCTGGAAGGTCCCTGGCAGACTCATCCCACTTGGAAAAGAGACGTGTTCTGAGATTTCTATGCTTTTTCAGTTGTGGCTCTGGGGCTGGATTGATGAATTCTTTGATCTTTCTCTGTGACTCCTGAAACAGCACAACTAATTTTATAAAGAAATTTATTATTAGTAGATTATTAAAAGCTTTAATAAAAATAAAATGTAAAAGAAATAAATTTAAAAAAGTAATGAATTATATTTAGTATTAATAGGCATTAAGAATAGTGAAAAAATAATAGATTCCTTCTTAAGAAATAATAGCATGAGAGGTGAAGCTGGCGGGAGTTTCCCCTCCCTTCAGTACCTTGTTCCTAGGGAAGATCATAAATCTTAAGCAGAACATATGGGAGGATGGTTAACAAAGGTGTAGTTAGATTTTGATATAGAGAGGGACTTTGGCAGGCATCTGACTTAGCTCCTGACTTTCCTCTTCACTGGTTAGCAATAATGAAACTACATTTGAGGTTCCTTTTTCTTTGTTTGCTCTGATCAAAAAGTTTTTAGGCCAAGATTTCTTGTGGGCACTGCTTTATGTTTGACTGCATTTTGAGTTAAAATGTAAACTTTGTATTCTTGGTAAAAAGTCTAAATGTTCTGAAAAGTGGGCAATTTTAAGGTGCCTTTTGTGGAATCATTATAAAAATACTAGCTTGATTTCAGTAAAGTTGCAGCAAAGTCAAAACCATCAAGGTGTCTCTGTCTGTCAATTCATCGCCAAAACCGTGTCTTTCTGTCCAAAGCCTTGTTCTCCCATGGATGACGGGAGCCCGACTGGGCCAGTCCGTGGCATTTTTCCTATATTATATGTCTAATATCCACTTATAAGTGTGTATTTCTGTTTCTGGGATACCTCACTCAGGATGATCTTTTATACCATTTGCCTGCAAAACTTGGGCAGAATACAGAGAATCTTATGAAAGAAGGGGGAGATAGAAAGACGTGGAGGAGGCAGGAGCTCCACAAGTAGAGCAACAAAAACAAAAAAAATATGGGCATAGGGGTACTTTCTGAGACTGATACTACAACCAAGGACCATGCATAAAGACAACCTAGAAAACCTGCAAAGATGTAGCCCACGGCAGCTTAGTCTCTAAGTGGGTTGGTTCCCTAGTAGGGGAAACAGGAACTGTCTTTGATTTGAACTCAGTAGCTGGCTCTTTGGTTACCTCCCCCTGAGGGGGGAGCAGCCTTGCCTCCTCCTCTGTGGAGGAGAACATTGCAGCTAGTCCTAATGAGACCTGATAGGCTAGGGTCAGAGAGAAGGGTAGGATGATTTCCCCTTTCAGTGGGCTGGAAAGGAGCATGGGAGGAGATGAGGGAGAGATTGGGGACTTGGGAGGGAATGAGGGAATGGGCAAAGCTGGGATACAAAATGAATAAACTGTAATTAATATAAAAAATAAATAAAATTTAAAAAAAGGAAAAAATATTGCTGATGCTGGAGTCTGCGCAGAGATTAACAACCAATGGTAGGCTCTGAGATGGTGTGGAGGAACCTGATTGGTTGCCCAAAGCTATGTAATGTACTTCCTCTTCTGGAATAAATGAGTCTGCATCTAATCGCCTTTGATTTTCATTCACCAAACTCCCGGTGTCTGTGTGATGATTCCATGCCTCTCACTCCCTTGGCCTGAATTCCCTGTCCTCACCTACAGGCTGTACCCTTGGGAGGAGGACCTGGAAAGAATGACCCTAGTCTTTCTTGAAATTAGCTTGACAGACTTTCTCAGGTCTGTACCTGCCACAACCAAGCCTACTTGGCATTTTAAAAATATATAAATTTATTTATTTTTATGTACATTGATGTTTTGCCTGTATGTATGCCTGTGTGAAGGTACCAGATCTTCTGGAACTGGAATTAGAGAGAGTTGTGAGCTGCCATGTGAGTGCTGGGAATCGAACCAGAGTCCTCTAAACCTCTGAGCCATCTCTTCAGCCCCCATTTGGCATTTTGTAAAGCTGGGACTTTATAAAGCTGTTGGTCAGAATCTTATTTATTAAGAATCAAAGTGAATAAAGTGTAATTAATAAAAGTAAAAAAAAAAATAGCTCTGCTTTCCATACAAACCACTCCTTTCCCTTGCACATCTGGCATAGCATCTCTCAATTGTCAAAAAACTCCAGTGGTATTCTCACCCTGAGAGCCACAAAACACTACTATATGCATTTTGTTGAACATTTTATGAAGGCATAAAAAGATTTTCCCAGAGAATTATTTGTTTGTTAACTTTTGATACCTACAAAACCTAGAAAATGAGACTCTTAAAGAGAGTTGATGTCTAGAATTTTTTCATCTTTCCTCACAGTTCTGAAGCTGAGTCACCAAAGGTATTGTTTTGAAATCCCTTTGCTGTATGTGGTAGAAATAAAGACCCTCTCTGCTACCCCAACTTCATATGAACTAAGCCCTCCTTCTTGCACTGACCTCTGGCCACAGTGAACTACTGTTTATGACAACATGACTTTATGTCTGCTGTGATTTCTGGCAGAAATGTCTACTCCCCACAGCTTCAGTTCAGTCCTGCTCATGGTAAACTCCTGCTGGTAACATAATCAAGGGCTAGAGAGGACCCTTTCTGGTGAGCTCTGATCTCATTCTCTGGTGAGCCAAGACTTACACAGGATCTAAGGAGCCACTGCTCCTACACACAGACCAGCACTCTCTGTAAACACCATCTTCCCCACAAGCACAGTGTGAAAAATCCCCGTCACATTAGTGGCCTTTACTATCTTACATACTCAATTATTTCCAGGTGTGAAACTCCCTGTCCCTTTACTATCTTACATACTTCATTATTTTCAGAGTCTCATCGTTGATATCCACAGTGTTAGATTTTTATCTTTTTGAATCTGATTCTCACAAATAGAATCTGGCCAACCTGACTTTTTTATTTCAAGATTTTCATCTTCCTAATTTTTTTTCCCTATTCCCTAAGTCTACCTAAGAGTAATTCTAATCATGGTGATGAAAATGATGTCAATTACCCAAGATTAAATTATATCACTTCTCAATCCCTAGGAATTCATGATCGACCGGTGAATGGCAGACTTTGGAGCTCCACTAAGGCTAAAATATGTGCTTTCTTCGGAGGCAGGTGTCCTTGTGTCATGGACTTACAGTAACTCCTTACAGCTGCGTGTCTGAACCTACATTTTAAAAATAAACATTTGATAGTCAATAAAGTACGCATCAGTTTAAATGTTTAATCCTTTAATAATGTGTTTAAAAATAAAACAAACATAGCAATTAGCTTGGAAAATAGGAGGAAATAAGAGAATTTATCATTTTGCCAAGCTCAATAAACTCACTTTTGATATGCCTAAGGCACCTTAATGATTCATCGGTAAGAAAACAGGGAACAAAGATCTGTGAAGGAGACAAAGTCCAGCCTCCTCCCTGCCTCCCCCCTTCCTCCACAAACCAGCAGGAAGCATCCCATTCGCCTGTGAAGGCTTTAGACTTTGGAGTCTACAGATGGAAACATATTTTATGAATATGTTAGAATGTTCAGTTATACATATTTCCGCTTGATGACTACTATATTTCTTGCACTCAACTGTAAGGATATGAAACAAAGGACTTACCAGCTATCAAGAGAGTGAAACATACATGCTCCGGGAGGTACCAAGTATATTTTGTATAAACAGCATGACAAGAACCATAGAGAGGCTAGTATAAGCATTACAGAAATTCAGAGAGGGCGAACTCAATTCTGCTTGACTATTGGGAACAGAGATTCCCAGAAAGCTACTTATTACAGTACTGACAGTCAGCCTGGCTTTGAGAGATGAATCACATTTCACCAGAAGCAAAGGCTGTGGGGATAATGCCAGACAGAACATAACCAAACAAAGGTCTAGGGAGAAAGTATTGGGCATAGGAAGTTGGTAGGGCTGGAATATGGGCACGTACAGCGCTAGGGGTAGAATTGCTAAGGCTGGGTTGGGAGAACTGTAAACCATTGGTTACCAGGCTCCAGAGTACTTGCCTCTGGATGTCATCAAGTGATGGAATCAAGACTTCTGTTTTAGGTATTTCAGAAACAGACCTCAGTTAATAGGAAAGACACTTCTCAATATGTTATCCTATGTCATGATGTCTCTCCATCCAGTTTGTAACTTAGGCCCCTGGAAACGCATAGGCTGTCTGTGGTTTGTTCTGTTTGTCCATATGGCTCATATAAGAGGACCAAGAACAGCTGATTTCTATGGCTCCAATCAAGTACAACCTATATCCAATAATCTACTTTGACTACATTACCTAAAGAGATTATTGTATTTGTGTCTGAGAAGTCCTCAATCTTTAGGTCAAGTCTTCAGTCTTTCATAAAAGTTAGGAGAGAAAATATAGACAACTTTTAAATAAAGGACAAAGTCTCTGTCTTTTGACACTTTGAATCTTTTTTTTTTTTTTTGCAATTGGTTTTTAAGACTGTAGGTACTTTCAGTTTTTCTATAGAGGTGGGAGATTTAAAAAGAACAAAAAGTCTCAACTGTTCAGTAATTCCCTCTTTTTAAAGTGACTTTAATATTGTTATTAGTATTAAATAATAATCACTAAGTTTCCCAAACAGGTCTGGCACAGGCTAGTCTCTGAACTTGCTATCCTCCTGCATCAGCCTCCAGACTACCACGGTTTGCAAGGATTACCACCAAGTGTGGCCATTTCTTCCTTCTCCATGAATAGAGCAAAGAAAATTTGGATTTTACCCACATGCCATTTACTGCTAAAGCCAGAAAAAAAAATGTCATGTCAGTATTGGTCACAGGCATTATATCTATGCCTTGTCAACAGCTATTCCAAAATCAATCTGTCATTTTGCCTTTGTGAGAATTGAAATAACTTCTTAATTCTATTTCAGCTATGGGTTTATTTCACTGTCTCTAATAGATAAATGATTCAGACACTGCAATTGTTTTCATCTTATCACACTGGGAATAAGAATGACAATACATGCTAATTCTAACACAATGAACATTTAAATGAGCAGGAAATTACAGGGTGACAGCACTTTATAAAGAGTTCATTCCTACCAGAGTTAATAAAAACTCAGAACATTTCTCTTTCATTTTATCACAGATTCATCAACACAAACAGTTTTTTTTAATCAATTTTGGCCAGCAGGCAGAGTACATATTGATTTATTCTATTTGGTATGGACATTTTAGAATCCTCCTGTAATTATTTCTGTTGCTTTGAAACAGGACACTATTGCTTACAGTGCATCACGAAGATAGTAAGACATTGCTATGTTTGGTGGTTATATTATAGCGGAAATAATCTGACCTCCATGCACTAAAAATAGCCTGCTTTAACAGAGTTCCTTGTAATTTCCTGAAAAGAAGATACTGCAACCACAGAATGTTGGGCCTGACAGAGAGAAAAGTACAGAAATGAACATGTCAACTTAGCAGAAGCCAACCAAGTGTGTTCCTTGGTCCTGGGCATTTTATGTATTTAGTATCTTTCATTTGAGGCACTACTGTAAGACTGACAGCATCCCCACTTGCTAATCAAGAATATGAAGCCAGAGAGGTTAAGAAATGTACTTAAGCGAGTGGGCAATATACTATATTTTATTTTTGTCAAAACTTTATGTGAGAGAGACATAATTTGTATATATGTGTTAAACATATACATACACACATACATACACATACATACACATACATGACTGCATGCATACATACATGCATACGTATATACATGCATTGATTCTGAATTAAGGCTTGACTTCTTAGACAGGGTAAAAGACAGTAGGATACACATAAACGATAAAGCATCTTGAAAGTTGAAGAGCTCAAGGTTGTTTTTTTTCTCTCTCTCTTAACCTGTGTTTACTTGCCTCAATACAGAGTCTCACTATACATCCCTGGCTGGTCTACAACTTGCTATGTGGAGCAGAATGGTCTAAAGTTCACAGCGATCCTCCTGCCTCTCTCCCCCAAAAGGCTTGGACAACAGACCTTGTCCACCAAGCCTGACTAGAAAATCTTGACTCGACACCACCATGTCAACAGCTGGAAAGTGAAGAGATTTTTACAAGTGAAAAGTCTGAAAAATACGAAGACAGAAGCAAGACTGAGCGTCTCGGGTTTTCTCACAAGCTGTGGTTAGACATGTGTTGCCTTCGGTGTGCTAGGCTCAGCGGTCTGTGAAACACCCCCTGGGAGACTCTCCGTGACTCCCCCACTGGGATGCAGGAGAGCTACACACCTGATGAAGAGAGTTGGGTTCTGCAGTTCTTCACTCTGCTGACAGTGACGCTCCCTGGCATTTCGTCACTACAGCTAAATATTTACAAGAAGTTTCACTGCTCTCTAAGGCTTAGGGCCTTTGAGCTGAATTTGTGTCTACTTTATCCATTATATATATTTCTACAAAGCTTTTATTTCAAAAAGCCAAACTGACTTTTTGTTTATAGTATGTACTACTGTCCTCAAGTGGGTAGCTCATGGACCAGATATTAAGATAATAATTATCTCCGCATAATAAATCCACAAACAAAACCACATAATAATGTACTTTCAAAGCTCAGGTGGATCTTAGAACCCATCGTAATACTCTCATTGCTGTCATTGCCTCCTTGAGGAACTTCTAAGTGTATTTGACTATATTTTTAATTTGTAAGTTTCTTCCTTGGGAGCTGACTTAAGATACAGACAGGAAGGTAAATGCTTCTACAGGGAGGAAAGAAACCACAGTCTCAATGTTATTCAAAGTCAGAAGCTGCTTAAAACAAAATGTGTGTGAAAATCTGGCTTTCTCTGTCACTTCTCTAGCACTATCCCAAGCTTCCGCTTTCCTGATGACATCTCTACCATGTGCCTTCCCTCTGCTAATATCCCTGTGCAACGTTCCAAGTTAAACTGGGCTGTGAATTTTAACCAACACAGACAGTATCTTGCGCTTTGACATGGCCTTTAAACTATTTAATTTAATTTAATAGTGTGTTTAAATCCAATTCAGTGTGTTAAAATCCAATTCAGGATATTCATTCAGCCTGGAACGTTACTTATCAAACTGGATGGAACATTGTCATTCTCCAAATTACCCCCAAACAAAACCAGAATTTTAATCTTGTAATTGCCTTTTGAGTTATGTATGATTATACATGCATAGACCCACTAGGCACATAAAGCTCAATGATATTTTTGTGGACTTTCGGGTTCACTTTGCTTTGGGGGGGCATTTTTTGTCTTATTGCTATACTCATTTGTTTTTATTTTTGTGGGGAGGGTTGTGTGTTTTTTAGAGTTTTCTTTGTTTTTGGTTTTGTTTGTTTGGTTCCTTTGAAAGAAAGACAGTAAAAATAAACATAAAATTGGGTGGGTAGGGGAGTAAGGTGAGTTGAATTTATTCTACAAATTAATAATATCCTACATTAGCATTATCAATTATACAATGATAGATATATAACATATACATTTAAGCATATGTATGCCTATGTTTAAAGTACATAATGCTAGTCTTTAATTTTTTGAAAAGATTGTAATTCTCGGCACTTTTTGAAATTTAACAAACACGATGTTTTATTGCAGATGCAGCCCACTTAGCAGCACAGTGTAGAAAGATGATTAATAAAATTTTCTCCATCAATTAATCTCAGCACCCCAAAACATTGTTCTAAAATTCAAGACCAATCGTAATGAACTTGTTTCCTAGGGTAAAAACAGGGCCACAATCCGAATTCAGGTAAACATCTGCTAGTTTTAGAGAGTTGACCACTCACCCAGATTTGTACCAGTGTTCCATTTGTGCCAGAGTTGTTCCAATTTGAATGTTAAATGTATTAGTCACTCTAACATTTTATAATGAGCCTAATGGATACTTAAATGTATATATGTATATATATGTATATATATGTATATACACCTCTACATATGTATGCATATATATGAATATATATGCATACATATGTATATATGAATATGTGTATATGTATATATATGTATAGATATATGAATATGTGTATACGTATACACATAGGTATACACATATATGTATACACACATATACATATATACATACATATGGATATATATATATATACACATATATATTATACCATATAAAGACAAGCAGATAATGTTGCAGAAAATGGAAACATGACATTCTGCATCCACATGACATTGTTTTAGGAAAATTTTTCCTTTTATTTTTACTTTGCAAATAAATCTGTCATATCATTTTTTTAGAATTCAGTTAAATTGGAAACTTCTTTTTTATTTTAACCATTTTCTAACACCTTTGATAAATTTTCAGTTTAAAACATCCTGATAATTATAGATTAATGAAAACTGATACTACTTATAATCATATTGCATATAAAAGATGGCTGGGTATCTTTGTTCATAAAATAACTACAAGACAGAGGGGAGCCTGTTTCCTGCTGTTTAACCTACCATCATTACTGATAAAGTGCTCTCAAAGCAGAATCCTGGGCACCTGCATACTCCTAATGTTTCCAAAGATATGCATGCAGCTGTTTATGTAACCACTGCCTTAAGGTTGCACATTTACACTTCTCCTCGCACTTTTCCTATTACATAACTAAATCTCTCTCCTGGCTTGTATAGAGTATTAGTTACATTACATTTCTGCCTGATTTTCATTATTACAGAGTAAGACATGCTACATGATAAATTTTTAAAAGCCACTGAGTTTTAGATAAAATTATTTCTTATCTTAGATAAAATTTTTTCTTACCTTGTTCTTGGTTAAACTTTAAGAGTTGCCCACATGTCCTGGAAATTTTGTCTGGATTGTTTGCTAACACACAGAGAAGGATTAAGCAGACTCATTTACCCTGCTGACCCACAGGTTCTTTCAGTCTCAAAAGTCGTGAACTGAACTGGCTTTCCAATGGATTCCTCATTCCTCGCTCTCTCCTGTGTGCTGGGCACTGTGAGTTCATGTCTCACTTCCCCAGTTGGACCACCATCCTTACCTAGTGCGTCATATTCTCTTAGCAAGTATCTCTCCTCCTGTCTTGTCTTTCCAATTTTTATAGTGATTAGGAGAAACGTATAGCTTGGGTGATACTTGTCTATTGGCAAGTGAGATGGATTCTACCCAAAAGGAGACAAGGAGGTCTATAAAAAGATGTATGCTGGGAATTTCATGTAAGCAAACAAAATTTGTGACTCCACTAAGTTAGAAAAACAGTTATACAGAATGTAAGAATCTTAAACTATGTGTTATTGTTTTTACTTAAGTGAGTTTAACTATATTTTAAGAATATGATTAGATTTAGAGGACGTAATTCCAAGGAGCCAGCCAATTCTAATCAGAGTCACGTAGCCTCCATGGACACTAGCCAATCCCAATCGAGGTCACATAGCTGAGGGGTCTGGTGTCTAATGGCAGACCATCACAAACAGCCCTGATCTATTCTGATTGGACCTGGTTAATATTTGAATAAAGCTGGGGCTATCCTGACTCCATGACAGGCTCAGGTTTCTTGCTTGACAGAGCAGGCCTAACTCTGCATTCCTCAGAAATGAGATACCAGTTACAGGAAAAACCACAGAGAATGGGCAACCAATCAGGACATCTGGCCTGAGGAAGATAAGCTTGCTCAAGGCTGCTCAACTACCAGCTTGGACCAGTTTGGGCTGGTTTAGAAAGCCCCTAACTCCTGACTAAAATTCTAGCCAATCCTAAATACCTCTGTACCCACTGAGTCACTACTAGCCAATCAGCTTAAAGGTTACTTTACTACACTGGGAAAGCCTTTAAATTGAGCCTCTGAGCTCACTCCTGGGTCGCCATTTTGAAAAAGTTGGCCATCCTGGAATGCTAGAAACTTCTTTAGAATAAATGCTCTTTGCTTTTTTATACTACCCGAGTATGGGGTCTTCTTGCAGTGATTCGCAGATCCATAACAAGATGACTATCCTATATAAAATAGGGAGTGGTAAACTGTTTCTCCAGAGAGCAAATAAACAAATTTATCAGACTGTATATTCCAATCAATCTCTGGTACTTGGTCTTTGATATTTTGTTTGTTTTCTCATCACTTAAAATCCCAAAGGCCAGTACCATGCAGTTTTAGTATTGTTGCTCTATAGTACAGCTTGAGATCAGGGATGGAGATACCTCCTGAAGATCTTTTACTATAGAGAATTGTTTTAGCAATTCTGGGTTTCTTGTTGACACTGTCATCAGAACAAAACGACAGTCTACAGATTGGGAAAAGATCTTCACCAATCCTTTATCTGACAGAGGGCTAATATCCAGTATATATAAAGAACTAAAGAAGTTAAACACCAAAAAAACCAAGTTATCCAATTAAAAAATGGGGTACAGAGCTAAACAGAGAATTCTCTGCAGAGGAATATTGAATGGCAGAGAAACACTTAAAGAAATGTTCAACCTAATTAACCATCAGGGAAATGCAAATCAAAACGACCCTAAGATTTCACTTTACACCCATCAGAATGCCTAAAATCAAAAACTCAAGAAACAACACATGCTGGAGAGGTTGCGGAGAAAGAGGAACCCTCCTCCACTGCTGGTGGGAATGTAAACTTGTACAACCACTCTGGATATCAATTTGGCGCTTTCTCAGACAACTAGGAATAGCGCTTCGCTTCCTCAAGATCCAGCCATACCACTCCTAGGCACATACCCAAAAGAGGTGCAAGTACACAAAAAGGACATTTGCTCAACCATGTTTGTATCAGCCTTATTTGTAATAGCCAGAAGCTGGAAACAGCCCAGATGTCCATCAGCTGAAGAGTGGATGCAGAAATTGTGGTACATCTACACAATGGAGTATTACTCTGCAATGAAAAATAAGGAAATCATGCAATTTGCAGGTAAATGGTGGGACCTGGAAAGGATCATCCTGAGTGATCTGTCCCAGAAGCAGAAAGACACACACGGTATATACTCACTCATATAGACTCATAGGATAAACCTAAAATCTGTCCATCTAAAGAAACTAATCAAGAGAGAGGACTCTGACTAAAATGTTCAATCCCCATACCGAAAGGCAAAAAGGATGGACATCAGAAGAAGAAGAAAGCAGGAAACAATCTAGGAACCTGCCACAGAGGGCCTCTGAAAGACTCTGCCCTGCAGACTATCAAAGCAGATGCTGAGACTTTATGGCCAACTGTTGGGCAGAGTGCACAGAATCTTATGTAAGAAGTGGGAAATAGTAGGTTATGGAGAGGACAGGAACTCCACAATGAGAGCAACAGAACTAGAAGATTTGAACACAGGGGTCTTCCAGAGACCCATACTCCAACCAAGTACCAGGCATGGAGATAACCTAGAACCCCTGCACAGATGTAATCCATGGCAGTTTAGTGTCCAAGTGGGTTACATAGCAATGGGAAGAGGGACTGCCTCTGACATAATCTGATTGGCCTGCTCTTTGATCACCTCCCCCTGAGGGAGGAGCAGCCTTACCAGGCCACAGAAGATGACAATGCAGCCACTCCTGATGAGATCTGATAGACTAAGATCAGAAGGAAGGAGAGGAGGACCTCCCCTATCAGTGGACTTGGGGAGGAGCATGCATGCAGAGGGTGGAGAAAGGGAGGGATTGGGATGGGAGAAGGGAGGGAACCATGGGGGGGGATACAAAGTGAATAAAGTGTAATTAATAAAGAAAAAAAAGAGTAAAAAAAGAAAAAAAAAAAGCCCAAAGGCCAATGCCAGGTATGGTGGACCAGTCTTTTTTTTATTTTATTTTATTTTTTTCTTATCAGTTACATTTTATTAACTCTGTATCCCAGCCGTGTCCCAATCCCTCATTCCCTCCCAGTCCCTCCCTCCCTCCCTCATCTCCACCGTGCCCCTTGCCAAGTCCACTGATAGGGGGAACCTCCTCCCCATTCATCTGATCCTGTTTTATCAGGTATCCTCAGGACTGGCTGCAAAGCTCTCCTCTGTGGACTAACAGGACTGCTCCTCCCTTGGGGGGTGGGGAGGCCAAAGAGCCACTCATTGAGTTCCTGTTGGAAATAGTCCTTGTTCCCCTCACCATGGGAAACCAATTGGTTACTGAGTTTCCACAGGCTACATCTGAGCAGAGGTTCTAGGTTACATTCATACATGGTCCTTGGTTGCATGTCAGTCTCAGAAAAGACCCTGTGCCCAGATATCTTTGGTCCTTGTGGAGCTCCTATCCTTTCCTCATCAGACTAACTCCCCTTCTTTCTTATGATTCCCTGTACTCTGCCAAAGGTTTGGTCATGAGTCTTTGCTTTGAAAACACTGCTAGTTAGAGTTTTTCAAATGCACTCAGTAGACTCCTGTCAATGTTTAATGTGCATCCCATCTGTCTTTCAAAACGAGGATTGATAATCTTAGCCCATGTCCGCTCTCTTGATTATCTTTTTTAGGTGTATAGATTTCATTATGTTTATCATATCTTATAGGTCTATATAAGTGAGTATATACCGTGTTTGTCTTTCTCCTTCTGGGATATTTCACTCAGGATGATCTTTTCTAGATCCCACCATTTGCCTGCAAATTTCATGATTTCCTCCTTTTTGATTGCTGAGTAGTATTCCATTGTGTAAAAATACCACAATTTCTGTACCCATTCCTCCGTTGATGGACATCTGGGTTGTTTCCAGGTTCTGGCTATTACAAATAAAGCTGCTATAAACATGGTTGAGCAAATATCTCTTTTGTGTACTTGAGCAAACTTTGGGTATATACCTAGCAGTGGTATAGCTGGGTCTTGAGGAAGCACTATTCCTAATTGTCTTAGAAAGCGCCAGATAGATTTCCAGAGTGGTTGAACCAGTTTACATTCCCACCAGCAGTGGAGGAGGGTTCTCCTTTCTCCACAACCTCTCCAGCATGTGTTGTCCCTTGAGTTTTTTTATTTTGGCCATTCTGATGGGTGTAAGGTGATATCTCAGGGTCGTTTTGATTTGCATTTCCCTGATGGCTAATGAGGATGAGCATTTCTTTAAGTGTTTCTCTGCCATTCGATATTCCTCTGTCGAGAATTCTCTGTTTAGCTCTGTTCCCCATTTTTTAATTGGATTACTTGGTTTGCTGCTTTTCAGCTTCTTTAGTTCTTTGTATATACTCGATATTAGTCCTCTGTCAGATAAAGGGTTGGTGAAGATTCTTTCCCAATCTGTAGGCAGTCGTTTTGTTTTGATGACAGTGTCCTTTGCTTTACAGAAGCTTTTCAGTTTCATGAGGTCCCATTTATTGATTGTTGCTCTTAGAGCCTGTGCTGTTGGTGTTCTGTTCAGGAAGTTGTCTCCTCTGCCAATGAGTTCTAGGCTGTTCCCCACTTTTTCTTCTAACAGATTTAGAGTATCTGGTTTTATGTTGAGGTCTTTGATCCACTTGGACTTTAGTGTTGTGCAGGGTGATAAATATAGATCTATTTTCATTTTTCTGCATGTGGACATCCAGTTGGACCAGCACCATTTGTTGAAGATGTTGTCTTTTTTCCATTGAATGGTTTTGGCTTCTTTGTCAAAAATCGAGTAATCATAGGTGTGTGGGTTTATTTCTGGGTCTTCTATGCGGTTCCATTGATCCTCCTTTCTGTTTTTATGCCAATACCATGCAGTTTTTATTACTATTGCTCTGTAGTACAACTTGAGATCGGGGATGGACATACCTCCAGATGATCTGTTGTTGTACAGGATTGTTTTGGAGATTCTGGGTTTTTTGTTCCTCCATATGAAGCTGAGAATCTTTTTTTCAAGGTCTGTAAAGAATTGAGTTGGTATTTTGATGGGAATTGCATTGAATCTGTAGATTGCTTTTGGCAGGATGGCCATTTTCACAATGTTAATCCTACCAATCCATGAGCACGGGAGATCTTTCCATCTTCTGAGATCTTCTTCAATTTCTTTCTTCAGAGACTTGAAGTTTTTCTCAAACAGGGGTGGACCAGTCTTTTAATCACAGTACCAGGAAGTCAGAGGCAATAGGACTTTTGAGTTCAAGGCCACCCTGGTCTACAAAGCAAGATCCTGGACAGCCAGGGCTATACAGAAAATTTTCCTCAAAATAAAATAATAAAATAAAATGATGTAAAGTAAAATAAAATACAATAGTAAAATAAATAATTAAAAGTCTTAGTATCACAGTCACATAACAACAAGCTATATTTGTTCACAGTCTGTAGTCACTAGGATCCAGTCTAGAAAAACATGTCTTATACAAATATTCAAAATATAGGAGATCTTTGAGTATAGTATTATCCACATTCTCTTTTAATCTAGTACCTATGATTAAAGTCACATACATGCTCCATACTTGCTAGTATGACAATCATTGCTGGTTCTGTTCCTCTGAAGCATGCTCAGTAATGCAGACTCCAGGTTGTTGTTTTTCTTTTCTTTTCTTTTCTTTTCTTTTCTTTTCTTTTCTTTTCTTTTCTTTTCTTCTCTTTTCTTCTTAACCTTGGTGTTTCAGTAGGACTTCTTTATCATAAGATCATAGCACATTTTTGTAAGGAGCTTAAATTGTATATTAAGCAATAATAATATATACTTGATATCTTCCCTCTGTCTAAAAACTATATAAAATAGGATAAACATACTAAAATCTACAGTACTAAAGAAGGTAAACAACAAGGAGGACCCTAGGGAAGAAGCTTAATCCTCATTAAGAAGGGCAAGATAGACATCAGAAGTAAGAAAAGACAGGGAACAGGACAGGAGTGTACCACAGACGGCTTCTGATCAAGGTATCGAAGCAGAGGCTGAGACTCATAGCCAAACTTTGGGCAGAGTGCCGGGAATCTTATGGAAGAAAGGGAGATATAAAGACCTAAAGGGGACAGAAGCTCCACAAGGAGACCAACAGAACCAAAAATAATTGGTCTCAGGAGGTCCTGCAGCCATTGATGAATCAACCAAGGACCATATGTGGAGAGGACCTAGACCCTCTGCTCAGATGTAGCCCATGGGCAGCTCAGGCTCCACGTGGGTTCCCTAGTAAGAGGAGCAGGGACTGTCGCTGACAGACTCAGTGGCCAGCTCTTTGAACATCTCCCCCTGGCAAGATGACCTAACTAGGCCACAGAGAAAAATGATCCAGACAGTCCTGATAGACCTCATAGGCTAGAGTCAGACAATAGGGGAGGAGGACCTTTCCTATCAATAGATTATAGGAGGGATATGGTGGGGGGGAGAAGAAGGAAGGGTGGGACCTGGAGGAGATGAAGGAGGGAGCTACAGCCAGGATACAAAGTGAATACATTGTAATAAATAATAATAATAATAAAATTTAAAAAAGAAAAAAATTACAAACATATATAAGGTTATGCAGACAAGGCTAATTAGCTTGGATGGTTTTTGTTTTTTGGTTTGTTTTTTGCCAAATTAGGATACAAAGTTTTATCTTGGCTATATTAAAACGAACAAACGAACAAACAAACAACAAAACAAAACAGAACAGAACAGAACAAAATTTACACAGTTTGTTTATCCAGCCTATGAAAGACCAAGGACACAAATGCATGTAATATCATATTTTAACAACCACGACTTGGCAAAACTTATGGTAAAATGGTAAGTGGCGCATGTTTTGGCTTTGCAAGTGATGCAGCTTCTGCTGTGGCTTTGCAGTGCATAAACCAAAGCAGGGCTGACAAAATACAGATGAATATCACAGACTTGTTCCAATAAAATTTTATTTTAAAAAAAATTCATTAGGTCAAATTTCGCCAAGTGAGCACAGCTTTTTGGTTGGGCTCAGAACTACACCAGGATCTTTCAAACTTGGGTGTTATGAAGATTACCTGGGGATCTTGTCAAATAAACATCAAATCATTCCATCTAAGGCCTGAGATTCGCCCCTTGCATGTTCTCAAGTGTGGTTAATGCATCCATGGACTTTTTTTTTTATTTGAGTAGCAAATTTTCAGGTGACAATGGTACAATATCATGTAAAGCAAGGTTTGTAAGAAATGATGTCTCAAGACATGTTATTAGAAATTATCATTTCAAAGCACTTATTGAACAGATATTGAGGTAACCATTTTGCACTCAAAAATGTCAAAAAATACTGCAATAAAACAGGATTATTATTCTTTCTGTTTAAGCCAGAAACCCTTATGCCATTGTTTAGCTCTGACTCGATGTCATTTATCAAATCCAGGCACTCTTACCATCAAATTCTGTAATACTCTGAAGACTTGCCCCAAGCCCATCATTTTTATTTATTTTTATCAGAATCTACTCCCATCAACCAGTTAAGAATCTTAAGTGTTTAATTGGACTTCTGTAATCAACTCATATTCTATGTCACCAAATATGGTCAGTCTCTTTCAAGCCATTCTGAATATGTTGGTTAGAATAATCTTTTCAAAAGGTGTGACTGTTATTCTCAATTAACACTTAACTAGATTTGGAATCACCCAGGAGATACACCTACTGTTGTATCTGAGAGTTTCCAGAGAGGCTTAACTGAAGTAAGACCCATGCTTAAGGTGGAATACAGCATCCCATAGGCAGAGATGCTGGAGTGGCTAAGAAAGGGAAAATGAAATGAGCACTGTCCCCGTTCACTGCAACTGACTCATACTCCTGCTATCTCTCTTACCATGATGGACTAGATTCCCTTCATCTCTGTGAGCTAAACTATGGGTTCTCTTCAAGTTGCTTTCATCAGATTTTTCTCACAGTAATAGGAAAAGTAACCCTACAAAGATAAAGAGGATCATGTTTCTCTACTGCTTTAAAATGGCTCCAGTGCCACATTGAATAGAAGCCATACCTCTAATGATGACATGGAAAGGATATAGAACACCTGGCCTCTGTCTACCTCTCAAACCTTTTCACTCAGTTGCCCAGACTCTCTGAGCTCTTTGATCTCCTGAAATGCACTAATTATTTTATCATTTAAGGATCATTAATTATTTGTTATAATTTACCATTTGTTTGTTTGTTAATTAATTTATTTTTTTCGTGTATGGTTGTTTTCCCTGCATGCATTTCTGTGTACCGCTTGTGTGTCTCCTGCCTGGGGAGGCCAGAAGAGGTTGCCAAGTCTTCTGCAACTGAAGTTACATATAGTTGGGAGCCATCACGTGGATGCTAAAAAACAGTGCCTGATCTGCATGAACGACAGGGGTTCTGTGTCACCAAGCCCTGTGTGTGTCTCTTTCTCTCTTACCATTTAAATATTCAATATGGTGTTCTTTTGCATTTCTAAGTGCCTTCCTCACATTTTCTTGCATTTTGATCGTTCTGGGACCTTTTAAAAGGAATCAGTTTTTTGTTGTTGTTATTTATACTTTGTTAGTAATCAACCCATAAAGGTCAGACCTTGCACATTTAAGACAGTGTATTGCCTCTGTGAAAATGAGAGGTTTCTTGACAAGTCTAGACCAAAATGGTTTTTAATATCTCAACACATCAACTGTCAACACAGTAAATTGGATAGTATTTTTTTTCCAAAATTTGACAACACAACTTCAACTTCAAGAGTTGCAATTATATCAACAGTATGTTTTGCAGCAATAGAAACAACAGATCACCTGTCTCTGCAATCACTTGAACAAAAATATGGAAAAATCCAGCACACCTTATTAGAAGATAATGAGTCAGTTTAAATTCAAAATTCAAGCTGTTTAAAATACTATTTTAAGTACTCAGAGCATCCTCTTGTTTTTCTCCCAGCACATCTCATTTGCTTCCTCCTCAACACCACATCAAGAGTTTGTGGGGTTTGTGTACTGCTTGTCCTCCCAAGCAAATTTCACAAAAGCAGAGAGAAGGCTTTTGAAACATGGCACACCTGTAATATTTCTTAAATGAGTACTTTTTAATAAAGCTCAGAGCAGACTGTTTTCTAGTCTCTCTGTGAGAAAACATCTGCTTGTTTGTTCTTGATATTGCTTCACAAGCTCATAGAGTTATGGATTATACACAGGAGACAGAGGATAGGAGTTGTAGTAAGTATCTCATTTGCCACACACAAAACTCTAGAATATTGCATATCATCATCAACTCCACTTTATGAGTGAAGAAACAGAGACTGGGGTCATTTACCTTGATTATGAGTATTGTGTCCAATACATACCCTGTAAACTCCTGTATGATACTATGTCATCACACAAGTGGCTGAGCCTTCTTCAGTAGGTCACTCAAAAATTCATTAGATTTTTAACTCATCATTATTTACAAATTATTTACAAGTACTGTAGAGAATCTCATTTTTACATAAAGTATCAACTGTGTACTATATTTCTTCTTTGCATGTTGGCTTGTCATTCTTTAATTGTTCTCCGGTACCTTGAAATATACAGTGTACATGTCCCATGAAAGCAAGTGTGTTGAGTTATCCATACTAGACTCAGAGTATGTTAACAGATATAACATGCTATTAGAGTATATCTTTTATTTATACTGTGACTGTGATTTGTCTGAGTGATCACATGCCTCATTGGTCCTCTTTCTTTTTTTTTTCATTTTACAGTGATTTTTATTATTTTCTTATTATTTTTTAGCTTTTATTAATTATACTTTATTCACTTTGTATCCCCCTATAAGCTCCTACCTCCTCCCCTCCCAATCTCACCTGCCCTCCCCCTTCTTCACACATGCCCCTCCTCAAGTCCACTGATATGGGAGGTCCCCCTCTCCTTCCTTCTGATCTTAGTCTATCAGATCTCATCAGGAGTAGCTGTACTGTCATCTTCTGTGGCCTGGTAAGACTGCTCCCCCCCTCAGGGGGAGGTGATCAAAGAACAGGCCAATCAGTTTATGTCAGAGGCAGTCCCTCTTCCCATTACAATGGAACCCACTTGGACACTAAACTGCCATGGGCTATATCTGTGCAGGGGTCTTAGGTTATCTCCATGCATAGTTCTTGGTTGGAGTATCAGTCTCAGGAAAGACCCCTGTGCTCAGATTTTTTGGTTCTGTTGCTCTCCTTGTGGAGTTCCTGTCCTCTCCAGATTTTACTGTTTCCCACTTCTTACATAAGATTCCATGCACTTTGCCCAACAGTTGGCCATAAGTCTCAGCATCTGCTTTGATAGTCTGCAGGGCAGAGCCTTTCAGAGGCCCTCTGTGGCAGGTTCCTAACTTGTTTCCTGTTTTCTTCTTCTTCTGGTGTCCATCCTCTTTGTCTTTCAGGATGGGGATTGAGCGTTTTAATCAGGGTCCTCTCTCTTGATTAGTTTCTTTAGATGTACAGATTTTAGTATGTTTATCCTATATTATATGTCTATATGAGTGAGTATATACCATGTGTGTCTTTCTGCTTCTAAGACAGCTACATGTAGAAATATACAAATAGATCCATACTTATCACCCTGCACAAAACTAAAGTCCAAGTGGATCAAAGACCTCAACATAAACCCTGACACATTAAATCAGTTAGAAGAAAAAGTGGGGAAGACCCTAGAACTCATTGGTACAGGAGACAACTTCCTGAACAGAACACCAACAGCACAGGCTCTAAGAGCAACAATCAATAAATGGGACCTCATGAAACTGAAAAGCTTCTGTAAAGCAAAGGACACCGTCATCAAAACAAAATGACAGCCTACAGACTGGGAAAGGATCTTCACCAAACCTGTTTCTGACAGAGGGCTAATATCCAGTATATACAAAGAACTAAAGAAGCTGAAAAGCAGCAAACCAAGTAATCCAATTAAAAAAAAATGGGGAACAGAGCTAAACAGAGAATTCTCTGCAGAGGAATATCGAATGGCAGAGAAACACTTAAAGAAATGCTCAATGTCATTAGCCATTACAGAAATGCAAATCAAAACGACCCTGAGATTTCACCTTACACACATCAGAATAGTCTTTTTTTTCTAACCATCTCTCTTGAAGAAAAGCTCATTCTTAATGTGTAATACTTCTACTGTTGACAAGAAAAAGATCTCTGAGTTAAGGAAAGAATTTAAACTATTTGTGTGTGTGGGGGGGGTGTGTGTGTGTCAGAACATAAACACATCCACTAAACCTAATGAAACTAAATCCTTGACTTGAACAGTGAAAATGCTAGCTCTTTAACACCTGTGTATTTTGGAAACCTTGCTTTTAACAAAGCAATCAGTGCTTTGAGAGACATTAAAGAAAAGTAAAGCTATTTAAGATTTTGTGGCTTTCTGTTTTGGCTTCGCTTTTTGCTATATAGACATGAATGAGACTCTTGGGTCAGAAGCCCTGAAAAGAAGAAAGCAAATGCCTGAATTTCATCAGGCTGAAATTGTTCTCTGTGAAGTCATGTTGCTAAGTTAACAGTCAAGACTCCCCTGGGCAGAGGCTGTTTTGTACAGTGTTACCAATGGTGTAGACACATGTCCTACTTGAGCTTAATGGTAGAAAAGAAAGGGGAGCTAAGGATCACCAGTCATATAAGGTGAAAAGTAACCAGTGAAAGAGAAAGGTTTATTTTCCTGTATCTTGTATTACTAAACTGTTCTTCTCAAAAAGTTGCTATACCCACTGTTGTTTTGTTTTGCTTTGTTTGTGTGTGTGTGTGTGTGTGTGTGTGTGTGTGTGTGTGTGTGTGTATAAAAGCATCAGGGATGGCTACTTGTCACTATGGTGGCCATGTTTTATTCCTATGCCTGAAGCAAATGTGGCTTGTCCATTACATTTGACCACTGCTTGAAAGCTACTCAGTTCCTGAATTACTATTAGAGCCAAAGATTAACTCAAAGCTTTAGCGTTAGTTGATAATTGAAGATGGGGCATGGGGCATAGATAAAAATGTTCACATCTAAATTCCAAACAGAGTAACCAATCAACTATTTAAGTGGTGAAGCAACAGAGCACTTTTCAACAGTGCAATTGGAAAGTCCATTTTAGTATCTTTTCAGTGTCTCTCACTGTGTGTCCACTTCTCCTCATTTCTCCTCATATCACTTGTCCACACAGATTCTGTGTGCTTTCTGTGCCTTTTGCTCTACATTTTAATCAATTGTCAGAGGTACCCTTCAACAAAATAGAAGATTTAGCCTTACTGTATAAATGGAACTAAACATCTTGGCTGTAATATGAATTTAGTGTTCTAAGATACTGCAGACTTATTACTTGAAAGAAAGGTATGTGTTTGTACAATAATGTGCTGAAACTCAATTAACAAAAATTACAGTACCCAACTGGAGGTGACATGTAGATCGGAAGTAAGTACTATCATTTGTATCCCTTATGGCTTGTTTGGCTGTCACCATCAGAGCAGGGAATAGCTGGTTACATTCATTACTATTTCAGATCCTGTAAGCATTCTACCCATAGTTTCCACCAAAACTATACTACACAAACAAAATGTGTTATTACAAACAATCTTACATGCTGGTGAGGTTATAGAGAAAGAGGACTACTCCTCCATTGCTTGTGGGAGTACAAGCTAGTACAACCACTGTGGAAATCAGTCTAGCAGTTCCTCAGAAAATTGGGAATACTTCTACCTCAATACCCACTCCTGGGCATATACCCAAAAGATGCTCCACCATACAACAAAGATACTTGTTCAACTATGTTCATAGTGGCTTTATTCATAGTAGCCAGAAACTGGAAACAACCCAGATGACCTTCAACCAAAGAATGGATAAAGAAAATGTACATTTACAGAATGGAATACTACTCAGCTATTAAAAACAGGGAAACCATGTAATTTGCAGGCAAATGGATAGAACTAGAAAAGATCGTCCTGAGTGAGGCAACCCCGAAAGACAAACATGGTATGTACTCATATTAGCCACAAATTACAGGATAACCATGTAACAACCCATAGACCCAAAGAAGCTAAGTTACAAGAAAGACCCAAGGAGGGATGCTTGAATCTCACTCAGAACTGGAAATAAAATAGGCACTGGAAATAGAGGGAGGGAACTGGGCAGGAGACAGGATGGGGAGGGGAGTAGGGATGAGGGTTAGGAATAAAAGGGGATAGAAGGCCAGGTGAGAGAACACAAAGATGGTGGAGGCATCTCTGGGATTTACCAGAGACCTGGGAGAAGGGAGGCCCCACAAAGTCTATGGGAGTCATTCTAGCTGAGACTCCTAGTAGTGGAGGATATGGAGCCTGAAGTGGCCACCTCCTATAGCCAGGCAGGACTTCCAGTGGAGGGATAAGGAGAATAACCTAGCCACAAAAGTTTGATCCAAAATTTGTCCTCCCTATAAAATATGCAAGGACAAAGATGGAGCGAAGATTAAAGGAATGGCCAACCAAAGATGGTCCTATTTAAGACCCAGCCCATGAGAGAGAACCAATCCCGGACACTATTAATGTTACTCTGCTGTGCTTATAGACAGGAGCTTAGTGTAACTCCTCTGAGAGGCTTCACCCAGCAGCTGATAGAAACAGATGCAGAGACCCATGGCCAAACATGGAGTTCTATGGAAGAGTTAGAGGAATGACTGAGGGAGCCAGAGAGGTCAAGGACTACTCCACAAGACCCAGAGACAACTAACCTGGGCCCATGGGGGCTCACAGAGACTGAACCACAACCGAAAAGCATGCATGGTCTGGTCCTAGGCCTCTTGCACAGATGTAGCAGATATATAGCTTAGTCTTCCTGTGGATCACCCAACAACTAGAGCAGGCCTTCTCTGACTAGGCCTCCCTTTGGATCTCATCCCTCTAACTGGGCTGCCTTGTCTGGCCTCAGCGGGGGAGGATGTCCCTTAGTATTGTAGCCACCTAATGTGCCAGGGTGGGTTGGTACCCATGGGGGACTTCCACCTTATCTGAGGAGAAGGGAAGGGTAGAATGAAGGTTGTACCGGGGGAGGGGGGCTGGGAAGAGAGGAGGGAGGCTGAAGTCAGGATGTAAAGTGAAAATAATTCTCAATAGTAGTTCACAGAACACATTAAGTGCGGTGTGTGTCACACACACACACACACACACACACACACACACACACACACACACACAGATCATATGTAATGCAGCCTTCCTATACCATCCAGACTCTTACTACCTGAAGGTTCCTATTCACTGTAACCTTACACAAAAGAGTAACTTCCATATTTATTATAGAAGCCAAATTTTTGTGATGAACCCACTTATGTAAATTGGTAAAACTGAGATCTTTCTGGCATTCAGCAAGAGATGTTAAGTTGTGTGACAGTACATTGGAACTTCTCTGTCAGTGTCCACAACCTGGACATGTTAGTCTTTTCTGGCTCCTGCTCCCAGCCTATTGTGTGCATAGAGATTAATATAACAGTCCTAAAATATGTGTGGAGATATAAAATTTAAAATATCCAGGCAATGTTGGAAAGATACAAAACCGTAGTATTAAGACTATCAGAAATCAAGGGCTATTGTACTGCTATATTTACACATTGTAATATTATAGTGCAAAACCATGTGATGGGTCACCAAGAGGGACCAAAGGATTCCAAAATTATATTCTTTTATGGAGAAAGATTTTACAGGGAAGCATCCGCTTATCTCACTGATAGGATATTAATGCTACTTTTATACAATTTATTTTTAGCTTATTCCATTTCTTGTTTCTTTTTGCAAGCAATTCTGATACTCAACGACCAGACCAGTTCAAAACAATGCAGTCAGCAGGTTCCACCTGTCTACAGTTGACCTTGGTGGTCAGTTGCTCTGCCTCTGCCTGCTCTTCACAGAGTAGCTCAATCTAGAGGAAGATGAGGACTTGGTCTAGACGCTCAGCATTTAAAAACACAAACAGATACTACAGCAGGCAGTATTTACTTGAAGTTCTGTGAAATGTGGATTACATTTCAGCTTTGCTCTCTTCCCAGCATCTGTCTGTAAAGAGCTCAAATTCTGATGATTAGTGGTGGAATTACTCATATATAAATTTGAGTAAAAAATAATGTGGGCATAAAAAGAGTATCAATTACATGATTTATATGACTTCAACATATATCAGTGTATAACAAAATATTAGATGGCAGAACAGTGCTTATCTTTGAATGCGAAGCCTTTCCATATAGTAAAATCTATATTATTACCTTGATGGAAGGTGCATACCTTTCTCTAGTTTACATAGGATGCTTACATCCTCTACTTTAAATAATATCTAGATTGTTTATGATATTCAGTATAGCATAAATGTTATACACCTACGTGTATAGCTATGCTCTATTGTTTAGGGAATAATATTAGAGGTAAATAGTCTACACACGTTCAATAACAAAGAAAACTTTTCAAACATTTTTAACTTCAGCGTTGGTTGAATCCATAGATATAGCACCAAAAAACACAGCAGGCTATTACTTACTGCCTCCACTCTGTGTGTGTGTGTGTGTGTGTGTGTGTGTGTGTGTGTGTGTGTGTCCGAGTGTGTGTATGCGTGTGTATTTATGGGTGGTAGTATGATGTATGAATACAAAATGCATCCCCAAAACTAAAGTGTTCACAAGTTAAAGGTACGGTCCCTAGTGCAGTGTTTAGAAAGTAAGTAGGCCTGGCCTGCTTGATCAAATGATCAACTGATGGACTCATAATTTGATGGGAGTTATTTCTAAGTGGTATCAAACAGGGTGTGGCCTTCTTGGAGGAGGTGCATCACTGGGAGCAGGCCTGAAACATTCAAGCCCATGCCAGACCAAATGTTTCCCTCTCCCTCTCCTCCTCTTTCCTCCTCCCCCTCCCTTTCCCTCTCCCTCTCAGCTGCTACTCCAGTGCCATCCCTGTCTGCTTTCCACTGTGATGAGCATAGACTAACCTTCTAAAGCTATAAGCAAGCCTCCAGTTAAATAAGTTTTCTTAAAAACAAAAACAAAAAGTTTCCCTCTCTTTCATCATCAGATACAAAGGAAGACAGAGGTGGCTACGGACCTGGAAGGAAAATAAAGCAGAAGAGGATACTGTTGGACAAACAATGAATAAGTCTGTCCCTATACAAGTAAACATGGAGATTGTGGCCCCTACCTGGATCCACAGAAATTTCAGTAGCTACAGACCACTTCTGCCCAGGCCCTGTGAATGTGATTCTCTAGCAGACTGTGCAGGCCTATGTGGATTGTTCCATTGGGCTGTGTTTCAATTTGTCAAGCCCAACAATCACAGAGGAGAAATGACAACTGCCTTATTTAATGAGAAAACTCATGCTGTTCAGCTTCTTGCAGTTGAATAGTGTATCATTTATACTGTGCTATCTTGAAAATTTCTGCCACCTCCTGCAATGTCATAACTTTTTCAGTACCCAGCCTTTCATCATGTTCACACCCCTATTACAGACCTTGATCAAAACAAACCAGCTGAAAAGACACCAAAGAGCAGAGGCATGAATAGATCTTGAAAATATGAAACCGCAGCTTTGGAAAATAAAAAAGCAACCCCAGCTGAGGACAGACACAAGCACAAACCTTCGCAAATCTTGGGAAGGCCACAACATACCTTCTTTTTGCTAAAAAATTTATTCATTTATTCATTCTATATCCCGATCACATCCTGATTACAGCCTCCTCCCTTATGAAGAGGAACAAGTAGGAATATCAGAGATTGAAGATGAATATGGTGAAGACAATGGACTTGATAGAGGTGATGATGAAGAAGGTGAGTATGACAATGAAGATGGTAAAGAAAATCTAGCAGGAAAATTAAAAAGACACAACCCTAACTCAGCAGATTTTTCACCAATAAACAGAAGAAGATGACCATAATATATTCAAAATTATTTTATGGGTCCCATCACTGGAGAATGACCTGCTGGGCTAGAACAACAGGGAATTGAACAGGGACACCCCACACCAATACAGGAGAAATGGAACTTCAGGGGACCAGGTGAGTAATCCATCAGTATGGAGCAATCTCCTTCACTCATTTTGAAAGGAAGACATGATTAATTGCGTAGAAAATTCTAAGAAATTGAAACAAAACAAACAAACAAAAAAACTTCTATGACTGAAGTCCTAGTTTTGTTCCTGTTGCTGTTATGAAACAACTGTCATTGTGTGCATTTTTCTTGAAGCAACATGTTTTTGGATACTGGAACAACTTAGATGGTTGATTTCAAGTAGGAGATCTTCAACTTACACTATGCTAAGGAAATGAGTTAAAAATGATATTTAAAATGGTATTAAAATTTCTTCTGATCTGTTTTATAATACAGGAAACAACAACAACACAACCAGTTGGGTCCTAGTGCCTCTCCACAGCAATAGAACAATAACTAAGATAGTAGCCTTTCAGGAAGTGACACTGACTGCTGCATTGAGAGGATCTGCCATTGAGGAAGATGAAAAAGGTAAATAGTGCTAATGTTTATGTCTTAGGGTTACTATTTCTGTGATAAAACACCATAACCAAAAGCCACTTGGGTAAGAAAGGGTTTCTTTCACTCACCTTCAGCACCAAAAGCAGTGGGGCAGGAACTCAAGCAGGGCAGGAATCTAGAGGCAGGAACTAATGCAGAGGCCACGGAGGCTTGGTCCCCATGACATTATCATCATGATTTCTTGTAGAACCCAGGGACACAAATGCAGGAATGGTACCACCTGCAATGGGCTGGTGCCCCCCTCAAAATTACTAATTAAGATAATGCTATACAGGCTTGCACACAGCCCAGTCTTAAGGAGGCATTTTCTTAATTGAGGTTCCCTCCTCCCAGATGACTTTAGCTGGTATAAAACTAACCAGTACAATTGACCCCTTGTCAACTCAATGCACAAATATATTGCTTTTCAGTTAGAACTTTTCCTTTCTCATTTACCCCAAGATGGCATGTTAATATTAATATTATAATATAAAATATAAATAACTTTAAAACTTCACAAACTTTACAAATTCAAGAACATTAAAAGTTCAGTATCTTTAAAATGTATCCAATCTCATTAAAAATCCAAAATCTCTTCTAAAAGTTCAAAGTCAGTCGTGGGCTTCGGTAAAAGTCAAAAGTTAAGTTACTTTCTTCAAGAGGATTTAATCAGGACACAGTCAAAAACTGAGTAAAGCAAACTTTCAATAAAATAAAACTTTCAACAGTGAAAAATAACACAATGTTCAAAGTCTGGGAACCACGCACAATCTTCTGGGCATTTCCACCTCACTTCCCCATATCGACGGTCTGCAACACACATACAGCTAATCTTCTGGGCCCCAGATGGTTCCATGCCACTGCTGTTCCTGCTCTTGGTGGTCATCCTGTGGTCCTGGATAAGCCAAAATTCTCGGGTCTTCTGGGCCAACGGGGCTGCACTGTCACCAACAGTCTCTCATAGGCTCTCTTCCTGGGAGCAAGCCTCGACTTCTCTTCATGACCCTTCAGTCCTGGGCCTTCAACTGCCACTGAGGCTGCGCCTTCACCAGTGGCTTCTCCTGACCTCTCACAGTGCCCAAAGTCAGCTACTCTCCATGACCCCCTCATGACTTCAAAACCAGTACCAGCTGGGTGACCCTTAACATATTACCAATTCCAGCTACCAACACAAGGCATAGTCTTGGCTCCCTTTGGAACACAGCTTCTCCGTGTTCTCTGGAAACGTTTCCCAGAAAATTTCACCTCATTGATGTTAGTCTTTTTTAAATCGATGCTAATTTTTTTAGCTCCAACAACCAGCATCCATCATCCAGTAATACAAAGGTTTCACCTTAGTAATTCTGGTATTTTGTTAGTCACAGCCGATTCTTCAGCCCCAGCTAACCAGAACCACAAAATCTTAAATCAAAATAGCAAATATCCCTGATAGTATCTTTAAATTCCCTCTGAAATTTCCCAAGCCAGGCCTCCACTGTACTTCTCTCAGTATTTTTATCTTCTAATCTTCCACCGAACATCCCTCAGAGCTCTTAACACTCAATGGTTTTTCTAGCCCAAGGTTCCATACTTCTTCCATAATCCTTCACAAAACACATGGTCAGGTCTGTCACAGCAATACTCCACTACACTGGCACCAACTTTTCTTAGGGTTTCTATTGCTGCAAGGAAACACCATGACCAAAAAGCAAGAGGTCATGGAGGGGTGCTGCTTACTGACTTATTTTCCATGGCTTGCTCAGCCTGCTTTCTTATTGAACCCAGGACCACCAGCCCAGAGAAGGCACCATTCACAATGGGCAGGGTGCACCCCCACTGATCACTAATTGAGAAAATACCTTACAGCTGCTCATCATCAAGGCATGATCTGAACCAAGAGTCCTTTCTGATGACTAACTTGTGTCAAGTTGACACACAAAACTAGACAGTACAGGGTCTTAGAGCTGAATGGAGAGGAGGACACATGCCTCCACCCCTAAACCAGAAGCGATCTCCAACTGATAACCCCTTGTAAATGAAAATGTTTTCCCCAGGAGAGTCTCCCTGGGAAAATCAACTAAACTTAAGTGGACGGTACATGCATTCAATAGATGCCAACAGAAAGCTACCTCCACTACCTCCAAAACATCGTCGAAGATTCTTTGTCTCTTAATGTGTCAGGGATTTTTTTAATTTTATCTTTTTAATTGTTTATTAATTATTTAACCCAGAGGTCCTTTCCCCATATATTATGGCTTCCAGATTAGTGTCTTTATGAGATCCCTGTGTGTGAGAATGAGTGGGTCTGTGCATTTATATTTGTTTCGTGTGCCTTTTCTTCTGCTCCTTTTCTTAATTTCATTCTGTTTGGCTGTTAGTTTTGTTTTACCTTATTTTACTTTATTATTATCCCTTAGACGCCTGTTTGTTTCCTAATGAGAGACAAAAAGGGTATGAATCAGAATGAGAAGGGATATGGGGAGAAACTGGGAGGAGTAAAGGGAGGGGAAGCTATAACCAAGATACTTTATTTGAAAAGAAAGTCTCTTTCAAGAAAAGGAATAAATAAAATTAAAATAAAATATCAATATAATTTTGTCCATACTCTGTGTTAATACAAATTTTGAATATTTTTGTGGATATGGCGTTCATATATACAGAGGTTTGGTTGTATTTGGAAGGAGTCATGGGTGTACACAGTTTTACATATATATGTAACAACTGAAATTTTTATTAAAGAGTATTTGACTGGTGATTTGTATCATTGAGGAATAACTCAAGAAAATATTAAATTTTAATGAGAGCTAAATAGAAGCAAGGACAAGGATTGAAGATGGGCATGAGCCCCTCATTCCAGATGTTTATTTTTATTTTTTTATATTAATCACAGGTTATTACTTTGTATCTCAGCCTTAGCCCCTCTCTCATTCCCTCCCAATCCACCCTCCCTCTCTCATCTCCTCCCTGCCCCTTTCCAAGTCCACTGATAGATGAGATCCTCCTCCCCTTCCATCTGACCCTAGCTTAATCAGGTATCTTCAGGACTGGCTGCCATGTCCTTGTCTGTGGCCTAGCAAGACTGTTTCTCTCTCGGAACAGTTCATGTTCATGAGTTCATGTCAGAAATAATTCCTGTTCCCCTTACTAGGGAAACACACTTGGTTATTGAGCTACCATGGGCTACATCAGAGCAGGGGTTCTAGGTCATATCCATACATGGTCCTTGGTTGGCAGATGTTTCTTACTTGTCCAAACACATTAGATAATCGCTTAAGCTCCAAGTCTGCTCCTATTTCAATGGGAAAAATGTCTTATATAGAGCTGATGAGAGGATTTCATGAAATGGAAAGAGGAACAATACTGTGTTTGGGAGTCTGCAGTCCAGTAAATCCTTTTCTTTTCATTTATTTTTTATTTATTATTTTTTTATTTATTACAATGTATTCACTTTGTATCCCAGCTGTAGCCCCCTACCTCATCTCCTCCTAATCTCATCCTCCCTCCCTCTTCTCCTCCCTTACCCCACCCAAGGCCACTGAAAGGGGAGGTCCTCCCCTCTTTCCATCTGACCCTAGCCTATCAGGAGACCTGCATTATCTTCCTCTGTGGCCTGGTAAGGCCGCTTCCCCCTCAGGTGGAGCTGATCAAAGAGCCAGCCACTGAGTTCACTGAGTTCACTAAATCTAACCCACTCTCTGAAAATAGTATGAAATTGGGCCTCTCCCTAGTCCCCCTTAATTATAAGCTATTCTCTAGCAACAATCTTCAGCAAGATTTCTAAACAAACACGCTACATTTTCTAACTTACTGACCAAAGTAATGTTCTACACCCCAACTAAATGTTCTATCACCCCAAATAAATTAGAGTGTATGTGTATAGAGATAGGCTACATACAGGAACAAAATGTCTGTTAAGCAAGAAATCTGTATTGATTCTGTAGGCAGAGTTACTGCTGTTCTGTTTAAATTATTTCACATAAATCTGGGTCTTGGGTTATAATTAATCACCCAGGCACATAAGAGAATAAAATTCTGAACTGTGACATTTCCAACCTGCACAGCCATCTGGTCCATGAAGCCATCCTATCCGGGTTGCTTGGTGGTGTAAGTTACATGAAAATTTCAAGGTTATATTATACATACCTACATACATACAACACACACATACACATAAAATACTTTAGTCAATACAATGCTCAATCGACAATTCCAAAGCATGTTGCCAAAGTCAAACTGTTTTAGAAGTGCACGTCTTGATACGTATTTCCGCGTATTTCTGGCACACCTGCACACACCATGCGTGAGTTAACAAAATCCTCTGCATTTTGTTCCCAGCTTGGCTTATCTGCTCTTATGCTTACCCCTATACACAAATTAAACGCCCCACAAACACTATCTCAGTGTTGGCTCTAGAATCAGATTATCTGAGTTCAATCGCGGATGCAAAAGCTACCGGCGCTGTGAGGTTATAACTGGGCAGGGCATTTGTGCTTGTGTATTTTAGCTTTTTGCTCTGCTTTTTGTTTTCCTGTTTTGGTTGTGGTTTTATAGATCTCAGCTAGTGAACACCGAAGTCTTCACCTCCAGAGTCCGTGCTCCTCTCTCTGGGTCTCTTCTAAGGGCACCACTATGAGAAGAGCTGTTCGAGGAGGGAAGTAGCCCAATAGGCAGGAGCCGGGAAAGTCCAAATTCCAGCCTATAAAAGAGTCAAGGATGTCAGCCACAGCAACCCTAGCCGTCACAGGGAGTCCCCTCCATGATGTGACCCACTTCCAGCTTAGCATTGGGAACCCGGCCAAAGCAGTTTGATCCAAAGTTGGTGTTCATAGTCGGAATGCAGCTGGGGCAGTTCAGATCCTCAGAGCCCTGCTTTTTTTCTGCTTTGCAATCAGCTTTTTTTTTTTTTTTTTTTTTTTTCCTTCATAGCCTTCTTTAATTCAGTATTCATGGAGTTTCTTTTTACGGCTTCCCACGGGAAAAAGAGGTGGAGGATATAGAGGGTTTTCTAGTGATGGATCCTGAAGATGCACCACAGAGATTCTGCCTTCCTCTTTCCACTATGAGGTTCAGTTTCAGCCTCTCTCATGTTTTGATCGAACTCATCCGATGTTAGTTCAACCAACTCCTAACCGTCTCGATGGGTGTTCTGGCTTCTTTTGACCTTGGGCATCAAGATATCTGTATATCTGTATCCCATCAAGATAGCTGTATAGATAGATCTTTGGATCTCTTTCCTATGAGAATAATATAAAAATTCCTGGTCTTTGCAGTTACAAGCCCGTGTTCTTGTCCAGATTTACCAATTATTCTGAGTCTTTAGGGGAGATCACTTTTCCTCTTTGGTCCTCCGTCTCTTCCGAAGTTCAAGTGCCTGGAGCTGCTGCTTCATTACTGACCTGTATTTTAGCTGTTTATTTTCTCAGAATGAATTACTCAAACTTTGTTCTGAATAAGTATGAAATATATAGTACTTAATACAAACTAATTAAGATTGTTTTTGTTTCTATAAAACTAATGACCTAAAGACATACAAAATAATCTCTATATGTTTATCTGTATTTATACATGACCATCTGTTATATAAATTTATGCTACATATTATAGACATATACACAGTTGCCTTTATCATACATATACATACAAAAGCAAAACATCATGTAACCTTAATATAATAAAATCAATCAATAAATAACCAAGAAAACTAAATTAGAGGCCCAGAAACAGAAAATTCCTCTTTTGTTTCAGATTAAAATCTTCCACTTGCACTGAAAAGGTAAATTCAGTCCTTTTTAAATTAAACAGCCCAACTATTTTTCCAGACAGGAGAAATAGCTGTGTGTAGCTGTGGCTGTCCTGGACTTGCTTTGCAGACCAGCTGGCCTCGAACTCACAGAGATCTACCTGCTGCTGCCTACCTGAGTTCTGGGATTACAGGCTGTAGCAATGGCTACTGTCCAACTTCCTCAAAAGCCTTGCACTCAGTGGCTCTTCAGCTCTAGCCCCTGTCTTTACTGGCATCTTCTGCTTTAATTTCATTTCTTTTTAAAACTTTTTATTTTTATTTTATTAATTACAGTTTATTCACTTTCTATCCCAGTTGTAGCCCCTTCCCCATCCCCTCCCAATCCCACCCTCCCTCTTCTTCTCCTATGCCCCTCCTCCAGTCCAATGATAGGAGAGGTCTTCCTTCCCCTCCATCTGACCATAGTCTATCAGGTCTCATAGGGACTGGCTTCTTTGTCTTCCTCTGCGGACTGGTAAGGCTGCTCCCCCCTCAGGTGGAGGTGATCCAAAAGCCAGCCCATGAGTTCATGTCAGAGATGGTCCCTGGTCCTATTATTGGGGAACCCTCTTGGCTACTGAGCTGCCTTGGGCTACTTCTGTGCAGGGGTTCTAAGTTATCTCCATGCATGGTCCTTGTTTGGAGTATCTGTCTCAGAAAACACCCCTATGCCCAGATTTTTCTGTTGCTTCCCTTGTGGAGCTCCTGTTCCTTCCAGGTATTTCTGTCTCCCCCTTCTTTCATAATATTCCCTGCACTCTGTCCAAAGTTTGGCTATGCATCTCAGCATATGTTTGATACTCTGCTGGGTGGAGTCTTTCAGAGGGCCTCTGTGATAGGCTCCTGTCCTGTTCCCTGTTTTCTCCCTCTTCAGATGTCCGTCTCATTTGTCTTTCTGAATGAAGATTGAACATCTTACCCAGGGTCCTCCTTCTTGCTTAGCTTCCTTAGGTGTTCAGATTTTTGTATGATTATCCTATATTATAAGTCTAATATCCACTTACAAGTGAGTATATACCATGTGTGTCTTTCTGCTTCTGGGATACCTCACTCAGGATGATCTTTTCTAGTTCCTACCATTTGCCTGCAAATTTCATGATTTCATTGTTTTTAATTGCTGAGTAGTATTCCACTGTGTAAATGTACCACAATTTCTGTATCCATTCCTCCGTTGAGGCTATTACAAATAAAGCTGCTACGAACATGTCCTTGCTTTATACTTGAACATTTTTTTAATATATGCCTAGGAGTGGTATAGCTGGGTATTGAGGTAATGCAAATCAAACTGACCTTGAGATTTCACCTTACATCCATCAGAATGGCTAAGACAAAAAAAAAAAAAAAAAAGGGACAACACATGCTGGAGAGAATGTGGAGAAAGGGGAACCCTCCCCACTGCTGGTGGGAATGTAAACTTGTACAACCACTCTGGAAATCAATCTGGTGCTTTCTCAGGCAAATAGGAATAATTTTTTTTCTTAACATTTCAAAATGTTGTGTTCCTATTCATAGTCCAATCCTCAAGTTAATTACTTTGAAGTTTAGTTTTCAAAAATATTTATGGCCATACCAACATAATCTACATATTATAGACAACCTTCGATAAAATATATATGCCATTCTTCAAAGCAACAAAATAAGCTTTTAAAATTTATGTGGAATTATAAGAAACATGTCAAGACAATCTTTGAGCATGTGACTTTATATTACTTGACTTCAAAATGTACCACAGTTCAACACAGGCATGAAAACAGTCACTTAGACCAGGAAACTAGGCAGAAGTAAACCTGTGGTTTCAAACAGGGTGGTTTGAACAACACCACATTGGAAGGACAATTACTTCAACAAATAGTTCAATATCCACTTAAAGAAGAATAAACACAAATTAAAAGCAGAAATTACAAAGCTACTGGAAGAAAAGATAAGAGGGTGCTTCAACACGCTCTTGTACTGGGTGGGTATTTACTGTGAATTAATTGAAATTCAAATATACTTCAGAAAATATCCACCAATTTTCTTGAACATTTAATTAGAGAATAAATGATAAATTAAATAAAAATATAATAATATAGTAATTTGTGAAATGTATCTTCCTAATGCGGTGTTTAGTCAAAATATATTATAACTCTTCTCTAAACAAGACTATAAGCTATTAATTAAATTCATGTTATCTAATGCTTGTGTTATTATGGGAACAGCAGTTTATTCTCCTAAGAGACCTTCATAATGAATTAATAGCTACCCTGCTTCAACGCTTTAAAGTGTTCATCCAGAATTTTGCATATTTTTATTGTTCTATGAATGCAAAACTATGGCAAAACCTGATTAAGAACAGGAATATTAGATTGGATGCTATGTCATCTATAGCATAATAAATAATAAACAATGTTAATGCTTAGATTCCAAGTTTGGAGCATTTCTGTATCTTTATCAGTTTTTTATATTCCTTTGAATATAAAAGAATAGAAAAGAGACCACCCAGGCTGTGGCTGTTAAAGCAAAAGGAGCCAGGTTCTTTATATTCTTTGACAGTCTTAATGTGAAATACACCATAGTGGGAATGTTCTAGAAGAATGGGAGTGAGTTCCTCTTGGCCTCTTCTCAGACAGTACCCAGTCATAGAAGGAGTCTGGACAACCTCTTTCAGAGAAATCGACTGCGTTAGAATTTGAAGGTAGACATTTGACTTGACACTATGTCATAAGCGTCACCTGGCACTACACCACAAGCATCTATTTCCAGGATGACTCAGAGTTTGGCTTCAGAAAGTGGGACATGCTGCCAAGAAATTAACTGAGCAAAAGCCAAAAGAAACAAAATCTGAGCCTAATGTGAAAGTTAATTGTTGGTGCTAAACTCGAGGGTCAAGCTCCCTTCTACTCAACCCTTTCAGCACCCTGTCCTAGCCTTAACATGCCTTCATCATGAAGCACCTTATTCTTTCACTTTAGGACATTGTGTCTTCTGATATTCCTCCTTCCTTGGTCATTGGTTATTCTGACACAAAAATGCTGGTTTCTACTCTTGTTTCAACTTCAAAGTTGCAGAGAGTGTCAAGCCTTAAAACTTGTTCTTGAATCTTTTCTATTGTTGAATCTCTGCAGTCTCATCCGATTAGGCTAACTTTTCAGGTGTAACCTCTTCAGAGATATGCTCCCACAACTGCAGGCTCCTGCAACTTTCTACTGCTTGGTGTCTGTTCTGGGGTGTCTTATAGTCACCTTACCTTGACAACCTTAAACTGGTCATTCAGGATTCATTTTGCAAAATGTCATCTCCACCTAAGTAAATTGTAACTGCTTCTTTGCAGTTGCTCAGGTCAACCCCTTTGGCCACTTTGCATTGTTCATTTTTTGTGTGTGTTATTCAGGGTAGGTCCTTCACTTTTCTGTTGAGCTTGTGTCTGAAATCTGATCCTTCCTTCCAATTTCATACCAGATCTATTTCTCCCTTTCACTCTTGCATAGACTTTTTTGCTAGTCATTCTGCCCCTTTGCCTCTATACAGTCTATTTTCAACACTGTAAAGTGGTAAAACTCCATGACAGAGCTTATCATTTCTGATTTCATGCCCTAGTGGCTCACCATGTGATTCATTGTACAAGCTTTGCAAGGCATAGTGTGGTCTGGAACATCTCTTCAACTGCCACCTACCGCTTAAGTTGGGCCCACTTAACCCACGCATCTTGCCTTGCTCTTCTTATAACTGTCAAGCATCAGCTTCCCTTGTTTCTTCACACTTGCTATGCCCTGTGTTTGAATACATATTCCATTAAATGGCTATCTAGAAAAGTTTCTTTAAAATATTTGCTCAAATACTCCATCCCCTGGATCTCTCTGACAGTACTGCTCATCACTGTAGTCTATACCACTCCTTGCACTCTCTGCGTCCTTCAAATGTTCTCTCTGTGGTTGTTAGCATATTCTAGCACTCTGTGTGGTTTGTCTGCTTGATTTCTGGTTTATATACTTGCTTCACTGATGTATCACACCTCTTGACTTCTGTTCAATAAACATTTGCTAAGTAAAGATGTATACAAGAAAGTTACAGCAAGATCTCCCTAAAAAGAGAAAGGTTTGAAGCAATATCACTGAAGTCAAGGAAGAGAAAAGAAAGTCCAGTGCCCCCATTCTTTTTCAATATTGTGCTCAATATATTAGCTGAGGAATGAGGCAAAAGAAGGTAATTAAATAGATATAAATGGGGGCTGTTTCTGGCATGAACTCAGTGGAGGGATCTCTGATCCCCACCCTCTGGATGGTACAAACTTTCTAGGCCACAGAGAAAGACAATGCAGGCAGTCTTGATGAGACCTGATAGGCTAGGGTCAGAGGGAAGGGGAGGAGGACTTCCTCTAGTAGTGGACTAGGGGAGGGGCAGGGAGGAAGAAGAGGGAGAAAAGAAGGAATTGGAAGGAGATGAGGGAGGGGCCACAGCAAGGATACAAATCGAATACATAGTAATAAATAATTAATATATATATATTTAAAAGAAAGTGGATGTCCATCCTCTTTGCCTTTCAGGATGGGCATTGAGCATTTTAGTCAGGGTCCTCTCTCTTGAATAGTTTCTTTAGGTGTACAGATTTTAGTATAGTAGGTTTATCCTATGTTATATGTCTATATGAGTGAGTATATACCATGTGTGTCTTTTTGCTTCTGGGACAGCTCACTCAGGATGATCCTTTCCAGATCCCACCATTTACCTGCAAATTTCATGATTTCCTTATTTTTCATTGCTGAGTAATACTCCATTGTGTAGATGTACCACAATTTCTGCATCCATTCTTCAGCTGAGGGGCATCTGGGCTGTTTCCAGTTTCTGGCTATTACAAATAAAGCTGCTACAAACATGGTTGAGCAAATGTCCTTATTGTGTACTTGAGCCTCTTTTGGATATATGCCACAGAGGGCCTCTGAAAGGCTCTGCCCTGCAGACTATCAAAGCAGATGCTGAGACTTATGCCAACTGTTGGGCAGAGTGCATGGAATCGTATGTAAGTGGGAAATAGTAAGATCTGGAGAGCACAGGAACCCTACAAGGAGAGCAACAGAACCAGAAAATTTGAACACAGGGGTCTTCCCAGAGACTCATACTCCATCCGAGTACCACGCATGGAGATAACCTAGAACCCCTGCACAGATGTAGCTCATGGCAGTTTAGTGTCCATGTGGGTTACATAGTAATGGGAAGAGGGACTGCCTCTAACATAATCTGATTGGCCTGCTCTTTGATCACCTCCCCCTGAGGGGGGAGCAGCCTTACCAGGCCACAGAAGATGACAATGCAGCCACTCCTGATGAGATCTGATAGCCTAAGATCAGAAGGAAGGAGAGGAGAACCTCCCTTATCAGTGGACCTGGGGAGGGGCATGCGTGAAGAAGGGGGAGGGAGGATGGGATCAGGAGGGGAGGAAGGAGAAGCTTATGGGGGGGATACAAAGTGAATAAAGTGTAATTAATAAAATAAAATAAAATTAAAAAAAAGAAAGTGGAAAAATACCTATGCTCATGGATTGGCAAATTAATATTGTGAAAACTTATCATTTTATGAAAAGGTATATACAGATTTGATACAATCCCAATCAAAATCCCCATATCATTATTTAAAAAAAAAAAACTGAGCTAAAACTCATGTGGAACCACAAAAAACACACATAGCCAAAATGATTCTGAACAAAAAAGAACAATGTTAGGGGGATTGCCATCCCATATCTCAAGATGACATATTTCAGAGTCACAGCAATAGAAACAGTATGGTACTGGCACAAAGCAGACATTTGAAAAAAATCAAAGACCCAAACATGATTATACATAACTTCATGATGCCAAAGATGCATTCTGGAGCGGAGAAAGCTAGGAAAACTGGATGTCCATAAGCCAAAAAAATGAAATTAGATCCACGTCTATCAATATTTGGAATAACTAACTCCAGTGGGACAACATCTAAATGTGAAATCTGAAACCTTAAAACTGCTCAAAGAAATCATATGCAGTGCCACACAGGACATGGGTGAAGGAAAGGGTTTTCTGAGTAGGCCTCCCCTTGCCTAAGAATAAAGGCCGACAAATGACAAGCGGGACCTCAGAAAACTAAAAAAGAAAAGAAAAGATCAGCCTGGTGAAGAGAAAGCATAGAGAATTGGAAAGAATCTTTGCCAGCTACTCATATTACAGATGATTGATATCCAAATATATAAAAGCTCAAAAAAATCCTAATAATACATTTCAAAAAAAAATGGGCCTGAGTTGTGAACAAACAGTTCTCAAAAGAAGAAAAAAAATGGCTAAAAAATATCCCCAAAATGTACACCCTCTCTAGCAAATGGGGAAATAAAAAATTAAAGTTTTGAGATTACATCTTACCCTAGTAAGAATGGCACAGATTGACAAAACACTTGACATCAAATGCTGGAGAGGGTGTAGAAAAAAAGGAAACGCTAATTCACTGTTAGAATTGCAAACTTGAGCAGGCACTATGGAAATAAGTGTGGAGAATTCACAAAAAGCTAAAAATGAGGCTACCATATGACACAAATGTATAATTCCTTGGCATATGCCCGAAGGACTTGACATACTACTACACAGATACTTGCTTAGCCATGTTCAAAGCTGTTGTATTCTCAATAGATAGGAAAAGTAAGCAACCTAAACACTATTCAACAGACAAATGAAAATGGAAAATTCAGTACGTATACACGATAGAATATTATTCAGCCGTAACGAAAGATGAAATAATAAACTTTGCAGGTAAAGTGATGTGTAGAAAAGATTATATTCAGTAAGGTAACTCAGACCCTGAAAGACATATGTCACATATTCTCTCTCGTCCACGACCTCTAGCTCTGAACCTTCGTGTGTGAAAGCATATCCTAGAGTTACTACAGAAACCAGGGAAGTAAAAAGGGACCATTACCAGAATGAAGGAGTGAGTCAAGGGAGCAAAAAAGAGGGGAACAGCACAGTGCAGAGCGGTCTGTTGGGAGAAATGGTAAAAGTGAGATGCTCTAATTAGGCATGGGGAAGAAGATAGGAGAAGACCAGAAAGAGAACAAGGTAACACTAAGAATGGAAGAGAAGGGGGAGGGAGGGTGTGGTTGGGAGGAGACAAGGGAGGGGGCCACAGCCGGGATACAAAGTGAACGAACTGTAAGAAATAGTATTAATAGTAATAATAATAATAATAATAATAATAATAATAATAAGTGAAGTTAAAAAAAGAATGTCTGAAAAGTCAAAAGTCATATTACTATTTACCTAAAACATTTATAAATCATCTAAGTTGGTGTTTGGACATACACGTAGAGTTTAAACAAAAATTTCCCATCTGAACAGGCAATGCTCTCTCCAAGAGCTAAAGAGTATTGCAAAAGCTCCAACAGGCATGAGAAGCCCTCTCTTGAGCTTTTAGTCAGGGCTCTCCAAGAGACTCCCAAAACATGAAGATATTGTTATGGCTCTTAGTTGACCTCAGTGGTGGAAGATAAGCCCCTGTTTCTGAAGGAACCATGCACTTCACACATAGAGGCCTGTGGGTGTTATTTACTCTATTTTATTTGGGTTTCTTATTGCCTCTTCTTCCCTTCCAACTCCCTGACCTTATGTATAAGAGAAAGGTTAGAAGGGACAGGAGACATTAGACCTCTTTTGACTTAGGTCTGGCTGGTTAGGGTTCTTAGGGAAAATACCAATCTCAGGTGTCAGGCTACCCAGCAGTCAGGCAGAACCAGCAGCCTTCCTCTTCCTCATCTATCTCCTCAAAGTGTGCTATTCAGAGCCTCCTTTGTCTCTCATATATATACCTTCTCAGAGTTCTCAGAGTTCCACTATCTCCAGCTGGCAAAGATCACACCTCTCTCTGAGCCACAAAAGGCTGTTATCAGCTGTAGGTAAACTAAAAACAGCTCTATATCCCACACTTGGGATTAAAACAAAAACCTGAAGATTGAGCATTTTACCCAGGGTCCTCCTTCTTAATTAGCTCCTTTAGGTGCACATATTTTAGTATGATTATCCTATATTATATGTCTAAAATCGATGGCAGTTCAGTGTCCAAGTGGGTTCCCTAGTAATAGGAACAGGGACTGTCTCTGACATGAACTCAGTGGCCTGCTCTTTGATCACCTCTCCCTCAGGGAGATGCAGCCACTCCTGATGAGTCCTGATAGACTACTATCAGATGGAAGGGGAGGAGGCCCTCCCCTATCGGTGGGCTGGGGGAGGGGCATGTGTCAAGAAGAAGGAGGGAAGGTGGGATTGGGAGGGGATAAGGGAGGGGGCTACAGCTAGGATACAAAGTGAATAAACTGTAACTAATTAAAACACCTATTTACATAAAATAATAGAGTTTTTGTTTTGTTTTGTTTTAAAAAAGCCAGAACTTCCACTAACAGGAGTAAGAGACCCCTCCACTGAACTGGCCTGCAAGTTTCCTTCCTAAAGACTAAATTTCTAATAAAAGGCACCATGTAAACACAAAGGAGGCAAAAGTAACTGACATTTCCAACCAGCTATGATGCCTATGAACCACAGCAACAACCAGCATGGCCTGATAGCATTGAAGTATAGTAGTAGTACTTATACATGAATGGTATAAGTACTTATTGACCTTAAGACATGTTCAATAAGAGGGAAACCTTATCTGGTACTGGAAACTCATCTACAATGGGCTAATGAAGCCATGGATCTTGGAAGAAAAATTTCAACTGTTGTTTTATTAATCCAACATAATCCTCAACTACTGTTAAAATCTGTATTCATCTATCTAGAGGTAAGCATATTCCTCACCCTTTAGAAAGAAAATGCCTCACTGCAAAAGATGGAGGTAATCAGAGAAAAAACACAACTGAATGCAGAGTTGTAGAACCTGGTTGGATATATCTCAAGTACAAGTCCTGAACTTAAGGCTCAGGGAAATTTACAGTTAAGGGAGCAGAAAGATTTTTAAAAGTGAAAAGAACAGTGGGTTTGCTGGGAGATTGTGTTTCCTAGTAATGTCAGAAACTACAACCATAAAGCCTCAACAGAATGAATGTTTAAACATGAGATGAAAGACAATAACAGACATGTCAGAGGGCATGGTGGAACGACCCAGAAGGTTCAACCATACACAAGGAACTACGAACACCCAAGAAAAGCTGAGAATTTGAGAAATAGTGCTCCCTGGGGAAGAGCGCATCAACTGATTGTGTGTATGTGTAGGTGTTTACACATTTTATTACGTATAGTATATATACACATTTTATTTTATTTATATATATGTACATATTTTATTCCTACATTGAAATATCACACTGTACCTTGCAAATAAGTGCAGCTTAACTTTGTAAAATGTTAAAGAAAATAGAAATGTCAATTATCTTGATCTGATAACATACTTTATACATTTATACATGAATTATCATACTTTCTATATTTGTACAATTAAAATGTTTGCAAAAGTTGAGATCAGTGGCTTCTAATTAGAAACAAGGTGTTGTCCTCTGTCCTCTGTTCTTCCTCAACACTGTGCTCTTTTCCATTTCATTCCTCCACTGATGACACGCAATGATTTGTCCTTTCTGAGCTTGTGTGGCAGTGGGCAAGGGCTCATGTGGCATTATATAGAGATCTTCGACAACAAATAGATAGGGCCATGGACTATCCTGTCAACCAAAGTTCCTGGTTTGGGGGTGTCATTCTATTAGGGTTTGATCTGTCTTTGCAAGAGTCGGTGCATATTGTTGGCTTAATATATCACACCATTCAAACAAACTTTAACAGGGACCATCTGAGAACTGCAATGTACTACCATGAAGGAAAGTCTGTAGCAGAAGAGTATGGCTTGATTACACACAACAGGTTATGAGAGGTTTTGAGAAAATCCAGGCTCCATTTTCTGTGAGTTCCATGGTCCTGGGAAAGCATAGCACATTCTTAAAATTTCTGTGGCTACATGCTTGGTTTGCTACAGTGGAGATGAAACTCAGAATAATGTATTCAAATGATACAGAGTTCTTCATAACCCTAGACTGTGTGGATGGCTTTGGTAACCACAGACTTTTGGTGACCTTCAGAGTGCACTCACTCTGCTGCCTTCACCACGTGCATTTGAAGCTGAGCCTATGTACATGTATCGAAAATAGATTTTAAATAACATGAGTGATTGTCATGATCACAGAGGGACTATTATTAAAAATATTACTTTGATTAAAAATGTCAGTTTTGAGAAGCTTTTAATATCTCTTACAAGCACTGAACTGACATTAGTGACATTTCAATATTACTTTATAAAAGTTTTTCATTTGTATCTACATTTAACTAAGCTTTGTATTCTCTGAATTCATAAGAATGATAACTTTCATAACGTTTTAGTTTACAATGAAATTCATTAAAAAATGTATATTTTACATCATATGTTATGAACAAAAGTAAATATTTTCCCAGTAATTGAGCAGCCATTTTATTAGAATTAAGAGCACAGTAACATCACAATCTACTTCTGTGGGAAAGAATAATACTAAACCTTGAGAATTTTCTCATTATACATCAAAGTGCACATTTGTTTTTCAACATTCCTCAAAATGATTACATTTCAAACTTACCAATTCCTTGAGTCAACTGGAATATTTCAAAATTAAATTATTAGTTTGTAAGAATGAGTGTTTTGTCTGATTGCATGTCTGTGTACCATGTACAGAAGTATCATCCTTAGCTATCTTATTTTTTTTTTTTTGCTAGCTTCAGGGCACAGATAACAAATGACCAAGTGAGCACCATTTATACTGTAAATAACTCTTGTAAATCTTACTGACAGTGAGAAAATAACATTGTCAAGAGGGAAGTTGGAATCTCTGAAAACAAATATTTGAAAGGCAGTGCTCTTCTTTTTCAGACACATTGTTTTGCAGTATCTCCTTGGGACTCAATTTATTAACAATGTCAATAGTTTAAAGTCACAAAGTGCTTCATGATCTTTAGTATATGCTTCTACATTATTTCACAAAATTGGAGATGATGACAATGATTTTAATTATGACATGTGATTTTTTTTGTTTTGTTTTGCTTTTTAGTTGTTTTGGTTTTGTTTTTAGAGCAGCAGCCTGTGTGCTCTGTCTTTGCCTACCTACCTGTGTGGTGGGTTGAGAAGGGAAGAGCTCCTGAGACCTCCTGAGGTGGGAGTATGCCGTTATTTTATTGCAGTATCACAGGTCATGGACAAGTTATTGATTAGCACTTTGGCTTGTCTTATCACAAATACAAAATGACTTCTAAAAGTCCAGTCCTCTCATCGAGTAAATACTGTGTAGCCATTGTATAGCCATTGTATAGCTAGCCACCTGGTCAAGGCAACTGCTCAAGGCAGTTTAGATTAAGATATTAGGGATTCCTGGGTTGGTATTCTTCTCTAAACTGCTTGTAAACTTCCTCTCTGCTCAGACACACTTCTTCCAATTATAAAACAAAGTAACAACAGCCCTAGTCTAACTGCTTTGAGGATGAAATGAGGTGGTTGATGTTAATCATACATTGATCACTAAGAGCTACTATCATCACTATTGACATATTAACTGGCACTCTCTCTTTATAGATTTCCTCAAAAAGCTACACACAGTATATGCTGCTCTCAGTGAATGCAGACCTATCACAAGGTGAAACAGTTGGAGGTCAGTGATATGTTAATCAGTATGAACTAACCTATATGATAAAATCTAATATACACACGAATTGACTTTGAATTTTCAGCTAATCATATTTGAAATTATTTCTCCCTTAAGAAAGAAATTACATTTCACAATTTCATAATCTTAAAGCAAATGAATAGCAAAAGCCTGGTTGCTATTCATATGCCACTTTTTCAAGTCGTCCTATAAAATTTAATCTAACCATATTAATAGTCAAACAGTATGTCAGTGAAGAAACCTTCTTGGGCTCATTAGAACTACACTGCTGTGGCACAGTACTTCATTATGACTATGTCAGGCGGTTGCTCAAACTAGAGATGGGGATTTTATACTGAAAATGTGGCATTTATTCTGTCCTAAAGGTATAATAGAGCTCACTATTTTATCAAAATGTTTTGTCTTTGACAATGAAATCTCAAACTACCCTTATGTTCTGATGCCTTCACGGATCAGGAGAATTCATCTTCTGACCAGAACTCTAGAATTCTCTAGTTGTGTTATTGAGCATAAGTTGATTTTTCTTTTTTTTTTTCTTTCGAGAATCTTTTTCTACAAAATGGAGACATTATCGACTCCATCACTAGCTAATATTTCGGTTTGATTGTAGATGAAAAAGAACGTTGAAAAGCTATAAAATAATGCACTGATATTCTGCTTTCAGTTCTCATGTTGTATGTAGGGGTTAATTATTTTAGTATCAAATGCCAATTTCAGAACAGAATGCCTTCATTTCTAACTTCCAATAAAAGTTACAAAGCACAGCTGTTTCTCCTACTTTAACAAATGTCTCCTGGTAGTGTTTCTTTTGAGAGCAAAAAATTAAGGTGGCCACAGCTGCTGGGAAAGGGAAACTGCCTTTTTTAAAAATAGAAAGATTCTCTTTATCTTTTCCACACAGAAGGCTAAGGAGAAAGCTGGGCCCTCCTGCTTCCTCATGCTTCTGTTTCTGCACATTGTGGGATGACTTGCTATCACTTCTGTCTTGTAAAGCCCAGAGTTTACCCCGAAGAACTGACACACAAAGAAAACTAGAAATATCCTGAGCTGGTGAGCAGACTCCCCCAAGTGTTTTCATTTCTCAGTCATCAAATTGAAAATGATTTGACCAACTCAATGCTTCATTCTCTTTGGCACTTAGGTCTCCAACATCGAGGTTCTGAGGGGGTTTCTATTCATAGCCCTTCAGAGATGCATCTCATTTACTTTGCTTGACTTAGCAATTAGTTCTACTTGTCCCCGTATTTTAGCCCAAATTTCCGGTCTTCAACTGTAGCAAGATGGACAGCAAGAGATAATTTTCTATTTTAGGATTTAATAAAATAAGGCTAACAAGAAATAATGAGATACTAAGCAGAACTGCTTTTACCAGTTTTTGAATCAGTATGGGACTGCATTGGCGAAGTTGGCTTCTATTTCATAATGGATGAGTCTTGGACAGAACTGTCTGATATATAGTTATTTAGCATTTATATATAATCCATCTTCGACTGGTATATTTAAGTGTTTGTACTTCTCCAGTTATGACATATAGCAAACAGGGGTCTGCTCTGCCAATGACAGACACTGACCATTTCTCTCAAGGTGGATTTACAAAGAAGTAAAGTAATGTTGTCACTCAGTTGGTCCTTCTTGCTTGTCATACGCAAAGCCCAGAATTTGATCTTCGGCACCATGTAAATCTGAACCAGTGATGCATAACTTTAATTCCAGCACTAGGGAAAGGAAGGCTGGAAGGAAACCAGCGTAAGGCCATCCTTGGCTATGTTAAGAGTTTGAGGCCAACCTAGGGTATGTGAGATGCTGTTTCAAAGTAACTGAATGATACTGCCCATGAAGTCAATGATAGGCTAGGAAATAAAATTTAGAAACTGAGATGTTATATTTTATTCAATTCTTATGTTTCTATACTGATGTCCTTGCAACTAATGGAGTAACTGTCCATGTCAACTATATGGAATGGTTTCTGTAGAAATATATCTTTAGATCTTCTGTACGATGCCAGTTGGGTAGGTGCTTTGTCACTAGAGAACTCATGTTTTTGTGTGTGTGTGTGTAAATTCTTCTGCTTCTATCAATGTCAGCAGAATCTGTGTATGACTTAGTAGTGGAGAAGCAGAGGCTCATGAAGGCGGTTGTATCTTACAGTGGGCATGAGCTTGTGTTGCATAGTCTAGCACCAAGGGCAATGGCCTTGTAGTGGTAGCAGCAGCAATCAGCTATGCAGGGTGTAGAAAAGTTGTCCCTAGCTTCTTCAAGGAAACACTGATGGGTGACATTAAGAGTCACAGTCATTGGGGAAGGATATCTTCCCTAGAAGACTCAAACCCATTGCTGTTTGAGGACAGGCTCTGTGCTCCTTGTGACCACAGTTCCTGCCACAGAGATGGACAGAAGGTGACCTTTTCCTGGTCCTGCAGTAGTAATAGCGGCAATCCTGAGGTGTGTGTCACTTATAAACATGGAGCTAAGGATGTCCCATGAAACTCGTGCAGGCATGTTATGGCTCATAGCTCTGGCAGCTGAAGTCTGTTAACAATAGAATTGGTATGAGGTCTTCTACAGGCGCCAAGGGTCAAGGACAAGTGAAAAACAGGGCTTTATTACCAGCATCTGAAGTTGTAAGTCAGTGAACCAGCTTCCATGCCTCTGCAGGTGTAGAAAATGGACTAAATATTTCACATGGCCTCAGGCCTGTGCTTGATGTTCCTCTAGTTCTAAACCTGTAAGCATGTGGTGGAAACTGAATTCAAATGATATTGTGGAATTAATAAAAGCAATTTAAATAACCATTGTGGGAGGGCAGGAACTTCCACTGGAATGCAGAATCCACACTCAATTCCTAAGTAGAATCATCTAACTTCCTGAGGCACAGAAGGGGCCAGCAGGCCACATCTGCCATCAGGGTATACTTACACGACACTGCCACACTAGCCAATCTGTAAGTATTGACTAAGGGAAAATTAGTGAGCTGGTATGAGAATGAATGGTTAGAGGGGCTATGCTACTTGTAGATATACTACCTGCTGGAGACATTTCTAGATATCCAAATCTCATTATCTTGGTCATCTGATTTGTTTATGCTTCTGCGGGGTTAATGTTGGTCATAGCTGTTTCTGTTGGCTTAAGTGTAGTAGCACATCACAGCCTGCTTTCTTTTTCTTCAATCTCTGTTTCTTTCTTCCCAGAGGGAGTGCTGGACGACATTAAGAGCAAATAATGTGCAACATTAACTTGGCAGATACACTTTCCATTGTCCTCAGTGGTTTCCTAATTTTGTGAATGGTGTTCCCAAGACAGAGAGCAATGGAAGATCTCTGAGTGTGAAAAGCGCTTATAATTGACAAGCACTTGTAGAGGCAATCAGACTGAAGTTGTTTTACTGTTGTGTCCATGCTGAGCATCAAGTGGCCTTGTCCATCTGTCCCACTGTATTCCACCCTGCATATTTCATCATTACTGGCAACTGGACTGTTATACTTTGTGCCTTGCATATTGTGAGAAAGCACTGTACTACTGAACTAGCTGCTACCCTGCAACAAAACTCAACATTTCTAATCCAGGCATGATTACGCATGCTTGTAAACTTGTAATACTTGAGAAGCAGCAACAAAGGAAATCACCGAGTTCAAGGCCAGCATAGTCTGTATATTAAAAACCAGTCTCAAAGAACAACAAAAAAAATCTAATTTTGGAACATTTTATGGCATGATTGTTTTCACAGTCATCAAGGGCACCCTTTTCTGTGACTTAGTTTTGATGACAGTTTTGCAATTTTTTCAGCACAATGGCTCAATGTTTCTTCAGTTAAACTAGAGCAGTAAGTGTTGGATATAAAAAAATATGGTAAAGATTAATCAGACAAAGGACAGAAAGCTGCAGGTGTGTAGTCAGATGTCAGTTTTTATTCTGCAACCTGCCTTATCACACAGATAAATCCAACAATTAAAATATGTAAATGACACTGTACCCACACAACCTTTTACATTTAATATTATGTCAATAATTGTAAGAACTAGATCTATGGTTTACTAATTTGTTTGTTTTTTTAAGATGTACTTATCTTTATTATTTAATCAGCATTTTGCCTGTGCACCAGAAGAGGACACCAGATCTCACTATAGATGGTAGGGAGTCACCATGTGGTTGCTGGGAATTGACCTCAAGACCTTTGGAAAAACAGCCAGTGTTCTTAACCTCTGAGCCATCTCTTTTCAGTCTCCATGTGGGTTCCCTGGTAAGGAAAGCAGGGCTGTTTCTGACATGGACTCAGTGGCTGGCTCTGTGATCACCTCCCCCTGGCAAGGTGGCCTAACTAGGTCACAGAGAAAGAGGATCCAGGCAATTCTGGAGATCTGATAGGCTAAGGTCAGAGGACCTTCCCTGTCAGTGGACTAGAGTAGGGACATGGGGTGGGTGGGGAGAGGGAAGAAGGGTGGGACCAGGAGGAGATGAGGTAGGGGACTACAGCCAGGATACAAAGTTAATAAATATAGTAAATAATACTAATAATAAAGAAAAATATTAAAATAAATAAATAAACGCAATAAAATACTTTGCAAATAAAAAGAACTAGATCTATAGAAAAACTAACTTACATTTATCAGATTTCAAAATGGCATATACATTTTAAACATAAAAATTAGAACTATAGATCTAGGCTAGCTTCACAATTTAATACTGTTTAGGAAAAACAAAAATAAGTTAACATTTATGATGCACTTCGTTATTATTTTAAAATGTGGAAGGAGATGAAAGAGACAGCCAATACATGAAATAGTAAGTTCAGGACATTTGTAATGCACCAAATGAATACAAAGGAGTAAATTTTATTCTCTCTGTGTGTCTCTCTTTGTGTGTATGTGTCTTTCTCTCTTTGTGTTTGTGTATGTGTGTTTGTTCACATGTATGTTTCTTTTTTATTGAAAATAGGTTTTTCCTAACAGAATATAACCTGGCTATGGTTCCCTCACCCCAGTAGAAAACAAAGAGACTTCTTTGGGATATTAATAAAATATAATAATACAGATGTGAGACTCAGCATCTGTCTTGATCCACTACTAGGTGTAGTCCCTCAGAGTACAGCTATGCTAGGCTCCTGTCTGCAAGCATAGCAAAGTGTCATTAATAGTACCAGGAGTTGGCCCTCTCCCATTGAGTGGGTCTCAGTTTGGGCATTCCCTCAATCTCTGCTCTATGTTTATCCCTGGACATCTTGTAGACAGGGTAAATTTTGATGAATTTTTGTGAGTGGATTGGTGTTCCCCCTTCTCCACTAGGAGGCCTGTTTGGTTAGAGGGTGGCCTTTTTAGTCTCTATGACTCCTGCTACTAGGGGTCTCAACCAGGGTCACCGCCATATCTTCTCAGAAGCCTACCCTAACATAGGTCTCCATCTTGTCTCAGAGATGCCCCCACCCATGGTTCCTTTTCTCTCTACAGGCCCTCTGTCCTCCTGTCCCCCTCTCTCCAGGTCTGACTTCTACCATCATTTCTCTCTGCTCCCTCTCCTATCCTGTTTCATCTCTTCAGCCACTTCTGCTGTCTATTTTATTTCCCCTTCTGAGTGAGATTCAGACATCTTCCTTTGGAGGGCCTAGTTTTCTTGGTGTCTTCCATCACATCTTGTTCTTATACTCTTTCCACCTCCTTGCCCATGGGGCTCACTGAGCTCTGGGGCCATACATTTGGTGGAGATATCACATTTAGGGATGAATGTGCTAAGGGCTCTCATTTTCTGAGTAATATCAGACAATGGATTGTTGTGTTTGTTTCCATCTGTCAGAAGAAGAAATTCCTCTGATATGACAGAGAAAGGCACAGACTTATGAGTATAGCAGATTGTCATTAAGAGTCATTTTATTGCTACTTTTTTTATTTCTGTTTGTTTCTTTAACAGTAGTACTTGATTTTACATTAGCTCTCTGGGCTATCTAGTTTTGGGTTCTGGGTGACCCACGTTGTATCAGGCAAAGGTTCTATTTAGTAGAGTGGGCAGTAAGTCAAAACTGATATTTGTTGATTACTTGAAGTGGAAGTTTCTCGTTTCTTTGAAAACTCAGTTGTGTAATGTCAACATATTTTTTGTTTTGTTCCCAAGCATCAGATGTGGTAACGTTTTTCCCTGCAAAAAACAGCCCCTGGGGAAAACATCCCCCATAAGAGGGCTTGTGATGGCCAGCTGAAAGCTACCTCATGCAAGGGGAGTTGGTTTTGTGAGCCGCAAATTATTTTCGTGTGGATTCTGAGAAAGGTTATATTCAAGCCCACAAACAGTGAGACATTGCTTTCTGCATCTCTATGCTTTTGCATTGCTACGGTTTGCATCCTTCAATGTTCTTCGCAGGAGAAAAGCTCCAGAGAACTGCTTGTATAGCTTTGGCAGTTTTGCTGCTTTGTCGGAGTTGGCACACGCGTCGTTTGGGCGGAGTCTAGCCATTTCGACTGAATAGTTCTGATGCTGCTGATACATGTTGTTTCTGTTACTTTGCTGTTTGACTAGGCTGCTGGTATCCTGTCAACCGAGTTTGGTAATCCCCAAAGGACCCACTGACCCTAATCAACAGGAAGTAGATAAAAGGGGTCTACAGCCCCTTTTCCTGCTAATCTCCTACCTAAGGTCAGGTGGATAGAAAAGAGGTAAAAGCATTTAAGAGCCTTAAATAAAGTAGATGTTTGTGAACTCTAAGCCAACAATTACTCCCACAAATTTTGTGCCACCATTCCACTAGAATATCTTGCAAGGAGGATACCACTGTAGATAAAAATGTTTGTGGCTGGGTTGGTGTTTATGATTCTTCTTCGGTAGCATACAGAGTACCTTCGTGTACCAAAAAATGCTAGCATATAGGAGTAGACACCATAGACACCAACTCCATTTCTCCACGTTCAATGAGTTTTACAGGTGTTGTCTTCATCAACGAAGCTCAGTCTCTGCCATTATTGCACAATATTCTTTAGATCTCCTTCAAATATTATAATATTTAGGATGTTTCTCCTGTATTAGGTTTTCGTACTACACCTCAAATGGCCCTTAATTTTAGCTATCTATTTATTCCCTCTGCTCTCCTCTTCCCATCTCTCCCCAGCTAATCTTCCAATTCCAAATCCCTCAACCAATGATTGTTAACTATTATACTGCCCTCTCATAGGGAGATTTATCCTCCCAACCCCTATACCGTGACTTTATACCTAATCATTGTGGTTCTATGAATTGTAGCTTAGTTATCATTGACTAAACAGCTAACATCCACATGTAAGTAGATACATACCGTATTTGCCTACTTTGAGTCTGGGAAAACTTACTCTTTCTTTTTTTTTTTCTCTCTCCCAAGTTCTAGCCTAGTTCATGATTTTTATTTTTTATTGTGTAAATATACCACATTATATTTATTCATTCTTCAGCTAAGGGAAATCTAAATTATTTATAATTTATGGAAGTTATGAATAGAGCTGAAATGAACCTGTTTGAGCAATTCTCTTTTTGGTATGATGAGGCATCCCTCGAATACATGCCAAAGAATAGTAAGCTGGATTGTAAGATACATTGATTCCCATCTTCCTGAGGAACCATCCCATTCATTTCCATACTGGCTGTACAACTGGGCATTTCTATCAGCAATGTCTAATGGTTCCCCTTGCTCCACATCCTCAGCAGCATGATCTGGCAGTTGTTTTTGTTGTTGTTGTTGTTTTTGTTTTTTTGTTGTTTTTTTATTTTAGCTATTTTGATGGGTATAAGATGAAATCCCAATGTAGTTTTGGTTTGCATTTCCATGATGACTAATGATAATGAGCATTTCTTTGAAGGTTTTTCAGCTATTTGAGTTTCCTCTTTTGAAAATACTCAGCTGATGCTTCAGCCTCAGTAAGCTCCTCTTGTCCTTGGTTAGTCGGCTCTGTTGGTCTTCTTGTGGAGACCTTGTCACTTCCATGTCCTTTTCTCTTTTTTCCACTTTTCCTCCCACTTTTCCACAAGATTATACATCACAGAATGTTTGGCTGTGAGTCTCAGCGTCTGTTTTGAGGCACTGTTGGGTAGAGCCTCTCAGAGGACAACTCTTTCAGTTGTCCTGAAAACTTAGCAGAGTATTATTCATGGTGTCAGGGGCTGGCACTCTCTGATAGGGTGGGTCTTTGGTGGGGCCAGGCATCGATTGTGCCTTCCCTCAATCTCTGCTCTATCTGCTCTGTCTTTATCCCTGCACATCTTGTGGGCAGGGTAAATTTTGGGTCAAAGTTTTTGTGAGCAGGTTGGTGTTCCTCTCCCTCTGCTAGGAGACTAGTCTAGTTAGAGGATAGCCTCTTCAGTCTCTATGGCCTCTGCTACTAGGAGTACCTCTGCTTGAGTACCCTTTGTATCCTTGAAGGAGCCTACCCAGGTCTCCAGTTTGTCACAAAGATAGCCCCACCCTCAGTTTCTCTTTTTTTCTATGGGACTTCTGTCCTCTCGCCCTTGCTCTCCCCAAGTAAGATCTCCACCCGCTTAACCCTCTGCACCGCCTCTCCTACCTTGTTTCTTCACTTCTGAATGAGATTTATACATTCTTCCTTGGATCTCCTATGTTATTTACCTTCTTGGGGTCTCTGCCTCATAGTATGCTTATCCTGTACTATATGGCTAAAATCCACTTATAAGTGAGTACATACTGTGTGTGTCTTTCTGGGTCTGGGTTACCTCACTCAGGATGATCTTTTCTAGTTCCATTCATTTGCCTGCAAATTTCATGATTTCCTTGGCTTTAGTAGCTGAGTTGTATTCCACTGTGTAAATGTGCCATTTAATTCTGCCTGTTAACAATGCTCCAGGAGATGGACCAGAAACCTTAAAATCCTTTCTCTTAGTTGGCCTCTATACTGACCTTAGAGGGCTTCTCTTCACTGAAATTTATAGATGAGGAAAGCAAAGAATGAATGAAACCAAAGTGAAATTTCAAATAACAAATGTTTTTGGCAAAGCAGATTTGTCTGGTTTTCCCACAGTATCAAGCTTTCTTCTTCTCACATTCACATATTATAATATTTATTAATATACATATAACTTTGATTTTATATGAGTGGAGACAAATATAAAAATACATGTAGCTAACATTTACCTTCCTATTTTAGTTTCAAAAAGAAATTTTTGACAAATATATTTATATACATGTACACACAAACTAAATTTTTATTTATAGATAGGTGATAAATAGATAGATAGGTAGATAATACATGCATGTATACATAAACATTTAAGACAGGGTCTTTTACTGTAGTCCAAGCTTGCTTTGAACTCCTGATCCTCCTGCCTCTGCCTTGGGCTCTTGAGTACTGAGATTATACTTATATCAAGTTGCCCAGATGCCCAGATGCAATGAATGGGTCCATTTATATTATTCACAAGTCAAAGCAAAAGAGTACACATAGAGTTAATGTTCCATGCCCTTCTTTTCTACATGATATTGAATCTTTCATTCCAGATAGTCATATTTGTGAAGTCCTATTTGTAGTTATCTTTAATACAATAAAATGTGAGTATATGTCCCTTCTCATTCTTCCACATTATATATCCACCCAGTGTTTTCATTAGTCTGTCTAGGAAATCCTCCTATATCCTGACACGTTCTCTTCATTGTTATTAGTTGCATCACATTCTATTGTGTGGATGTACCATGACTGATTTGACAAATACTATTTGGATTTTGTTCTGAAAATTTGCTATTTAAAAAGCTATTGCAATAAGTCATCTTATATATCCATAATTTATAAATGGTGCTACATTTGTGGATAGGAAAATGATTAGGTTTAATGTAAATGCAACTAAAAATCTAGCTGATACTGTCATTTTTCTTCTACAAAAAATCAAACATTTTGTGCATCTACCAGTAGGATTATCAAAGCAGATGCTGAGACTTATGGCCAACTGTTGGGCAGAGTGCATGAAACCTCTATTTCATTTATTCTCTTTTTCCACAAACTTAATAAAAAAGGAATGTCTCAAACTCAGGACTTTTATACTTGATGGAAAAAAATGAAAATCTCAGTATTTTTTTAATAATTTATTTGTTTTTATGTACATTTGTGTTGGGGGAAGCAGCCTTACCAGTCCACAGAGGAAGACAAAAAAGCCATTTCTGATGAGACCTGATAGACTAGAGTCAGATGGAAGGAGTCCTATCATTGGACTGGGGGAGGGGCATAGAAAAAGAAGAGGGAGGGTGGGATTGGGAGGGAAGGTGAAGGGGCTACAGTTGGGATACAAAGTGAATAAACTGTAATTAATAAAAATAAAAAATAATGAAAATCTCATTGAATTATATTTTTTATCCTTTATTATTATTAGTTACATTTTATTAACTCTGTATCCCAGCTGTATCCTGCTCCCTTATTCCCTCCCAATCCCACCCTCCCTTCCTTAGCTCCTCCCTGCCCCTTTCCAAGTCCACTGATTGGGAGGACCTCCTCCCCTTTCATCTGACCCTGTTTTATCAGGTATCTTCAGGACTGGCTGCAAATTTCTTAACAAGAGATAGTTCTTGAACATTTTCTCACAAAATACAGGGTGATATATATTTCATGTTTTGTAAATTACCGCTTTTCTATTGTAGTTGTCTTTTTCTTATCTGCAGCTGCTTCAAAACCTAGAGAAATTAGCCCTTTTGTCAGGAAAACAGAAAATATTTTCCCTGTGTCTTAAATATTAAACATTAAAATTTTACTTTCATATATGGAATGTATTATTGCAATATAAAAGTTTGTGTTTGTGTAGGTATATGCATAGTTGTCAAATTAATCATCTTTTCCTTTTTGACTTCTAGATTTTTTTTAAATTTTTTTATTAATTACACTTTATTCATTTTGTATCCCCCCATAAGCCCCTCCCTCCTCCCCTCCCGATCCCACCCTCCCTCCCCTTTCTGCATGCATGCCACTCCCCAAGTCCACTGATAGGGGAGGTTCTCCTCTTCTTTCTGATCTTAGTCTATCAGTTCTCATCAAAAGTGGCTGCATTGTCCTCTACTGTAGAGGACTTCTAGATTTTAAGCACTAACTATGCCTTTCATATTCTATTGTTTTAAAGTATGCTTCTCATGTTCCTTCTAGGCAGCTACAATAAGAACAAATTATATCTGAAGACATAAACAATGACAGTATCAGTAGCTGAGTCAAAGCAGCTCAGTTTATTTCTGTGCACACTGAGCCCCCAGTGAACAGAATATACAGTGTATCAGAATGGCACATGCATTATGAATGACGAGGCTTTGGCCTGTCTTTGAAGTGGCTACAGCCTGTTTAGTACGTGGTTAGAAAGCGGCCTTTGCAGATGTGGAATGCTCAGCCCAAAATGTTGGTGTCAGGTTTTCCTGGAAGAGATGAGGCTGCTTTTTAAGTGTAGGATTGGGTAAGTTATGAAAAATAACTAAGTCAGTGACACACATGAAATACACACAGACTTATGAGTCGACAGGTTTGTTTGAGTACTGTCTCAAAATATTGACCTCACATGGTACATATATGATAGCACTGTAACTTGGTTCATGGCGGGAAAGTTGCTCTGAAGCCTTTTTAGTACATGTCTTTTGCTGATTGTGACATCCTTGCCTTGTCTCTGATGTGGGTTTTCTTTGGAGTCCCACTCTGTGCATTGAGTGGCAGCCTTTTTGTGCCCTCAGTCCTCTTGAGGTCTTTTATCTGCTTCTAACATTAGTTGAAATTTATGACCAGTAACCCAATTTATACCTGAGCCAACTAGCAGAGCTAGGGCAGTTGAGACGCTCTTGCCTTATTGATCAACCATTTCTACCCACCATAACTGAGTGATAAGAGCATGAACAGAAATGAGTTAGGTGGTGGAGGAATGTTCAAAACATAGAAAAAGACAAAATAGGGGCATGAATGGCACAGTGACTGGAGTAAACAAGCCCAAGACCACACAGATCATCCTGGCTCCTCAGCTCCTCCCTGAGCTCTTTAAAACTTTGCAGCCAGTCCTGAAGATACCTGATAAAACAGAATCAGATGAATGGGGAGGAGGCCCCGCCATCAGTGGACTTGGAAAGGGGCAGGGTGGAGATGAGGGAGGGAGGGTGGGATTGGGAGGGAATGAGGAAGAGGGCTACAGCTGGGATACAGAGTTAATAAAATGTAATTGATAAGAAAAAAATAAAATTTAAAAAAAAAACCAAAACTGGGGTTTCCTTCTCCTCCAGGACATTTCTCAAGCTATCTTTTGAGAATTTCTATCTACGTCATGTGTCCCTCACTGTTTCATCACCTACTTATTGCCTGTTTTCATTTATTCATATCTGTAATTACCTCATGGTATATAATGACCATGTTTGTTGATTTTTGTTCACTGTTCGCTTAGCTGCTCTTTGCTGGGCGCTAATTCTGGCCTGAGATGGCACAGTACATTCTCCTCTGTGACGAGCACCTAGAAGAGTGTGTGGCACATAGAGAGTGCACAGTGACATACCTGTGTGAACTAGTTCTGGACAGTGCGGTCACATGCCTTCCCTGGTGAGACACACTCCTCACTAGGATCAAGATTACACCTTCAAGTATCTGTTCCTAAATCCGATATGATTTGTCTCATCACAGCAAGTTGTGATAAAACTGTCATTCTGATGATGGTTTTGCACATCTTTTGAGACTATAATACAATTACATTATTTCCTCCTTCTCTTTCCTCCATCCAACCCCTCCCACGTACCCCCACCTTGTTCTTTTCAAATTCATAGCATCCTTTTTAGTTGTGTTACACACACACAGACACACTCACAATTTAAGATATATATATGTGTGTATATGTAGATATAGAGAGATAGAGATGATATAGATATAGATGTCTGTACACATATGTATACCTCACAGGGTAACCATTTGGTATTGGATAACCAACTAGTTTTTATTCTTTAAACTGCCTATGGGGAATCCCATCGGTTAGTGAAATCCACCCAAAGTGGTATGTGGCAATGTGTAAATGTAGGTCTTCCTTCAATATATCTCCTAGTCTAGTGAAAAGAGCTCAACAGGAGACAAGTTTTATTCTTTGAATAACAAGCAGCATTTAATTACAGCAGACAGAATGGGAGCAAAGTCATTTACACTGAAGTTACCTGAATTCCCCAGTGCTGCCTCTCACTTAATTGCTGTCCACTGGCAGATCAGACTGGGAGAAAAGATCTCAGCATCCTGCCGCTGCCAGGTTTTATACATAGATGTGGGAGATCAGCTCACCTTTTGAAGGCATGAGTGTTGTTGTAGGGCAATGTCTTTGAAATAGATTACTTGAGTAACTTCAAATAATAAATGCAGAGCCATAATTTACATTTTTAAGAACACTCTCACACCACACAGTGATACAGAACACTCTACTTGATTAACATTTGCATTTGGAAAGAGACAAGACAAAACTGCAGCTGCAGAGATGACAGTTAATTGGAAAGATTATGAAAATAAAGTTTTTCATTTTGATGCTAAATATTTGTTTGGTTTAACTTATGGGGAATGCCAAAGGGGTGGTACAAAAAGGCTCATGCATTACGAGTCTTCCCATAGTGAAGATCTAATTTTGCAGGTGGCTTCCCAGGCAGTCTGTAGGAATAAGAATAATGAAGAGGCCATGGATGGACCGTTGATGAGTAATGGATCAGGAAATTCCGCTGTTTGAACTCTATTTTTACTTATCACTTGCTATTTCTACAATGTGCATTTGTAGTTTCCCTTTTATGAATATGTATGTAATATACGTATGTACATGTTGGCATGATTTGCCTATTTCCAGATCCCTTCCCACCAGAGCCAGGCTTACAAGTATGTACCATCATTACAGCTTTGCTTGCTTACCTTCTGTTCCAGCTGGGTTTCATTAGCGTGATACAAGCCAGGGTCATATGGGAAAAAAAAAAAATTCAACTGAGAAAAATGTCTACATCAGACTGGCCTGTAGGCATGTCTGTGTTGCTGTTCTTAATTATCAATTCATGTGGCAAAGCCTAGCCCATTGTGGCTGGGGCCATTCCCTGGCAGGTGAGCCTGGCTTGCATAAGAAAGCAGACAGAGCAAGCCAGGAGGAGAAGGCCAGTAAGTAGTACTCCTCCATGGCCTCTGCATCAGCTCCTAACTCCAGCTTCCTGACTTGATTTCACTCAGTGTTATATTTTTACTTGGAAGTGTAATATAAAATAATTCCTTTTCTCCCCAAGTGCTTTTGTTTATCTATTTATCACAGAAATAAAAACCCTAAATAAATAAACCCTAAATAAATAAAAACCACTTTACTTTAATTTTTTTCTTTCTTTCTTTTTTTTTTTTTTTTTTTTCTTTTTTTTTTTTTTTTTTGCTTAGGTTCTGAAGGATTGACTTCAAGTCCTCATGCTTACACAGTCTTCCATTAAAAATAAAAATTTCAACGCAGCCACTCCTTATGAGACCTAATTGATTAGGATCAGAAGGAAAGAAAAGAAGACCTCCCCTATCAGTGGACTTGGGAAGGTGCATGCATGCAGAGGGTAGAGGAAGGGAGGGATTGGGACGGGAGGAGGGAGGGAACCACAAAGGGGATGTAAAGTGAATAAAGTATAATAAATAATTAAAAATAATTAAAGAATAATTTTGAAAAAATATCTTCAGTGAGGCAACTCCGACTTAGAAAGACAAACATGTTACATACTCACCTATGAGTGGATATTAACAGTGAAGTAAAGGACAATCACAATATGATCCACAGACCCAGAGAAGTTAGGTAAAGTGGAGTGGTCTAGCAGGAATTAATGGCTTTCTCTGGAAAGGGAAAATAAAATAGGTTGTGTGGGTGGGCTGGGAGCAGTTTGAGATGGTAACAGAAGGGATCAGGTAAGGGAAAGAGGGACCAAGGGAGAGAGTATGAGGAGAGACAACTGGGATAGGTAGACATTTAGGGAGCGATCTGGAAACAGTGAGTTGGAAACCCCCTGGAATCTGTGAGTTTGACCCTCCTGAGGATTCCTAGCAGTGGAGGATATGTCTGTAAAGAGTGGTAGGACCAGCAACAAAATCATCAACCAACAACCTGTTTTGCCTGAAAGATGCACAGTGGCTCAGATGAATTGTGGGAATGGCCAGACAATGACTGATCTGACTGGAGGCTCATGTCACAAGAGGGAGTCCATGTCGGACACTGCCTAGATGACCAGGAACTGAAATCTGTATGGCTCAGGGTATAACCATCTAGGGTAGAACCAAAGATGAGTGGGGAAAAAAAAGAAAAGAAAGAAAGAAAAGTCAATGAAATGATTTCTAATGGTATTCTGCTATACTCATAGGATCAGTGCCTAGCCCAAACTTCATCGGAGAGACTTACTCTAATAGCTGATTGGAGCAGATGTAGATACCCATAGCTACAATTAGGCAGAGCTCAGGGAACCCCACGGAAATGTGAGTATTGTAGGAGGCAGAGGGGTTGAGAACACAGCCCACAGTATCAGCTGAGCTCCTAAGGGCCCACGGGGCTTGCAGACTGAAGTGGCAATCAGGAAGTCTGCAAGGGTCTGCAGTAGGCCCTCTGTTTACATGATGTAGTTCATTAAGTTGGTGATTTTGTTTGGCTTCTAACAGTGGGATTGTGGCTGTCTCAGACTCTTATACCTGCTCATGGAACCCTTTTCCTCCTATTGGATTATCTCGTTCAGCCTCGATATGAGAGTTTATATCTGTTCTTGTTTCGTTTTGTTCTGCAGTGTTTGGTTTCTATCACTGGGAGACTGCTCTCTTCTAAAAGGAAATGGAGGAGCATTGAATGTGGGGAAGAGGGGAGGAAGTGAGGAAAGAAGCCGATGGTTGGGATGAGAGCCTATGGTGGTGTATGAGAGAAGAAGAAATTTTTTAAAAACTGAAGAGCATAACATACAAACTATGAACACAATTTACTTAAATTAGTATTTTTTAAAGCAATGTTATAAAAAATACATGCAATGGAATAAATATAATAATTCAGCATGAAACACATGTTCAACTTTTCTTACAGTCTGATGAGTATTTAGAGAGCTAAACCTGCACATATGAGAGTTTTTTTCTATGTTGTGGGATTTTTGTGCACAATGTATCTTTATAAATGATGTGCGTTGGTGACTTAATCTGCTTTCATTAATTATTATTATCTTAATTTCTTTGATACCTATATAAATCACAGAAGACTATAATACAGAAGACCATGAAGTAAGAAAAAGCACAACAGCTGTAGCGTAAATAGCTTTTCCCATGGGTCCTTGACATTACAGTATTTGTAATTCAGGTATGTAGTAAAATTCAAAATCTGGCTTGTAATGTGAAATCTTTACCAAATTCACAGTTTTAACCCTGCAACCTTGGACTCTAGCCAGAAATGAGTATTACGCAGTTGCTGTCATAGCTAGCACACGTGAAAGCACTGGAGCTACTGCTCAAGGATCGAATTCAGGAAGAGGAATGTGGTGACACGAGAAGATAACGGGTTATTATGAGAGTGGCAATGTGTCCAGCACAGGGGATCGAGGTGTGCTGAGGACGGCCAATGAGTGCCTAAAGGTTTTCTGTGGTGGTTTGTACGAGAAATGTCACCCACAGGCTCACACATTTGAACACTTGGGCCCCAGATGGTAGTACTATTTAGGAAAGTTCTGAATCTTTGGGAGGTGGAACTTTGCTGAAGGGAGTATGTCACTGGGTGAAGGCTTTGAGGTTTTATAGCCTCATGTGATTCCTGTTCTGCCAGTCTACCTGAGTCAGAAGGTGCAGAGGGTCCCTGGACCAGAGATGCTAATGATAATCACTCTCTGTCTGTAGCTAGAGGTTTGAGGCTTGGGAATTGGGTTGGTGCACTGATGAATTTATGTCTCAGAGTCTGAAGGCATAATATTGCTGCTCTGATGTCCAAGGGCAGAAGATACAGCTCCAAAAGAGAGTGACTTTGATTGCTTCAGCTTTTCTGGTATCCCTAAGACCTGACATGGACCAGATGGCATCTACCCATACATATGAGGCAGTATTCTTGACAGAGTCTACTACTGAGTTACATGCTAATCTCTTCCAGAAATATCTGCAGAAATGTCCACAATAGTGTCTTCTCTACTCCTTGGGCCTAATCTCAGTCAAACGTGATCGCGATTCTTCTGTAGCCAAACTCCTTCCATGTCCTTTTCTGTCTAGCACGTCGAGAACACTCCTTATGCATTGTTTTCTTGTCGAGTTGGCAAATGTGGGCAGGAGTGGCATTTTTTTCTTTATCTCCATTTGGTTCAGGATTACATTTCTCTCAGAGCCTGCTCTCTTGCCCAGCAGCACCACCTTTTGGATGTCTGATTTTTTGCGTACCAGTGCTCTCTCTATTCTTTCCATCTGTTCCTTCCTCACAACTCTAATTTGACAGCTAAAGATCCCTTAACCAAAGCTCTACAATTACCTACATTAGTAATATTGTCACATCTGTGAAAAGATACTTCTTTATGTGAATCAACTTCTTAAAAAAATATTTTGGCTCACAGTTTCTGAGGTCTATGGTTTTTTGATCTTTGTGCCTTTGGAAAGATAAAATATTAGGCAGGAAATGTATGTTAGAGAAAAGCCCCTTATCTCATGCTGGCCAGGAAGCAAAGAGGGTGAGAAAGCCATACAGTAATTTACAGAGAAAGGGGTTGGGGAAGACTTCAGAGGTGTACAGCATGACCCTCTTACATAACTCCCATTAGTCCATTGAATTTTGAATCTATAAATGGATTGATTTATTGATGTACTCAGAGTCCTCATTATCCAATGCCCAACCACAAATATCTGAATTCTGGGTATTGGCTGGAAAGCAAGCACCATCACAAATTTTTAGGGAACATTTAAGATTCAAATGATAACAATAGTCACTTTATGAAATCATTACTTGTATTCTCTTTCTGTCGCTTGAGGAATTTAGTTTTCAATACTATTCTAATTCATTTTCATATTATATCCATATGAAGAAGAAGACTTAATGTAAGATAAGAAAACCAGAAGTTGGAGAAGTTCATATATCTCTTTGAGAAAGTGGGCATTTAAGAAAATGTTTAGAGTATTCTAGTTGTCACCTATTTAATTTTTAAGCTTTATTGATTTCTCCTTAATTTTGTGTACTTAGTCAAATATTTATTCTTTCTTCTCCAAAATAAGAAGTCTTACATATTAAGGGTAAATTCAAAATATATACATGTACAGATTTTGTGCATATACTTACAGAGACACATGTACGCGTGTGAATACAGACACACACAAATATAAACTGCCATAGTTTGTATATGAGGTATCCCTCAGAGTGATTCATGCGTTGAAAGCTTGGTCTCCTGCTGGAGCAACTGCCATTGAAAGATACTATTATAAAACTCTAATATACTCACTCATAAGTGGATATTAGGCATGTAATATAGGATAAACATACTAAAATCTGTACACCTAAGGAAGCTAATCAAGAAGGACTTTAGCTAAGATGCTCAATCCCCATTCAGAAATGCAAAGAGGATGGACAGTGGAAGAGGGAGAAAGAGGGAACAGGACAGGAGCCTACCACTGAGGGCCTCTGAAAGGCTCTACCCTGCAGGGTATCAAAGCAGATACTGAAACTCATAGCCAAACTTTGGACGGAGGGCAGGGAATATTATGAAAGAAGTGGGAAATAGTAAGACCTGGAGAGGACAGGAACTCCATAAAGGAGAGCAACAGATCCAAAAAGTCTTGGCACAGGGGTCTTTTCTGAGACTGATCCTCCAGCCAAGGACCACTCATGGAGATGGCCTGGAAAACCCCTGCACAGAGGTAGCCCAAGGCAGTTCAGAGTCCAAGTGGGTTCCATAGTAATGGGGACAAGGGCTGTTTCTGACAGGAAATGATTGGCCTGATCTTTGATCACCTCCCCATGAGGGGGAAAGCAGCCTTACCAGGCCACAGTGCAGCTACTCCTGATGAGACCTGATAGACTAGGATCAGAGGGAAGGGGAGGAGGACCTCCCTTATCAGTGGACTGGGGAGGGGGCACAGGTGAAGAAAAGGGAGGGCGGTGGGATTGGGAACAGAGGTGGGAGGGAGCTACAGGGGGGATACAAAGTGAATAAACTGCAATTAATCAAAATAAAAAGAATTTAAAACTAATAAAAACTCTAATGCAATCAATTAATTTCTCTGGATTTGCAACATGGTGTCATTTTGGAATACGGTATAAAGTAGGAGTGAGTGGTTGCTACTTGGCAGAAGTAGGTCACTGGGAAACAAGTTCTAGAAAAATATACCTTGGCATCATACACCCCTGCCTCTGCTCTTTGCTCTCTGGCTTCTATGAGGTGACCAGCTTTCTCCTGTGCGATATTTCTACCCCGCCAAAGTCCTGAAAGCCAGAACTTGCCTATTTCCAGATCCCACCTCCACCTTAGACTTAAAGAAGTCTAAGTTGCTTCTCTCAGGCATCTGTCACCGTGATTAGAAACTAATAATGATGCTAAAATACCACGCTGAGTGTAATATTTTAATGTGCATAGGTGGGACTGTGCTACATTTCATTGTTTGTTTTTTTAATGGAACTTGATCCCAGGAGATCACACGTGCTAGACAAATAGTCTACAACTAAGATAAGTCCACAAGCTTTTCATTTCCTTGACTTTTAATGCAGGGATGTGATTTTAAGCTTTGTCATGGATGGTGAGAATGTCTTTGTTTCTTTTGTACAGACAAGTTTATTCCTTTAACTCATATTCTGTCATATGTATATAGTGTTTTTTTCTTTTTATTCGATTCTTGACAAATTTTCAGTTATTATACATATTTTTTGTAAATTTCCTATGACCTGCCTCTTTGCATACCTAAGATTTCTCATTGAAATCACTTATTAAGGTATGAACTTCAACAAGAGAATATTCCCTAATAAAAGACTTTCCAGCAAATAATTTAAAATTGGCAAACTTCTGGGAGAGATGGCAGACCAGCATTACATCTGTGTGACCCTATAAGAAGATTCAGGGAAAAATTAGACACTATTCCAAGGGCAGAGAGCTTTGAAAGTCACATGGTAAAGGAGGACATCTAATAAGTACTAGGAACTAAGTTAGGACAAGTATTTCAGTGGCAGAGCATCCTAGCACAGCGGGGAGGCAGATACTCCATAGGTGAGCATGACAAATCTTTGCTGTCTGTGATGCTTAACCTCCTTTATCAACTTGATGGAAATTAGAGTCAACTAAAAGGCATGCCTCTGGTGGGTCTGTGAGGGTATTTACTGGAAGAAAAATGACTTCTAGGGCAGCCCAGACATAGAGAGGTCTGAGAAGAGAGCAGCCCTGCTTTTGCCCAGGCCTGCTTGTGAGTGTATCTACTCCATTGCTGCTGTGGTTGCTGCTGTTCTTGGCTGACATTAAAAGCTGCTTCTTTGCCTTTTGATGTGAATGGAAGACAGGCAACTCTCTAGGAATCTTTCAGTCTTTTAGCATCAAAGCGGGACCACTGAGGGATCCGGTCCCATGGACTGAGCAGTAACTAGATACTTGCCCTCGTGCTTATGGCCACTGTTGAACTACTCAGCGTGTATGATGTAAATGAGCCTAATAAATCCCATTTGTAGTTTTCTATTCATTCTATCTGTTCTCTTCCTCTAGAGAAACCTTGACTAATACACAGTCCTACCCTGTAGACAACAAATGCCAGCATGGGTGTGTGGAATGTCAACATGTATTCACAGTTGGTAGAAATGAAAATTAGGGCAGACACTATGGAAATCAGTGTGGAAAATTCTCAAGGAGATAAAAATGTGTCTACAGTATGACACAGCTCTTCTTCTCATTAGCCGATACTTAAAAGACTCCATATCCTGCTACAAGGGTACTTGATTGGCCATGTTTATTGCCTCTCTAGTCACAAAAGCTAAGAAATGGAAGCAGACCAGATGAGAAATAGATAATGAAAATGTGGTAAACATACACAATGGAATTTCCATTTGGCTGTAAAGAAATGAGGTTATGAAATACACAGATAAATAAATTAATGGAAAATTTAGAATGGAATAACTGAGACCTAGAGAGACAAATGCTGGATGTTCTCTCTTTTTGTGGATTGTAGATCCGAATCTTCATGTTTGTATATGAACCTATACTAGCTGTAGAAGCGATGGACATGTGGGAGAAGAACACTGTGCTATAAAGGAAGAATAAGAGGAAAATGGAAGAGGGTTTTGAACTGGGGAGGGAGAAAGGGGAATGTAGAGGGAAGGGAAGAAGGGTAAATAACATTAAAGATGTTTGAAAAAAACACTGAAAAACCTATTACTTTATAGCCTTATTTAATATACAAAATACACACACAGGACAGACAGACAGACAGACAGAACAGACAGGGTGCCATTATCTAGTTTGTAAGTATGTTGCCCTCATCAGGATAATCCAGATTACCTTGCAAAAACCCCAGTGCCATGCATGAGAACCATCCTTTCTAGCTGTTGATCAGAGAAATCCAAGAGATCCCATCCCAAACAATATGGTTTATTTTTATTGCTTTTGTTCGTCTGCCAGAAAGTAAGACTCTGTTGCTAAAGACAGCACATACTTCTAGTTGACACTCAGCTGGAAGCCTTCTGTCTGATGGCTAGCACTCACAATATTGAAAGGTAGTGTAAGCTATAATGGAAAAAAGTTTTCAATAGTCTTACTGGTTTAGAAAGCTAGCACAACACAACAATGATGGGATTGGCTGACCGCTACATCATAGTTTCTTCTGGATAGGACAGGGATATTTCTTTCAATATGGTTGCTTGCAAAAGAGGTGAAAATACCACACCCACACCAATCAACATAACAACAGGAATGGAGGCAAGTTTTACATAGCTCCTAGATAAAGCCCTGCAGGCAACCAATGGCTGCTGAAGGAGAGTGATCAAGTTTTATTTGTTTATTTTTTTAGCTGGGAAAAAAGAGCTAAATGGTCAGCCTTTAAATACATGGAAAGAAGGGCAACCCTTTTACACTCAATATGTGTCTGTGATATGATATTCATATGTATCGTGTATATGCACATATGTAATAAAAAGTTTTGAGTCATGAATGCATTCCATAGTACTCTTAACTGAGATTTTTAAAAGTACCAAGCAATACTCATAAAAATCACAATATTGCAAAATCACTCACCCTGGAATTCCATTTCCCTTTATAACCATGAAATAAGGAATGAGAGTCATTTATGTCCACAGACTCTATGCAATTGCAATCGCCCTCTTATCTGTACATCTCAAATTAAAATTTCAACATAATTTATTGGAAATAAATTAAAAATAGCAATATATTATTCTCTGATTTCTTCTGCAATGTGACTGTCCATATCCACACCTGAACAGAAATAATAAAACAAATAAAATATTTAACCACAAAGAAGAGTTACAATAGAAGTTAGGATTAGACACTGAACACTGCTCTAAAATTAGAACTAACACCCCACATGAAGTTGTCACTATGGACTCAATTAGCTAGAAGAGAAATTAGATTTAAAAACAAATTGTCTTTAAAACTCTGATTATTAAAGGATTTCATAGAGTTTAGATAGAAGAAGTTGACTGCAGATAAAAAAAAAAAAAACATACAGTCAGTCTAGTAAAGGGTGTGAGGAGACCCAGAGATCAACTGATTATTAAATAAAATGATATTTTCCTTCATCATCCATCCTTACTTCTTTAGTCCATACCACGTGATCATTTTAGTTAGGATTCACATTCCTTTTGAGTATTCACAGAAATGTTATATCGAGTGTAGAAGACATAAAAAGGAATTCTCAGATACAGATACAGATCATCACGGCTAATAAGTTTAATGTAATCCTGGGCCCCTTCCTTAGAGCTGTAAGTATTTCTGGCTCTTGAAATATGCTTTCCCACCTAGGAGTGAGGCCACCCAATGCTGAGAGACATGAAATATTTTTCTCGGCATGTACAGAAAAGGACTGGTCAGCTAGCAAAGAGAACTATGAACTGAAAATTCTTAAAAAGATACACTTGTTTCGAGTATTTAGCAGAAAGATTGTCTGGTTTAAATTTCCTTTATTGCAGAGAGTTTGAACACTGCATATTGCAAGCTGAAACTATCTTGGATTATCTGTAGTCATTCTTGAAAGCCATTTCTCTCTTTCTGATCTGACATCATTTTAACTATCAGACAAAACCTTTGAAATGTTTTCATAGCAGATCAGTAGCCTCTAAACCTACAGCAAATTCTTCCTGCTCTGCTGCAATCTGCTCTCATCTGCTATTCCCACCAACATATTTATGTACTAATTTATGACTCTTGATCTGTAATGGCAAAAGCTTCAAGCTACCTTTTCTATGGTGGAACACATCATTTGAAACAACTAAAACAATATTTCTGGCCATTCATATTTGACTCAGAATAAACTAACCCTTTAAACAAAATGCAAGAGATTCCACATAAATAACCAAATATTGCACCTTGAAATCTTAGAAAAACAGAAGCAAGAAAAACAAAAAAGCAGACACTGGACTGTGAGATGGCTCAGTGAGTAAAGGCACTTGCTACCAACCCTGATGGCCTGAGTTCAATTCTCAGGATCTACACTGTGGAAATAGAGAACCAAAGTCCTCTAGAAGTCCTCTGACTTCCACAAGCATACCATAATACATACTCTTCCCTCCAAGCTTCTCCACACACAAAAATCACCACTCATGTATAAAGTGTAAAACAAAAAGTAAAGATCGAGACTAATTATATGGAGACGTCATAAACAATATATAGAATCCATTAATTGAACAATTAGTTTTTGAAACAATCAACAATATTCATTACCCCATGCCCAAACTAACAAAGAGAAAGAGAATATCCAAATTAATACAGAGACGAAAAGAGATATGATATAATAAATTACAATAAGATTGAGATTATTACTTTAAATATTTTTAAAATCTATATTCCAGAGGCTAGAAAGATGGGTCAGTAGTTAAGAGTACTGGCTGTTCTTCCAAAGGACCCAGGTTTGATTCCCAGCATCCACATGGAAGCTCACATCCATTTGTAATTCCATTTCTAAGGAACCTGATGATGTCTTCTAATCTCTGCAGGTGCCAGGTAGACATATGGTATACAAACATCCATGCAATGAAACATTCACATATATAAATAAAGTTTTGAGATCATAATGTTACATAATTTCATCCTTCCCTTCATTCTCTCCAAGCCCTCCATTGTACTATTCACACTCTAGCTCTCCTTCTCATTCATGGAGCTAGAGTAGGAGAAAAAGTCTTCCCAAAATATCTAGAACTGGATAAATTCCTAAATATATATGATCTAAATCCATGGCATCTAAACAACTCCTCTAACATATGGAATTAGGTGTTAGAGAGATGGATCAGCAGCTAAGAACACTCACTGTTCTTGCAGAGGGCCTAGGTTTGAGGCGCAAAACCAACATCAGGCTACTTGTAATTGCCTGTAACTCCATTTCCAAGGATTCTGATGCCATTTTCTGGCTTCCCCAGGCATCTGAACACACGTGGTTCACACACATAAACATAATGAAACCTACAGAAAATTAATGAGAAAAGGGGTATTCCACCATTCTATTCAACACAGTGTTTAGTGTCTTAGCTACAAGACAAGAGAAAGAAATTGAAGGGACACAAGCAGAAAAGAAAGAGGTTAAATATTCCTATTTGAGGATGACATGTGCCTATGCTTACAAACACTAAAGACTCTATTAGAAACCTCTTAGCTCTCTTAAGCATACCAAGTCAACAAAGGAAAGTCTGCAGCAATTCTATATACCAATAAGAAACTTATCAGAAAGAGGGGAACATTATCCCAATTACGATTAGATAGATAGATAGATAGATAGATAGATAGATAGATAGATAGATAGATACTCCATTTTCCCCACAGAGACTGAACCACCAACCAAAGATCTCGTATGGGCTGGACCTATGCCCCCCCCCCCACATATAGCAGATGTGCAGCTTGGTCATCATGTATGTCTCCAAACAATTAGAGTAGGGACTGACTCTCACTCTGTTACCTGCCTTTGGATCCTTTTTTTATAGCTAGGCTCCCTTGTCTGGTCTCAGTAGGAAAGTAAGTGCTTAGTCCAGCTGTAACTTGATGTGCCAGGGTGGGTTGGTGCACATAGGGTCCTCCACTTCTTTGAGAATAAGGGAAGGGGTAATGGGGAAGGAGTAAGAGGGTGAGACTGGGAGGAGAGGAAGGAGAGGCTGAACTCAGATTGTAAAGTGATTAAATAAATGAATGAATACATACATACACATACATACATACACACCCATGGCTAAACCTGACCAAGAGAATATTAAAAAAAAAAAAAAAAAACTTAACACACTAAAGTAAAGACAAGAGGGATATAAAAGGCAAATGAAAGCAGTTGGAGAGAAGATTAATTAGAACAGATTAAAAGGGCATTTGTATAAAATTCCCTACTGAAACCCATTGCTGTGTTTGCTAAATTAAAACTGATACTGAACAGAAGCTAGAGAGATGGCTTAGACGTTAGAAGCACTCATGGTTCTTACAGAAGACATGGGTTTCATTCCTAGCATCTGTATGATGGTTTGCTACCATTTTAATTTCCAAATGCAGGGCTTCTGTTTCCTTCTTCTGGCCTCTGCAGGCACTGCACGCACATGAATCACATACCTACACACTGGGGAATCACTCATACACAAAAAAATAGAAATAAATCCTTTATAAAAATGAATAACAGATAGATAAATAAAATTGACAAGTAAAATGAAATCAAGTCCTATTCTGGTATATTCTATTTTCACAGGACTGGTAACATGTTAAAGAGAAAACTACTGGCTTACAGGAAAAAACAAAAAAAAAAAAAAACAACTAAATATCAAATCGCTCAGCCAAAAAACCTTGAAATATAATAAAAAGATAATTTCGAAAGTTACACATAGCTAATAGGAAAGGCACTCTGAGTCAGCTTTGGTAGAGGAGTAATAATATCCTTGAAGACACTGAAGTCAGTTCAAATGCCTCTCTACTCAAGGTACCCAAGATGAATGAGAACAGTATATCCCAGAGGAACATTTAGAAAAGTTTATTTTTTCACTTGTTAACTTTCAAATTTCATACTGCACACTTCCATGTACAACCTATGGAAAATCAAACCAATTGCGAGCCATATCTCATATGCGTTAAAGTCTTTATCTCAGAGTGTGAATGAGCTACACACACTCAGGCTCTCCGTATGGCCATACTTCACTAACCTTGATCATTTTAAGTGTATTCCTTTTTCTCTTGCCTTCATTTTTAGTACTGTGCATGCTGGTTAATTTTTAACTAGAGTCACCTGGAAAGAGGGACGCTCGGGTGAGCAACTGCCTTTTTCCCTCTTGCCTGTGGGCGTGTCTGTTGGGCATTTTCTTGATTAAGAAATTATGTTGGAGGGCCCAGTCTACTGTGGGAGGCACCGACTGGGGAGGACGGCCATAGGTTGTGTAAGACACAATCTGGGCAGCACTGCAGAGAGTGAACATCCTTCCTCCATGGTCTCTGCTTCAGTTCCTGCTTCTCGTTGGATTTCTGCCTAGCTACCCTCAGTGGTAAACTGTGACATGGATATAAGCCGAGTAAATCCTTTCCTCCACAAGTTCTTTTGGTCAGTGTCTTATCACAGCAACAGAGAAGCAAAATAATACACTGTGAGTGTGTGTTTCTCTGTGTGTGTGTGTCTTTGTGCGGTATATGCAGGTTTGTACAACTATGCTTGTTTGTGAATGAGAATTTAGAGAGCTTAGAAGTCAAGTGTCTTCCTTTATTGCCTTCTATCTCATTTTCTGAGACATGGTCTCTCACTGAAGCTAGAGATCTCCATGTAGGCTAGATTGGCTAGCCAATAAATCCCAGTGGTCTTCCTCTCTCTGCTTCCCCAGTGCTGGAATACCACAGATATCCTCGCCAGATTTTATGTGGGTGCTGCAGGTCTGAATTCAGATAGCCCTGCTTACACAGAAAGCATTTGCTTCTCTTTGAGTCCTCTCATATGCAAAATTGAAGTTGAGTCTAGCTGGTACTTCACTATACAACATATAGTTTTACTTCCTAAATCCCCCCCCAAAAAAAAAATTTAAACAATTTGACAGCTTCTGCTTTCTTTGTACCAGGAGCACAGCCAAAACTCATTCAGTAGATTTAGTTACTTCCGCTCCAGAAAAATTTCTCAGAGTCTTGTCAGGTAACTGGAAAAGTGGCAGAGTTGTGATAGGCAAGAGAGATGAGATGCACAAGTCAATGGCTCTTCCGGATAAGCATGCCCAGTGTCCTCTAATCAGAAAATAATTTAGCTTCGAAGGAATCTACTAAGTCAAATAAGATGACAGGCAGTGTGGGCAAAGGACATCCATGTCACAAGAATGATGTAGAAACCAAGGGGCTGAAGAACTTGAAGGTGTATCTAAGCTAGTTAACCAATGATTAAATGAAATGAGTCACAAGCACAGGGAAGGAAAAGACAAAAATAAGCAATGGCCAGATGAAATCCCTGAGCTCCACTTACCCAAACATTAGAAAAACACAGCTGTAGAGGCAAGTATAGGCAGCATAGGCATTACAAGACTGAGGTTATTATCTGAATATTTTTGCTCCTTTTCTTCCCTTGCCAGTTAGATAAGAAGGATAACTGAAATAAAAAACTTGGATGAAAAAAGAACATTGCATTTTCTATACACCCGAGTTTTTATGAAGCAGAAGTTACCCAGACTTCCTCACAGCAACCACTGGGTTAATATTATAAAACAGTCATTACATATATAAATCACACAGAAAACTAAAAACTGCCTTAACTCTCAGAGGCCCAAACATGAGGGCCCTGGGTTAACTATGTGCAGTTTTCCCAACATCACAAGGCCCCTTCTCTTAGCAGTCCAGACTCAAGCTCCAGAAATGCTCCTAAGTCTCTAACTAAATAAAGCTCAAACTTGTCTCTCCCAGTCCTAACTCTGAAGGTGACTTGCTCTGCTCCCCATACTTCAACATCTAAAAGCAATTTCTGTCACTGAGAAGGTGACACTGTCAGTAATTTCTGAGTTCTGTGACTTGGGTATGTACACCAGAATCCATATGCTGAAAACTTAATTCCAAGGTTATATATTAATGATTTTTGAAGGTCAAGTCCCTGGGAGATAATTAGAATTGGATGAAGTCATGAGGATAGAGCCCTCAAGATTGAATTAGTAGCTTTGTAAGAAAAGAGGCCATGGGCAAGCTTGCTTATTTATCTCTGTGATGATTGCTTCACCTCTCCAGAGGCCCCACTAGTCCTATTTTGAACTTCCCATCATCAACATTCACCAGCTGAATCAACATTTATTCTTTACATATTATCCAATTTGTGATACTCAGTCACAGCAACAGAAAGCACTTTCATATGTCATAAGTAATAATGCCATTAAAATTGTTTGCTGTTTACCTACACTCAAAAAAATAAACAAACCAAATCTCCTCCTTCTGAGCCATCTTAACCTTTCCAATCTCTGAAATTATATCATCAAACTTGGTTCACATTCCCCTGACAGTTGCTTTGCCATCTTCCCAACACTGATGTGAATGCACACTCACCCTTATAATAGCCAGGGCTTACATAACTCTTCTGCTATGTGGCCCTTCCTGAACAGTGTCTTTGTGTGATAAATCTGTTACAGTGAAATGGCTTTTCCTCTTACATTTGTTTTCACCCGCTGATGGAATGCATGTCAAATCGTTATTGTTGGAGTTCGGTTTCTGTGAACTCCTGCCAGCTTTTAGACTGTTATGCCACTTGTGGACATGTGACCCCTGCAAGCTTCTCAAGCATTACTCAGTTCTACTTTTTCTTGCTCTTTCACTAGGGATAAACTCATACAACCACTTCTGTAAAACACTCAGAAAACAGACACAAATGGTTAACAGTGGACAAAACACCAGCCAATGCAATTTTCTCTCTCATTAACAAAAACAACTATATTGCCTAAAGATAGAAAGAACAAGAATGGGATAGGCTTGAGAAAGCACTGGCAGGCATTCTGAAATGGGAGAAGGTTTTAGGGATGCTTCACTAAGAGAATGAGTGGCTGTGTGCCAGTGTTACAGTCTTCCATTGGATGCCCTGTACCACATAAGCTCATTTTTGAAGATTTTATTGGCGGAAACAAACATTGACGACTTGTCAAGATCACCAACCTCCTTTTCATAAAACTACTACATGAGAAATTTATAGTTACACCAAACAAAATTCTTTCATTGTGTCTTCTATTGTTCAGTAGCTTTTCCTGTCCTTTTTCTGTGGTTTACAAAATTGATTACTTTGTAAATAATTTGCTTAGTACGATCCTGTACAACAACAGATCATCTGGAGGTATCTCCATTCCCGATCTCAAGCTGTACTACAGGGCAACAGTAATAAAAACTGCATGGTATTGGCATAGAAACAGAAAGGAGGATCAATGGAACCGCATAGAAGACCCAGAAATAAACCCACACACCTATGAATACTCAATATTTGACAAAGAAGCCAAATCCATTCAATGGAAAAAAGACAGCATCTTCAACAAATGGTGCTGGACCAACTGGATGTCTACATGCAGAAAAATGAAAATAGATTCATATTTATCACCCTGCACAAAACTAAAGTCCAAGTGGATCAAGGACCTCAACATAAAACCAGATACTCTAAATCAGTTGGAAAAAAAAGTGGGGAACAGCCTAGAACTCATTGGCACAGGAGACAACTTCCCGAACAGAACACCAACAGCACAGGCTCTAAGAGCAACAATCAATAAATGGGACCTCATGAAACTGAAAAGCTTCTGTAAAGCAAAAGACACTGTCATCAAAACAAATAGACAGCCTACAGATTGGGAAAGAATCTTCACCAACCCTTTATCTGACAGAGGGCTAATATCCAGTATATATAAAGAACCAAAGAAGCTGAAAAGCAGCAAACCAAGTAATCCAATTAAAAAATGGGGAACAGAGCTAAACAGAGAATTCTCGAAAGAGGAACATCGAATGGCAGAGAAACACTTAAAGAAATGCTCAACCTCATTAGCCATTAGGGAAATGCAAATCAAAACGACCCTGAGATTTCACCTTACACCTATCAGAATGGCCAAGATGAAAAACTCAAGTGATAGCACATGCTGGAGAGGTTGTGGAGAAAAGGGAACCCTCCTCCATTGCTGGTGGGAATGTAAACTGGTTCAACCACTTTGGAAGTCAATCTGGCGCATTCTCAGACAACTAGGAGTAGTGCTACCTCAAGACCCAGCTATACCACTCCTAGGTATATACCCAAAATTTTCTCAAGTACACAACAAGGACATTTGTTCAACCATGTTCGTAGCAGCTTTATTTGTAATAGCTAGAACTTGGAAACAACCCAGATGTCCATCAATGGAGGAATGGATACAGAAATTGTGGTATTTTTACACAATGGAATACTACTCAGCAATCAAAAAGGAGGAAATCATGAAATTTGCGGGCAAGTGGTGGGATCTAGAAAAGATCATTCTGAGTGAAGTATCCCAGAAGGAGAAAGACAAACATGGTATATACTCGCTTATATAGACCTACAAGATATGATAAACATAATGAAATCTACACACCTAAAGAAGATAATCAAGAAAGTGGACACAGGCGAAGGTGATTAATCCTCATTTAGAAAGACAAATGGGATGTGCATTGAACTTATGACAGGAGTCTACCACAAAAGGCATCTGAAAGACTCTACCTAGCAGTGTTTCAAAGCAGACACTAAGACTCATAACCAAACCCTCGGCAGAGTGCAGGGAATCATATGAAAGAAGGGAAGTTAGTATGATATGGAAAGGATAGGAGCTCTACAAGGACCAAATATATCCGGGCACAGGGTCTTTTCTGAAACTGACACTCAACCAAGGACCATCTATGGATATAACCTAGAACTTCTGCTTGGATGTGGCCCGTGGTAGCTCAGTAACCAAGTAGTTTTCCAAAGTAAGGGGAACACGGACTATTTCTAACAGGATCTCAAGGGCAGGATGTTTGACCCCCCCGCCCCAGGGGAGGAGCAGTCTGTTAGGCCACAGAGGAGGACTTTGCAGCCAGCCCTGAAGATACCTGATAAAACAGGGTCAAATGAAAGGGGAGGAGGTCCCCCCATATCAGTGGACTTGGAAAGGGGCAGGGAGGAGACCAGGGAGGGAGTGTGGGGTTGGGGAGGGAATGAGGGAGCGGGATACAGCTGGGACATAGAGTTAACAAAATGTAACTAAAAAGAAAAATAAAATTAAAATAATAATAATAATTTGCTTAGTGAATAATTTTGAGAATTATGAGACGTGTTTGATCTTTTCCAATATTTATAGGCTTGGGTACAGTTTCAATAAACAAAAGATTTATTAATGATCCAGGTAACATAAACTAGCAAAAATATTTATATCATGAAAATGTCAGGGTTCCCATGTCCCTAAGTGCGATTCATCCTATATCAAGTTCAGCCCCTGGGCTAGATAGGGTTTATGCATTTCCTGTGATGGTGAGCAACAAAACATAACAGAGGGAAAAATGTCACTGTAAGCACCAAAGACAGAGGGGTAAACTTTTTGGGCAAGGGACAGACTAAAACAAACCAAACACCAAAACAAAACAAACAAAGAAACAAACAAAACTGACAGGTGTCTACAATTAATTTCAAAGTTCTTTTTTTACAAGTTAGAATTTATTTTTAAATCTCTTACTCAGAAGCATACACAAAAGTCTGACATCTATCCATAATTTATTTTTCCTAAATGTTCCTACAGCATGTCTGAGAGCAACAGCTTAAAAGTTAAGAAATACGGATCCTAGCTCCAACATTTCTTACTATGACATTTCAGTTTTCTGTGTGTCAGTTTATTCTTTTTAAACTTTTTTCTTTACCTTTGAGAAGTTCGTAAATGTATACAATAAAATATGCTTGGAGGAAGAAATGGAAGGGGAAAATGTAGATACACACACAAATACACACACTACCACTACCACCACCAACAACAAAATAACAGCAATTAAAAATCATTTGGTGACTAATATGTCTCAATATCAATAAACACAATTCCCCAATTAAAAAAAAGGAGACAAGTTAGCAGAATGTATGCAAAAATGGGATCCATTTTTTTGCTGCATACAAGAAACACATCTCAACATCAAAACAGATGTTACCTCACAGTAAAAGGTTGGAAAAATATTTTCTAAGCAAATATAACCAAGAAACAAGCTGCTGTAGACAATTTAATATCTAAAAAAATAGACTTTTAATCAAAATTAATCACAAGAGGTATGGAAGGACACTTCATACTCATCAAACACAAAACAAAACAAAAACAAAAGAACATACAAACAAAATAAAACAAAGAAAAAATCCACAAAGATGATATTTCAATTCTTAACACATTTACCCCAAATTCAAGGGCAACCACATTTGTAAAAGAAACATTATTAAAGCTTAAATCACACATTGAAACCCATGCATTAATAGTGGTAAAATTCACTACCCTACTCTCACCAGTGGACACATCATAGAGACAAATATTGAACAGAGAAATAATGGAGCTAACAGACAGTATGACTCAAATGGACCTAACAGTTATCTACAGAACATTTCACCCTAACAAAAAAAAAAAAAAAAAAAAAAAAAAAAAAAAAAAAAAAAAAAAAAAACAACCAAAGAATATACCTTCTTCTCAGCACCTCACAGAACTTTCTCTAAAATTGACCACATACTTGGTCAGAAAGCAAGTTTCAACAGATTTAAGAAATTTGAAATTACCCCATAAACTACCATTGATTGAAGCTTGACTTCAACAACAACAGAAGCAACAAGAAAGCCTATGAATGCATGGAAACCGAACAACTCTCTCCTGAATGACTACTAGGACAAGGCAGAAATAAAGGAAGAAATTAAGGTGTTCCTAGAATTCAATGAAAACGAATGTACAGCACATCCAAACAGACAGGACATAATGAAAACAGTGTGAAGAGGCAAGCTCATAGCAATGTGTGCCTTCACTGAGAAATTGGAGAGATCTCACACTAGCAACTTAACAACATGCCTAAAAGCTCTGGGAGAAAATACAAAGCAACCACAGGCAAGAGGAGTAGATGGAAGTAATAGAAATCAATGAATTACAAACAAAAAGGACAATACAAAAAGAATTAATGAAACCAAGAGCTGTTTCTTTCAGAAATCAACAAGATAGATAAACCCTTGGCCAAACTAACTAAAATGCAAAGAGTCAACATCCAAATTAACAAAATCATAACTAAAACAGGGACATAACAACAGACAACAGGGAAATCCAAAGAATCATTAGGTCATGTTTCAAAAACCTGTACTCCACAAAATTGAAAGATCGAAAAGAAATGAACAATGTTCTTGAGAGATATCACTTACCAAAGTTAAATCATGATCAGAAAAACAATTTAAATAGATCTATTGCAGCTAAGGCAATAGAAGCAGTTATTTAAAGTCTCCCAACCAAAAAAAGAAAAGTGCCAGATGGTTTTAGCACAGAATACTACCAGACTTCCAAAGAGCTAATACTAATACTCTTGACATTATTCTACAAATTAGAAACAGAAGGAACTTTGCCAAATTCATTTTAGAAGGCCACAATCATCTTGATGCCCAAACCACAAAAGTCTCAACAAAGAAAATTACATGCCAATTTCTTGCATGAACATTGTTACAAAAATACTCAAACCCAATCAATAAAAATATCATCTACCATTACCAAATAGGCTTCATTCCAGAGATGCAGGTATGGTTCAATATACAAAAATCTGTGACTCTAAGCCACTATAAATAAACTGTAAGAAAACAAAACACATTATAATTGCATTGGATTCTGAAAAGCCTTTCACAAAATCCAACACCCCTTAATGATGAAAGTCTTGGAGAGATTGGAGATATGATGGACACACCTAAACAAATAAAGGCAGTTTACAGCAAGCCTATAACCAAGCCTATAACCAACAAAATAAATAAAGAGAAACTCAAAGCAATTCCACTAAAATTAGGAACAAGACAAAGCTGTTCACTCTCTTTATATCTATTCAATATAGCACTTGAAATTTTAGCTAGGGTAATAAGACAACTAAAGGAGATCAAGAGGATAAAAATTAGAAATTAGGAAAACAAAGTACTGCTACTTGCAGAGGATATACTGGTATACATAAGAAACCTCCAAATATTCTGCTAAGAAACTCCTACATCAGATAAATACCATCAGCAAAGTGACAGGATACAAGATCAATTCGAAAAAAAAAAAATCATCCCTCCTATATACAAATGATAAACAGGTTGAGAAAAAAATCACAGAAATAACATCCTTCCTAATAGCCATAAATAATATAACATATATTGAAGTAAATATAACCAAGCTAGAGAAAGACTGAATGACAAGAACTTTAAATCTCTGAACTAAGAAATTGAATATGATATTAGAAGACTGAAAGATCTCTCATGCTCATAGATTAGTAGGATTAAAATAGGGAAAATGGGCATCTTACCAAAAGCAATCTACAGATTCAAGGCAATTTCCATTAAAATTCCAACAAAATTCTTTTCACACCTTCAAAGAGCAATACTTAACTTCATATGAAAAAACAACAATGTAGGATCACTCAACTACTCCTACACAATTAAAAAAAAATCCAGCGGTATCACTATTCCTGCTTTCAAACTCTCTACTACAGAGCAACAGTAATAAAAACCACAAATGGTATTGACATAAAAACAGACAGGTTCATCAACAGAATTGATTGGAGAACTCAGACATAAATTGTCACACCTATAGATACCTGATTTTAGATAAAGAAGCCAGAATCATACAGAGGGGGAAAAAAAAGGAAGCATATTCATCAAATGGTGCTGGTCTAAGTGGACATTTAGAAGAATGCAAATAGATCCATGTCTATTACCCAACATAAAACCCGATAGAAGAGAAACCAGATAGAAGAGAAAATGGGGAATACCCTTGAATGCATTGGTGCAGAAGACAATTTCCTCAACAGAACAATTGTGCAGGTACTAAGATTCATACTTAATAAATGAGAGTTTTTGAAACTGAAAAACTTCTGTAATGCAAAGGGCATTGTCAATAGAACAATGTGGCAGCCTATATAAGGGGAAAATATTTTTACCAACTCTACATCTGACAGAGGGTTAATTTCCACGATATGTAGAAATTCAAGAAACTAGATGTCATCAAACCAAATAATCCAATTTAAAAATGGAGTACAGATCTAAACATAGAATTCTCAACAGAAAAATCACTAATGGCCAAGAACCACCTAAAAGAATGTTCAACATCCTTAGCCATTAGGAACACAAGTGACATCTCATGCTGGTGAGGATGTGGAGGAAGCGGAACACTCCTCCATTGTTGGTCAGAGTGTAAACTTGTAAAGCCACTTTGAAAATCAATATGGCAGTTTCTCAGAAAATTGGCAATCAATCTACATCAAGACACAACTATACCACTTCTAGGCATATACTCAAAAGATGGTTCACCATACCACAAGGACATTTGCTCCACTATGTTCATAGCAGCTTTGTTTATAATAGACAAAAATTAGAACCAACATAAATGTCCCTTGACCAAAGAATGGATAAAGAACATTTACTCAGTTAAGAAAAAAAAATAATAACATCATGAAATGTACAGCAAATAGATGGAACTAGAAAAGATCATCCTGAGTGAGGTAACCCAGATCCAGAAAGACAAACAAGATGTACTCACTTATAAGTTTATTGTGAGCACATTTTCTAGTTGTGAAGTAAAGGATAACCATGTGAAATCTATAGACCCAGAGAGGCTAAGCAACCAGGAGGTCTCTAGGTGGCGGGTGTGGGGGAGGGAACACAGATATCCCTGGGAAGGGGAAATAGAACAGATATTGCAGGTGGTGAGTGGGGACAGGAACAGGAGGGATCAGTCACGGGGAGGATGAGGGACGAGAGTTCTGGAAAATACAATTGAAACTTTGGGTGCATTTTGGGGGCAAGGTAGAAACCTAATGCAATGGAAACTCCCAGAAATCTGCGAGGGTGAACCTAGCTAAGACTCCTAGCATGAGCAATACAGAGCCTAAACTGGCCATCTCCTGCAACCTGGCAAGACTCTCAATGGAGGGGCTGGGACAACACCCCAGTCACAAAACCTTCAACCTGCAACACGTCCTGCCTACAAAATGTGCTGTGGTAAAAGTGGTACAGAACTCGTGGGAGTGACCAATAATGACCGGTTCGGCTTGGGACCCATGCCATGAGAGGAACCCACCCCGACGCTGCCTGGAAGGCTAGGAACCAGAGGCTGAACAGACTAGAGACCTAGAATAGAACCGAACACAATTGTAAAATGATAATAATAAGTCAATAAAGGGATTTATAGTGACATTCTGCTACACTCATTGAGTGGTGCCTAGCTTAATTGTCATTAGACGGGCTTCATCCAGCAACTGAGGGGAACAGATACAGAGACCAACAGCCAAACATTAGGCTGAGCTAGGGAACCTTGCACAAGAGGGGAAGGCACAACAATAGGAGCCAGAGGCGTTGAGGATGCCACAAGAAAACCCACACAATCAAGTCACCAGGGCTCATAAGGGCTCCCAGAGATTGAACCTAGAGTTAGGGAACCTGCATGGTCTGACCTAGGCCCTCTGCATATGTGCTACAGTTGTGTCGCTTGTTCTTTTTGTGGGACTCTTAGCTATGAAAGCAGGGGTTGTCTCTGACTCTTTTGCCTGCTTTTGGGATCCTTGTCCTCCTGCTGGGTTACCTCTTCTCTTTGCTAATTTATCTAATTCAGATGAGAAAACCCCCCAAAAGCTAGTAGCCTAACACTGAGGGGAATCCCACGCATGCTCTTAAAATTGGGTGTTGTCTGGACTACTCTCTTAGGAATCACTGGACAGCTTGTGAGAATACGTTGTGGGCATACAAGGTATAAATCTGACCATTTGGAAAGGACGAAGCATCAGGAAGCTTATTGATATATTTCTGCTTATTTTCTTCAAGCTTTAGGCTTCACAGTCTAAGAATTGTCTAAGAATTAATTGCTTAGACAAAAGATGAGCTTAAATCACATTTAGCTTTTAGGGGGTAAGACAAAATGTGGTAAAATATGAGGATATACTTCTATGTAGATAGTTAATGAAGCTCAGAGCAATGAGTTTCAATCCAATTATGAGATTATGTGTGTTGATTCATGCCTGTGTTAGCAATTCATTTATTTAGATTGCTATTTCTCAGTTTGAAGTTGACCTTGGGAGGGGTGGCCTTTCCAACAAGTACCCAAAGGATAAAGGCAGTAAATGAGATTGCCTAAGGCTGCCTAAAGAGGCAGAACTGACCTGCTCTTTAAATACAATGCAGCCACTCCTGATGAGATCTGATAGACTAAGATCAGAAGGAAGGAGAGGAGGACCTCCCCTATCAGTGGACATGGGGAGGGGCATGCGTGAAGAAGGAGGTGGGAGGATGGGATCGGGAGGGGAGAAGGGAGGGGCTTATGAGGGATACAAAGTGAATAAAGTGTAATTAATAAAAAAATGAAAATAATAATAATAAATAAATAAATCCAAGAACAACAACAAAAAATTAGTCGGTTCTCAGTTCTGTTATGCCTGCCACGTTCCCAACAGCGTTTTTGAAAAGATCAGGAGCAGATACATGTTCTAAGAAACATCCTAGTTACTTTGAGCATTTTAAGGTGTCAGAAAGAAACTGAGGTAGTATTTTGTACGACAAAGCAGATCTTTCATGTTTGATCTAGCCGATTCCTTTTCTTTCCTCCAATATGTCAAGCTGTAGAGCAAATCTTCTTCACAATACCTGACTACGTTGCCTATAAACACCCACACACATTTTCCCACGGACTCTTCTTTGATTCCCATTATGTCAGGATTGTTTTCTCACTACTCATATGCACACCTTATCCAAGCTGTTTTAAAATTATTTAATATTCCTAAGAAATTATGAAATCAGGATAAAAGTTCTGTACATATTGTATATGTGGCCCTAAGCTTTGAGTATAGTGTTTTTAATTAATATTAGATAGTATTACCTGCCTATAATTTGATTTATATGTTTAGTCAAAACTGATAATTTACTTTAAATGAATATTATTTTAAGTCACTAGTTTTGCTTTGTTTTCTTGTAAAATCTTAGGAGAAAAAAAAAATCAAGTCAAAGCTCATAGTCCTGTGATTATTGTAAACACCTAACTTAAGTTATTCCTTAGTTAAATAAGTCTCCTCAGATATTTTGATAAAATATAGTCATTCTATTGTCACTTAGGGTAGAAATTAATAAGGTCATCTACTTTTTCTTTACTCATTACCACATGTTAAAGCTTGATTGTTACTTCAAACATTTTGACTATTTCAATTGCTATATGTGAATTCACATAATTCAACATTTTGTGTCAGTCTATGGCGTTCACACTGTTGAGATCCAAATCATGGAGACATGACCCCTAACCTGCATACATGAACCCACACATGTACACACACACACACACACACACACACACACACACACATGCACATACAAACATATACATACGGAAGATACAGCAAGTGTCAAACAAGATAGTAAAAAAAAATGAGCTTAATAAAATGGAAGCAACAAGCTAAAAGATTCAAAAGGAAAAGCAAGTGAGAGACAGCAAGAGGTCCAGCCCATTCATGAATGCTCCCATAAACATTACCCAACAACCCTGCTGCAACAAGGAATGTAGATTCCTTTGTAGTACTCAGGATTCTTCAGAAAAAAACAATTGACTGAGACTTGCTTAAATATTAATAAATTCTTGAAACTAAGGATAAAATCAGGAACATCTTCTATTTTCAATGCGAAAAAACTAGCACAAAACAACATTAACATACACTTTTCCCGTGGCTGCGGGTTAAAAACATAGGAACCAAAAATAAAGATGCCATGAAAGTATTTAAATGAAAATGAGGCTTATGTAAAGGGAGTGAAACCTAAGCAGAAGAAAATTGTGGTGTGTTACAGACACCACAATTCCAGTCCATAAATATTATGGACTGGAGAGAGGACTTAGCAGTTAAGAACACTGGCTGCTCTTCTAGAGGACTCAGGCTTAGTTTTTGAGAAAGCCTTTGTCACAAGGATATACAACTTAGGAATGGCTATTACCAGGAAGAAAAAAATTAAAATGAAGAACGCTGGGGAAGGTGAGATAAAAAATGGACCCTCCTTTACTGTTCATAAGAATGTAAATTAGCATCGCCATAAACAAAACTTGGGTTGGAGTCCTTAGAAACAGAAAATAGAACTACCATGTGACTCAATAACTGAGTATATATCCAACCAAAGGAATTTGGAGAAGGGGCACCTGTGTGCCTACGTTTATTTTGATACTATTCATAGAAACCAAGATACTTGTTGGTTGTCACTCAGCAGATGAGTGGATAGAGAAAGTCTAGTATATAGACAGTGAGAGTTAGTTAGCTATTACAAAAAGAACGAAAGTGTTACAATAACAATATTGTAACAATAACTGTTACAATAACAAGGTTTATTCTGGAGGCGGTTCATCAAGTGAAATGTCGCAACAGAGAGGCAAGTGTGACATAAATGGACACCAAAGTAGTTTTCTGTATAAGTGCCAAATAGAATACTGCTTACAGAGTATAGACAGATGACATGTAAGATATTCCCAGAGAGAACCATTAATGTGTACCAGAGTATATTTGGATACCAAGAGAAACTTCTAATGTGGAATAAACAAATTAAGGTAACACATCACTGCATATTTCAAAATCGCTAATATAATAAGTTTTGAGTGTCCTAACCACAAAAAAAAAAAAAAAAAAAACTGTAACATTAGCAGTGGAAAACATCCCATTTTATCCTGGCCTGATCACTACACATTGTGTGTATATGTGCCATACGTCATAAGCATAAATTATAGTTACATGCTAATTAAAGTTGTTAAATCATATTTAAAAAATAACCAATAAGGAAAAAATTAAACATCATGAGAAACAGAGTAGGTAAGTATGTCTGCAATAAATAATCCAATAAAAGGCAATTTACCAGAACTAAATATAGAAGATTGACAAAATCTAAACAGAAAGAAATTCCAACAAGAAAACCTGGAAGTTACATAGTTCCCTAACTATGAGCCTAACTCATGCCTTAAAGTCACCAAGACTCAGCTTCACTGACACTTTAAAGAACACATAAATCTGTTGGGTAAAGAAGAAGTATACTGTATAATATAAAATATTTTGATAAGCTAGAGAGACGGTTGGATGGATAGATGGATAGATAGATAGATAGATAGATAGATAGATAGATAGATAGATAATTCTTCATATATTGACTATAAACAGGAAAAAATCACATAAACGGTTCCAGGAAGGGAGGAAACTTCAAAGCAAAAGCCCTGGTTTACAAGGTGGACGCCAATATTTTGCCAAACCACAAAACCAAAGTGGCTGTAGTGGTTCCCACAGCAGCTATAGTTGTGGCACTGGCAGAGGAGCCTCATTGTTGCCAGGAAACAAAGCCCAGTGGGGAAGGAGAGTCATTGAAAAAGATGAGTGAAGCCACAGCAGACTTTTCAACTCTGCCAAGCACAGTGGTGGTGGGGCCAAGCTGCTACCAAAAAGGCATGATTTAGTCGATGCTTCTGTGTGTGTGGTATGTGGTGTGTGGTGTGTGTGCCTGCTTGTCTGTTTCTGTACCACATGCGTGCAGGTGGGGGCCACAACAGCTTATTAGATCCCCTAGACCTGGAGTTACATGTAGCTAGTTATCAGCCACCTGATGTGGGTGCTGGAAACCAAATCCCCAGCCCTCTGCAAGAGTAGCTAGCAATCTTAACTGCTGAGTCACCACTCCAGCTTCCCTGAGTACATTCTTAATGCAATATAAACAGACTGATATGAATACTTGTAAATAAATACAAACAAATAAAATTACCTTATCTTCATTCAAATACTATCCCCATCCTTAAAGGGAAACCATTCCAATTGCATCCACCCTGATCAGACGGCTCTCCTGGCTCTCCTACACCACTATCACTTAACAGCTGTTGTTAGTTACTGGAAGTGCCACCCAAATCCAACCAGACAGAAGAAAGTTAGAGATACACACACGGAAGAGGAAAGGAAATGGCCAGTGTTTGTGACGCAGATTACACTGAAAGATTCACAAACAATAAGAATTTAATAGGAAAGTTCAATGTGTAAATCAAATAGGGAAATCAGTCCCTTGTTATAGTTAAGAGTTGCTATCACTATAAAAAATCAGAGTGATTGCTGTTTTATAGGTCTGAGCAGCCACAGTGTCAATGGGAGGAAAGGCCAGTTTAGCTACAAAAATAATGAAATACTGGAGCGTTCACTTGATAAGAAATGTAGGCTTCCTAAAAAGACACTTGTGAAAAAACACACATAATAATGAATGATACAAATGCGAAGGCATGCCATCACCTTGAGTGAAATAACTAAATATTTTACATTTTAAACATTGAAAATTTTAATTCTTTATAAGTTAATTCATGAACAGAAAGATGAGTAAAATTACCTCGTCCTGTTAAAGGAGAATATGAAAATTGACATATTTTTTAATTTACTGACACTAATGCTTTAGAAATATCAGGGTACCTATAAAATCACATGTGTGCATACACTTGTCAGTAAGAAATTGGTTGGATAAATAAGTCTATCCAATAAAAACTTTGGCAGCTAGAAGAAAATGTGCAGGAAAAAGTTCAGTGTGGAGTGAAAAACAGCTTTACCATACATGAAAGTATGTTACACTATCTTAAAAATGGGGCAGTATGGGAGTCATTCCTGAGTAAGCAGAAAGACAAATCAGACAGAGTGGAATGTCTACATCTGAAAAATGAACTTAAATCAAGAAAAGGTGACTTCTCAAGTAACTGGGAAATGAGAAAACTTTAGTAAATGATATTAAAACAAATGGATAAACTGCATGGGAAAACAAGTAAGATGGTCTCCCTATTTATTTATAAATCAGAATTTAACAAAAAATTAAACAACATAATAATAGCAAGGACACTTCAAATTGACATGACTTTTTAAAATATTACTCAAATATTCAAAATCTTTAAAAAGATTTTTTATACATTTGGTCTCATTTAAAACTTCTGTATACTGATATATAATCAGGATAAATCTAATTACAATAATCATAATCAGAATAAAACTAATTACAAAATAGAGATAAAAATTTCTACTCATAACATTTTAATGTTAATTTCTGTCTTATGTAAAATGGTTCTGCAAAGATTGACAACTCATAGGAAAAATAAATGGACCAAAGATGTGGACAGATAACTCATGGGGAAGAAAATGTGCTTGGCTCTTATAGTCAGCAGAAATGAACTGCATGTAAGTTAAATTCATCTCTTATTTGGCAGAGATGCAGCCAATTCAGACATCAGTAGTGGGATTGTAGACTAGGGAAGTTTGTTTGATCTTAACTTTGTAATCAAACAAACCCCTTGTGGGAAGTTGTACTTCTAGAGTACCATAGGAAGGAGATTTAAGGCATTATATTTACATGTATAATGGAATTCTAGGTAGAAGACATGGATTCCCAGGATATGCTTTTACAACAGTGAACAGACCAAATAGAGCAACAAGTGTATTTGCAGTAAAGAGTGTTATGTGTGTGAGAGAATGGGGACAGGTCAATGGGTTTTTGTTGTTGTTATGCTTTAGAAAACTCTCTAGAATGTCTAAAAACATATTTGGAAGTAGTAAAAGAATGATTTCTTTTGTATATATTACTTCTTATGAATGATAAAACATAACCTATTCAAAAATCAATGCAGTGATATTTTATATACCTTTTGTTGGATTTTTTCTTTGATATTTTTATACATGTAAATAATGCATACTTTACTGTCATTCTTACCTTCTCCTGTCACCTTTCGCCCCTGTCAACTCCCACCCACCTCTTTCCAAGTCCTTTTCTCGCAGTCATGTAACATTTAAATTGTAAAGAAAACATAGAAAATCAGTTATCTAGACAAGTTTACTGAAATGATGAACTCATGGATTCAAGCTTCATTCTGACTGGCCTTGTCTGGGATGTACCATCTGTACTTAACTCACACATTTTTCAAAGTTATTAACAAATCCCAGCGAAACATAACTTTATGTGTTAGAATAAGCTTATTTCAATGGAATGTGTGTGGTTTCAGTGGAGAGATTTGTAGCAGAACAAAATCAAGGTTTAAATATTATTTGGAAATTGATATTTATTACTTTAATTTCATCAATATTTTAACTAAACATACACTTAAATTATTGCTCAAACATAAAAGTAACTTTCACATTAGTAGTTACTGCCCAACATTTGCTGTTCTTCAAGTCAGTGACTTATAAACATTATGTAAAACGATCTGCACTCATCAATATTTTATGTTTTGATAAATTAAATTGTACTAACGTTCATATTGAATCAGGGATTTGAAGAGGTTATTTTTCTTTTTCATTCTTACAGTGCTAAATGGGTATTTTAATTTGTTCAAAATTTTTAATAGAATCATAAAAACACTTGTAAAAAATGAAATGTTTCCTTTCTATGTGCTTCATCCATTTTGTTGTAAGCATTCAGTGAGCAGTGACTCACATTCCTGTGTGCTGCGTACACCTTGTAAGGAGTGATACGCTCAGGATTCAGGGTGTGACACCACCTTCTGACTCCTGCCTTCATGAAATCCCTATCTTAAAGCCATTTGCTGGCATTCTTTATGTTTATACAGCCCCTTTTCCTAAAACATCTATATAATTGTGTGATATCTCATTGTCTCTTGAGTAAATAAGATGATCAATGAAACCAATGAGGTAATATAGGTTAAAATATTTGACAATATCAAAGAATTTAACATCAGTTTTAAACCAAACCCACCAGGCCCTCTGTACAAAGAGAACTACGGAAATCCAGCTCGTAATCCTAAGGCTTTTCTAAAGGCCATCACTTCTTTTCCAGCAGCCCAGAGTTCCTCAAACTGTTTTCTCTCAATGTCCTCATCCCTCAACTGAGAGAGTAAGCAGTGGGAATGTGGCAGTTGGCTTATAAAGGACTGAGAGTCACAGATATAGAGAATAGAAACAGTGTCTCAATGAGAAGAGAAAATGTAAACAGAATGAAAGAGAAGAGCAGGGGAGAAATTAGTGCCATAAATAATATTCCAAGGAAATGACTAAACTTTTTCAATATTTTCTATATTGCATTTCACAGCAGAGTTATAATAGAAGAAATCCTCACTCTCCGAAGTATACATTATTGAAAAAATAAATTTTTGTGGTCACGTAATCTTGGGTTTCTAAAAGAATACTTTCAAGTGAGATGGCATGAATTCCCACATACCCATTGACATTAATTACTGAGACATTTGTTTCTTGTCTCACACACTAAGCTCAAAGTGGATTATAAATTTGAAGAGAGTGAGGAGTCCACCCTAAAGGAATTCATGACCTGCAAGAAGTAGTGCCTGCATCCAGCCTCATAGTGTAGCTCTTAAAGAACACTACAGACCTGGCCCTTGAGCAGGGCATATTGGGTGAAAAACAAGAAAAAGGTTGGATTTGAAGAGATTGTCAAAAGATGATGAAAACAGCCTATGTGACAGATACAGGGCTTCCACACAGGGAGGGAACTACAAGGACAATGGATGGTGGCCTTGTTGGTGGGGCAAAAAAAGATGAGTTCTGGAAATGTTCTTTGGATGATCTGTCTGAATGAGAAGCAAAAGGCTTTGTGAACTGGCAGCCTTGTCTCTGAGATGACTAGTCATTTTGTTTTCACAGCTTTGACTCTCATGATTGTGCTTCTCAGAGACCAATGGCCCAATCTCAAGGGCAGAAGCAAATGGATGGATGAGAGACTGTGTGATGAGGCAGAAGAAAGGGTTCCTCACGATGGGTGCCTTACCCTCCATTATACACAGGTGCCACCTTCACCTGCACCGTTTTCTCCAAGACTTTCACCTTTGTAGCAAGCAGCTTGCTCTCACTGACTTTCCTGTATTATCACAAACAAAGGCTTCAGTTTCTACAGACTTCTGCCCGAGTAGTATGTCATTTTAAAAATTTATTATTTATTGCAATATATTCACTTTGTATCCTGACTGTAGCCTCCTCCCTCATCTCCTCCCAGCCGCACCCTCACTCCCTCTTCTCTCCCTTTGCCCCTCCCCTAGACCCCTAGGAGGACTTCCCCTACTATCTGACCCTGGCCTATCAGGTCTCATCAGGACTGGATGCATTGTCTTCCTCTGTGGCCTGGCAAGGCTGCCCTCCCAGGAGTTCATGTTAGAGACAGCCCTTTCTCCCCTTACTAGAGAACCCAGCAAACACTATAGGCATTGGAAGCAAGAGAATAATACAAGGAACAGGAGAGGAACCTACCACAGAGGGCCTCTGGAAGTCTACTCAACAGGATAACAGAGCAGATGCTGAGACTCATAGCCAAACTTCTGGCAGAGTACAGGGAATTTTATGGAAGAAGGGGGAAATAGAAAGAATTGGAGGGGACAGGAGTTCCACAAAGAGACCAACAAAGTCAAAAAAATCTGGGCACAGGGAGGCCTACAGAGACTGATGCTCCAACCAAGGACCATGCCTGTAGTATGTCATTTTTATCTTTAAAAATGTGAACTGTTGATCTGTTAGCACATAACAGATATCCACCATACCAACTTTGTTGCGATTTTGGAATATTAAAGAAGTGAAAAAAAAATCTATCTCCGATCTTTTTTTTTTAAATAAAAATACATATTTCCTTTTCCAAATACTAATACAGTATGTTTTGTAGCAATGTAGCTTGAAACTTGCTCTCAATCAGCTCATGCCTCCTTTATCTTTGGTTTGTTTATTTATATAGTCAGTAAGCCGATGTTTTTAAAACTTTATTCATCAGTGTCCAGGATTAATTCTCCATCATTGCTTCCATAAATGTAATCACTCACTTCTCTCAGTTCCCAGCATTTAATTTGTCTGGGTGAAAGGACATAAACCCATGGCAGTAGCTGGCTGTTCACCTATTACATCTTTACCCAATTTCAAAATGCATTCCCTACTGCTATAGTTTGAAACATTCTCTCAGGCCAAAGATTGCTCTCCTCTGCAGAACAGATGAAAAATGTTGTAAGAATAACAGTTCTGCTTTCTGCTTCCCACCTCCCAGCACTGAATCATTAGTCCCAAGATGTCGGTAGTAACTTTCTTAGGGTCCTGACACTTTGGATAAATGTCAGTTCACTGGGATGGTAGCAGTTACGGCAGTCTGAACCTCAAGACTGCAGGTCTACAGCAGATAGTGAGACGTTTCAATGAAGAGCACTCATTGCTCTTCTAGAGGGCCTGAGTTCAGTTCCCACTGAACTCACACTAACTCCAGCTCCAGGAGATCTGATATCTGCTATGTTCTTTTGCCATACAAACACATCCACATACCAATAAAATAAATAAACCCTTATTTTTTTAAGACAGGAAGTTTGAAAAGGAAGTGAACTGAGCCGAAATCCTGAGAACATGGACTTACTAATTGCGTGACCTGTGTGACGTTGGGAAGATAGTAGACGTAGGACCTTTGTGAAATTCTAGTGTGTAGATTCAAAAAGCACTTGTGTCAGGTGCCAGACATTCCATAAGAAAATGATTGTGTGGTGTCCAGTGAGAGTGTTTAAGGCTTGAGCTATTTTTATCCTGGCATAGTGAATGTGCGGATGCCTAAGATGCATTAGAAGCAAGAGCCACCAAGAGTTGGTGAATAATCTTTTATAAGGTTTATTGAGTATAATTAGTTCTTGGAAATGTGATGACTGTGGGATGGTTGGACAAATTCATGCCTTTCTTCCTCCTGCTCAAACTCCATTCCTTAATATATCCTTTGTGATTGGCCAAGTTTAATCCTACCTCTAGCTCCAGAAGTGAAAACTGGCTCAGGGATAGGAAGTCAATCAACTTAGGTCAACAAGAGTGTACTCAGGTTGTGCTAAGTGACAACAACAGAATGTGCCAGTTTTCTAAAATCACATTCAGAAACAATCAAAGTTTGTCCTGTTTAGCAGGGTAACCTTTAAATGAGGTTTTTTAACTCTATTAGGAAAGTAATCTGAAATGATTGATTGTTTTTCATTCTATTTCTCCTGTCATCTTCTACTTAGAAACTCAACCTCCTTAGTTCAGCTACATGTGAAGTCACTGTTGGCCAACTCTAGGATCCCAAATAAAGGTTAGTTAGAATTTTGAACTCAATATGTGGTTATTTTGCTTTTTCGAGACTAATGAAGTTATATCACCTATTATTCTAATTATTCTCTATAAAGTTGGAGAGTGAGACACCAAATTATAAATTGAGACCTTTAGGGAAATGATGTAGTTCCTTTTATCAGAAGTCTACAGAGGAATTCTGTGTAGCTCTGGTTCTGTGTAGCTCATGTTCTGTGAACATGATTACTGAAAGTGTTTAACAGCTATTCGTAATGCCTTAAATGAAAAGGTCAAGAAATCACTAGTTTGACTCAAAATTACAGAAAAATTAATTCTTGGTCTAGTTAAATATAAACCAATAAATCGTTGTCAGTCCTTAACATGATTTGAGCTAAGTTTGATATTACATGGTACCAAAAGCACCCTGACACATAGATAGGTTGGTATTTATTCTGCAAAGGGAGCAGAGCATAGAAGTATCATTTACCCAAAAGAATGTATCTCTGTTTGCAGAATTTATAGATCTATGATGGCAAACCTGAAGAGGTGCACACACAAAAAAGACATGTTGGTAAACGAGAAAGTAAAATGGGGTGGATAGTGGTTCAAAAGTAAGCAAGAGGTTGCTTAGAGGGGGAAAGAAAAAGGCTACTGCTTCATAAAAAGAAAGAAAGAAAAGAAAGAAAGAAAGAAAGAAAGAGAAAGAAAGAAAGAAAGAAAGAAAGAAAGAAAGAAAGAAAGAAAGAAAGGTACTGTTTCATTTCTGAAACACATCACTACTTTCTTTTTTAGTTTTTGAGACAGAGTTTCTCTGTGTAGCATTGGCTGTTTCTGGACTTGCTTTGTAGATCAGGCTGCCCTTGAACACACAGAGATCTATCTGCCTGCCTCTGCCTCCCAGAGTGCTGAGATTACAGGTGTGTGCCACTGTACCCAGATGACATCACCATTTTCATTCAACCAACTAATAAATACTCTGTTGTTGGCGAAAACCAGTTGAAATCAAAATGGCATCTGGGCTGCTACCTGTGTGGGAGCAATGGCTTTCTTCAGGAGACTGCCATGTCTTTATTTGAATGAAGTGAAGAAGGATTTGTGGGAATATGCATGTTATGATGAGGACAGAGGAGTTATCTAAGCCGTATTTGGGATCAGTCTCTCACTGGGACCTACGACTCACCAATTAGGCTAGGCTGGCTGGCTAGAAAGCCCAGATATCTTTCTGTCTCCACCTCCTCAGCTCTCTGACTACAAGATCATGCAGCCACCTCTGGCTTTTACATGAATTCTGGGAAATAAAAGTCAGGTTCTCATGTTTGCCTAGCAAGTACCTTCTGATGCCAATATGTCTCCCACTCCAAGAAAGGCCATAAGAAGTACTGCTAAAGCAATAGGAGGCTTTTTAATATCCTTAAAGATAGGAAAGACATCATTTTTGTAAACAGTGAAGTATACGAAATATACTGGAGTTTTATTCTGAAAAATCATTGAATCATTGAACTGTTTTATAAATATTGAGCCTACTTTTTCTCGAGCCAAATGTAAAAATCATTTGTAATGGATGTTCTGGCTTATTAACCAAACATAGCTGATCATACTGTGGGCTAGGTGAGCACAGGAAAAAGGTCACATGATAAAACTCTCTAAGAAATGGAAACATCTGGGGGCACGGGGAGCATCTGGAGCTAGAGCTGTGGTTGCATTCAACCAGCATCATGAAGAGTTGACTACAGAATCACTTGGGGGGTGAGTTGTCTTATAGAGGTGCTAAAGGAAATCATGAAGAGTAAGTGACATGTCAACCACAGTGTTTAATCTGTAATTTCAAATTTTATGGGCTGCTTATTGAAGCATTCATGACCAATATTAGGGATCTGAGTTTCCTCGCTCTCATGGGTCCCTCTCTAGTCTTATGATTAACAGGATTGAGTTGACTTGTGAAAAGATCGGAGAACCAAGCCTGATGATGCAGGATAAGTATGTTAAGCATCAGCTTCTAACATTATTGTAGTGCAGAATTATAGAGTGAATGACCAAGGAAATAAAGACATCTCCCTACAGACCAAAGCAGCATAACCTTGGCTGGTGCTAGGCTTAGTACTGCTTGACTCTGCCAAATTCCTTTCCAAGACTCACAAGAGCTGTGCTACCTTCTCTAAATATGTTAGTTCCACAGGATTAGATTAGAGCATGAGAAGATGGAATAAATAGCATGAAGAGGGAAAAAAATGCTTTCTAGGTCTTTGAAAGGTATCTGATCAGGTACTTTAGTGAGGCTTTTAACTCAGGCCTTTTGCTTGCGTGATGATAATGCTCCTCAGGTGGCATGCACAATATGCTAAATCAAAGGACCTTAGCTCCACAAGAAGACCATCAGAGCCAATCAGCCAGGGCCCAAAGAAGCCTATGGAGTCTGAAGCACTGACCAAGGACAATGCATGGTCTGGTCCTAGGTTCTCTACTTGTAAGTAGCCAATAGGCATCTTAGGCTTCAAGTGGGCCAGTAGTTAGGAGAGTGGGGGATCTCTCTGACATGGACTATGTTGCCTGAGTCTTGTTCACTTCTCCCTGATGGGACTTCCCGACCAGGCCACAGGTGAATACATGAACTGGAGTGTCTGGGTAGAGAGGCTCCCCTATTCTGAGGAATCGGGGAGGGGGATGTAAGAGAGAGGGTAGGGCTGGGAGGAGTGGAGGGAGGGGTCTATGACAAAGAGGTAAATTGAATTAATTAATAAAAAAATTTTAAAAAGAAACTTCCCATGGGCTGGGAACACGAGGCTGGGAATCTAAGGATGTAGTTGGGAGATGGCAGTGTGCCTAGCGCCGGGAAAGGCGGAGGAGACAGGGACTCGAGATCCTGCAGGGACGCTTCCCTTAGAGTACAGGCCAGGGAGGAACATCTAAACATCCTCGGGAGAGAGGGAGACGCAGAGCAGACTCCAAAACAGCCAGATCATAGGTCTGAAGTGGGATGTTCTCAGTCTTCCTCCATGATGCAACAAACCCGACAGTCTATGTCATAACATCTCCCTTTCTTTCTCCTCCAAACCCCTTCTGTGTGTGTGTGTATGTGCCCATGCATGCATTTGTGTGTTATCAAAAGTGAATGAATGAATGACAATAACATTTACATAAATAACAGTGGATTAAACGTACTCAGTCTTAAATTTGAGCTTGGATTGCTCCCATCTAAATTCTTTGGTGCTTGCTATACAATCTCTGCGCATCTGTGCGTTTATATCATGGATTTATTAGGAGTAATGTTATATCACAAGAATACTAAATTCACGATTAGATAAGAAATATAAACTACTTAACCTAGTGCTTATGAAAAAGTAGGTTTTTTTTTAAAGCAATAAAAGGAAATACAAGGCTAAATTTAGATTTAGCTTTCAAGGCCAAGTTCCACTCCGTCCTAAACCTGAATGGCCCTGGACTCTAAACTGAGTCTATCCTTCCTTTTCCTGTATTTGACTCCCTTGCCACCCAGATCTCTCAGTGTGTTGGACACAGGATACAGAATAAATCATTACAGTCATTTTTATTATACTTTACAGAAAGATATGCTCTGGGTACTTCTGAGCATAAATGTTTTGTTCATGCTTGAAAGCTGGCTTGGAAGTTGGAAATAAGCTGGTTTCCTAGTATTAAAGAGTCCAACAGACACAACCAATTATAAGTGACTGCCACAAGATGGCGCCAGAACGTTTTTATTTTATCCCCACTAATAAATTCTCAAAAAAAAAAAAAAAAAGTTCAAGCGACTGGATAAAAGAGCCTGTGTTGTGGGAGAACAAATTCATCCTCGCCATATTGCATCATCTTCCCCTCCCCTGTTAGAGGCAGGCGTCATCTTAATGTTGAGGATCTCTAAGACACAGCCCTAAGAAAATATCATTTTACTTAAGAATTCGGTCCTGTGATTTTGCTGTATTGAATCCTATGCCTGAAGCCATCATTTTGACCCTTACTCATTTAAGATTCTTTTCAGAAATGTTTTACAAAGACTACCAAAACTCTAATAATCGGGAAATAGGAGAATGGACTGATTTTTGTTGTTGTTTTTATATTCAGTTTTACCTTCCAAAATTAATGAAAGTTATGAAAATTTGTTTTCAATCATGTGTTTTCCTTGAATTTGTTTTCAAGCTTCCAACAGATACAGACAAATGTGAGAAGGAAGTGTGGAGAGAACCAGGCCCTCCACGATCCCTGGCGCTTTGACGTGAGTCTGAGCCAGGAGGGCTGTGATTTATCACAGACTTTCCTGTTGGGCCTTCAAACGCAGCAGCTATTAACTGCAGAGAAAGCTGTTTTCTCACGCCTGCACTGAACGCATGAGTAATATTCTGCCAGCGCAGTCATGTTTCCTGGAGCCAGGAGCCCTGTGACTCCTCTCTGACACGAACGGTGCTGGTTCATTCTCCTGCCTCATCTCCCGCCTGAACATCGGGGTCAGCTGTGAAAATGTTCCCCTCTGCCCCCAAATGTTATCTTTAATTGACTGTATTAATTAATGCTATCCATGAAAATGTTCTGATTCATAAACAAGCACCCACATCTTTACATAAACAAAGACGTACATATATACATATGCTCATGGACACATACCATTCCTGTGTCCGTTTCTATGATAGTATATCTCTTCACTGTGGTTCAGGCCACATTATTGGTATCTGTCTGGGCGGGACCACCAGTGAGTATGTAGGCTCCCAGTCCACCACCGATCTACCCTCTTCAGTCTGGTGGAGTCACTTACTCATGCTGACTGGACTCAGTGGGCCTGGGGGAGCTCTGAGGCAGAGCAGGAAGGGCATGCACCGCAAACAGAGAGAAAAGAATTTGTCCTGGTGCACAGATGATTAATTCTCGGGTTGAAGGCTAATTTAACTCTAAGGATGTGACAGAGGGCTTTAGAATCCTCTAGTCAGAAGCAAAAATGACCGAAACAATGTTCTTTCATCTTGCACTTCTGTGACTCTTACTCATTCCTGCAAAACTTGGACCAGGAAGAGATATGTGCTGTACTGAAAGTCCATGAATGACATGGAATGGCTAAATGCTAGAGCCTGATTAGTAAGATAGGGTAGTAGGAGCTCTCTGTAGTACACAGTGCAGGAAGGAAGAGATTATGCAATGAGTTCCTTGCTTAGGTTAATCATAATATGGAAGTTGCTTGATCAGGACCCAGGACCGGATGAGACCTTCCAATACAAGGCACAAAGGTGGTGCATCAGGCCCTCTTCTTACTGTTGTGATTGGACTACTGAAGAACCCTCATAAAGGAGGAAGAGTTTGTTCTAGGATAAACTGCCACACACTAAAACAGCGTCGGGTTTTCCCATCCCTCTGCTCTGCTTGTTGCATGTCTCTCACTGTAGACATGAAGAGCAGAACACCGGAATCTGACACAAATTAGATGCTGTGCTGTCCAGAGGTTTCCTCCACCAACCGAGATAATCTTTTATGTTTGAATTCAGACTCATTAGTATTTTCAGCATGTGGGCAGAATGCAGGGAGAGCAGGGACACCGGATAGTGACACGAATGGCTTGCAGCCCCGTTCCTAGGACTCATCAGTACACATTTCTCTCAGCATTCTGTTCCCACACGTGCCTGCTAGAATAAGCCCCTTAACCTCAGCTTGCAAAAGTTCTGGTTTTTTCAAGCCTGGAATTCCAAATGCATCCACACTTCTCCTTCAAACGAGTTTGAAAGTCCCAGCAGCCACCTCTCAGCACCACTTTTCTTTGTTATTTACTTTTCTCATTACTGGGTCAAGCGTCTTCCAACATGCGATGTGGGGAAGAAGTGTGTGCTTTGGCTTCCAGTTCGACAGTATGCAGGCCAGCGTGGTGCAGACGGTTCGGCAGAGAAGGCAAGGTTCTGCAGTCAGGAGTAGTGCCAAGCTGTAAATCCTCAAGCCGCATCCCTCCGTCCCACTTCCTCCAGCAAGGTTTCCACCTCCAAAATGGGGTGTGGCCTTCCAAGCCAGCACCACAAGGTGAGATGCACTTATCAAACACATGAGCCTGTGGAGGACATTTCATATTCAAGCAGCAGCCCGTGGAGACTTCTTTTCAGGAGAGCCTAGAGCAAATATTTTGCTAAGAATAGCGGGAACAGAGGAAGTTTCTCAAGCTCTGTATGTTCTGCACACATAGAACAGGAGACACAGACACATCTTACTTAGAATGCAACTCTACTCACAGATGGAGGCAGGATCTGCCATAATTACCAAGTAAATCACCCACATGGATAAAGCAAGTTAAGGGAAACTGGGAATATAAAGCCAGGACAGAGAGTGAAGTTGAAGGGAGAAGGTACAGCTTTATTGTGTTAGATATTTGCAGCAATGAGTTTGAATACACACAAAACTCATTTAAAATGTGCTTTCATCAATCTAGCAGAATCATGATATGTAGAACTCTTAAATAGTCTGTGCTAAGTTCGCTATCAAATATCTCTCAGATTGACTATATGGAAGAAATCTACACATGCTGGGATAGTCCCTTGTTGTCTGGTTCATATCTGGTCACAAGTGGTTTATAATACAGATCAAAACTGTAGAAATATCAAGGACTGAAGAGAGAAAAGCAAGTCACAAGGTTTAAGGTAACATTCTCTCTCTCGGCATTATCCATGAGCAACACTGGCTCTGGATAGTGAGGGCCACCTTAAGTCACGCGTGCTGGGTGGTTGGCATGCTTCCCACTGTCCAAGTTTCACAGACTCTCTCCGCCCTCTGCCATTATCCTAAAGTTCAAGAGGGGCACACTTGATGTGTATGGCTATTGCCACTGTGATCCAAAGAAAGACTGGCAAGCGAAACTGGTTTCCTCACCTGCACCACAGCCAAAACGTCTCCTTCCACCCCCAGCTGTTCTGCAAAACCAATAGACAAACTTCAGCTGTCTTTTCCACCCACGCCAGCAACTGCTTGGAGTTGTTCATGCATCCCAGAACAAGGGTGTGTGTGTGTGTGTGTGTGTGTGTGTGTGTGTGTTGCAAAGGCATCTAAGACTTGTCGTGACTTAACACACTATTCAGACATTTTCCCATAGAACCTTTATAATGTCCCCATCTTGATCAACCTGAGTGATGTAAGGCTTGTTCTTTTAAAAAGCATAAAAAAAAAAACTTTTCAAGCTTTTGCTGTAGATGCTGCTTGATGTTTCTACTCTAAAGACAGCTAGATAAACAACCTAAACAGACATTTTTTCTGACTATGTAGTTTTAGAGTAGACAGAGTTAGCCAACTTTTTCCTCACCATTTTCCATATTTTGTATTTCACAAAAGATAAAATCTTAGAGAAGTAGTGTAAGACATTTTTCAGCATAAACATCATGTCTGTAAGGACCAGGAAAAAAGCAGCAGGAATGTGCCTCTTATTCCATGGTTATTGTTTGATGATACAAAATAAGGGGTAAGTCTAAGGCTGAAAGGGAAATTTGACTATAAAGAGAAAGCTGAGATGTTCGTGATTAACTATCAGCTAAAACAGGAAAAAAAAATGCCCAAACAAAACAAACAAACAAAAAAAAAACCCGTGATATACAAAGGTTGGGTATTACCATACCTGTCTTTGTTGTCAACTGGACAACATTAGAAAAGCAGGAAGTTCTACCTGGCAGAGTTTCCCAACTGGCTTCTTTCACTGCTCCCAGGGAAGGTATCAGAAGAATGAATATACATGTTTTCTCCTCAGTGAGCTGTGCGAACAAGTCAGAGCCACTTTGCCGGACCTGGCAATCATCTTCCAGTATCCTCATTCTGAAGCTTGCCTGTTAATATGGAGCACATCCCAGCACGGGGGCTGGCAGGAAGTGGCTTAGCTTCCTTTTAAGGGGATAACTAGAATGTAACTCCTCTTCTTAGAAAGTTTACAGAAGAACAAGGCCCGTTCATGCTGAAGATGCCTTAAGTCACTGAGGGTCGGTGTACTCTCGTAGTTTTATGTAAGAATTGATATAAGCTATTTCAACAAGAGATCATATCTACTAGAATGAACCTGTAAAGTTCAAATTTAAACGTATCTCGTCAACGTTTTAAATGACAAGCAAAAAATGTGAAATATTATGGTACAAATATAAAATAACGATATTCCAGGTTTCATATCTATGGTTACTTGTCTTGGAAAATACGGAAATTTGGAAGGAGGAAGGGAAGGAGCTAGAGGGGGTAAAAGGGATCAAGGAAGGAAAGAAGAGAAGGGAAGAGAAAATGAGGGAGTGAGAGAGGAAGGGTTAGCAAGTGAGAACGTCCTCACTGGGCAAATCTGAAGTGTTCTAAACACTTAGAACAACTCAGGCATATCCATGAGTGGGTCGCCACTCCTACACCTTCGTGCCAATTGATAAGGCCCAGGCCCAACAGTGCTCTCCTTTCAGTCAGTTACAGTGTGTTCGTCCTTTTGTGTATAGATTTGTCATGGTTTCCTGTATCACACATTTCTATTTGTTTTGAGACAGGTACAAATAGTACAGAGTCAGTAGATACAGGTGTAAGCCTCCACACCTGGCTTTCAACACTATATACACACACACATATATATATATATATATATATATATATATATATATATATATTTATATATATATATTTATTTTTCTTTATATATATATATATGTGTGTGTGTGTGTGTGTGTGTGTGTGTATACATATACATATATGTATGTGTGTATATATACATATGTGTGTATACATATATACATGAATATGTGTGTGTAAATGTGATTTAAAAGCATTTGAGTGCACCTGCAAGAAAAGAGGAGTACTCCTTATGCCCATATTAAAGGATTTAGATTCAAAGTATGGCCATTCCAAGCATGGGCTAGTCTATAAATTCAGTCTAGGCTGTCATTCTTACATGTAGAACAGCTTACCTAACTCAGAAGCATTCTGAAAACTCTGTGTGTCATTTGTCACTGCCTGAGAAGTCTTCCTTAGCTGCTTTTGTTTGTTAGTATGCGTGTGTGAGTGTGTGTGTGTGTGCAAAGTTGAAGATTAGGGTGCTTGCTATCTCCATTTCTGTCTCTCTCTCTCTCCTTTTCAGTACAACCAGCACCAAATGAGACAGAAAATAAGCACTGCATAAGCTTCCTCCCACAGAATTGAGTATAAGCTGGACTTAGGGTGATTTTCCCAAAAACTCATGGAGGAATATTATTGCATCTAAGTTTCTCCAGAGTTTCTCGTTAGACATCATTGTCATATGTTATAAACTATTGACTAAAGTAGCATTAGCCTGGTACGAAGGTACAATATTTCGTCTATAATTATTGGTAGCTTTGCTTATAGAAAACTCGTTAATGTTGTAAACTGTTTGTTAGCACTGTAAAATGCTTTAACATTTTAGTGCTTACTCCTATTTTCTTTCATCACCCCTGTTTTCTTTCATTGTTGACAGGGCTTTTAATATCTGTGGTGGTTTGAATAAGGATGCTCTCACAAGCTCATATATTTGAATTCTTGGTCACCAGAAAGTGGAACCATTGAGAGCAAAATAAATATGCTGTGGAATATTATTCAGCCAACAAAAAGAATAAAATCACGTTGTTCACAGGTAAGTGGATGAAACTGAAGATCATTATGTTAAATGAAATAAGACAGACTCAAGGACATCACAATTAACTTTATGGGCTTGAAAAGAAGAGGAAGAAAAGCTGGGCAAGAGAATAAAAATATAAAAATAAAAATAAGAGAGAGAAATAGATGACAGGGTAAATATAATCAAAGTTTATTAAATATACTTGTGAAGGGATGTAATGAACTTCAAACTTGGGGTAACTGATATAACAAATAAAATATTTAAAATAAACAGTTCTAATGCTGGTGCAGTGATATCAGAGACTCACTTGAAGAGACATAACAACCTTTTAAGTGTGTTTAGGGGAAGGTGGTATTTCTAAATTGTTAAATTTAGATTTATTTAATTTAAGCCTACATGTGTCTAAATAACCTCCTAAGTATTTGATTCATTTTTTCAGTAACATTCTTCAGGGTGCATATTTTGATGACAGATATGGGCCAATTTTGAAAAAAAATCTTTTCCCTGAAGTGAATATTAAGTCTATTATAATATATAATTGCTGTGTTTTTATTATGGTGAGTCAGTGTGGCGTCTGATTCTTTTCTGTTCTACACAATTCTTTTTTTTTCTTTTTTTATATTTTTTATTATTTTATTATTATTATTAATTACACTTTATTCATTTTTGTATCCCCCCATAAGCTCTTCCCTCCTCCCCTCCCGATCAAACCCTACCTCCCCTTTCTGCATGCATGCTCCTCCCCACGTCCACTGATAGGGGAGGTCCTCCTCTCCTTCCTTCTGATCCTAGTCTATCAGATCACATCAGGAATGGCTGCATTGTCTTCTTCTGTGGCCTAGTAAGGCTGCTCCCCCCTCAGGGGGAGGTGAACAAAGAGCAGGCCAATCAGTTTATGTCAGAAGCAGTCCCTCTTCCCATCACTATGTAAGCCACTTGGACACTGAACTGCCATGGTCTACATCTGTGCAGGGGTTCTAGGTTATCTCCACGAATAGTCCTTGGTTGGAGTATGAGTCTTTGGGAAGTTCCCTGTGTTCAAATTTTCTTGTTCTGTTGCTCTCCTTGTGGAGTTCCTGTCCTCTCCAGCTCTTGCTATTTCCCACTTCTTACATAAAATTCCATTCACTCTGCCCGCCAGTTGGCCATCAGGCTCAGCATCTGTTTTGATAGTCTCTAGGGCAGAGGCTTTCAGAGGCCCTCTGTGGCAGGTTCCTAGGTTGTTTCCTGTTTTCTTCTTCTGGCTTTCAGAGGCCCTCTGTAGCAGGTTCCTAGGTTGTTTCCTGTTTTCTTTTTCTTCTGATGTCCATCCTCTTTGCCTTTCAGGATGGGGATTGAACATTTTAGTTAGGGTCCTCTCTTTTGCTTAGTTTGTTTAGATGTACCAATTTTAGTGGGTTTATCCTATGTTGTATGTTTATATGAGTGAGTATATACCGTGTGTGTCTTTTTTCTTCTGGGACAACTCACTCAGGATGATCTTTTCCAGGTCCCACCATTTACCTGCAAATTTCATGAATTCCGTTCTACAGGATTCTAAAGCAGCATGTCGTTATTCATTCTCTGCCCGTCGATCCTTTCCTCAAAAGTGTCCGATGCAGCCACTCCTGATGAGACCTAACAGACTAGGATCAGAAGGAAGAAAAAGAAACCCTCCCCTACCAGTGGCTTGGGTAGGAGAGTGTGTGGAGAAGGGGGAAGAAGGAAGAAATTGGGAGGGGAGGAGGCAGGTAACTAGAGGGGGGATACAAAGTAAATAATTTTAAAAAAAGAAAAAATAATAAAGAATTATATATATATGTGTGTGTGTATATATATATATATATATATATATATATATATATATATATATAAATTGCTTCATGAGTGCTGTGAAAATAAGGCATCAGTGTATCCTTCAATTAAAAAATTATATAATGTGAAAAAAAAAGTGTCTGATGCAGCAGTTTGGACACTCTACAATGGATCCAGCTCTCTTCTATTAAGTCTTAGTTGATTGGCAGGTTTCTCTGTCAGTCATCCACATGCACATGTCTGCACACATGAACATAAACCTAGACACCCTCCCCTCTTCTGTCAGCTCTAGAGATGGGGTCTCCCTAGATCACTCAGGCACAACTTGAACTCAGGATGCTTCTGCCTCAGTCTCAGGGTGACAGGCCTGCACCACCGGGCCCACTTTGTTTTGACTTTTTGAGATGCAATCTGATGGCCTAAAATTAATTCACTGTGCCGGCTAGACTGGCCTTGAACTGGTGATAGGATCACAGGCATGCTGCTCACAACCTTACCGGTCTTCTTGGAGTGTATGTCATTCTCTGCCTGTTTTTGTACTGCTTGATGACACATACTCAAGTTAAATCCATAACTTAAATTTGTGGATAGACCTGTGATAATGTGGGGGATGGGAGGTGGGGGTGGTGTTTTATCCTTTTTGTTTTCCTTAGCATACATACCTAGGGTTATTACAGTTAGTCTATCTGTCCCAGTGCCTGTGTTTGTTCATATTTCCACCCATCACGAGGCTTCTATTTCACACAGATTTTTTTTTTAATTCTAATCTCCTGTGGTGTTATGTGTCTACTTCTCATTACCTTTTACCTAAAACTTTATCAACTGTTGTTTAGCCACTATTCAACTTGGATTAATTCTATTCATTAATTGTCACCCCAAATTTGTATTTAACTCTTGTGCAAAAGTTTATGCTTCCCTTCCTGGTGTGTTTCATTTTCTTAGGACTGTTACTGTCATTTCAGCTCTGAAAATCTTGCTAAAACTTAAGCATGTGTGTTGTGCTGTTTTCAGATAACGCTGCCTCATGTATTAACTCTTGAGTGACTCTGTTTTCTAATCTCTGTATTTATTGACTGCCTCTTTATTAATAGGATTTCTGGAGAACTGGAATTTTCAACCTTATTCTGAATTTTCTGGTATCCGAACTTTATTATGAATAACTTGCAAATTAAAAAAAAAAATGTTGAACGAGTTTTCAGCATTTTTCTCTTTCAAGAAAGGCTTTCTATCCTGGTCCCAGCTCTTTTTAGATTGTGGGAGCAGAAATTATAGCCATGTCCGTCAGGTCTGGATCTAGAATCCAGAAGACCTATTTTCCCAACAAAATCAGTGATGCTGTCTAAGAGTAATGCTGTGTCTCTTTAGCTGTTTTCTTTATAACTACAATTCTACGCGTCAGAATTCTGAGGGTATAACCAAATGGCAAACAATGCCAACCAAAGTTTGATGGTATTTGTGTTTAATCAAACAGTAAATTTAAAGTAAACCTCCTCTTTACCAAGTAAAATTAAAATCCAGAGACTTATTTTCCTGTCCCCAGATTTTAGGATTTACTAAGCAAACAGCAGGTGCTTAACTAACAGTGGTGAACTAGGCGCATTGCTATCTGTACCTGAGTTAGTGGGGTAAGGAAGGGAGGAAAATGATTATAGAAACTGTGAGAAGTTGCTATGGTATTGCTCTTCACAGTCTGATAGACAGCCAGGGCTGCTACACAGCATGCAATACACAGGAGGGAGGCAGTGTAAAGGGTAACCAGTGCCAACCTCACCTGGAGACAAAGGCAATGTTTACCCCACTAGTAATCAAAAATTTCATGAATGTCATCCACCCATAAGCCTGAGTGAAAAGAAGAATGGCCTGACATGTATCCAAATGGTACAAATCGGGAGGCCTTCAAATTTGGGAGGCAGCGATGGGGACCAGCGCTTCTTAAGCACGCTCACTTGTGGCCACTTCATCTCTGAAGCTTCCCATGACCCTGGATACACAAAGTAGGCACAGAAGCCAAACACATACTGCTGACAAGTCACAAAGGAGCTTATTTTTCAGTCGTTCTTTTCTCTGTGTAATTGTGTTATTTGATAAAGACGAAAGGGAATTTGCACACAAATGAGATAATGCACTTGTTTATTTTAGGTGAAGAAATAAATAATAAATCTTGGCTGAACATTTGATATTGACATATAGAGTACCTTCAACATTCCCCAGAGTTGACTGATATTTCAGTTTTATCATCATCTCTGCTGAGAATGTCACTTCACAACACTGCAGCTTACAAAATGACAGGCACATGGTTAGGAATATTTCAGAAATTGCTGGAAATTCTGTCCTAGCCACGAGCCAACATTCACTTAATGATCTTTTAGGAAATTCAAGTGAGCAAATCAAACACCAGTTTTAAAACTCAAACTGTGCCGTCCAAAGAGAGAAGGCTCCTAGCAGGAAAATATTAGAAGCCTTGTTCTTTCTAATTAAACCATTATGTTTCTAACAGAGCAGAAAACTTTGTACAGAAAAAATATTGCAATATCCACACGACGGTCTGGAACTTGAGCTGAGATGTATCGACATTGTATAATATAATTGTGTGTGTAGTGCAAAATGCGTGTGTCATGTGTTCAGATGAAGGCTGTGTGAAGTTGCAGAATCCAACATGGTTGACAGCTGACATAAACACTCTGGATTCATTACACATTTGCTTTGTGAATTAACTTTTGGTCATTGGATTTTTTTTTTTGACAAATTTTGCATGGCCCTGCCCATTTAGTTACACAAGGTCGTGTAGGGTCACAACTCACAACTGGAAAAATTAGACTATAGAGGAGGAGAGAGATTTCCTAACTATTCCATTTATTCTACATAGTATCTTCTAGCTGGAAGGATGGAGACAGCTTTGGGACAAATCTTATGTATCATAGCAATAGTGCAAGGTTACTGCAGTAGACAATAGAAGTCAGAGGTTAACTTTGCAGAGAGACTTCTTTACTAGATACGTGAAATCAGAAAGTAGAGCATTTACAACTTGAATGGATGCATAACGTGATGAAGAAAGATTACAAACTAAGACAGCATCACCATGGTAACAGTAGAGGCAGAGCTTGCTTTGAGTGCATTGTATCAACACCAGCAGCTGAGACGGGTTGAACAAAATCATTGCAGAACTACGATTGTGGGATCTGGAGAGCTAGTGTGTGAGGAAAGAACGGGACAAAGCATTCAAAGATGTGACGGGGCCCTTGACTTTCCTAGCACTGTACTAAGAGAAATCAAAGTTTCAAATCTGTTTTCAAAGAGGCATGCCCTCAATACTGTTCAAATCAAAGGTGGAATAACCCATTGTAGTGGTATTTTAAATAAGGGATAGTTAACATAAGTTAGGTATATTTTAAAAAGCAGTGGGATATGAAATCAATCCGTGTTTTATCACATAATGCCTCTGTCAAATCATGCAGAAAGGATGAACTGCAGGGGCTTGTTGGATAAGTGAAAGATGAATGCTGCACCGTGGAGTGGACTCTTTCACACCTCAGCAACTCTGCATAATGCATGTCCACACAGTGCAAAGATGCGGCACTGCTGAGGTCCTCGTTAGTGGACACGAAGCAACAAGGAAAGCAAGTATCAGTGGCCTTTATGTCACTTTACAGTACCCAAACCCTTGCTATTTTATTTTGTGGTTGAAAATATATAACGAAATTTTATTTTGCTTTCCCTGGTTATATAAAGAAGTTTTTGTGGTTAGCAAGAATAACAGGAATATCTACAACAATTTTAATATACATATATATTGATTTATAACACAAAATCACATATATTTATAGAATGCAATGTGATATTTCAATATGAGCAATGGTCAGATCATGGTAGATCCCTCAAGCAGTTCTCATTCTTCTGTGTTGGGAGCATTCATATTCCCATCTTAGGTGCCCTCACCCAAAGTTATATTTTTTATTTTTGTAATTTCTACTTGTTTATTAACTTATTCCTTCATAAAATACATTTAAATCAAATGATTTTAAAATGTAAGACATAGTTTAGGAGTTGGGAACAGAGCTGTTTCTTGCTCTTGGGGAACTTCTTAGGATACGTAGAGGTAATTGTGGAAGGAGACAGATTACAAAGCAGGTAAGTGTCCTAACTGGTCACACATGACGAATCCATAGAAACCATATGGTAGGCTAGAAGCGGTCCAGACTGAGATGCTTCCTTCACCTGTACAGAGCAAACAGAAAAGGTTCTTCAACAAGGGGATGTCTGCTCAGAAATGATAGCTAATATGATTCAGGGTTTTGAAGTCCTGCATGTAAGCCTTTTTACCAATAAACACAATAGAGATATTCTCTCCTTTCCTACAGGCTGCTACTTCACTCTGTAGATAATTTTGCTTGGGAAAGAAATGCTTTAGTTTTATGTAATCTCCATTGTCAAACCTTTTACGCCCTGTGCTTTTAAAATTATATGTAAAACTCTTCCCAGACGTATGTTTAAAAGCACATTCTGTCTTCTAACAGCTCCAGGTTTCTGACTTGCATGTAATCTGGGGTCTGCTTCAAACTGACTTTTGTATATGTTGAGAAAAAGTGATGTTCTTTCACTCATCTCTGTGTGGATATCCAGTCTGACCACTGAGGAAACTGTGTATCCTCCAATATAAGTTCTGGATCTTTTTCTGAAATCCAGTAGAGTATAAACATATGGAATTATTTCTAAGTTCTCTTTTCTGGTCTTTGTAGCACTGTGTTTTGCGGACAGGAAATTGGGTGCATTGTTATTTCCGATTTTGTTCTTTTTGTTCATGTTTGCTTTGATGTTGTTTTCTGTTCCATATAAGTTTTAGGATTTTTTTTTTATTTCTGTGAGGAAATTACATTGAATCTTTAGATTATTTTGGGTAATCCAACACAAAATATGAGATTTCTTTTTCTGCTTTGTGCCCTCTACAATAGTTATCATTGAAGAATTATTTCACTTCCTTTGCTAAATATATTTTTAGGTAGGTTTTAACTTTCATTAATCATTATATATTTATTTTAATCACTGGCGTTTAAAAGTAATTAATCTTTTTATTACATTCAGTTCCTTATTTTGTGTGAGGAGAGGTGTACATACCACAGCACGCTTGTGGAGGGAAGCAGACAACAGTTTTTGGGACTCAGTTCTCATCTCCCACCATGTACTTGCCAGGGATACCGACAACAATTAAATTAAACTTTTTATTTTTAGATATTCATAAATTCGCATTCAATTACGAAAAGTAACGTAAAGGATTTTATGTAGCATTTAGTAATTTTTTCAAGAATGACATTCTTTGAGAATATACTTCACTATCACAACCAGGCTACTAATGCTGAGGCCATCCATGGATTATATATATATATATTTACCTAGATTTATTTATTATTAACTGTGTGTGTTTACCTGTGCATAATTGACTGCATTTATATTTGTGTATCTAGCAAATTAGCACATAACTTGGGGAAACTTTTTTATACCAAGCATAACTTTTTTGAGATTTATCCATGAAATAACTACACCATGATTTGCTCAACCATTCACCTGTTGAAAAACAGCTGGGATGATTCTATGTTGCTTCCATGAATATTAGCATGCACATACAAAAATACAAGCTTCATCCCTGCTCAGTACCCAGAACACATTAGCCCATGGCTGTTTCATGTTTTGTTTTGTAAGACACTGCTAAGTGGTTTATCAAGTAGCTATATGATTTGACATTCCCATCAGCTTCAGATTCTTATTGCTACAATAGGAATATCATTATAACTTTGTCAAAAAGCTTGTTGTAAAGACGTGAGAAGTACAGCTTGCTTTACATTTGTCTGACATGGTGTTGACAGGTGAAGTCAGAGCAAACCTCTGCATATTTTTTACCATATGCAGTCAGTGCATGAAGAAAAGATGATCAGAGCTTAATGGGACACTCTGGTGGGAGTATGGAATCTAAGAATAAATGCCAACAGAAGGATAGTGGGGTCTGGTCTCACAGGACTTCATAGGGGAATAGGGACTATACTGAGAATTAGAGCAGCTACTATGTTACATTCTAGCAAATAACTGGCTGCCTCTGCGTATGTCCTGATGATTGAGTGAATCTGAATTCAGATGTACTAGATGAGTGATTTGGCAGAGGTAATGTCAAGATAGCATAATGTGCTACTATAGTATGCTACAGCTCACTGTGTTTGGTCAGACCTACAGTGAAAACAGAAAGCACAAAGACATTAAAGATCTTCTCTTCTTCTTTCACTTCTTTTATTTTTTACTTTTTTAAGAAAAGTTACGTGAACAAGTCTACAGTTGCAGACCAGGCTAATACAGATAGGCCGGTATGCAAGGTTATAAAAGTGAAGTCCAGGGTACAATGGAGATCCCCGGATGTTGGAGATGCCAGAACCATGGCACATGCACTAAAACGAGCCGCCATCTCTGGGCTGCAGGTAGGAGAACCCTCATGGCAAGGATATTCATGTCTGTTGAGCCCAGACGATGTGATCACAAGCTCCAGATGCAGGCCGTGTGCTACAGTGTTTGGTGTTGGTCCTATTATGTTCAATCTCGTTTTGACCCAGTCTATCCTTGCTATGCCAGAATTCCTTTCTTAGGAATAGAGATGTTGCAAATTGTAAAAGGTCATGTGTGCATTCTTTCTTTTTTTTAATTTTATTGGTGCTCATAGTTAAGAGATTGTCATGAGTCTCAGAGGAAACTTTGGACTTTGAACCTTTGAACAGTGTTAGAACTGTTAAAATTTTAGGGACTCTCAAATATGAACTAAATGTATTTAGCATTATGAGATGGCCATGGGCTTTTTAAGATCCGGGTTAGAATGCTATGTTTAAGTCATGTATTTAGGTGTCAGCTTGACAAGGAGTGAACTTTTGGTGATTAAACTTTAGTGTCAGATATTTCTATATTTGGAATTACCAGAGAGACCCACCTCTCTCTGTCTTTGTCTGTATGTCTTTCTCTGTGTGTCTCTCTCTTTCTCTCTATCTCTGTGGGGGGGCACGGTTCAGAGAGGAGGAACAGACCTCCTGAAATTGTGTAGTACCATACATAGCGTGAAGCCCTAGACTGAATACAAAGGGACACAATGGAAATCAATATGAATATCAGTATTCATACTCCTCTGCTTCCTGAGTTTGGGTGCAATGTAACCGGCTGTCTCAAACTCTCACCCCTATATCTTCCCTGCTATGAGGGACTGTGCCAGTCAAGCCATAGGCTAAAGCATGCCCTTCCTTAAGTTACATTTGTCATAGCAGCAACAACAACAAAAACAATTTATAAACGTTAATGAGTTAGCTTGCAAATATAAAGAAAATGGCTACCTTTTAAGTTTTCATTAAGGATTTATGCCGAAGAAAATAATGGACTAATCTTAAAATTAACTGGCATCAAGAATAAAAAAGTATTTTTAAAAGTGTTAAGAGGAGAGGCTTTATTACATATGTGATAAAAAATTTGAAGGCTGGCAAACTTCTGGTTGGTTGGTTGGATCAAGGCTATAAATCATCCAGTCACTTTGTCATTCACTATGTCTATTCATTTACTTCATAGTCACAGATGACTGTAACTGTTCCAAGCATCACATATTCCTAAATCAACTTTAATGGGAAGAGAAAGGAGAATTTCCCTCAAGGCTCCTTTGTATTCAGGGTGAAAATCAGCTTTTGATATTCACTCTTGTTGGTAGTAAGGGCCGATTCAACCTACACCAAGTAATCTGAGCCTAACAATGCTGTCAAAATAACAACATGACACGAAGGGATAGGACACTAAGAACACAAAGAAAAAGCAAACAGAAGCATACGTGCATGCCAGATTGTCACAGAAATTAAAGATTGAAAACATGGGTGGGCTTTGCAATTTTATCAACTAACCCTTTGGAATTCAGGCATTTTACTTATATGGGTAAAAGGAATTAATTTATAAATGTCACACGTAACTCATCTTAGAGGGATGACAAATATATCTCCTTTTTCACTGTAAGCATGCAAAGTAAACAAATGTGATAAAGTGAATTATACTAGTTTTAGAGCCCGGATATCTTGAATTCTTTGATGCCCATTTCAAACTCTGCAAAGAACGTCTACCATGATTTTGAGGATTATACAGTAAGACAACGTTTTGTGGTAAAGAGCTCTGATACTGTTTAAAATTGTTCGGAGAAGCCACAACAGTATTTGTAAAAATGTAAATAGATGCACTGTACCTGTAGGGGGAAGTTCAGATAGTCTCTGCAATCTCCTGGTTCCTCTTCCATTTGTCTATGTTGTTTTAAACAGGTTAACGTCAGCTACACTCAGTATACCGGGGGAGATTAAGCAATGGCTAGAATTAAAAGTCCCTGGCTTCTCCAAAATACTTGGCTTGTGCCAGTGAATATTAACGATTCTCCCCCTTCCCCCCCCCAAAAAAAAAAAAAACACTCTTGCATGATACAACTTTTCCTAGGAAAAATTTTTGTAGGGAACAAAATTTGTTTTCAGGTACACCAGATGCTTTCCTCCATTTAATCACTAGATGGCACCCAAAGAATCTACTAAAACTGTTCCATGGTAGGTGGGAATTGTAATGTGGAAAGGAAGAAAAAAAAATAAAAAAAGACATAGCTATGTTTTATCTTGTGATTGGCCTCTTAAGGTAGATTCCAAAAAATAATACTTTCAAATGCATTATAACCTTGTACAAAGGTCATTCCTGTGCAGAAAGCTCTCATCCCTTTGTGTTATATAATAAAAGTTACTTTTCCTAGCTTTTTCTTAGTCAGACATGCACCATACTAGGCTCTGCCTCTCCAAAAGCTCCTGACTCACTCTGCCCTCTAGAGAGTAACTTGGTAAACGTCACTCCCGCCCTGCCCTCCCCCTGCTTAGCGTCAAAGTGTACTGAAAAACCCCTCACTGCATATCTGCCTTCCGGCTACTTTGGAATTGTGCAATACTTTTTTTTTTTTTTTTAATCTCCTCTAGGTGTTCATGACATGATGAAAATCTACAGAATCAAATTCTGTGCTTGTTCTCATAATGATTCATCATTTCCCAAGTCAGTTTTGGAAGTGGGGCAGCAAAGGGAAGGTGGGAATCACTAAAACTTATCTTTGCTCTGAATCAGATTCTGACTAAAAAATTATGAAACCTTTTCACTCTTAATGAATTCCCTACTAAACTTTAAGGAACTCCTCTGTCTATGTTATTAGTCGAGAAGTTTGCTGTGGGTGTAGCTCAGTGACATATTGAGAACCTTCATGAGTTCAATCCACAGAACCAAATGGAAAAGAAAAATAAGAAATTTGGAGATGCTTTATGAAAGTATATCTTTATAGTAAAACCACAAATAAGTATATATTTATGTGTAGAGTGAATGTATGTTAGCATGCATTTGTGCACAATACATAGATGTAATATAAACACATACCTGGAGACTCTTCTTTGTCATTTTGACTCAGTCTCACAGACACTCAATTTTAGCAGATCTTTTTGGCACCCAGCTTTGGAGGATGTGAATCAGTGTCTTGGACGCATTTTCTTGACCAATTATTTCCATTTCCAAAGGATTTACTGAATATGCTCCATTCACTCTTTTCCTCTTTCATGTGAAGGTTAATTAAGAATGCTTCTCAAAAGCAGCATGTTCTTCTTTAGGATTCAGATGTTTCTCATCTTCTAGCACACCTCAGCAGGCCTGAGGTTTGGTTTACTTGACAAAATAAATACACCTGACATTTTTGCTCCTTTTGGTTTGGTTTGTGGCCTAGCAATACCTCCTGAGAATTACACTTTGGCTTCTTCAGTGGGCTTGCTCTCCGCATCTTCCTTTTCCACTTATCAGGAAACATAATCAATATCCAGAGAAGTTATTGCAATGTTAGTTTCAGACATGAGCTTTTGAATGCTGCAGGAAGCTCTTTCTGAACGATACATGGGGTAAGTTCCCTGATCTTCTGTGTCTATTTAGTTCGAGGGGAACACTCTATAATCTCAAACTTGATAACTTAAAACCAAGCAAGGACTGGGATTTCTTTATAAAATGCTGAAGAATGGTAGAAACATCTACTTGAAGGACATGCAAGACACTAGCTACTAGCCCAAGCTGTGGAGTAAGAGCCACCTCAGGGGAAGAACCAGTTACTTTTAAAGATGAGTGCAGAATTTTGTGCCTTTCAGAGCGTGGATGATTCTACACTCATGGACCTGCATTCAACCTCGCATCGCTAATTGTCACCACGGATTTAATACCTTGACTAAGCGCTCTTCAGTGAATAAGGGAGGAGTGAGCCAATGATGATGCCAGGCCTGATTCTAGAGAAGTTCACAGCTTTGTTCCAGACTTTGTTTGCTCATAGTCCTGCCTGGCCCTTTATACTATGTGACCTTGCACACGAGATTTCACTTGGCCTCAACTTCTCTATCTGTAAAATAAAGTTAACAGTAATATTCATTTTTTGGTGTTATCATAAAGACAAAACAAGTTAATATATGGAAAACATTAAGAGTGGGGTTAGAGCTGAGTACATGCTAGAAATTACAGTTCTGCATTGATTACTGTTTCACTTACTATACTAAAAAAACAAACTTATTTTATTATTTGCAAAACTTTTTATTATTCTAAGTCAAAACTGAAATTTATACAAATAACTTAATGAAAATAACAAAGCTGCCCTAAACAAGCAAGTCAAAGACTTGTATGAAAAAAATTTCAAGTCTCTGAAGAAAGAATTAGAAGAAGATATCAGAAGATGGAAAGATCTCCCATGATCATGGCTTGGCAGGATTAACATAGTAAAAATGGCCATCTTACCAAAAGCAATCTACAGATTCAATGCAATTCCCATCAAATTACCAACACAATTCTTTACAGACCTGGAAAGAAAAATTCTCAACTTCGTATGGAATAACAAGAAACCCAGAATTGCTAAAACAATCCTCTACAATAATAGATCTTCTGGAGGTATCTTCATCCCTGATCTTAAGCTGTACTATGGAGCAACAATGATAAAAACTGAATTGTACTGGCATAGAAAGAGGCTGGTGGATCAATAGAATCAAAGAGAATACCCAGAAATAAATGCACACACTTATGGACACCTAATCTTTGACAAAGATGCCAAAACAATACAATGGAAAAATGATCGCATCTTCAATAAATGGTGCTGGTCTAACTGGATATATACATGTAGAAAAATGCAAAAAGATCCATATTTATCACCCTATACAAAACTAAAGTCAAGTAGATCAAAGACCTCAACATAAAACCAGGCATACTAAATCTGTTAGAAGAAAGAGTGGGGAATACCCTTGAACTCATTGGCACAGGAGACAACTTTCTGAACAGGACACCAACAGCACAGGCTCTAAGAGCAACAATCAATAAATGGGACCTCATGAAACTGAAAAGCTTCTGTAAAGCAAAGGACACTGTCATCAAAACAAAACGACTGCCTACAGATTGGGAAAGAATCATCACCAACCCTTTACCTGACAGAGGGCTAATATCCAGTATATATAAAGAACTAAAGAAGCTGAAAAGCAGCAAAGCAAATAATCCAATTAAAAAAATGGGGAACAGAGCTAAACAGAGAATTCTCTGTAGAGGAATATTGAATGGCAGAGAAACACTTAAAGAAATGCTCGTCATTAGCCATTAGGAAAATGCAAATCAAAACAACCCTGAGATTTCACCTTACACCCATCAGAATGGCCAAGATGAAAAACGCAAGGGACAACACATGTTGGAGAGGTTGTGGAGAAAGGGGAACCCTCCTCCACTGCTTGTGGGAATGTAAACTTGTACAACCACTCTGGAAATCAATTTGGTTCTTTCTCAGACAACTAGGAATAGTGTTTCCTCAAGATCCAGGCATACCACTCCTAGGCATATATCCAAAAGAGGCTCAAGTACACAATAAGGACATTTGCTCAACCATGTTGGTAACAGCATTATTTGGAATAGCCAGAAACTGGAAACAGCCCAGATGCCCCTCAACTGAAGAATGGATGAAGAAATTGTGGTACATCTACACATTGGAGTATTTCTCTGCAATGAAAAATAAAGAAATCATGGAATTTGCAGGTAAATGGTGAGACCTGGAAAGGATCATCCTGAGTGAGCTGTCCCAGAAGCAGAAAGACACACACGGTATATGCTTACTCATATAGACATATAACATAGGATAAACCTACTAAAATCTTTACATCTAAAGAAACTAATAAAGAGAGAGGACCCTGACTAAAACGCTCAATCCCCATCCTGAAAGGCAAAGAGGATGGACATCAGAGGAAGAAGAAAACAGGAAACAACCTAGGAACCTGCCACAGAGGGCCTCTGAAAGGCTCTGCCCTGCAGACTATCAAAGCAGACGCTGAGAATTATGGCCAACTGTTGGGAAGAGTGCATGGAATCTTATGTAAGTGGGAAATAGTAAGATCTGGAGGGGACAGGAACCCCACAAGGAGAGCAACAGAACCAGAAAATTTGAACACAGGGGTCTTCCCAGAGACTCATACTCCAACCAAGTACCAGGCACGGAGATAACCTAGAACCCCTGCACAGATGTAGTCCATGGCAGTTTAGTGTCTAAGTGGGTCACATAGTAATGGGAAGAGGGACTGCCTCTGACATAATCTGATTGGCCTGCTCTTTGACCACCTCCCCCTGAGTGGGGAGCAGCATTACCAGGCCACAGAAGATGACAATGCAGCTACTCCTAATGTGATCTGATAGACTAAGATCAGAAGGAAGGAGAGAGGACCTCTCCTATCAGTGGACTTGGGGAGGGGCGTGCATAAAGAAGGGAGAGGGAGGGTGCGTTCAGGAGGAGAGGAGGAAGGGGCTTATGGGAGGATAAAAAGTGAATAAAGTGTAATTTAAAAAAAAAAGAAAATAACAAAGCTGATAGATGACTTGAGCCAGTCACCTTAAACATTGCAAAGCTCCTTAAATACCTCAACTGAGGGCTAAAATCCTTACTTCTAACAATAGGATTTTTATTAGGAGCATTTCTAACAATTGTAAATGAGGATTTGGAACGTATGAAAAGGAATCAAACCATTGTTGATGGTAGTCTACACCCTTCAAACTTTGTAGATGTTGATTCACTTGATCATTATAATAACGATGCAAGTAGATATTATTTTCCTCACTTACCTGACAGGAAAGTATCTCTGAGGGGTTAAATATATAGTTAAGCCTTTAGAATAAGCATGCGGTGAAACAGGTATTTAAACCCATGCTTTTCTGACTCTGTAATTTGTTTCCTCTGCCACAGGAACTGCTCTGATCACTTTGGGAGTCTTTCCAGCAGTCCAAAGCCCAGTAGACTTGTCCCAACAGCTCGCTTCTACCACTCCTGGTTTTTCTTAGGATACAGAAGAATGGAACTTTGCCATCTATGTTGTTAAACCCTTGGCACGCTTGGTGGAAAGCTCTATTATGCTTGTTAGTTTTTATTAACATGATACAAACCTAGGAATGTATGAGAAGAGGGAATCACTTCCACCAGATGGCCTGTGGGAACTTCTGCAGAGCATTTTCTTTGTAGCTAATTGATGTAGAAGAGGCCAGCCCACTGTGCACAGAGATACTTCTGGGCAGATAGTCACCGGTTATGTTAGAAAGAAAGCTGTCCAAGCCCGGGGAAATGATCCAGGAATCAAGACTTCTCCATGATTTATGCTTCAGTTCCTGCCTTCAGGTTCCTGCTTGAATTCCACCCTTACCTTCTCTCAATGATGGTGTGATGAGGAAATAAAAACAAAATAAACCTTTCCCTTCCTGCAAGCTGTTTTAGTTGTGTTGTTTATCACCACAACAGAAAGCAAAATAGAACAGAGGTAACATTTATACTTTTTCTAAGTCCTTTCAGCAAATCCAGACAAGGGTTGTGTCTTTCTGTTACCTGGCTTCGTTTCAAGACCTCCCAATACAAAAGTCACTCATCTCTGCCTGTGCCATAAACATCATGGTCTCATGGTCTCTTGTATTCTCCTGAGATATCCCAAGAAAAGATGGCACAGTAGGTGGATGAATTTGACACCAGCCCACAGGCCTAGGCTATTTCTAATAGGTCTACAAAGGCGGTTCTTCATTTTTTTTAAAGCTGTGTGTGTACATGTGTGTATTTTCTTCTTGTGCTCTTATGTGTAAAAGCTAAAGATCAACCACATGTCTTCTTTAATTGCTTTCCAACATTTTTGTATGGTGTGTATGCCTCTGTGCGCATTTTTATTCTTATGTGAGCAGATGAGTTTATGTGTTTGTCAGAGGTTGACGCTGGGTGTCTTTCTCAATTATTCTTCACTCTAAAGTGCCTACAGTGTTGAGGCAGGGTCTCTCACTAAACCCAGGGTTCATCAGTTTGTTTCCTCTAGGTAGCCAGCTTGCCCCTGGAGGATTCCCTTGTTTCAACTTCCTGATTTCTGGGATTACCTGCAAGCTATCATTTGCACTGAGCATTTAAGGCAGTACTGGAAAACACTGGTCCTCATGCTTGCATGACAAGTATGTTATTCACTGATCACTCTACCTGCCCTACCTGAGGTTTTGAAACAGGATCTTTCACTGAACTTGAAGATAAACAATTACGTTATCCTGCCTGATGAGCAAGCCTCAGAGATTTTCCTGTCTCCACCTCCCAGCCCTGGAGTTACACTTTGTGCTAGGGGGCTAAATCGAATGCTAATGTTTCACTGACAGGGCCATCTGCCCAGCTCCTGCCTCCAGTCCTAGATGGTAAGATCATAAAGAATTATTATCATTAATTATTATGCTTTAAAATGTTTCCATCTTTGTGATATGCTGGTAGTCTGAGACAAATAAAAATGTTTGAAATTTGTACTTATTTCTTCATAAGCAATATTCATCTGTACAGAAACATACCAAATGTCCAACTATACATCTCAGAACTTCGTGTTCAGTTTACTGCCTGTCTTTACTCCTTCAAAACAAAATTTCTCAATGTTCATATTCTACTTCTATTTTCTTTGCTAGATTATTTTTACCGGTAAACAGGCAATTGCTTCTCAGATATTTCCTTTATTAACCCCTGTGAATTCTCTTACTTAAAGATGTCTACATTTCACATTAATAGAAGGGGAAAAAAATGATTTGATAAAGCATAATAATTTAGTCTTGTCTAAATTTTTAGCCTCATTATTTTTAGGGTCTGTAGAATTGACTCAACTCATATTAAAGTTTGTTGTATTATCAGTTAAATCAATAAGAAGGAATATTTCATAGCTAAGCACCAAAAGCTTCACCGTTGAAACATGGTGAGAGCTTGAGAATGGGTGGTAATGAACCCCAAGAGCTTTCAGATTGTGTCTTACTGTCCTATTTCAAGATAATGATATAAGGATTAAATATAAGAAGCCAGTTTTCCCTGGTCAGTTTTTCATAAGGCCTTCTTCCAATCAACAAGAAAACAATGTGTCCAGTGATGTGAGCACAGCAACAGCATGCCCATTGGCCTCTTGTTAGTCGGCAGGCCTTATTCAGGTCAACTCTAACATGCCACTAAACAATAAACTAAATTACTAATTAAAATCCCCAGGTTTCTTTAATTTGTTCTGGAATTTGAGACCATTAGCTTCGATTCTGACAAAGTACTTCTGCTTTAATGTATAATCTCAGTGTGTCTTTCTTTTTCACTAGAAACTCTGGCCCTTTGTCTGAGTAAGTTAAGACGCCAGCTTCTGAGTTGGCTTGTCAGTATCTAAGGATTCCAAGAACACTCTAAAGAATTTTATCCATTTCCTATCTGAGTCCTTGATCTGGAAGCGGGACGTGGAATGGTGCTGACTGATCAGGGTCTCACCCAGTCAATTCACCAGGCTCAACACAGCGTTGTGAGTACAGCGCCAAGCATGCGGCTCAAGACAGTCAGGGAGGAAGTATGAGTCCCAGAGTCTATGGCTACCCCATGAGAAACTAAAACCCAGAGGGGTCTGAATTCATGAGGAAAAGCCACAGCAGCTTCTGAGCAGTCTCTGTGGTCTAGAGGAAAAGCAAAACAAAACAACAAAAACAAGAAATTAGAGAAACAACACCCTTCACAATAGCCACAAATGACATAAAGTAACTTGGTGTAACCCAACCAAGCAAGTCAAAGACTTGTATAAAAAAAATTTCAAGTCTCTGAAGAAAGAATTAGAGGAAGATATGAGAAGATGGAAAGATCTCCCATGCTCATGGCTTGGCAGGATTAACATAGTAAAAATGGCCATCTTACCAAAAGCAATCTACAGATTCAATGCAATTCCCATCAAATTGCCAACACAATTCTTTACAGACCTGGAAAAAAAAATTCTCAATTTCATATGGAATAACAAGAAACCCAGAATTGCTAAAACAATCCTCTACAATAAAAGATCTTCTGGAGGTATCTCCATCCCTGATCTCAAGCTGTACCATAGAGCAACAGTTATAAAAACTTCATGGTACTGGCATAGAAACAGAATGGTGGATCAATGGAACCGAATAGAAGACCCAGAAATAAACCCACACACTATGGACACCTGATTTTTGACAAAAATGCCAAAACCATACAATGGAAAAAAGATAGCATCTTCAACAAATGGTGCTGGTCCAACTGGATGTCTACATGTAGAAAAATGAAAATAGATCCATACTTATCACCCTGCACAAAACTGAAGTCCAAGTAGATCAAAGACTTCCACATAAAGCCAGACACACTAAATCGGCTAGAAAAAAAAGTGGGGAATACCCTAGAACTCATTGGTACAGGAGAAAACTTCCTGAACAGAACAGCAACAGCACAGGCTCTAAGAGCAAAAATCAATAAATGGGACCTCATGAAACTGAAAAGCTTCTGTAAAGCAAAGGACACTGTCATCAAAACAAAACGACTGCCTACAGATTGAAAAAGAATCATCACCAACCCTTTATCTGACAGAGGACTCATATCCAGTATATATAAAGAACTAAAGAAGCTCAAAAGCAGCAAACCAAGTAATCCACTTAAAAAATGGGGAACAGAGCTAAACAGAGAATTCTCAGTAGAGGAATATCGAATGGCAGAGAAGCACTTAAAGAAATGCTCAACCTCATTAGCCATTAGGGAAATGCAAATCAAAACAACCCTGAGATTTCACCTTACACCCATCAGAATGGCTAAGATCAAAAACTCAAGGGACAACACATGCTGGAGAGGTTGTGGAAAAAAGGGAACCCTTCTCCACTGGTGAGAATGTAAACTTGTACAACCACTGTGGAAATCAATCTGGCGCTTTCTCAGACAACTAGGAATAGCGCTTCCTCAAGATCCAGCCATACCACTCCTAGACATATATCCAAAAGAGGCTCAAGTACACAAAAAGGACATTTGCTTAACCATGTTTGTAGCAGCTTTATTTGTAATAGCCAGAAGCTAGAAACAACCCAGATGCCCCTCAACTGAAGAAAGGATGCAGAAACTGTGGCACATCTATACAATGGAGTATTACTCAGCAATGAAAAATAAGGAAATCATGAAATTTGCAGGTAAATGGTGAGACCTGGAAAGCATCTTCCTGAGTGAGTTGCCCCAGAAGCAGAAAGACACACACGGTATATACTCACTCATATAAGCATACAACATAGAATAAACCCATTAAAATCTGTACATCTAAACAAACTAAGCAAAAGAGAGGACCCTAACTAAAATGTTCAATCCCCATCCTGAAAGGCAAAAAGGATGGACATCAGAAGAAAAAGAAAACAGGAAACAACCTAGAAACCTGCTTTGAGGGCCTCTGAACGCCAGAAGAAAACAGGAAACAACCTAGGAATCTGCCACAGAGGCCTCTGAAAGCCTCTGCCGTGCAGACTGTCAAAGCAGATGCTGAGCCTGATGGCCAACTGTCGGGCAGAATGCATGGAATTTTATGTAAGAAGTGGGAAATAGTAAGAGCTGGAAAGGACAGGAACTCCACAAGGAAAGCAACAGAACAAGAAAATTTAAACACAGGGAACTTCCCAGAGACTCATACTCCAACCAAAGACTATCCATGGAGATAACCTAGAACCCTGACAATGCAGTCACTTCTGATGAGAACTGATAGACTAAGATCAGAAAGAAGGAGAGAGGACCTCCCCTATCAGTGGAGTTGGGGAGGGGCATGCATTCAGAAAGGGGGGAAGGGGGGACTGGGAGTGGAGAAGGGGCTTATTGGGGGATACAAACGAATAAAGTGTAATTAATAAAAGTTAAATAAAAAAATTAAAAACAAAACAAAAAAAAAAACATGCACTTCAAAAAACAAAGAAGAGAGAAAAGAGCAGACTGCAGTGAGAGGTCAACCTTCAGCCCAGCTGCTTCCAACTTTCAGTCCTGTGACCTGACAATCCATTCTATTACTGAAAGTCCCAAGATTCGAATTTTCTAGTACTTCATTGGTGATTTTCAGGAGCTTCTCCCCTGGAGAAGATATTAACGGGAGCCACCTCATCCGGTGTCTGCTGTGATCCTATAAAGAACAAGCCCCGTGTGCTGCTGAGTATTCGGCAACTGAGAAATTCTGCTTCCTTATTTTCCCTGCATCCCCTTACAAATGTCAGTGTAACATGAGTCAGTTCAGTGCTCCATCTCTGCAGCAAGTTTACAGAGAAGGAGGTGCTATAGAATGCAGACTAATGTTATGATTTAAAATGAGGTCCTAGTCTGTCTCTCTTCTCCCCTCCCCACAACATTGCTGGGTGGGGATTGGACATCAGCCATGTCAATGGATTCTAGTGAAGAAACATGGCCATTTTCAAGTTAAGCAGAAAAACAAATGATTAAACAAATTAGATTTTGAGGGGAGGGGGAAACACACCTTTAAACATGGATGGGTGTTCTGTTCCTAAGGTGTGAAGTTTATTCAGGACTGGACACAGACATTTCAACACAATTCTTCTTTACAGAAAGTTTTAGGATTCATACTCCATGAAGCTATCCAGCTGATGTATAGTGTCATTTAACATTACAATGATTTTTTACATTTGGTATGAAATATTTATTTATTTATTTATTTATTTATTTATTTATTTATTTATTTATTACGCTCTTTTCTGATACATGAAATCCTCTATCAAGCAAAAAAATAACAATGAAGGCTCAGCACAGTGGAGTACCTCTAGGTCTGAATCCCAGTCCAGGTTTCTATAAACAGATTTTACTCCATCCTACCCTCTGACTAACAGTCTCCACTTTCCATTGGAAACACAGATATTCAAACACCTAGCAGGTCTAACCAGCCTAGCTATGTTCACTGAGGGTATCACAACTGTTTGTAAGTCTAGCCTCAGGGACACGTTTCCCTCATACAGGCTGAGCAAAGCATACAGCTGGGCCCCCAGACACGTGGTGCGTGATTTTACACCCTCTGCCTTCTTGATATCATGGTGAAATAACTCTTTGTTTAGAAACAGAAAACTGAGAGGAAAGAGGAAAGGGGATGCCCACTAAGCATCAGGAACTACACATCACTTTGGACCACTAAACATGTGTCCTGGTTATTTTCATGTGTTCATGAAGGGGAGAATTAAAGTCAACACTTTGAAAAACAGTGCTTTAGAAAAAAGTCCTTTTGCAGTGGATCATTTTTTAAGCCACTTCCCCCTAAACGTGCAGAGTTCTGCAAACCTAAATATGGGAGATAAAGGTGAAAATCTAGGATATGAAGTATGCTTGGGATTTGAAAGGTATGTTTTCAGGAATTTACTTAGGCTTGTAGGAGATTAAGATATCACCCAAACAGGATACAGGATAATTTTTTTTTTTAATTTCTTAGACTGCATGAGTCCTTGAGTTCAATCCCTAGCATAACCAAAAAAATAAAATTAAATTTAAAAAGGGTTAGACTTTTGAACCATACTTTTCTTGGACTCCAGTATTTCCGTTCTCTGTCATCAAGTTCTCTGATGTCTTTGCACAAGATTCTTATTTTCAGGGATAGTTCAGCAACTAAAAGCATATACTCTTCTTTAGGGACCCAATTTAGGGCAACTCACAGCCACCTGTATCTCCATCCCCCAGGGTATCAGATGTCTCTGGCCCCTCCAACAGCTGCACACATATGCTCATACCTACAGACACATAATTAAAAATAATAAAAACAGATCTTTTTTAAAACTCTTTTCATTGTTTAAATTTGTCTAGTAATCTAAGTGTGTTTACAGGAGCAGACAGACCTCTTAAGTTGGTAGTGTTTTGTCTTGATAGCAAAGACTGTATCTCAAAGAATCTGATACATTGTAAACTACCACAGCCATAAGAATGTATGCATTAAAAATTTTTTAAGTTTTTTTGAATTGGGAAGCAAACCCCAAATATAAAAAGAAATGACAAGAGTAGGTAGAATCTAATAGAGCAAAACTGCCCCCTGGAATAGTTTATTTGTCAAAGCCCTAGCCAACGCTTTATCTCGGGGTCTGCTGGTGAAACATCCACATTTCCTCAGAGAGTCCCTGGATAGCTCCACAGTGCTGCGAAACACACCTAAATGCAGAACCTGGGACAACTGATAGAGGTGGGCAGCCAGGGGAGGTAGGAGTGCAGAAAAGTGAAAGGTGAGAGGAAGCAGAGGAAGCCTACAAACAAGGAGCATGAAGTAAAACTTGCCAGAGGGTTCTAGTCCAAATCCGGGGGCGGGGGGAAGGAATAATTTTATATATTTTGCAGAAGATATTCAAAATGTTAGAAAGTGATTGTAAAAATAGTAATTTTGTATTTGTCATTCAGAGTACTAAACTATGTCAACTTTGCGTTGCTAAATCTGACAGAAGACATCACATCAAGTACTACAGCAATTCTCTATAAAGGTGTCTTCTGAGTACTGTATTGTTCGTTGGCATAATCATGCTCTTTTTGGAGATAGCCTCTGCCAGCAATATCCAAGAGGGTTCCTCTCTTTTATAATTGTCTACAAGCATTTTCTTCGGTTTCATTTTTAGCCATGTGAAGACTTTAGACACTCCAAACCATGCTCCCATCGCACAATAAATGAAAGCCAGGTTGCTAACTGCCTCTGTTTCCTTCTCACATGACTGATAGCGTGTTGTTTCTGCCTCATTTTGGATACCAGATATATAGAAGACAAAAAGAAAAAAAGAAAAGAAAAAAGAAAGAAAAGCCAGCTAGTTTTAGGAGCACCAACTTCATATGAAAATAAAAAAAATAGCTTTTCCAAACCAGAAAGTTTCTTTAAAAAAAAAAAACAACTAAATATAAGTGAAAACTTTGGAGTACAGAGATACAGCAATGTATTATGATTTGCACCTTGACCCAGAAATCTAAGTAAAAATAGCACAATCGGAAGACAACTGAGTGGCGATTTTTTTATAGGAAAAAAGGCGACCAGAGAAACAGCAGAAAGACACCTCAGCATCTCTTGAATTACAGAGTAGATTATGCATACACTTGCAGAACTATCAAATTATTGATGCTGCATTCTGTTATAAGAAAACCTCTGGTTCTATTTTCCTATAAAACTAATGAAGATTTGCAATAACCCAAGCAAGCTCTAGCAACTCCAACAAACTCTTCCTGTGAATGCTCATGAGTAAAGGAAGGGCTCCCACAACCCATGCAGTAAAAATTATCATGGTCTCTTCTAAGCTCTTAATGTAATATTTCTCATGTGAAGTTTAGTACTGAGTCCTTTTGTATCTCCTTCAGAGACTCTAATCTTTTGTCGGGATGAGAAACAAATCTAGGGCAGAATTGAAAAAAGCCATGCATTATTATATCAGAACTTCAGTTGAAATGGCCAAATTCCTCAGTAAACAAACTTCATCCACCCACTTATGCCCTGTGTGCTTCTAATGTACCCTATACTACTCCTGGTTATGGGGATACTATACCCTTTTACCAATCTGGTTATTAATGACTACATTTTTGTCTGGAAAGTGTGCAAAGCTTGGAAGTACCCATGGCTTGTTGACGTTCATTCAGGAGAAACTGATTCTAAACACGATTCCCTTACTAATGTTTGCTTTCAACATAGTTTTAATACTATAATATTTTTTAGTCCCTAAAACCCAACTTGAAGACTGGAAACCTTCTCATGAACATAGCTGCCATGGTGGGTTGCTAATTAACAAGGAAGAGTATCACAGACCTTCTTGGACAGAGGTGCCTTCTGTTGGATAAGTGACTTCCTAACTGTGGGACAAAGTATCTTACAGAAGCTGCTGATGGATGGAAGAGTGTGTGCTATGGCGGGGTCGTGGCAGTGAAATTGGCTATGGCTGTAGGAGCATGTAGCATCTGTTCACATCATTCAGCTGCCTACCTCCCTTTTTCCCCTTTTATTCAGGCCGGGGTAAAGTTCATGGGAAAATGCTACCCACAGCCAGGGTCTGTCGTCTCTACTCACTTAGACCTCACTGGAAAGCTCTCACAGACATACTCTTCAGCCTGGCTCTTGCATGATTCCAAATGCAGTCAAGCTGACAACCAACCAAGGTTAACCATATGAAGTATGAAGAAAATAAAGCAAGATATTCTGGTACATAGTAACTGCATGAAAAAAAAGAAGCTGTTTTAGATTTGTTAATAGCAAAAACTAAACAAGGAAATAAAACTGTATCTTGAAACACTCAGTGTTGAGATTTGTTAAGGGTTTGGATTAAAAAGGAAGCATATCACATTCCCTATATTTTTTGAAGACTTACTCATGTGTGAGGATGTGTGTTTATGTGTGTATGTGTGTGTGTGTGTGTGTGTGTGTGTGTGTGTGTGTGTGTGGTGTGTAGACCAGACCAGACGAGGGCATCCAATCCGTTGGAGCTGAGGTGTCTGATGTAGGGCCACTAGAAAAACAGTATGTGAAATAGAGAGAAACTTAAATCAATCCCACTGAAATCAGGGACAAGGCAAGGCAGCCCACTCTCTCCATATCTCTTCAACATAGTACTTGAAGTCCTAGCTAGAGCAATAAGACAACTAAAGGAGATCAAGGGGACACAAATTGGAAAGAAAGAGATCAAAGTGTCACTATTTGTAGATGATATGATAGTATACATGAGCGACCTCAAAAATTCAACCAGAGAACTCCTTCACCTAATAAACACCTTCAGCAAAGTGGTTGGATACAAAATTAACTCAAAAAAAATCAGTAGCCTTCCTGTACACAGAACACAAATGTGCTGACAAAGAAATTAGGGAAAGAACACCCTTCACAATAGCCGTAAAGGACATAAAGTATCTTAGTGTGACTCTAACCAAGCAAATGAAATACGTGTTCGAAAAAAACTTCAAGTATCTGAAGAAAGAAATTAAAGAAGATATCGGAAGATGGAAAGATCTCCTGGATCGGAGCACTGGAATTAACATAGTGAAAATGACCATTATGCCAAAAGCAATCTACAGAGTCAATGCAGTTCCCATCAAAATACCAACACGATTCTTTACAGCCCTTGAAAGAACAATTTTCAACTTCATATGGAAAAGCAAAAAAACCAGAATTGCCAAAACAATCCTATACAACAGATCGTCTGGAGGTATCTTCATCCCTGATCTCAAGCTGTACTACAGAGCAATAGTAATAATAACTGCATGATGGTATTGGCATAGAAACAGAATGGTGGATCAATGGAACCAAATAGAAGATCCAAAAATAAACCCACACACCTATGGATACTTGATATTTGACAAAAAGCCAAAACAATACAATGGAAAAAAGACAGCATCTTCAACAAATGGTGCTGGTCTAACTGGATATCTGCAGGTAGAAAAATGCAAATAGATCTGTATTTATCACCCTGCACAAAACTAAAGTCAAGTGAATCAAAGACCTCAACATAAAACCAGACACACTAAATCAGTTAGAAGAAAAAGTGGGGAATACCCTTGAACTCATTGGCACAAGGAGACAAGTTCCTGAACAGAACACCAACAGCACAGGCTCTAAGATCAAGTATCAATAAATGGGACCTCATGAAACTGAAAAGCTTCTGTGAAGCAAAGAACACTATTGTCATAACAAAATGACTGCCTACAAACTGGGAAAGGATCTTCACCAACCCTATATCTGAAAGAGGGCTAATATTCAGAATATATAAAGAACTAAAGAAGTTAAAAAGTAACAAATCAAGCAATCCACTTAAAAGATGGGATGCGGAGCTAAACAGAGAATTCACTGTAGAAAAATATAGAATGGCAGAGAAACACTTAAAGAAATGCTCAACGTCCATAGTCATCATGGAAATGCAAATCAAAACGACCCTGAGATTTCACCTTACACCCATCAGAATGGCTAAGATCAAAAGCTCAAGTGACAACACATGCTGGAGAGGATGTGGAGAAAGGGGAACCCTCCTCCATTGCTGGCGGGAATGTAAACTTGTACAACTACTTTGGAAATCAATCTGACTCTTTCTCAGACAATTAGGAATAGCTCTTCCTCAAGATCCAGCCATACTACTTCTAGGCGTATATCCAAAAGATGCTCAAGTACACAACAAGGACATTTGTTCAAACATGTTCATAGCAGTTTTATTAGTAAAAGCCAGAACCTGGAAACAATCCAAATGTCCCTCAACAGAGGAATGGATACAAAAATTGTGGTACATTTACACAATGGAATACTACCCAGCAACCAAAAACAAGGAAATCATGGAATTTGCAGGCAAATGGTGGAAACTAGAAAAGATCATCCTGAGTGAGCTATCCTAGAAGCAGAAAGACACATATGGTATATACTCACTTATAAGTGGATATTAGACATATAATACAGGATAAAACTACAAAAATCTTAGTAAGAAGGAGGACCCTGGGTAAGATAATCAATCCTCACTCAGAAAGACAAACAAGATGGACATCAGAAGAAGGGGAAAACAGGAAACAGGAAAGGAGCCTGCCACAGAGGAACTCTGAAAGACTCTACCCAGCAGTGTATTGGAGCAGATGCTGAGACTCATAACCCAACTTTGGGCAGAGTGCAGGGAATATGGAAGAAGAGGGAGATAGACAGACATGGAGGTTACTGGAGCTCCACAAGGAGAGCCACAGGACCAAAATATCTGGGCACGAGGGTCTTTTTGAAACTGATACTCCAAACAAGGACCATTTCATGGATATAACCTACAACCCCTGCTCTGATGTAGCCCATGGCAGCTCAGTATCCAAGTGGGTGCCCTAGTAATGAGAAAAGGGACTGTCTCTGACAT
>NW_026596256.1:10750303-10769985 GCF_907164565.1 Psammomys obesus
GGATGGGACTGGGAGGGAATGAGAGAAGGGGCTACAGATGGGATACAAAGTGAGTAAAATGTCATTAATATAAAAGAAAAGAAAAGCAGTATGTGTTCTTAAAAGCTAAGTCATCTCTCTAGCTCCATATATTGCCTAAATTTTAATACATGTTTTCATTAAAAAATTAAATTTTCATCTTGCCTTTCATAGTCTGTATTTTCAAATAAAAATGTCAGGCAGATGACTTTTTACCTCCAAATGAAGTAAATTCTATTTCTGAAATGTTTTGGTCAGAATTAGTGTAGTAATATTTTTGAGTCTGATTATTCCCAGTTTTTCAGTCTTCCTAGAGAGCAAAACATAATTCCATGGAATCAAAGCAAGAGCATGGGTTTCCCTGTGTAAATTCTGTCTCAGTTTACCTAACAGACCTGAGGCAAACCCCCTTGCTTACTGTAAACCTGTGGGGAAACAAGAAAAATAAAGTGAAACAAGTGGTGCTTTGCTTCAGAAATGAATCACAACCCACAAAATCTGTTTCCACAATGAAGACTTGAAAAGTAAATTTTCACACGTCCATAGTTTCGCAGAAGACTTTAAGTCATTTTTTTTCACGGTCTAAACTTGAAAGAAAATAAAAATAAGACCTCTTGATTTTTCTGTCTTCAGTAGCTAGATATTAACACGTCTGCAGCTGTGTTTATGCATTGAAGCAGCAGCTCAATTAAACACAATTCTTCTGGGTTTCCAGTCGCTGCTCCCTAAGGCAATCTGCTGCTGCACATGAGCACGCAATCTTCATGCTTGTCTCTTTCTTTCGGGAGAGGGATAATTCTCCATTTCACCCACCTGTAAAAACAATAGCAAGGATATCAGCAGGATTTCTACTACGCTGCATCCTTCTAGGTACGAATGGTGCTCTCCAGCTCAGTCAGCACACCATGTGTTTGGTGAAGCAGCCCTTGAAAACATATCATGACAAATAAGCCCACTCACCCATCCACCCCCTATTTGGACAGCAGTATATTGTTGGTCATAAAATTATTGAGTTCTGCCAAGAACAAAATTGCAAATTGAGACTGTATGGAAATTGCCACCCATCTGTCATCACTGATAGTTCCCTCCATCGGTTTAGTTTCTAGCTAATGGTGAGACACCATTCATTTCTTGCCTAGCAACTTTACACTTAAGGATGTAAAATTTGTGATGTGTTTTGTTAACTGTATAAAGTTTTGATAAACAGAGATGATGAAACTTGTATCATTTCTGACATACCAAAGGTCTAGTAAGAGAAACTTCTTTGGGAAACAGTTATTTCTAAGAAGTTCAGGTTGTTAAATATAAACAAAAATTAACTTTAATTCAAGTTGGTTTTTTTTGTTTTTGTTTTTTTTTCTAACTGAGAATGCTTTTCGCTCCCTCTGCTTATTTGGAGTGATAGTTTGCACAAAAAATGTCCCCCATAGTCTGGACATTTAAATACTTGATTCCCAACTTACAGCTCTGTTCAATTCAGGGGGTGTGGCCTTGGGAAAAAAAATAAGTCACTGGGGGAGGGGTGAATTTTCAAGCCATACTTAATTTTAACTTCACCCTCTGCTTCAACTTGGAGCTTGCAGTGGGTAGTCAGCATCCTGCTCCAGCTGCTGCACCTCAACCCAGACATCATGGACTCTTATGCCACTGGAACCTTAGGCCCAAATAAGTCCTTCTTTCTGCAAGTTTCCTTGGTCATAATGTTTTATCACAGCAATATGAAAGTAAATCATATACTCGATGCTCATGTTAATGCTGTGAGGTAGACATGACTACTTCTGTATTCATCAAAGAAAAGGAAAAACGACAGTTCCCATCTGGAAAAATTAACTTCGCATGTCAGATTAGGATGCCGACCCCTTCATCTTCAGTCAGAAGCTCTGGAAAGTGAGGTACTAGAGGCCTTTCTAGAACTGGGAGTTAGTAAAGTTCAGAGAGCAGTTTGTGACTTGCTGGCAGGGAATTCTGACTGGGATTTAAAGTTTTATTTATTATTTGAATAAACAGCAAAAAGAAAAGGCTGGAGAGATGGCTCTGAGGTTAAGCACCCTGGCTGCTCTTCCAAAGGTCCTGAGTTCAATTCCCAGAAACCACATGGTGGATCACAACTATCTCTAATGAGATAATGAGATCTGGTGCCCTCTCCTGCCATGCGGTTGTTCATGCAGGTGGAACACTGTATACACAATAAACAAACAAACAAACAAAGCAAAGGGAAGTATTCTCCATTGCAGGTAAATTGATCTAAACTTTAGACATCTTATACTGTAAGAAAAAGAATGATCTAGTTTTGAAAACTCTCTTGGATATTGTGAGCACACACCGTGTTCCTTCAGCCTCCCTGCTTTGTAGCTGCTGACTGGATCCAGTTTGATATTGTACATTTGCCATATGAACACACAAAACACCTCTGTGTAAATAGCAACACCAGTGGAAACTGACACAACTTTGCAAAGGGACCAATTTCCTTCCTTTTCTTTCCTTCTGGGTGTGTGCATAGGCAAACTGAATGTATCTGTGTGTTTTCTCAGTAATTGTGATATATTGAGGTATTATAGTGAGCTAAGGAAAGCTATTTGATGCTTGTCTGTCCTGGAACCAATCTCTGCTGCTATTTATTTACTATGCCAAGGACTAGCCCCTTCCAATGGATTGCCAAGTAGGTTGTTACTTTCATTCTCTGTGGGATAACTCTTCCACAGCTCTTCTCTTTAATAGTTACCTATGCATGTCTATAAAATTTAAGATATACTTGTATTATGAATATGAATCTAAGACAATAGTGTATTTTTTTTCATAGTAGAAAAGGACAATACTAAAAACATATCATAAACTTAACCAGCTTGGTATCTTAGTTACTGTTCTATTGCTGTGAAGAGACACCACGACCAAGGCAACTTATAAAAGAAAGCATTTAATTAGAGGGTTGCTTATAGTTTCAGTAGGTGAGTCATTATCTTGTTGGGGAGCATGGCACCAGGCAGGCAGGCATGGCACTGGAACAGTAGCTAAGAGCTCACAGGTACAAGGCAGAGCGAGGAGGCTGAGCCTGACATGGGGTTTTAAACCTCAAAGCCCACCCGAGTGGCATGCCTTCTTCCACAAGGCCATACCTTCTAATCCTTCGAAAACTTAGTCTACTAACTGGGAAACAAACTTTCAAATGTATGAGTCCATGGAGTCCATTCTCGTTCATACCATCACAGTTGAATATTTTCAATGAATTATGATCAATATACAATTTACCTTTCTATGTGATTCCAAGGCATCAGTATTCATTAGCAAAACAATGTTCCATTTCTGTCTGATCAATGAAAGCATGCCCCTGGAGTCCCAGCTATTCCAAAGCAGGAAGATTTTTGCTTCCTGGAACTTAGGAGCTAGCCTGAGCAACATTGCTAGTACTGGTCTCAAAGGGAACAAACTTTTCTGTTGCTAAATTGTATGAACATAATTAGTCTGTACTGACTTCAACTTCTTTTACTTGATTTCCACTGAAAACAGGATAGCATTTAAGGTTACAAACCTTATAGCTAACATTTCAGTGAATGTTCACTGAAATGCTGAGCTCTTACATAACAGTCAGAAAAACAATCTTATCCCCAGATCTCTTTAATGTATGGGGACTTTCTATAGGTAAATGACAATTTTCTGGTGTACTCAAGCAGCATCTGAGCTTATGAACATCCATGAGCAACCCTTGTAATAACACCTTGGACCAGCATCTCTGAAAACTTCAAAGCTATTCCGGGTATCATTATGTTTTTATCCTTAAAATGCCTCTGGGAGGATGCAGAGAATGTATTATTAAGGCCATTCTACAGGCAGAAAACGTGAGTCCCCCAATCTGCATACCTACTAAGCTCTAAAGCAGAGTCAGCCATTACACGCTCCCTTAGAGAAGTCCCATTTGCTCTTCATTTTGAAGCCATGTGTCATGTGCGCCAGACTAGAGCATCTTCATAACTAGCCTGATTTTTTGACCATGTCTGATCTGCCAGTTTCCCATAGGTCCTCTCTTAGTAGAACGCTCTTATCAATACTGGTCAGTGTTTTTGCAGTTACAGTGTGAAAACGTAATTTTAAATGTGAATGATAACTAGAAATAATTTAATATTCCAATGAATATCTGTAACTGTTCTACCCCTAATGGTGTCTACCTGTGTTTCTTTGTGAGGATATCCCTTCATTTAACTTTTCTACAACATTCCTTAAGACAAGAAATAGGATTCTACTTTTGTAATATATGGTGGAAGTATTCTCTGGTAGTCATATCTTACAATCAAGCTGGTTAAACTTCCCTGAAGTATAGCTGATGTAGAGAGGAGCAAGCAAGCAGCACTCTGTAGCTTTTACATAACAATGTGAACAGCCCTAGTTCTCATCCTGAGACCAGAGACAGGTCATCTCCAGAAGTCCAGAAGCTCTCTTGCCACATCCTTAGAGCTAGGGCTATTAGTTGCTTCTGTCTGACTTTGAGTTATGTAGAGATGATAGACAGGATAACCTGCAGAATGTCCGGTTTCTTTTCCTCAATAGTACATTCCTTAGGTCCTGTCATGCATAGATTATTACAGGCTATATGGTACACTTTCAAATGGATCACTATCATTTCAACAAGGTTGAAAGCACAAAACTCCTCTTCTGCAGACACTTAGGCTCACTGTCCACTAACAATATTGCTTGAGATAGGTTTATAATGTTGTTTTCTTAATTTTCCATCTTCTTTATGGAAATGAAAAATCCAAACTGTGGCCTCATCCCTGGCAGGCAAGCATAATCATCACTGAGATGTATTCCCAGCCTCTTTATCTCTTTGCTCATAGTCTTCTGTATTGAATATATAAGATCTTAAAGAAGTGAACACGGCTTGTGGAGACACACACAGTGTTACGGCTTTTGGCATTACCTGGTTGCCTTAGACAAGCAATACCATAACCAATGGCAGGAGAAAGGCTTGTTTCTAGGTGTCCTCTCTACTATACACTGTAACTTCATTTTCCCACTAATAGTGTCTCTTCGTGAACGCTCTGAGAATACCTCAGCTACCGTTGATCGGATTTAGTTGTTAGGACTGGATCTCGGAAGGTTGAGAACCACTATGACATAGTCCATTCATCATTTAAAATTACTGTACAATCTAGGCCTGCCTCACACTTGTAATCCTCCTGGCTCAGCTTCAGAGTGGTAAGATTACAGACTCATGTCATCATGTGGCCATAGAAAGTATTATGTCTTGACTGAAATGTAAATTATTTTTAAAAGTTAAGGTAGTTTTGTTGTTGTTTTGTTTTGTTTTGTTTTAATTCTTGGGGTAGTGTCAGAGTAAGATATTAAAAGATCTTTATTACCTACCAGTCACCACCAGACTCATAGCCACATTGCATGGAGCTGAGAAATTCCTGACAGCCAGGAACCCAGGATCCCAGTTAGAATGTTTTCAATGATGCCGTACTCTGGAGTCCAGGCTACCGTTTTTCTTGCATTGTTCTCTTACTACATCTTAACCAGCCAAAATGAAATAAACTCCTCCTTCCTACTTTTGTAAATTATAATTTCCTTCCAAGAAAATTGAAGACAGAGGTCTGCAGTTTTCTTCTATTATTTCTACACAAGCTACTTCTGGGAAGTATTCTGGCTACATTTGGCGGGGGGGGGGGTTCTTATTTCACAAATATGCATGGATTCCTTGCAACTAAAATTTCTGTTTCCATTCTTTAAAGCTGAGACAGGCTGTTCTTCTATAAGACTGGGGTTTGATTTCCAGCACCCACATAACAGCTCACACTGTCTGTAATTCCAGGGGATCAATTGCCCTCTTTTGTTCTCTGTAGGTACTGCATACCTATGATACATATGTAGGAAAAACATGCATATACAGAGGAGTCTACTTAAATTCCCAGCCACCCATGATAGCTCACAGACATTTGTAATTCTAGGGAACCAGATATCCTATTTTGACTTCCTTAAGCTCTATACATGGGCTGCACTTACATACCGGCATGCAGGAAAACATTCATGCACATAGAATAATAATAAATAATTTCTCCTTTTCAATGTAGGTACTCTTGGTGTGTTGGTTAACTAGATAAAAGGACACATGGTCACCGTTTACAGCATGTATCTTCCAAATGTTAGGACCTGGAATGGGTTAGGTTAGGACCTAAAACAGAGTCATTGTTTTAATGAAATACAAAATGTAGGGAGGAGACCTTTCTAAAGTTCCACAGTGGCCTAAGAATTTTCAGGAATATTATCAAGTAAATGAGTCCTTAATGAATGAGAGATTACTATCTGTACTTTGCATACTTCAACAAGTAATGCAATGGGAGACATCATTTCTGGACTTAACTTTTTCCATGATAAGTAATTGTAATAAAATGTTTGTTAAACCTGTCTCCACTTAATCCAGGAAGAGGAAGAGGAAGAAGAAGAAGAAGAAGAAGAAAAAGAAGAAGAAGAAGAAGAAGAAGAAGAAGAAGAAGAAGAAGAAGAACTGGGGCTGGAGAAGTGACTCAGCAGTTCAGAGTATCTACTATTCTTGCAGAAGACCCTAGTTCAGCTCCTACCATCCACATGGAGGTTCACAGCCTGAAACACTAGTTCCATAGGACCCAGTGCTCTCTTCTGGCCTTTTCTGAGCACTAGACACACACATGCTGAATAAATATAATATATAGGCATGTAATGGAAGTTTTGTGTTTTTTGTATGTTATGTAATATGCTTTTGTTTTAATCCCAGATGTGACATTTTAGTTTGTCCATACTGGTTAATTGTCATGTGCAAGGCATGATTTTTGCCAGCTGGCAATGGCCTTCCACATGTGGCACAAAGAGGGACACGCTCTAGGACTCTGAGAGTATAAATATGACAGCAAGAAAGAGATGGTGTGGCATTCTGGAGTGGTGGTCGGTGCGGCGTTTGGTGTTGGCGTGTGGCATGTGGCGTGTGGAGTGGAGCAGTTTGGAGAGACCGGAGAACAGAGATCCAGAGATGGTGTGGTGGTTAGGAGAAGACAGACAGAGAGAAACACTTCAGCGTATAGCTAGCACTGTCTGCTGTTGATGGAGATGGGTATAGATCCCTTAAAAGAACCCCTTGACTCTAACTAGCTGGGAGAAATAAAGGGGTTGGCTCCCCCCCCAATTTTCTTTCTCCTACTTAAGGTTGGGGCATGGGTGGAAGGGAAGTAGAGGTCTAAACACCTCAAATAAAGGAGTATTTTTCAAAAGAGAGCTACACAGACACTCAAACATACACATAAAATAAAAATGAATAAATATTTATTTTAAAAACTACTCTTAGCTGCTGGGAGAGACAGAGTCAGTTTTTCTCCCTGTTAAGTTCGATCACACAACCAAGAATATTTTGACAGCAAAAATTGTTTTTGATCATTTTTTTTTAAAGGATATAAGGTTGAGTGGATAAGAATCAGAGTGTGGGGAGATCTGAGAAGAACGGGGCAAAGGGATGAGAACTGTTAACATTATATACGAAAGCATTAAAGAACTAATAAAAACGCAAGAACAAATAAAGATCCTGCCACACACACCTCACTCTGACAGCCAGCTGTGACTTATTTAGTAAGCACAGTCGTTGTTTGAGGTCTTATAGAATGTTAATATACATATAAAAAGTTAGTTTTCATCATCATTTAACAAAACTAACACACAAATCATTAGGCCTCAAGCTAAACCCAACATGAAAGGTCATTGCTTTCTGTCCAGCCTGTGGTTTAAATACAACTAAAAATAACCATCTGCTTGCCAGGAGGCAAAGGGACCACAAAATTCTTGAACGCCATATGTATCAGGAGAAGTGTGACTGCGGAGCCAGGATGTTTTCACTGTTTTTAATTCATTATTACCTTCCAGAAACTTGGTTGGCATAGTGTTTCTTTTCTTATGCATTGAGTTTGACTAATTATGCACGTCCTCCCTTATTAAGCAATTACACACATTTTCTTAACTGTGTGTCTATATTTTAAAAATAAGTGCTTCATTTTGTTGGCAAAAACAGAAAATTAGCACCCAAAAAAGAGGTAATAAGATTTTATTTTCAATTTCCCTTTCCTTTCACTAGAAGAAGCAATGAATCTTGCAATGTTTCACAAGACTAAGAGACTGACTCAATCATCAATCATCTTGCACTCTAGCTTAGCTCCTAATGAGTGAGCTGGCTGTACAAAACCATTGTGCTATTAACTTGTCCTTGGTGAAATAATTTAACCCTAAGATCAAATCCTCCCACACTTATTCCAAAGCACAGAGAACAGTAAGCAGCAGAAACTCAAAATGTCAAAATTGCTACTCAGTTGGAAATCACATTTTGGAAATCTCCCCAAAACGAAGGTTCACTGTGGTCAACCTATGAAGCAAAATGCTTGTCAACTACATAACCAAAAGATTTACTGGGGAAATCTTTAGAGGGTGAGGGGAAAACATGAAGAGTGGGAAGATGTTGATGCGCTGTGTGTGTGTGTTTGTGTACACAAGTGTGTGTACATGTCTATATGCATTTACACTGGTGCATGCCTGCTTGTCTACTTGCTTGCGGAAGCCAGAGGACCACCTCAGGGGTCATCCTCATTATCTTCATCTACCTGCTGTAAGTCTTTCATTGGCCTAGTGCTCACTAATTAGGTTAAACTGTCCTTCATCAAGCCTCGGGAATCCTGTCTCTACCTCCCGATGCTGGGATTACAAGCAAAACTACAACCCCACCATACCCTTCGGCATTGACAGCACGTGATGCCTCTGTACAGTTTATATGGGTGTGTACCTTTCCATATGTCCATACCTTGCATTTGTGGCTTAAAAAAATACATGCAGTTCTAATCTGTCACCTCATTTAATCCTCACCCCAAGAACAAGACAGCCATTAGAGTACCTCGTCCAGATTAAAAATGTAGCATGAGGCTCCAGGCCCAGTGTATGCTGCACAGTAACAAGTTTCCTGACTGAGTGAGTCCAGTCCTTTCACTACTATTTAAAGTAACTAATATAAGATATAACTAATATATATTATAAATAACACTGTATATGTTATATAATATATATGCAGCTCTTAGAATGCCACAGCGATTTGGCTGAATTACTGGGGGGGGGGGGGAAGGGATTGTTTAAATAGAAACAACACAGGAAATACTAAATTCACAAGGTTAGGCTCCTCAGCCCTGCACAGTCTCTCAAGGTGCTCAGCACAGGTGCTTGCATGCCTCCCCTTCAATGGTAATGCCATTTGATGGAAGTGTTGTCTCACTGACAGGAAAGACTGATGGTAGAAAAGCATAATGGGATATGAATAGCTCAAAGAGCTGTCATATCAGTGGATGGACCATGAAATAGGATCATCCCGAGGACTCGCCTGAGATCTGACTACAAAAAAAAAGCTCCTGGCTTGTCTTGAACCACAGCTCCTTCCCACCACATCCGTATTTCCATCATTCTATATCAATTTAGTCAACTTGTGTGGCAAGTTCCATAAAAGGACAGTAAAAAAGTGTAAACTCTTTAACCTGAGCATCAAGATTTTTGTAAAATAATCATACCAATAGTTATTAAACAACCAGGAAAGACCAGCTATCTTATGATTGCTTGATTGGCTTAAGTTTCGAAAAGAGAAAACTGAGGGTGAAAGGGGTTAAATAATTTCCATGAGTTGGTATAATCAGCCAGTGATGGAACAATTGTAGTACATCAAGACTGCCTGACACTAAAGTCTAGACTGTATTTAGATTTATTTGTGATGACCAGGGCATACTCAGCCCATGCAACCTTCAGCCCACTCTGCTATTCTCATAAGCAGATCTGCTCCATCACACTTCTGTGCTGTTGTTCAAACCGTTCTTCCACCTTGCTGTGGTTTGCTCAACATGAAGTGCCTGCCCCCAAACACATGTTAGTAAAGAGTTATTTTGAATGCAAGTGTTCAGAGTCGGGCCTTCGGTTAGTGCCAGATCATGAGGGCTCTGACTTTGTCAGAGGACTTGTGCATTGATGCATGTATTAATGTAATTTGATGGCATTAATTGGAGGTGATGGAGAGATTAAGAAGTAGGCTCTAGTGGGGAAGTAGGTCTCTGAAGAGTATGACTATCGAGGTTGGGTCTTAGCTTCTGCTTCTTCCTCTCAGTCACTTTTAGGCTTGCAGTGATCAGAACTGATAGGTACATAGTTGGAATAGTCTCCTCAAACCTGCCACCTGAGGAAATGTTCCTAGTTCAGGGTCAACTTTGCCCTTAAAACCTGCCCTGAATTTTACCTGCAGCAGCCTTGCAAATATGGAACAGGGATGGAGGTGAAGGGAGAAGGGGTAAGAGGTGGGGAAGATTGCCACAGTTGATCACCTGCCTGTGGATCTTTGGAGATCTCTTACTCCACTTCCCATATCTTTTTATTGTACTTATTTTTGCATTCTCATTAAAACTCTGTAATGTCCTTAGAGACATTCAAACTGGCACTTATTCATTAGCCCTATACTCACGCAGCCTGTAAAAAAGATTAAAGGCTTAAGGAAAGATTTGTGATGCTGAACAATAAATGGCAGCACAGGGGGCGAACACGGGGTGAATCGCAGCCCTATGCCCCTGGCTCTGAGTCCCAAAATCCCCCTCTTGCTTCTTCATGGAGGGAACCACTAGCCAGCCACAACCATGCAACTCTGGGTACCGAGTTCTATCCTTCCCTTTACAGATTCTGCATCCAAATAAGTATGCTAGGTTCTAGCTTTTTGAATACTTACTTCCTCTATCATATCATCTATAGGGTTTCAAATGTGTGACCCAATAAAAAGCACAAGGGAGGAAAAACAGTCAACATACATATTCACTGGGTTTTTCTCATCACCTTTAAGCACAGTCAATCTTCTTCAAATTTGTAGAACAAACTATAAACAATCCTCTTAGAGTTAAATCCACGGTAACAAGTTCCAATCTCATTTTGTAAACAAAGCCTATCTGTTCCTTATATCTTCCTTCTCAACCCACTTCATCTGCTTCTTTCTTTACCAGAAATCAATGTAGTCTTCTATCTACTCATTTATAAATGACACTAAGGATTTCATTTTGAGCAACTGGGAAGGATGGAGCTGTCAATTGCTTTAGTGCCTGAGGCTTGTTCCCTTTTGGAGATAATCTCCAGATGTTAATCTGGACATCTGGACATAGTAGCTATGCAATTAAGTTTAGAGTCTGGATATTTAGCATTGGGTCAAAGTTCAGTTTGTAAGCTTGGTGCTTTTCAATGTCTGAGGACATGCAACTTTCTTCCTGTGGTCCTGTTGGGCTTGGAAAAACCAAAACTACCCAAACAGCAGAGCAAGAGCCTTATTTGAATTAGGTAGCAAGAACTAATTGCCAATTGTCTAAACTAAGTTGTAAATATGTTACCTTTCATGACTTAAATTGAGTACATGCAACTTGTCCACTCCTTTGTTCCCTTATCATTCTGAAATCTGAGCCAGAGTCCAGGAGGGGATCTGCCTGCAAAAGCTGAGGAGGAACCTGAAACCAGATACCTGGATAAGGCCCAATCACCAACATTTATTTCCTTGTTCAACTCCTTGAATCAAAATATGATTAAGCAATGCTACTGCCCACCCCACTTCTCCTTGCTTTGTGCTTCCGTTCTTTTTAATTTTTTATTTTTAAAATTCATTCATTGTTTTATTAATTACAGTTTATTCACTTTGTATTCCAGCTGTTGCCCCCTCCCTCTGCCCTTCCATCCTATCCTCCCTCCCTCTTCGTCTCCCAAAGTCCACTGAAATGGGAAGTCCTCCTCCCCTTCCATCTGACCATAGCCTATCGGGTCTCATTAGGACTGGCTGCATAATCTTCCTCTGTAGCCTGGTAAGGCTGGACCCCATTCAGGGGGAGGTGATCAGAGAAGAGGCCACTGAGTTTAGTCAGAGACAGTCCTTGTTCCCATTACTAGGAAGCCCTCTTGGACACTAAGCTGCCACGGGCTACATCTGTTCAGAGGTTCTAGGTTATCTCCATGCATGGTCTTTGGTTAGAGTATCAGTCTCATAAAAGACCCCTGTGTCCAGATTTTTTTTTTCTCTCTCCTTGTAGAGCTCCTGTCCCTTCCAGATCTTTCTATCTCTCCCTTCTTTCATAAGATTCCCTACACTCTGCCCAAAGTTTGGCTATAAGTTTCAGCCTCTACTTTGATACCCTGCAGGGTAGAGTCTTTCAGAGTCCCTCAGTGGTAGGCTCCTGTACTGTTCCCTGTTTTCTCCATCTTCTGATGCCCATCCTGTTTGCCTGAGTGAGGATTGATCACCTTACCCAGGGTTCCTTCTTGCTTAACTTCTTTAGGTGAAGATTTTAGTATGATTATCCTATATTATAAGTCTAATATCCACTTATAAATGAGTATAAATCATATATGTCTTTCTGCTTCTGAGATACCTCACTCAGGATGATCTTTTCTAGGTCCCAAAATTTGCTGCAAATTTCATGATTTCCTTGTTTTTGATTGCTGAGTAGTATAACATTGTGTAAATGTACCACAATTCCTGTATCCATTCTTCAACTGAGGGACATCTAGTGTGTTCCCAGCTTCTGGCTATTACAAATAAAGCTGCTACGAACATGGTTGAACAAATGTCCTTGTTGTGTACTTGAGCATCTTTTGGATATATGCCTAGGAGTGGTATGGTTGGATCTTGAGGAAGCACTATTCCTAATTGTCTGAGAAAGTGGCAGATTGATTTCCAAAATGGTTGTACCAGTTTACATTCCCACAAGCAGTGGAGGAGGGTTCCCCTTTCTCCACATGCTCTCCAGCATGTGTTGTCACTTGAGTTTTTTTATCTTAGCCATTCTGATGGGTGTAACATGAAATCTCAGGGTCATTTTGATTTGCATTTCCCTGATGACTAAGGACCTTTGGCACTTGTTCAAGTGTTTCTCTGTCATTCGATATTCCTCTATTGAGACATCTCTGTTTAGCTCCGTACCCAATCTTTTAATTGGATTACTTGATATGTTGCTTTTTAACTTCTTTAATTCTTTATATATTCTGGAAATTAGCCCTTTGTCAGATATAGGATTGGTGAAGATCCTTTCCCAGTCTATAGGCTGTCGTTTTGTTCTGACAACAGTGTCCTTTGCTTTACAGAAACTTTCGGTTTCATGAGGTTCCATTTATTGATTGTTGATCTTAGAGCCTGTGCTGTTGGTTTTCTGTTCAGAAAGTTGTCTCCTGTGCTAATGAGTTCAAGGTTCTTCCCCATTTTTCCTTCTAACAGATTTAGTATGCATGATTTTATGTTGAGGTCTTTGATCCACTCGACTTTAGTTTTGTATAGGGTGATAAATATGGAGCTTTTTGCATTTTTCTACATGTATATATCCAGTTAGACCAGCACCATTTATTGAAAATGCTATCATTCTTCCATTGTATGGTTTTGGCATCTTTGTCAAAGATCAGGTGTCCATGAGTGTGTGTGTTTATTTCTGGGTCTTCGCTTTGATTCCATTGATCCACCAGCCTCTTTTTATGCCAGTACCATTCAGTTTTTATAACTGTTGCTCTATAATACAACTTGAGATCAGGGTGGGGATACCTCCAAAAGATCTTTTATTATAGAGGATTGTTTTAGCGATTCTAGGTTTCTTGTTATTCCATATGAAGTTGAGAATTTTTCTTTCAAGGTCTGTAAAGAATTGTGTTGGTAATTTGATTGGAATCACATTGATTCTGTAGATTGCTTATGGTAAGATGGCCATTTTTACTATGTTAATCTTGCCAAGCCATGAGCATGGGCATTCTTTCTATCTTCTGATGTCTTCTTATATTTCTTCTTTCAGAGACAGGAAGTTTTTTTCATACAAGTCTTTGCTTGCTCAGTTAGAGTCACACCAAGGTTCTTTATGTCATTTGTGGCTGTTGTGAAGGGTGTTGTTTCCCTAATTTCTTTCTCAACCCATTTTTCTTTTGTATACAGGAGGGCTACTGATTTTTTTTTTTTTTTGAGTTAATTTGTATCCAGCCAACTTGCTGAATGTATTTATCATCTCTAGGAATTCCTTAGTTTTGGGGTCACTCATGTATACTATCTTTTCATCAACAAATAGTTATACTTTGACTTCTTCCTTTCCAAACTGAATCCCCTTGATCTCCTTTAATTTTCTTATTGCTCTAGCAATGACTTCAAGAACTATGATGAAGAATATGTAGAGAGTAAGCAGCCTTGCCTTGTCCCTGATTTCAGTGGGATTAATTTAAATTCCTCTCTATTTAGTTTGATGTTGGCTAAAGGCTTGCTGTATATGTTCTTTACTATGATTAGGTAATTGCCTTGTATCCCTGATCTCGCCAGGACTTTGAACAGTAATGAACAGTTGGATTTTATCAAATGCTTTGTGGTTCCATTCTTTAAAAATGCTGTACAATTTCTCTTTGGGGGTCACAGTTCTGCTCCTGAGTCTGTTCTACAGCCCTGATTGATCAATAGTGAACTGAGTACAGTAAGATTTTTGTCATCTGTTTAAATACTTACTAAGATGAACATTCAAAGACACAGTTCCAGAGCCTGTGCTGTTGTCCCTGACTGGTTAGTTTTTGCTGCCTAACTCGAATAAAGATCTTGCTTTGGGGACTGGAGATATGACTTAGAGGTTAAGAGCACTATCTGTTCTTAGCAAGGTCCTGAGTTCAATTCCCAGCAACCACATAGTGGTTCACAACCATCTATAGTAAAATCTGTTACCATCTTCTGGCCTGCAGGGACATATGGAGGAACAATACTTTATAAATAATAAATAAATAAATCTTAAAAAAAAAAAATCTTGCTTTGCTGGGCTCTTGTGACTGCTTGGGTTATTTTGGTCTTTCGGATCCCAACAGTCCTGCTCTCCCTTTTCATATTAAAATCACAAGATTGTTTAACTCCAAAACTTGAGTCCACCCAAGCATCAGTACTGTTTTAAAAAATTTCTCAGGAGTTAGATTGTAATTCAGTAGCAGAAACATCTCCTAGTAAACATGGGGCATTCAGCAGCACAGAAAAATAAAAATTAAACATGGTTCTGGGGTATACTTATATGAGGATTAAAAAAGAAGAGAGGAGAAAGGAGGGGTGGATGTAAAAATGCTTTTGTTTTGATCCCAAGTGTGGGATATGGGACTGATTCAGATTGTCCACAGCAGCAAACTATTTGCCTGGTGTGGGCTCTGAGAGGGGCTGTTTGCCAGCTGTAGCTATTTTATCTCTGAGGACTCTGGAGAGGGAATAAATGCCAGAGCCCAGAGAATATTAGGGGGCTCACAGAAAGAAGAAGGCTGCTGGTACTTCCTCCAGCTACTGGTTGTTGTTGATGCAGTTGGATGAGAAGAGGTTGGAGACATCCTGAAATGAGGACTGGACTTTCATCAAGGAACTGAATCACCCTAACCAGCAGGAAGTAGCTGAGGAAAACTAAGACCCTTCTCCCCACTAACCTTATTTCTCTTCCACCTGCTTTTGGGGTGTTGGAAGTGATTGGGGTAGAGAAGGGAGAAAGAGATGTTAAGAAGTGTAAATAAAATAATTTAAAAAGTACACTAACAGGTGTAAGTTGCTTGCAAATACTTTATATTCAGCGCAACCAGGACTTTATTTAATGTGTGCTCCCTGACAAATCCTTTGTGGCAATCAAAGAGAATTGGACTTGGATTTTTGAGACTCCTCTGTTTTCTCCAATTTTCTACTCCGTTACAAAACCTGCAAATGAACTGCTCCTTAAGAGAACACCAGAGCAGAACATTGATCTATATTCAGTTAATAATAATTCTTAAGAGCTGGCCACTGTTCATTTGAGAAAAGGTAAAGATAAAGCAGGAGTTCTACCCCAGGGGGTTTTCAATCTGGTGATCAAGAGACACATAAGTGCAGAGGCATAAGTCAAGAGAATTATATGGGAATGTGGAAGTTAGCATCCATTTTTGGGCAGCAGGAAGTGGGTGCGACCAACTCTTTTAGTCAGGAAAGGAAGCTTGTTCTAAATCTGAGAAGGCAGATTGGTTGGTATCTACAGGCAGAGGAGAATAGTTTAGGGAAAATTACCCAAGGAAACAGAATAGGATGTAATTGGGAAACTGCAGAGAATTTCTAATGGAGCAAAAATTTGAATGTGTAAAGGTGATGACTGATTGAGGAAATGTGTCAAAAGAGATGGATGGATTTCAGTGATTCCTCAAAGGCCTTAATGGTTCCTTTTCCTATAGACAGTGTCTTAAAATGTGGGTAACACATAGCTCCAGATGAAAGTTGCATACCCAGAATTGTGTATTTCAGCAAACCAAGAGATACATCTTACATCTCGTTAATTATGTTGGCAAATCTTAGGAAACCACAGTAGTGCCAAGTGGACTTTTGTTAAAATGGGCAATTTCCTACACAGAAAATGGGATAACCCACAGAATTTTGTTTTCTTTTTCATATTGTCCCTCTCTACCTTCCTTAGTTCTCGTTCTGCTCTTAAACAACTATTTCCCATAAAGGACTGATAACTGTCCAAAGAAACCTGGAACAAGCCTCACTCAGTACCAGTGGCTCCTCTCAGCACTTTTCACTCAGCGCTGTATCCTAAACCTCTCCAGATCAGAGGCTGGGCTTCCCATTCCCCAGCTTCTGATCCTACATAACTCAGCCATTTTGACTAGTGCTTCTTTGGTTCCCATGTGCTCTTTTGGTCCTCTGCCCTCTTGACTCTTGGTTCTTTTCTCTCTCTTGATTCTCTCATTCTCTCTGCCCTCTTGGTATTCATTTTTACTTTTCCTCTCTCCTTCTTTCTCCTTTCATGGTCCAGATGCTCCTGGCTCTTTTCTTTCTCATATCTCCAATAAAACTTTTCTCTTCAACCATATCTAAGAGCAGTAATGTTCTCATCTTCATTCAATAACCACAAGCCTCAGTGAGCTGTGATTATTCCTGAGGCAGAATATACAGGAACATTATATGCCTTGTGGAAAAGATCAGTGTGCTATGGGATGGAACTCTGCCCAGCCTGAACCCCTTTTTTTCTACATAAGAAAAACAGACTTGTACACTTGTGATAAGTTTGGCTGCAACTCAAAATGTCACAGAGTTAAACCAAATGAGGGTTCAGAATATTAATATTCTGTCACTGAAGGGAGGTAGCAAAAGCTTCCCCACTGTCTAATACCAAAAGCTTTCCAGCATAGGCAAGGACACTAGAAATTGCTTTGGGTGACACCATTCAAAAAGTGAATCATAGGCAATTATCCCATGGGGAGGCTTATGCTTTAACACTGAAAGTTTCCTCTGTGTTCTTGGACACAGAGCCCACAGCTTTAACCATGCAGCGATAAGTGTGTGAGACTTCACTCTGGGAAGACATTCTTCATTCTCCTGCTTGCAAACATCTGATATATGCCTAGGTATTATCCCTCCTTCTACCATCTGGATGACTGGAAACTCATAGCTTGACTTTGTCCAGTGTCTGCCTTAGTGAGTCTGGGAAACTACTTGTCTTTTAGATGCCATAGTAGATTTTATTTTATTTTTGCTGTGGGTAAAGCATGCCTATTCTGGAATGCCTGGGATGCTGAGTGACATCCTGGGAGGTTTTGGAAGGGAATAATTAAAATGTATGCACCTATTTTAATCAACTAATTTATCTCGAAAATTGCCTTTTCCACATAAGATAAAAAAAGAGAGAATCTAATTGTCATAGAGAGTTCTCCAGTGATTTTCTGGTCTCCACTAAGCAGCAATCTGCCCTGTGCTCTCTATAAAGAAGAATCCATATGGGACACAGTAGGAAATCAAGCAGTCAAGAGTTTAATTAGAGTGGGAGAGGACCCAAGAATATACTCTTTAGAAAAAAGCAAGCCAAGCTGAGCAGCCACAACTCCAGTCTTATCAGGCACAGCAGTTCTACTTCTCTGTCCTCTGTTATCTTCTACCTCATGGATGTCTTAGTCAGGGTTATCACTGGCTGTGAAGAAACACCACAACCAAAGCAATTTGGAGAAGAAAGGGATGTCACCCACATTTCCATGTAACAGTTCATTGTCAAAAGCAGCAAAGGCAGGAATTAACACAGGGCTGGAACCTGGAGGCAGGAACTGATGCAGAGGCCTTGGGGAATGCTGCTGTTCACTGTCTTGGTCCTCAAGACTTGCTCACTCTTTTTTTTTTTAATAGAACTCAGAACCACTTTTCCAGGAATGGCACCACCCACAATAGGCTGGACACTCCTCCATCAGTTACTAATTAAGAAAATGCCTTACAGGCAGATCTTATGGAGGCCCTGAGGTTTCCTCTGATGGCTTCACCCTGTGTCAAGTTGGAATAAAACTAGCCAACATAGGGTGCTTCCAAGAAAAGGGTGTGTTCTGCACAGAAGACCATTTATCCAGAATTCAGTCAGTTACATGTAGATGTATATGGTGTAAGAATATACATCGGGATTTAAATAAACCCTAAAGTCAAACAATTTCCTTAGGGAAAGGGAGATAGCACTTTGCCCATGCTCTCTCAGGTAGGGAGTCTTGTACATGCTTTAACCTGCCCTAGTGTATGGACCATTATAAGCCATTGTGCCGTGCATCTATATTTGAGGCCCTGAGCTCGCCACTCTGGAACCAAACACCACCATGACCTTTATATCTTGCTCACCCTTATTTTTTGCACCCTCTTTCAGGGCCTAGAGGTTGGCCAGCCATTCGTTTTTCTTTATGTCCAGTCTTTGATGACCTGATGATCAGTGCTCTTACAATTAAACTCCTGCCTTAGACTATGAGAAATAGTCTTCTCTTGTGTATGTATATCTTTTAAAGAATGCTAGTAGCTTCCCAAAATATAACACAGAATTCTGGGAAGATATCTGACACACTGACCAAAGGATTTGAGCAATATCTCTCTTCAGTTCCTATTACAGATGAAGTCATAATTCTATACTGACAGACAACTACCACCTTACAGTGCATAGAGATTCCTAAATCTATTCTTGTTAAATACTGGTCCATTTTTTAAATATTTTTTTTTCTCCCAGAACACAGCAGTTGTGTTTTAAAACTGCAGAATTAATCTACTTTTTGGTCAGACCAAACCAGAACACTTCCAAATGACAAGGAAAAATGGGCCTAGGGAAGACTGCCAATTGGAATTATTCAGGGGAAAGGAAGCTAAGTGGATTTAAAATTGTAACCTGCCATTGCCTTTGTCCAGTCATGATGGAGAACTGAAAACTAAAACAGCATTTTGTCAAACTTAAGGAGAAGAAAAGCCTTCTGTTTACAAAATTGTGTTTACCATCCAAGCTGCTCAGGAACTTAGGTGGCTGAATGCTAAAAAAAAAAAAAAAAAAATCTATGACTACAGCATAGCCTCTCATTGTCCTAGAATTACTAGGCATTGAAGGTGGGAATGCAGCCCTCACTATTTTGAGGAACCATCTAGTCCAAATGTCTCCAGAACTGTTATTATGAACTCTGTCAAATGCCTTTTCTTCATTTATCAGGAGGATTAACAATTTCTGTCTTTAAGTTTATGTGATGTGTAACACTTTTTAATTTGTGTATGTTGAATCAACTTGTACCTTCTGAAAACATAAAAAAAAGCAAGTTCTTTCTCAAGCGCAGATTCTAGCCTGTATTACACACACACACACACACACACACACACACACACACACACACACACA
>NW_026596256.1:10769995-10832177 GCF_907164565.1 Psammomys obesus
ACACACACACACACACACACACACACACACACACACACACACACACAGGTAACCCCCCCAAAAAAGTTGGAAAGAAGACCAAAAGAGAGAAAAATAAGAAAAGAGACTAGAGACAAAGGGGGTTGGAAGAGATGAGAAGGAAAAACAAAAACAAAAAAACCTAGTACAGCACACTTGGTTACAAACTGACATAAAATTAAAAAAGAAAAATATAAAATAAATATATGTGGTTAAGTTTTCTAACTTATTGAAATTTAATTAAAATGTGAAATTTAATGAAATATAAATAGAAAAATAAAATATGTAATCTAATGAATAATTAAATAAATAGAAAATAACAAAGTTTTCTGCATAGAGATACTTGTCATTATTAGGGAGAATAGTTTGTCCTCAAATTGATATATAATGAAGCAAAGTATATTTAAAAAGCAGAACAAAGTTTTCTGCTTAGAGATACTTGTCATTATTAAGGAGAATAATTTGTCCTCAAATTGATATATAATGAAGCAAAGTATCTTTAAAAAGCAGTCCTATTTAAGAGTAGTATTCTGAGTTCATCTGGAAAAGTACATGAACAAAATTATCCAATAAATTTTAATTAAAAAATAATTTAAAAGGTTGGGAACAGTGTATTGTTGGAATCAGCTGATGATGTCAAACAGATGATTGGTATCATTCACTTATCTTGCATTCTTTTCCGAGACTATCAGTCAGTAGCTAGCATCTTTGGATAACCGCATGAATTCAGAAATTTCTCCTATTTGATAAATTAAAAAATTAAAAGTTTCATTAAAAATTGAAAACTGGCAACTTGTCCCAATATTTCCCCACTTGTCTCTTGCCCTTTAACTTTGCCTGCATTACTCATAGCCCATCTATGAACGGAACTCAAATATTTATATACACTGCACTCATAGATCTAATAGTACAGTAGAGTTTGCATATTAAGTCATAGCCGTTCTGAGGTTCTCTTGAAGAGAAATACAGACTTTTGACACATAAATGCAACACTCATTATAGAACTCCAGAAACTATGTTATTTTGGAAGAACCTCGTCTCCACAGTATTACATTCTGAAAGTCTCCCTTTTCTTTATGGATACAAGGGACCTGATGCCGGTGACCAAGCACTGGTCAACAAAAGAAACAATTCATGTCTCCCAATTCTTCCTTCTGAATTCTCACCATCAAGACAAATTACAAAATACTCCTAAATAACAATTTGCCACTGGAAAAATCAAACTGAGTTGTGACTGTGAAGGAAAGCCTCGCATCTTCTATAGGTCTATGCTACAGTGATAAAGAGGTGCCCACTCCAAGCTGTCGGAAGCATTTTGGAGGTTGAGGTTGTTGTGGATCATGCCCAGAGCCCTGCACATGCTATACAAGAATTATATGAATGTATTATATATCCAATTCAGGATCCAGATTGTGACACAAGATTTTAAACTTAGAACTAAAAAGCTTACTTACATACTCGTCCCCGTAAATATTGCAGATCTGACCTATGGACTAAGCTATGGCTGTGTGTGGGAGATGTCAAAGAAGATGACTGTAACAGAAAGCCTGGTTGGTTCTGGTATCAAGAACTGAAACAAGGTGTAGAAGATAGCTTGAGCAATTTATCAGTGTTCAAAGACAGAAGTAAAGAAAACTCACATGTGCCCTGAGACAGATGGCTGCAGAAATTGGTCTCCAACACTTATAAGAAGAACTAATAAAATTAACTTTAAAGCAAGAAATCTAGTGATTTATATATTATGAGAATGACTATATAAGCTCCTGGGAGGATGCAATAGTTGATGCTATCTTTTCTACTGCAAAGAGATTTGGGTTGGTCTTTTATATCAAGAAAATCAATTCGGAGAAGCGTGTGGATTACAGGATGTAGGATGCATATAGATTTCTTTAGATTTTTTTATTTACATAGAGCTCTGCTATGAAATATAAGAAAAGATGTCTGAGACCTTGGCAGTGATACTTCTCAAAGCTAGTGAACACAGTCAGGCCAGTGCTGCTTTAATCAGCTAGTGAACACAGCATATTGCACCTTGGGAATCAAGAACAAGGTGAGATAGAGTGAAATGTGCCGTGTTCCTTGCTTCACTGGGTTCCTGGGTGCAAGCCTGCTAGTGGGCTCTTTGGTAATGACAACGTCAGCGAACAGGAGAGGTCCTCTTGAGGCAGTGCTCATACCATTTAGCAATTAGCTAATACTAACTTTCACGAAATAGTTTTTTAATCTTGTCATTATGCAGGTGAATTGTTTCTGAACTGTTCTTGAACCCTGGTTTTCTCCTGTCCGTGGCAGGCCCCCTCTGTCTTGGCACAGGCAGTTTCTCCTGTCTTGGTACAGGCAGGCTCTCCTCTGTCACAGCCCACACAGAACATCTGGATGCAACCTGAATGTTCCTGGTGATGACAGCTCTGTTTCTCCCTAAACTGTCACCATCTGGCCATCAGCTGTGCACTTATGAGAACCTGGGCCTGTGAATGCCAATCTTTCACTCCCTGGAAGGAGGCAGGTTTAGCTTCCCCCAGCGCTGGAAGTGAGTCTTAAATGAGTCTTAGCTATTTCTTTGTCCTAAACTGTCCTTCTGCAAGCCTTTAAAATAAAAGGTTGCATCTATCAGTGAAAACAATACAATACCCTTTTAGTTAAGGGAAATATTTTTCAATTTTTCTTGCCAAGAAGTTGAAACACAGATTTTCAATATTATGTCATATCATGGAAATTTAAAAAAAAATCCACTTATAATTATGATGTATATTTAGAAAGCAGCTAATTGCAACTGTCACTTTAGAAACAAAGATATGATGATATTGCCTTAATCACAACACTTTACTTTCATCACTTTAAAAAACTGTGCCTGCTAAATTTATAGTTCTTTTTGTGGCTTATAAATTACTTTTAAGATGTTACATTGTAATTAAGACATTAATTTTTTATCTCTTATTAAGTTAGTGGCTATTCCTGAATAACAAGCATTTGTCTCAATAATTAGCTGATTTAGGAAGCATTTATCAGTGTTTCCATTTGGTCATCCTCAAAAGCAGGCATGCCAGGACATGAAGATATCTTCAGAAATTGCTGAAGAAAAGACAAGAGAGAGAAACACACTTTCACATCCATTCACGGAGCAGAACTGTAAAAGACACAGAAGCCTTCCGCAAACATTTGCTTTCTCAAACACTTTGGGTTTTTTTTTTTTTTTTTGTTTTGTTTTGTTTTTAAAGGCAGAGCTACGTCATCTCAAATATATATTTGATTTGCGAAGCAAGTAAGAGCTTTCCAAAATAATAAATAACTACAAAACTTTTCTGATAAGATTTATTTTCACCCTCCTGGAAAGTCGGATGTGAATACATGAATCCGATTTCTAGTCTCACTTTTCTGGCCTATTCTAACCACAGGCTCTCTATTGCAAAGTCTGCAGGCTTTAGCATGAAAGTTATGCAGGTGGCAGGCCCGGACCCAGAGTTTATGACGAGTAGATCTGGATTGGAGTCACTTTTACCCTGTTTGTTGGTCAGAGGCACAGCCCCCAAGCTCTGTAAATCTGATTCTGGTTCCTAGATGGTTGCTCACGTGCCTCATACAGACACTGTCTTCCAAGCCTGGAGAACTTACATGTATTTCAGACTCTTGTAGAAAAGGCTGTATTTTGTGGACTTCCCCAGGCTGTTGCAACGTGCCATGTCTTCATCACTGAGCAGTGCTGAACTTTTTCAGCAACCTCACCATAACCTTTTTAACATCCAGTGCTGGCGCATTCCATACATTCAAAGAGATTGGCGGTGTACCGTGTTAAATGCCAATCCGAAGGTATGCCTTTCTCATACGGTGGAGTACATTTTACCAGTTTCTGCTGGTGTTAATCTACATCTAGTCTGTATTTCTGTTTGTTTTGAAGAGTTCGTGTTTCCTATAATTATAACACAGAATTAATCAACATTTAGAGTATTCCACAGTTTAGTCTAAATTAAATCCCAATAGTGTTAAGTTAAAATGTTCGAGGGTCAATAGTACTAACATATGGTCTACGTGATGAGAATAGATGATACTAGCTGGCCAGGTGGGACAGCTCTAAAACTGTACGTGCCGATGGTCAAGAGTGCTGGACGAATGGACCCAGGTCCCCCACATAGATGTTAGCAGATGGGCAGTCCATGCTTTACGAGGGTTCCCTAGGAAGGGGAGCAGGGGCTGTCTGTGACACGGACTCTGTTGCTTGCTTTCTGTTCACTCCGCCCTGGCGGGACTGCCTTACCAGACCACAGGGGAAGAGGACCCACCCAGCCCTGATGACTTAATGAGCTGGAGGGGGATTCCCCTTTTCTGAGGAATAGAGGAGGAGGGAGAGGAAAGAGAGATGGAGGGTGAGACCCGGAGGAGAGGAGGCTCTGATTGGGATGTAAAGTGAATAAATAAATAAATAAATTATTAAAATTTAAAATAATGGAATGCTAGAAGAGAGACCTTCTAGTTCCTTGTCATCATTTACACCTGCCCGAAAGCTGCACAGGTGGCAAGACTTAACTGAGAGGAGACTCCTGGAGAGCTCTCAGCTGGGCTGTCAGTTGAGTGTCTCCTTCCCAGTTACTGATTCAAATTCTTTCTTCCTCCCAAACTCCCTATAATACTTCTTTTTCTAAAACTTGCCTTCTGTGGCCAGTGAATTTCATTCTTAGATTCATGAGACAAGAACCCAAAAAGCCCCTGGCTTGGGGCAGCTTTGAAAGCCACTGGGGTCTTTGTTTTGCTTTGTTTTGTTTTGTTACCACCATCCCTGAGCTAACCCAACCTGAGGTAAGTGGAAATGCCTCTGTTGAACTCAAAGATGCCTCTAGATACCCCACATCATAAATTCTAATAGTTTCATTCTTTTACTAAGGAAATTTAAGGAGCCCCACATTGGGTGCCATGTGTTGAATGGAAATCTGGGGTCACTTTGGAGGTTCTTCATCGTATTAATGAATTTAAAAACCGACTCAAAAGAAAACTTGAAAACAATTTTATTAGAGTTCGAAGGAAAAGCTACAGTGAGGGCATGTTCTAAATCTTGACAACTGCTCAGAGAAAGGGGGTGAAGAAGAGGGAAAAAGCAAGCCAAACATTTGCAATAGATGTCAACAAGCAGTGACATGGTAGGAAGTGGAGAAGCTTCAAAAAACTGACCAGAAAGCTCTGAATGTCTGAAAAGTGTGGCCAGGCATTGGTCAGTATTGAAAGAACAGATGGAAGGAAAAGGAAAAGTGGGAATCAGACCTGTAAGGAGGCTGATGCTCCAAAGTACTGCCCTAGGAAAGTTCTGCAAGGCTGCACCAATGGAGAGGCAGCTAAAGAAAAAGCGCATTATCACACTAAGGGAGTAATTGTTTTTCTCTCTTGTCGTTGTGTGTTTGTAGGCAAACCAGTTTTTCTTGGTGATAGACTCCTGACCAGGTGATTGACAGGCTCAGCTGGATTAATACTATGTGTTAATCACTGGGCCAGATGAGACTGGGCCAGATGTTTCTACTCAGAGCTAGAAGTATATATATATATACTTCTGAAAGCACACAAGGTTTATCAGGAAAGAAACAGCTTTTTAATGTTTTACATTTCTCTTTAGTCAAATTATAATGCCTTAGGGATTAAAGACAAGGTACCAACTGTATTAATAGAGTAACAAACAACTGTAACTACAAAATTTTATTTTAGGAGACCCACTCTGTCAAAACAGGACCAGAATGAAGGTTCCATACCTAAAACTGGAAAAGTGGCTCAGTGATAGAATAAGCACATAGGGTGTAAGAGACCCTGGCTTCAATCTCCAGTACTCCCATGTCAGTCCCCAAAAGATGGTGCTAGTAATTGCCTATGGTGCTTCAGGAAATCAGATAATGGAAACCTTACAAATGAGAGGAAATTCACATCAGAGAGCCTATCTGCACATATATGGCATTAATACATTATAACAAATCTCTATTTAAAAGGACAGTCATCCACAATGTTCCCTTTGATCCACAAACTCAAAGCATTTCAACAGATACTCAATTTTCAAATCAGAATTTAAAAAATGAAAGAGGAATGGGTAACAAAATGAATATAGAATTCGGAAGGGTCCTAGTAAACACCAGTGATTCCCAATATAAATCTCTGAGACCAGCCATGACAATGGAATTCTTTTTAATGTATAACAGACAATGAGCTAATTTATTTCCTGTCTCGAAATGTCCCAGGGCTCAATAAAAAAATTCATCCTTACTATGACACCTTACAAAAAGCATCAGGTAACAACATAATGGAGGGAAAAGAGTTAATGTAGCATAAAAGAAAAATAAATATCACTCATGAATGGGTCATGTGAAAAGCAGGTTACCATTTTCTTGTTAGCAAGAGACCTAGCCTTGTTTTTGTCCTCTGTGTCTTTATTGTCTTTGCTGGTCACTGCTGTTGGCGCTCTCAACAGCACACAGATATAACAGGAAGCAACAAGTTTGAATCATCATGGGCCATAATCATGAGGTCACATGAGGAAAAGGCATGAATGTCATAGGGCTGAGAAAGTCTTTGGACCTTGCTCACCTTCGGTGTCCTTCTTCTGAATTTATACAAGCATTAAATGTGAGGTAAATATTTACATGAAAAATATTTCCCAAGAAAAGGTTAACTAATTTGTCACTCTTTGTCATACACTGGTGCCTTTCTGTATATATGACTATAGTTTTAAGTATAAGTAAAAATAAATTTATTTTCATAACTTAAATGTCATCTTTCAAGGCTGTAATCCCTATTATTCATGGAATCCCTTTTAAAGGTCCTTTTTGGAACCAGTTATCCCCATCTGGGACTGCCTAGATTTTAAAGTGCCTCATGAAAATAAGAAACTGAAACAATCAACTTGCCTAGGTAGATTCATGAAATTCCTACAGTTTTAGCCAGCCATTGTGGTAAACCTGGGTATTTTACACTGACAAAATGCAGCAACTGCTATGTCACATTGATAAAATCTGAGTCATTCCATGAAGTTGGATTAGAAAAAAACTTGTGAAATATAGGACCATGATAAATGAGTGAAGCACTACTCAACATAGATAACTTAGACTTAGTAAACAACACTCTTAGCTCTTACAGCATGAATGAGTGGTCAGCTTGCCAACATGCCCGTTCAGCTCTGAATTTGTGTTATCTAGGGAATATTTGCTTCATTCTTTAGTCTCCACTATACTCCCAAGTCTAATAAATCTCACTGGGGATAAATATATTCAACCTATGTTCCTCCCATTCCAATTAAAATCTATTTCCTCTGGGTAAATTCTATTCTATCAAACTTGGGAAAGGTGCTGATTAATGTAGACAATCCTGTGGCTGTGTTATAAAGGGATAATGTTCAGTCTCAGCTCCTGAGCCCAGAAAAATCTACTAGTAAAATATATTTTAGAAAAAAATGGGAAACATATGCATTAAATCCCCTTCACAGAACACGTGTCTTTCAGTAACGGGGAAGGAAAAAGTTGTCGAAAGTATTTTGTCTTCTGCCAAACCCAGTGTTCCAGGCAAAATGGATTTTGAAATTTAATAAGGCTAAAGCTTAGGTTTCAGATTTCCTATCTGTGAGAAAATAGTCTCATAACTTTAGATTTTCAAACATCATTTTTGTAGGGCTTTTTTTGCTGTGCTAAAAAATATGGTTATAGTGTTATCAACTTAATTTAAAAATTAATGGTTATGCTGGAGAGGATGTGGAGAAAAGAGAACCCTCTTCAACTGCTGGTAGGAATGCAAACTTGTGCAACCACTTTGGAAATCAATCTGGCACTTTCTCAGGAAATTGGGAATAGCACTACCTCATGATCTAACTTTACCACTCCTGGGTATATACCCCCCAAATACTTTACCATTCAACAAGGACATTTGCTCAACTATGTTCATAGCAGCTTTATTTGTAATAGCCAGAACCTAAAAACAACCTAGATTGTCCTTCAATGGAAGAATGGATACAGAAACTATGGCACATTTACACAATGGAATACTACTCAGCTATTAACACAAGGAAATCATGAAATTTACAGGTAAATGGATGGAACTAGAAAAGATCATCCTGTGTGAGGTAACCCAGAACCAGAAAGACACACATGGTATATACTCACTTAAAAGAAAATATTTCCCATATAATATAGGGTATTATAACCATACTAAACTCCACAGACCTAAAGAAGCTAAACAACAAGGAGGATACTAGGAAGATGCTAAAATTTCATTCATAATGACAAACAGGATAAACACCAGAAGTGGTGGAAGAGAGGGAAGAGGATGGAAGCCTATCATAGAGGTCCTCTGAAAGGCTCCACCCAACAGGGGATTGAAGCAGATGCTGAGACTCACAGCCAAACTTTGGGCAGAATGAAGGGAATATTATGGAAGAAGCAGGTGATAGAAGGACACAGATGAGACAGGAGTTCCACAAGGAGACCAACAAAGCTAAAAAGTCTGAGCCCAGTGGGCCCTGCAGAGACTGATGCAGCAACCAAAGACCATGCATGATTAGGACTTAGACACACTGCTCAGATGTAGCCCATAGGCAACTCAATCTTCATGTGGGTTTCCAAGTAAGGGGAGCAAGAGCTGCCTCTGTCATAAACACCCTGCTCTTAGATGACTTCTCCCTGGTGATTCAGCCTTGTCAGGTCACAGAGGAAGAGGATCCAGGCAGTTCTGATGAAACTTAATAAGCTAGGGTCAGATGGCAGGGGAGGAGAACTCCCCCTTTTCAGTGGACTATGGAAAGGGAATGTGGGGGGAAGGGAGGGTGAGTAGGACCAGGAGAAGATAAGAGACGGGTTATATATAAATATAAATATAAATATAAATGAATATAAAATGAATAAGTTGTAAAACAACAACACCAAAAAATACCCTAAAAATTAAAAAGAGAAAATAAATCTAATGGTTATAATTAATTTAACAATGACAACAAAATTAATTTAACAAATATTGTTAAGAGTCTGCTTGGCCCTACTTGATGAATAAGATCCACATATTTTTGGTCTATGGCTCATCTTAACATTTCCCTAAAAAATAAAGATGGAAATGAAAGGAAAGAATCCCCTAGAAAATTGCTATGACTCACCTAAGCTCCTTGAATTATACACAACTCTTGAAATCTAGGAGATGAAAGGCCTTTGGTGGGAAAGGGTTGGCTTTGCTCTAATAAGCTGACTTCTGCTTTATAGTGACAGCAAACCACATATGAATGCATATTTATTTAGAAAACAAGCATTAAAAATCAGATTCAAAAACAGCTCCTGGAACTTGCTGTACTTACTTTAGGTGTTCTACATGGAAGTTTACTGAAGATGGGCAAGGCAATAAGCCACAGGAAGGGTCCTCTGTTTCATCCTCCCCTATGAACAGCTAATAAACCCATAATCAGCAATGAGACACAGAACTGTTGACAAATCCAGATTGAAGCCCCCTTATGCTCTACTGGCTTCTTGCCTTCCTGGATTTATATCAAGATGGAAAGTTTCTAAAATGCCTTAGCTAGGCATGAATACATTTACAGTCACCAATGATGGCCCATTTTGAACATTCATCATGCCTATAAATAAATCATGAATTTCCCCAGATAAAAACCACTTTTGACATTTACTATGCTAATTAGCCAAGTCTCAGGTGTGAGATGCAGATAGCTGAAATACTTGTACTAGTTACCTTCCAGAAAGTGGCATTTTCTGATTGCTTGAGGTTCATCTCTTCAATTCCCATAAAGGGGCATTGCCTGGCCATTGGCAGGAAATTGAAGTACTAGCCCTCTCTCTGATAATGATACTGTTCTTCAGAAACATTTTCAAACTTCATAATCTAAACTTTGTTACTATTAAACATTGTGAGATCCCATTTTCCAACAAAGTTATGCTTCCCTAGGTCCATTTGTAGTTATTGTGTGCGCCCTTCCAGGACTCAATGTTCATTTCACAAATCCATTTCATGTGACCTCATCAGTTTCAATAGGCAAACACTGTTCATGGTAGATATCTTGTTTCCTTTGATGGCTGTTGATTTGAAATACTCAAGACAGAAACAGTTACATGAACAGAGGAGCTTTAATGGAAATAGAATGCCGCTGTGCTTTTCTTTTCTCTTTTAATGCGAGTTGCTAAGCATTAGAATTGTGAAAACTATTTTTGAATGTAAAATCATTTTCATTATCTTGCTCTTATGAATTCATAAGTACACAGAGGTAGAGCCTGAAAGAGTGAGCAGGATTTGACACTGAGTCAAGAGAAATAACCATTATGGCCAATCTTCTAAATAAATATATTCCCTGCTGACATTCCAGAAAAGCCCAAGAGAGGCAGCCAGGAGCTCCAGAAGCATGATTGTCTTTGAAGCTTGCAGTTTTAGGGGAAGTCAACTAACATTTGTTGAGTCATTATGTGTCAGGCACTTTGCCAAATAACTTATATTCACTATTATACTAAATATATTCAAAATAATCCCATTAGAAAAGCTTAGCCTGTTAGGCCTTCTGAATAAGGATTGAGCATCTTCCCTGGGTTCCCTCTGGTTTTTTAGCTTCTTTAGGACTATAGATTTTAGTATGTTTATCCCATATTATATGTCTAATATCCACTTATAAGTGAATATATACCATGTGTGTCCTGCTGTTTCTGGATTACCTCATTTAGGATGATATTCTCTAGTTCCATCCATTTGCCTGCAAATTTCATGATTTCCTTGTTTTTAATTGCTGAGAAGTATTCCATTGTGTAAATGGACCACAATTTCTATATCCATTCATCTGTTGAGGGACATCTTGGTTGTTTCCAGATTTTGGCTATTGCAAATAAAGCTGCTACAAACATAGTTGTGCAAATGCCCTTGTTGTATAGTTGAGCATATTTTGGATATATGCCTAGGAGTGGTATAACTGGATCTTGAGGAGGCATTATTCCTAGTTGTCTGAGAAGGCACCAGATTGATTTCCAAAGTGGTTGTACAAGTTTACATTCCCACCAGCAGTGGAGCAGGGTTCCCTTTCTCCGCATCCTCTCCAGCATCCTCTTGTCTCTTGAGTTTTTGATCTTAGCCATTCTGATGGGTATAAGATGAAATCTCAGGGTCGTTTTTTATTTGCATTACCTGATGACTAAGGAAGATCACCAGAAGTGGGAGAAGACAGGGAACAGGACAGGAGCCCACCACAGAGGGCCTTTAAAAAGACTCTATTCATCAGAGTATCCAAGCAGATGCTGAGACTCATAGCCAAACTTTTGACAGTGCAGGGAATCTTATGGAAGAAGGGGGAGATAGAAAGACCTGGAGAGGACAGGAGCCCAACAAGGAGACCAACAGAGCCAAAAATATCTGGTCCCAGAGGACCCTGCAGAGACTGATAGCCCAACCAAGGACCATGCATGGACAGGACCTAGACCTGCTGCTCAGAGGAAGCCCTTAGGCTGTTCACTCTTCAACTGGGTACCCTAGTAAGGGGAACAGGGGCTGTCTCTGACATGAACTCAGTGGCTGGCTTTTGGTCACCTCACTGGAGGTAGCGCCTTGTCAGGCCACAGAGGAAGATGATGCAGCCAGCCCTGATGAGACCTTATAGGCTATGGTCAGATAAAAGAGGAGGAGGTTCTCCCCTATCTGTGGACTAGGAGAGAGGCATAGGGGGAGAAGAAGGAGAGAGAGTGGGACTGGGAGGAGATGAGGGAGGGGGCTACAGCTGGGATATAAAGTGAATAAATTGTAATAAATAATAAATAAATGAAAGTTTGGAAAAATAAAAGCTTAGCCTGGTGATGCTCTGGAGGTATTGTCAAATTGTGTGTATGTGTGTGTGTGTGTGTGCTTGTGTGTGTGTGTGTGTGTTGTGTGTGTCTAGCTAAAAGAGAAATACTTTTCATAATTTCACATCATTCCTTTAAATATATTAGCCTTAATACCCAAAGTTTCTCACAAATTAGGTTGGTGCTCTACAGTGAGCTATATTCACCCCAGCCAAACATCTATAAAACATCTGATATAAATGTGTGGGTTTTCTACAACAAATCATCTGTTAATTATCTGAGAAAGCAAACTTCGTGCTGTATGTAGTTTGACCTTGGGATTCACAAATCAACCTTTCATTTTAACAATTGCAAGTTGTGAATCCCTGGGTTCTTTACACTGCTGCAGACTTGGCTATACACCAAGGCTCCTTAGGTCCACTTCTCAGGCTGAGCAACTTGCTGTTGCCACACACAAGACAAAAGGAAAGGCTTCACTTACTGCTGTCAGTTTTCCATGCTGACCCAAGTTGAACAGAGCAAAAGGAAGATTTGCGTAGGTATTCGGAACAGACTTGTCTCCTGTTTGGGGAAACAGGAACACTGCTACCTTCCCTAAATACTTTGCTCTCCTGCTCAGCCTCCCATGTCTTAACCAACCAGGGAGTTCTCTAACTAATTTAAGTTCTCTAATTTAAGGTTTATAAGGCAGTCCCCTTGCAGTGCCATGAATTAAATCATAAACCTTTGGTCATTGCCTCTTTCTTACCTTTGTCTCAGTTTGTCAGCTATGACCAGAATGAAGGGCATATGGTGAGTTTCAACCCTTTAATCTCATGCGTGCTTCTTCTACATGCAAGTCCTCATCCTTCAAGACTCATTGGAATAAGCTCTGTTGTAGTTGAAAGGGATAAGTTATGAATTATAGACCATGTCCCTCCTGACATAGCATCTGGGGGGGGGGGTGCTTCAAATCTTCTATGCCAGGAACTGAAGTCAGAAAGTAAACATATAAACATATATTTATTACATCACCCTGGTATATAGACACCATAAAAAAATGTAGTATCTGTTTTCTTATTGTTAATAAATCAGGGTTTCAAAATGTAAATTCATTATAAGGTAAACTGACCCTCAATTATGTTGACCATCATACTGAAGCTATAACAGCCTCTCTGAACTTCAGAATATGCTTATATTTGGACATAGAACATTTAAAGAGATGATGGTAAAATTAGTCTATTAGAGCACTCTCTGATCACATCTCACTGAATTTTTATAGAGGAAATGTAGCCCCAGAGAGCCACCAGTAATGTACACACATAAAGGAAAGACTTACTGGGAACACAAGAAGACCAGGTGTCTTTCTTAGTTACTTTTCCCTTGCTTGAAAGAGACACCATGATCAAGACAACAGATAGAAGAAAGCATTTAATTGAAGGTTGAAAGCATTTAATCAGAGGGTTGATCCATGACCATCACGACAAGGAGAATGGTGGCAGGTCACCGTGTTTGGCACTGACAGCTTACATCTTATCTACAAGTTGGAAGTCCAAACCTAGCATCACACCTTCTCTAGCAAGGCCACCCCTCCTCCAACAAGGCCACACCTCCTAATCCTTCCAAAACAGTCCATCAACTGGGAACTAAGCATGCAAATATATTAAGCCTATATGTCTCATTCAAACATTAGAGCACTGCAAGCCCAGGAGAAAAGCTTCAGAGAAACCAGACTTGTGGATGCCTGCATCCAGCATTGCAGTCTCCAGAACTATAAGGAAAAAATGAAGCTTTGGAGTTTAATACCTTGTCTGGTATTGTTATGACAGTACTGACAAAACTAAAAGAAATTATAAGAACAGTTATCCACATAGTGGTACTGACATTAATTAAACAACCTTAAACTATTCCATTATCAAGGAACTCTAATATATAAGTTAATGAAAACAAATCTTCAGCCCCCCCTCCAAGAACCCTTCTAAGTGACAAAATAACAAATGGGGTGCCTTTTACAGATCATAAATAAAGTATGTGTGGAACAGAGACAAATGAAAGTTGGCAGAGGATGAATTTATTTGTCAATTGTTCCTTCAGTGCCCAGCATAGGTAACACAAATTTAGTGTTTTTTCTACCCTTAAAGGACTCAAAGACAAACCATACATCATGTATTTCATAAAAATATTCATAGATGCCCAGAGTGGGAATGAGTTATGAGTTTTCTCATTTCCCAGAGGGCTGAGGAAGTATAAACTGAAGAGTCTTCAAAAGCTGTTCTAGAAAGACACTGATCCCGTGAACCACTTCCTCCATCTAGAGATTTCTGAAAATGACTTAGCAAGCCAACACTTGTTAAAAGCTAGAGGATCTTTGCATGTCATGGGTGCCTCTACTCTCTCAAGTTCCAATTTTCTTTGAAAGTACATTCATTTTGCTCAGAATTTACTCTGACCTCCTTGTCTGAGCCCTACCATGTCCATTCCAGACAGCTTTGGCCTTCTTTCTCTTTCCTCTGTAATCCATAATTTTATTTTTATTTTTAATTTTTTAAAATAAAAAACAAAACACTAAAGTGATAACTTTTATTTATAAAACAGATTGTATCATTTGTGTGTTTAAAACACTTTATAGAGAGCCTATTTTGAATAAAGAATACCCGTTTCTTCCCCCATTGCTGGCAGGGTCTCTGTGACTAGCTCTCCACCACCATCTGTAATAACCATTTTCAGGACTGCTTTATACATAGGCAAAGAAGGCTTCTCCCCATTTTAGGCTGCTTTGCATCAGACAAGATCTTTCTGCAATACTATTATCCTTGATATGTATATACCTGCCTCTTGCAATTGCATTTCAGCTTCAACATAATCTCCTTGAAGACACCTCTTCTGAATACGCATACACTATCTAGTTTATCTGCCAGGCATTTTGTTTTCAGTCTGGTTCTTCTGTTTAGCTGCTGTTTCCTATGGGTTTCTTCTCTTCCCACACCCAGACCCTCACAGAATGAAATCTCTCTGGGAGTCATGACTTTCCTGCCTTTTCCCCTGCTGTATCCCAGCATTCAAGGTGTGTGCCCGGGAATGAGCTTGCCAAACTGGTTTGACTTGACATTTTTAGAGGTAGGCAGGTGAGGTCATGGTTAACACCATCACTACAGTCCACAAACTGATACAGAAACAAGGTGGATTTTTTTTTTTTTTTCTGTTTTTGTTTCAGAGCTGGAGATCAAATTCAGGACTTTACGCAGGTGAGGTTAACATTCTACCACTAAGTTATACAACCTAGTCCCTCAAAAACGCACATTTTAAACTGTTCTTCATGGGATATGCACTCTGAAATTATTGGTCACACAGTTCATCAGGTTTAAGAGACGAGCTTCTTGAAAGTGGTAGCTTGAAGAGCATAAAATTAACACCTAATCAAATGGAACCAACAGTTTTTACTCATAAAACAACTGCACACTCAGGTACTAAGGGCTTAACTTCTTTGAAATGAACAAGCTTTGCCACTGAAAGTAAACATTGGAGCCATTTAAGTGCTAGATCCTTTAATACAAATGAATGCTTAGGTGAAGAGACCCAAACTCAGTCTTAAGAAGAGAAGCCTGGAGTTCCCCAGGCACTGGTGACAATCATGGGGAAGTAAGCCTCACTTGGTTCATAAAATCTTCCAACCTGGTAGTTTTCTATGTTGATATCAACTAGACAAAAATCTAAACATTTTGGAAACTATTCACACTTCAGGGATTTAATAGACTTGTCATAAAAGACTAACCCACTCTTTCAATGACACAACTTTGAGTTCACTATTGTCATAAATTCATTCTGATGAGTGAGGTCATTTAAAACAAATTTTCAAAATTCATATTAATCGGGTAGCTGTCCCTTATAATCTTAGAGGTTAAAAATGGCAATAAGCATAAATGACAATATTCCACAAATGTTATTTTCTAGACTCACATGTTTATTTAAAAATTTTGTAATTTTCTACGATTTTTTTGTCTTTTCTTTTAGACTGCATCATAACTAAACTGTGCAGCTATCAAAGATCCTACAGCAAATGTGACACTAACCATACAATAGTCCTTTTTCATTAATTAAGCAATTAATTTGTTTTACATCTGATCATAGTTCCAGTCCTTCCTCTCCTCCTACTCCCTCCCTCCCAGCTCCTCCCTGTCTACCCCCTCACTTTCCCCTCAGAGAAGGGGAGGCCTCCCATGGATAGCAATCCACTTAAGGCATATCAAGTTGCAGTAAGACTAGGAACATCTTCAACTGAGGCTCCATAAGGCAACCCAGTTAGGGAAAAGGGATCCAAAGGCAGGCAACAGAGTCAGACACAGCTCCTCCTCCAGTTGTTAGAGGACACACATTTAGACCAATCTCTCACATATGGGTAGAGGCCCTAGGTCCATCTCACTCATGCTCTTTGGTTTGTTGTTCAGTCTCTACGAGCCCCAGTGGGCTCAGGTTAGTTCATTCTGGAGGTTTACTTGTGGTGTCCTTGGCCTCTCTGGCTCCTTCAATCCCCCCTCCCATTCTTCCACAAGACTCCCTGAGCTCTTGTCTAAAGTTTGGCTGTTGAGTCTCTCCATCTGTTTCCATCAGCTGCTGGATGATGCCTTTCAGAGGACAGTTATGCTAGGCTCCTGTTTTCAACCATAGCAGAGTATTGTTAACAGTGTCAGGGGTTGCCTCTCTCCCATGAGTTGGGCCAGTCATTGGTTAGCTATTCCCTCAATTTCTGGTCCATTTTTATCCCTGCATTTCTCGTAGGCAAGACAAATTTTGTGCTGAAGGTTTTGTGAAGATTTTGTGCTCTGATTCCTTTATTGAGAGGCTTGCCCTGGTTACAGGAGGTAACCATTTCAGGTTCTGGATCCCCTATTGCTAGTGTCACCTCATAGATTTGTGAGTGCTTCTCATGTCCTAGGTTTCTGGCTCAACCTAAAGATGTTCCCCCACAAATTTCCTTTCTCTCTCCCAGTTCTCTCTCCTTCAATCCTCCCCACAACTGATCCCTCAAGTACTCCTCTCCACCCCATCTTCTACCCAGTTCCCTCCCTCCATCTACTTCTGAGGTCTATTCCATTTCCCCTTCTTAGTGAGGTTCAAGCATCTTCCCGTGGGCCCTCCTTGTTACTGAGCTTCTTTGGGTCTATGGACCTTAGCACGGTTATTCTATACTTTTGGCTAATATCCACTTATAAGGGAGTACATAACATGAGTGTATTTCTGGGCCTGGGTTACCTTACTAAGGATGATATTTTCTAGTTTCATAGGTTTGCCTACAAATTTCATAATGTCTTTGTTTTTAATAGCTAAGTAGTATTCCATTATGTAAATAAACCACATTTTCTTCATTCATTCTTCCACTGAGGGACAGCTAGGCTGTTTCCAGTTCTTGGCCATTATGCATAAAGTTGCTATGAATATAGTTGAGCAAGTGTCCTTGTGGTATGGTGGAGCATCTTTGGGGTATATGCCCAAGAATGGTATAGGTGGGTCTTGGGGTAGTTATTACCAGTTTTAAGAGAAAACACCAGATTGATTTCCAAAGCGATTGTACAAGTTTGCACTCCCACCAGCACTTGCTCTACATCCTTGCCAGGACCTGCAAGAAACTCACTTGAGTTTCTTATTTTAGCCATTCTGATGGGTGTAAGATGAAATCTCAGGGTTGTTTCTATTTTATTTCCCTAATGACTAAGAACATTATGGATTTCATTGAGTGCTTCTTGGCCATCCAAAATTCCTCTGTTGAAAATTCTCTGTTTATCTCTGTACCCCATTTCTTAAATTAGTTCATTTAGTTTGTTGATGTCTATTTTCTTGAGTTCATTATGTATTTTGGATAGTAACGTTGTTAGATATAGGGTTGGTGAAGATCTTTTCCCATTCTGTTGGCTGCCATTTTGTCCTACTGACAGTCCCCTTTGCTTTAAAGCTTTTCAGTTGCATGAGGTCTCATTTATTAAATTTTGATCTTAGTGCCTGAATTGTTAGTGTCCTCTTAAGGAAGTTGTCATCTTAATGGAGTTTTCCTTTGATGGATATGAAGTATCCAATCTTTTTTGATTAATTTTGGTTGAAAGTCTATCTTATTATATATTAGAATGGCTATTCCAGCTTACCTGTTGGGTCTGTTTGCTAGGAAAATAGTTTCTGCCCTTTACTCTGAGGTAATGTCTACCTTTGTTACTGAGGTGTGTTTCTTGTATGCAGCAGAAGGATGCATCCTGTTTTTGCATCCATTCTGTTAAACTGTCTTTTTTATTGGGAAATTTATTTCTTTGATATTGAGAGATATTAATGACCAATGATTGTTTATTCCTTTTACTTTGATGTTTTTGTTGTTGTTGTTATTGGTGGTGGTGGTGGTGATGGTGTGTGTGTGTGTGTGTGTGTGTGTGTGTGTGTGTGTGTGTCAGGCCTGGGGTGCTTCCCTTTTGGGTTTTGCTGATGTAGAGTTATTTATTTTCTATGTTTTCTTGGGTGTAGTTAATGTCCTTGGGTTCAAGTTTTCTTGCTAGTTTCTTCCATAGGGCTTAACTTGTGCATAGATAGATTTATTTTTAAATTTACTTGTGTCATAGAACATCTTGTTTTCACCATCTACGGTGATTAAAAGTTTTGTCGGGTATAGAATCTGGGCTGACATCTGTGGTCTCTAAGGGTCTGCAAGACATCTGCCCAGGCCCTTCTGGCTTTTAGAATCTCTTTTGAGAAGTTGGGTGTAGTTCTGATGAATCTGCCACTGTAAGTTACTTGGCCATTTTCCCTTGCTGCTTTTAATATTCTTTCTTTGTTCTGTACATTGCATTTTGATTATTATGTGATAGGAGGAATTTTGTTTTCTGTCTAGTCTATGTGGTGTTGTGTAAGCTTCTTACATGTTTATAGGCATCTCTTTCTTTAGGTTGGGGAAAGTTTCTTTTATAATTTTGTTTAAAATATTTTCTGGACCTTGGAGCTATGAATCTTTTTCTTCTATTTCCATTATTTTTAGGTTTGGTCTTCTTAGAGTGTTCCAGATTTCTTGGATGTTTTGGGTCAGGAACTCTTTAGATTTAACATTTTCTTTGACCAGTGTATTGATTTCTTAAATTGTATCTTTTATACCTAAGATTCTCTCTTCCATGTCTTGTATTCTGTTGGTGACACTTGTGTCTGTAGTTCCTGTTCTTTTCATTAGGTTTCCCATCTCCATGATTGCCCCACTTTGTGTTTTCTTTATTGCTTCTATTTCCATTTTCAGGTCTTGAACTGTTTTATATATTTCCTTCACTTGTTTGAATTTTCCTGTATTTCTCTAAGGAATTTATTCACTTGCTCTTTAAAAGCCTCTATCATCTTTTGAAGATTGTATTTAATGTCAGTTTCTTGTGCTTTGGCTGTGTTAGAATATCCAGGGCTTGCTGTGGTAGGATATCTGGGCTCTAGTAGTGCTATATTGTCCTGGCTCTTGTTGATTGTGTTCTTATGCTGGTCTTTAGTCATCTGGTTGTTCTTGGTGCTGGCTGGATCCTCCTTGTGCCAGCAGAACTTCTTGTGTATGCAGGCAGAGCCATGGGCTGAACAATGGAGCTCAGGGGACAGAGTGTAGCTGACTTCTGCTGTGCCTCAGGTGGACCTGGCTGGGTGGGGTCTAACCTGGATATGCCCAGTAAGCCTCCTAAAGAAATATATGCAGTCTTAATTTAACATGCCTGTGTGAGTTACCATTAACCAACTTCTTCAATTACCTGAGCTTTTTGACTAAATAATTTTTAAACTTTTTTTGTTGGTTTGTCAAATATTTGCTTTGAATCCACTGTGCACATGACTTTATGCCACCCCTTAATTTACTCATTCACTAATTCACCCATAACCTCTTTAGACTCTTCCTTATTACAATCACATTTCTGGATATAGAGATTGATGAATAAGGTGTGACTGCGTTTAAGCCACAAGAAATGTTAAACAAAATAATTTCTTCTATCCATTGTCTAGTTTTTTATTCCTTTGTTCAATGGAGAATTAGCATGAGATTTTAAAAGCATGATTTGTAGTTATATTTGTGATACTGAAGATTTTTTGGGTTTTAAGCCTGGCTTTTTTTTTTTTTTTTCGTTCACCACCACACAGACATTTAAATATGGAAGTTCTAATATTATTAACTCTGCTATTTATATATTGGTGTGCCAAAATTCATTTTTGTTTTTGAACTAAGAATAGTTCTTTTCTGTGCATGACTACAGGCAATCCAAATTTATAAGAACTGTATTTTCAGAGCTGTTTAAGTCAGATCAGATTTCCCTGTGGGCGCTGCTGCATGCATTTGTTTGGCTCTTGTGCCACTTCCAGAGCCTGCTTAGCCCATAGGAAAGTTAAAATGTCTTAGCAACAGCACAGGTATAAACCCTACATCCTGGAAACGTGAAGCCTTTTGGTGCAGAAAGAGAATGCTGTGGCACCCCTAACCCTGGCTACAGAGCCTGCACTTAGTGCTACTTTGAAATAAAAAATATGTTTTTCAAAGGAAGATTTCTCAAGTTTCAGTTAGTATAGAAGTCATCTGGGGGTTCTGTTAAAGTGCAGATTCTGCTTCATTAGGCTTAAGATGCAGCCTCCAGCTGCAGTTTTAGTAAGCTCCCAGGAAAAGCCATGTGCTGTTCCTCAGACTGCAGTTTGCAGGGGAGATTAACTACTCATACAGTTTCAGTCCCCAGAGACCCCTACTCCCTAAATTTGCCGTAACAACCTGTCTCTCCCCCTTTCATTTTAGCTTCCCATGCTCCAACTAATCATAAAGCCCATAGCTCTCCCCACTAAAGTTGTTTCCAGCTAGTTTAGGGGGAAAAAAGTGGTAACCTATTATTTCTCCTTCATGTGAATAATCTCACACTACCACTAAAAATTCTGTATTAATTTTTTTTAATAGTTCTAAGGATCAAAACCAAGTCTTCCTGCGTGCTTGGCTAGCACTCTACTGCTAGGGCTTTTTGGTGTGAAAAGGGCGTGCCTTAGTTAAATGGACTCTCCAGGGAAATATGGAATGTTGTAAAAAAGTAAAGCCCAGCTCTGGCAGTATGTGCCTGTGGTCCTAGCAACTGGGAAGCTGAGGCAAGATCACTAGAGCTCAGGAATTCCAGGGAACCTGAGCAACACAGTGACAATGTACACGGAGTTCCTAGCCAGGGATGCTTTTGAGACAGTGTCTGCCACACTGTTGGAGGTGCATCCCAGGCCTCAAGGAGCATCTTTCCAGTGATCCCCTATCCCCACTCCTGGACAAACAACATCTTTGGCATTGACAGAATTTGACTATTTTCTCTTGGCTAAATTGTGCCCTGAAACAACTTGTGTTTATCAGGAAACTGCTTTGCACAGACACTGTGATAAGTTGATAGAGGCACAGAAACAAGCCTGAGCTCATGGCTGGAGTTCATGGCTTGATATGGATGTGTTTTTGCCAAATTCTTTCCTGGGAGTAAACTATATTTCACATGTGCTTTCACTTAATATATTTCAGAAAGCTGGCTGGGAGCTAGGGAAATTGCTTTTGGGGGAGCTTTTGTTTTGAACTCTGCATTAGTATTCCAGCTGAAAGCCTGGGGTCATCACTCTCACTTTTACCTGATCACTTCTGTCCCTCCACTTACCCATTCTGAGTTCCGTGAACCTTACCCAACAACACACCTCCTGCTTAATTATGAGATTTTCTGTGTGCTAAAATAGAGCTGTTATATGATATAAACTTATTACACCACATGAAAAAAACTGCTGGGTTAATGTGGTCAACAGATCTGAATTATAATATTTGACTGGTTTGATTTATATAGTGTAACAATAAGAATGAAGAAAGCAGCTACCACAGACCTCGCTACTGTTACAGTTGTAGACCCTATACCTGCTGGAAAAATGCATGAAGACCACACCCAGGACAGGGTCCTGGAAGCCTGTTTTCTTCTCACTAATTGCTTCTAAGCTACGGAGCTGATGGGTTTGTTTTTTCCTGCTCTTCTGCCATTGCCATTTGGCCTGCCACCAGAGGCCCAAAGCGACAGTTCTATCCATCTTTAACTCCAAAAAGTGCAAGAGAAAATCAACTTCCTCTCTTTGTAAATTAATTCATCTGATGGATTTAGCTAGTGTGCTGGACTTCAGAAGAGCACAGACAGCAAGCAGAAGAGAAATAGGTGAAAAGATAGATAAAGAGATTTCTTTGAAGGAGTTGGCTCCCATGATGACAGCAGCTGTCAAGTATCACAGCTGCAGGTGGGCCAGTCGTGTAAACACCAGGGAACACCCGAGGTTGTAGCTAAAGCCTGGAGGTTACGTCTTGGTAGAACTCCTTCCTCGTAAGGAGGTCAGTTCTTTTCGACTTCCAACTGGTTGCATGTGATCCAGTCACATAAGAAAAGGCAATTTTTCTTACTCTTAACATTTAAGCTTAGTCGTCAAAATGTTCATCTCATCAAAACTGTCCTCACAGAAGTATCAAAAGTAATGTCTATCTACTTATCTCATGACAAGCTAGACAAGTTAACATGCAAATTAACTACCGGCATGAAAACAGGTGTCCACAAAGATCACATTGTATTTTAAAATAATATGGAACAGTTCCTCATGCATAAGAATTATCTTTTTTTTGCAAATAGACTTTATTTATTGATTAAAAAAAACTACATGAACTAAGAACAGTTATGAAACAATCAGGAAAGCCATATATAAAATTTACATTCAAAATGTTTAGCTCACACCCTTAGGCAGAAGGAGGGACAGAAGGACCACAGTGGGGAGGCAACACTAAAAATAAGCAGTGTATAAATAATGAGCACAAAAAATTCAAGATGGACACCAAAGTGCAGAATAGTGCGTGATAGCGTGCTCTCTTAAACTATGACCCTCCTATTTTTTTTTTTTAATATTTATTTTATGTGTATGGGTGTTCTTCTAGATATGTATCTGTGTGCCACATGTGTGCTTGGACCAGAGGATGATGTAAGATCCCCTGGAAATGGAGTTTAAGACAGTTGAGAGCTGTCATATGGGTGTTGGGAATTAAACCCAGGTCCCCTAGAAAATCAGCCAGTGTTCTCAATTACTGATCCATCTTTCTAGACTAGCCTGCCTATTCTAGTCCAACTTCTTAATAAATATTGATTATTTCTAGAGTGCAAGTGTGGCTGCTGGGCCTCTATAGTTTATTCACCAACAGCTCCTCTGCCATTGACAGAGACTGGATAAGTCAGCAGCAGCTCAAACCAGGCTCCTCAGAAGGTGATCCGCAAGGATGCTGTGAGAGCTGATCCCTGAACCACTGCAAAATAAAAATTACACAAAAGTCCAGTAAATAAGTTAAATTAGTTTATACTAACATTACATATAAAATGTAACTTTTAAGTGTAATTCAGTGAACATCATTCATTATGTGGTATCAAATGTTTGTGTGTCTGTGAACTGTCTAGGCACCTATGGTTGCCTTTGGCAGCACACAAAAATTGGGTCTTTCTAGTTCACGTCTTCCAGTGACAGAAGCATGGTTCTCTTTGTCTGTCCTAAACTGTCTGAAAAGAAATCGACAAAAATTCAAGAATGGTGGACTAAGGGCTGGAGCTGTAAATCATGGGTGTAGAGCTTGATTCCCCCACAGATTAGCCTGGGGCTCATGTGTTAGAGCAGAGAAGTGTTTTAAGGGGGACATCTTAGAACCTTCAGGAGTAAAGTGAAGTGGAAGTTTCTGGTTTCTTTGGAAATTCAGTTGTGTCAGGTGAATATGTTTTTTGTTTTGGTCCCAAGTGTGGCATGTTGGAACATCCCCTCCCACCCCCCAAAGAAAAGCAGCTCCCATGAAAAGGCAGGTATTATTTGTCAGCTGACAATCATCTCCTGTGAGGAGTGTGGTTTTGAGAGCTGGAAAACATCCTTGTGTGGGCTCTGAGAAGGGATAAATAGAAGCCTACTGACTGTGAGACAACACTTTTGCATTGGTATACTTTGCAGCTGTTTGGGTCCTTCTCTGGTCGCTGCAGAATCACTCCAGAGCACTGCTCTTGCTGCGTTGGTGGGGTTTTGCCACTCAGGCAACTCGTGCCATTTGGGCCGTCTAGCAGCTTCTATTAAAACATTCCGATTCTGCTGAGAAGTGTGCTGCTGGGCTGTTTCACTAAACTGCTGATATCCTCACGACTGAGTTTGGAAATCCCCAAAAGAACCCATTGACCCTTATCAGCAGGAAGTAGCTCAAAGAGATCTACAGCCCCTTTCCCTACTAATCTCCTACCTAAGGTGTGTGTGTGGGGGGGGGGGGGGGGGGGGGGGGGTAGTGAGGAGGTAAATAAAGTAGAGATTTGAAAAATCTAAGCCGACAGTAGAGCTAATTGTACAAGCCTTGAATGCCAAGGTCTGGTCCTTTGCAGCGATGAGGAACATAGTAACCAACCTTGGTGTTTTCAACTCACAGAACAGATCAAACTATAGCGGTCGGTCCACTGAGGCTTTTTTTGAGTAGTCTTCTTTGTGTCAGGGTTTCTGTGGCGAGCAAACTCAGTGAAGAGAAAGCTGAGCCAATCCCAGCCAACCTTTTGGTAACGGCCTCTGTGCTAACATTGATGCCGACCAGCCAGGAGGCAGTACCAGCTTCCCTAGGTGCTTTGGCTATGTACTCAGGGAGCTTGTATACGGACTCTCTTGCTTCTTGTAGAGAAAGGAAGCAGCTGAAGATGCAGTTTATGCTAGAGGGTACGCTGTAGTTTGGGTGTAGTCTTAGTGTCCTCAGAGGTCAGAAACTTGGTTCTCGATTTAATGATGGAACTTTTAAAAGGTGGAAAGGCCTACTGAGAGCCAGTTGGCAGAGATTAGGGTAGTTGTGTGGCCTTGGTTAATTGCTGCAAAACTAAGATGCTTTGGGTTCTTTATTTTAAAGTATAGGACCTTGTGACGCCTCTGGCAGGAAGGAACAATTCCCTTTACCATGGTGCGTGTCTTTGTGGGCGTGCGTGTGTGCGTGCGTGCGTGTGGGGGCGGGCAGGTCTTGGTATGGCATGGAAAGAATGTGGTCATTGCCGAGACTGCTGTTGGCATTGCTAAGAGCTTCTTCCCCGGAGCTGGTTCTCTGTGCCTGAGGTGCCTCTGAAGCTGGCTGCAGTTCATGTGTTCAAAACAAAGCAACTTCCTTCTAGTTCTTGAAATCCAGAGGTCACTGCCAAAGCAACCACAGCATGGGCTGCGTAGGAAAATGGGAGCGCTTGGCAGTGAATTCCGGAGGAATTGGTCAGTGTGGCTTCCAGGCTTGGTAGTTCCTCTGTGCCCTTCCAGGCTCTTACACCAAGGAAACCACTTTCTTCTGGATCCCTTGTCCACTGTGAGTGTGTCAGCCATGGGGAAACTGACAACAGAGAAAAAAATCCAAAGAGTGGATAATGCAGCAAATAAAAGTCCTCATTTGTTTTATGAGGTACCAACTACCAGAAAACCTTGATTACTTTCCCAAATCACTCACAGATGGTACAAACCTGTGCTGATACACATAGAATCCCGTGCAGCCTACAGGCTTCGAGGATAATGGGTGGAACCACTCTTCGGATGTCTGATACTCACATTCATGTCAGAATGTGAACAGTGAGGGAATATTCACACGTCTGCGCCCAGCTAGGCTGCTTGCTTGCTTATGAGAAGGCAGGCTGGATCTCACTCAGCATTATTGGTGAGAAAGTGGCATTAGTACAGTGCCTGGCACACAAACTCTTTCTCTGTGGGAGCAACAGAAAGAAGCCTGGGAAAAGTCTGTGCGGAATTATTGTAGAGTGCCCATTCAGACTGGAGACAAACTGCTTGCCACACCAGTCCCTTCTGAGTCTGTTCCCACTGAATAAAGTGTGAGAACTTCAAATACGAGTGTCATTGTGCCTTCCTTAAAGCCCTCATCAGAAGGAACAGTAATTAATCAAATCTCAAAAGCAAAGAGGTAGAAGTTTTAACTGACTTTATGCTGGTAGCACATGCCTTCAAAGCATCTTTACTCCCTCAACTCTTCTTCCTCAAACAGACATCAGGTGTATTACATAAAAGCAGCCTGTATTAAAATGAGTGTGTTTTTATCTTCTGATAGATTTAAGTATTCTAATTTTTGCATAAATAAAGAAATAAAAAATAATTTGTGATGCCAGGGATTGAATCCAGGACACACTAGGCAAGCACTCCACTAATTAGCTATGTCCTGAGCCCCAAAATATTTTTCATCCAGAATTTTGCCTGTCAGAAAGTACTTTTGTGCAACAATACTCGTTTCCTTCCATAATATTAGCTATAATTCCAAAGTCAATTATAACTTTCATTTTATAAGCGAAGCCTTTGTTCAAGAAAGCTATGAAGGAGACTATCATGTTAAATTTAAAGTAAGGCCATATATATATAACAGAATTTATCACATTCACTTTCAACAATAACACTTGTAAATTTAAAGTATGTATTTATGTACACATATATGAGAGTTTTGTCATTCAATGATAAGAATATAGTAGGTTTTTGCTTGGTATTGTTCAGAGAATTAGTTTTATTTTGATTATTTGAATCATTTTCTATTAATTATATTACTTTTAATTTACAAATTGCACTACTGTTGATATCTTAAGCTCAAAATTTTTAAATATATGATGTAAACATGGCAACTAATTTTTAAAATCTAATGCCTCACAGTTTTATATCTTAGCTGTTTCTTTTAAAGACAGAGAATTAACTTTATAAGAGAAAGCCAGAGAAGTGAATTTCTGATTAAATATTTAATTTTTCAAGACTTGTTATGCTCTGCTATGCTGAGATGATGGGTCCACAGTTTCATTTATTAGTTAAAAGCAGAAAATTAATTACATATAATTATAACTGCTTCAAGATAGAACCTTCATAGTATTCAGAGTACTGCTATGTAGCTAATTTTGCCAATGACATTCCAAGAAAGGTTTTGTGCTAATGCTTCTGATGATATTAACCTACTTCGACAAATTTGCCAACCAAAGTATCCAGATACTTAACTTAAAATAAATACTTCTATTGCTTTTTATTTTTGTTTTGTTATTGGTTGAAAAATATATGTGAGCTAGCTGGTTTCATGTCAACTTGTCATAAGCTAGACTCACTTGAGAAGAGGAAATCTAAATTGAGAAATTGCCTCCATAAGATTAGGCTGTAGTTCAACCTGTAGGAGATTTTCATAATTAGTATTTTTATGGCAGATTTTCCAGCCCATTGTGGGTGGTACCACTCCAGACATAGTGGTCCTTGGTTTTATAAGAAAGCGAGCTGAATAAGCCATGAGAAACAAGCCAGTAAGTAGCACTCTTCTATGACCTCTGCACCAATTCCTGCCTCCAGGATCTCATCATATTTGATTTCTTACCTTAACTGCCTTTGATAATTCTGGTGACTGTTCTTGTTTGTCGACTTGGCTACATCTGGAATGAACTACAATCCAGAAATGGAGGGCACACGGTGAGAGATTAGTTTTGCTTGGTTTGAAGTGGGTGAATCTGCTTCTAGTCTGGACTTTTGAAATAGGAATGACCTTGATAACATACACAAAATTTCTCTTGCCTTTCTCCATTCCTTTCCCGAAGAGACCTACAGCCTTTTACAAGGGTAACTATACAGTGGGAAAAGGGAAACAGTCAGACATTCCACATGCCTAATAGATAATCATTCTGAATTGATGCTGGTTCTGGGAGATACATTCCCAAGATACATTGTGTACCTCCATTTAAATTAGGGGCTTATGAGGTCAGATGATTAATGGAGTTTTGACTGAAGTCTAACTCACAGTAGGTCCAGTAGGTCAACGAACCCATCCTGTGGTTATTTCTTCAGTCACAGAATTTATAATTAGGATAGATATACTTAGAAGTTGGCAGAAATCTCACATTGGTTCCTTAACCTGTAATGAGGGCTATTACTTTTGGAAAGGCTAACTGAAAACCTTTAAAGTTGTCTCTGCTGAGAAAAAATTGTAAATTGAAAACAGTATCCCTGGAGGAACTGGAGAAATTAGGGCCATGAAGGCCTTGAAAAATTCAGGGTGGTAGAACCCACTACTTCTCCCTTTAACCCCCCTATCTGGCCAGTATAGAAGAAAGATGAATGCACATCAGAGGATGGGAAATAAGTCCAACAAAAATTTAAGGACCTTCTACCCCAGTGAAATTCTTAAGAATTTAATGATGTGGGAGCATGCAGAGGTATCCTTCTAAGGTGAAGGATAAGTTATTGTGATTGGACTTTCCCACTACCAAGAAAGAAGCAGGTTCGGTGTGCCTATTTAGGTTCTGTAGACAGCACATTCCTGGCTTGAGTGGCTATTCCAGTCTACATCCTAGTGACTTGGAAATCTGCTGGTTTTGTGTGTGGCCTGGAAGAGGAGCGGGCTCTTCAATGGGCTCAGGCTGCTATGCAGACTGCTCTACTACTTGTACCATATGATCCAGAAAACTCAATGAGGTGTCAGTGGCAGAGAGGGATACTGTTGGGAGCCTCTGTCAGGCCCCTATAGGTGAATTGCAGGAGAGACCTTTGGGATTTTGGAGCAAGTCTCTACCATCATCCGAAGACAACTATTCTCCCTTTGAAAGATATCTCTTGGCCTCCTATTGGGCCTTACTGGAAACTGAACTTTTAACAATGGGCCACCAAATTACTGAGTGACTTGAGCTACCCATCATGAGCTGGGTGTTATCTGATCCACCAAGTCATAAAATAGAACGTGCATATCAGCAATTTTATTATCAGTATATTATCAGCATATTATCAAGCGGAGGTGGTATATATGTGATCAGGACCAAGTAGGTTCCAAAGGCTCAAGCAAGTTTCATGAAAAAGCTGCCCAAATGCCTGTGGTTTCTACTCCTATTACAATGCTGTCTGCTGCAACTATAGCCTCATTGTTTCCTGTGAGCAGTTGACTGAGAAAGAGACGACTAAGACCTGGCGACTCTGAGCGTTATGCAAGCACCACCCCGAAGTGGACAGCAATAGCATTACAACCCCATTCTGGGATAGCCTCAAAAATTCTGATGAAGGGAAATCTTCACAACAAACTGAACTTCGGTCGGTACACATGGACATATGGTTTGTTTGGAAGGAGAAATGTTCAAATGTGCAGTTATTCACTGACTCATGGATTGGCTGGATGGTCAGTGACTTAGAAAGAATGAAAACTTCATGAGAAACACATATGGAGGGAAAGCATGTGAATAGATCTCTCCAAATGGACAAAGGATGTGAAGATGCTTGTGAGGCATGTAAGTGCTCATCAAAAGGTGACTTCATCCGAGGAGGAGTTAAGTAGCCAGGTAGATAGGAGATGCATTCTATTGATAGCCCATCTCCTTCCACAGCCACTGCTGTCATTGCCCAATGGACCTGTGTACAAAGTGGCCATGGTGGCAGAGATGGGGGTTATGATGGCCTCAACAACATGGACTTCCACTCACCAAGACTTACCTAGCTATATCTGAAGCTGAGTGCCTAATCTGCCAAGAGCAGAAACCAACATTGTGTGCCAGATATGGCACCATCCCCCAGGGTGACCAGCCATCAAACTGGCGGCGGTAGGTTGACTACATTGGATCAGTTCCTCCTTGGAAAGGATAACACTTTGTTCTTACTGGAGGAGGTACTTACTTTGGTTTTGGATTTGCCTTTCCTACCCATAATGCTTCTGTCAAAAAACCCACCATTTCTGAACTTAAAGAATATCTTATCTATCCACCATCATGGTGCTCCACACAGAGTTGCTTCTCACCAAGGAACTCACTTCACAAGCAGAGAAGTACAACAGTGGGCCGATGATCATGGAATCCAGGGTCTTACCAAGTTCCCTACCATCCTGAAGCAGCTTTCCTGATAGAAAGATGGAATGGCCTTTTGAAAATGAAATACCCAGATGGCGAGTCCCCAAATGACTGACAGGCTTTGAGTCCGATGTAAAACACAGGAGAGTCCTTTATTACAAACTCGAGCTGGGTGGCTGCCCTTTACAAGAACAAAGGGGCAAGCGACGCCCAACTCTGGGGGAACAGGGTTTTTAAGGGGTCAAAACGCAATCAGGAAAGTGTAGGACTTGGCTACAGGATTGGGTGAAAGGGTCTCTAGGGGAGCTGACCTTTAAAATGATTGATTTGTTTTTAGGCACCAAAACTGCAAACGGTTAGGTCTGGCTTCCTGGGAGACACCTGACACCCCCAACCCCCGTGGGTGCAGGTTAGGCTGTAGCAAGGGGGAGGGGGAGTTAACACATTCCATGGGCTTTCTTAGGGCCTATGTGACCCTAGTCACACTCTAAGGTTAATCTGGGTAGGGGACTGCTGCTGGACTCTGCTCTGAAAGGACTGTGATTTTGTCCCAGGCCCAGGAATTGACTCGAACCCCTTTCGAACCCCTCAAAAACACAATTATAACACCAATTAGGTGGCAGCAGCCTGAAGTGCTGGGCCAGGGTTCTCCAAAATACAGTACAGGCTTTGAATTGACATTCAATATATTTTATGGGTTTCCCATAGTCAGGATTCATGGGTCAAGGGATCAAGGGATAGAAAGGGAATGGGTCACCCCTAGTGACCCACTAGGAAACTTTTTGCTTCCTGTTTTCAAGACCTTAAATTCTGATGGCCTAGAAGTTTTGGTTCCAGAGAGCAGAGCACTCCTGCCAGGAGCCACAACAAACATTCTATTAACTGGAAACTCAGACTTCCCCTGGCCACTTTGAGTTTCTGTTGTCCTTAAGCCAATAGGCTGAGAAAGGAATGACAGTATGAGGAGGGCGATTCACCCAGACTACCATGGGAAATTTTGATTGCTTCTCCACAATGGAGATAAGAAAGATTATATCTGCAGTGCAGGAGATCCTTTAGGGCAACTCTTGGTGCTACCATATCCTGTGATTAAAGTCAATGGGAAACTACAACAGCCTAATCCAGGAAGGATGAAAAAGGACATAGAAACGTCAGGAATGAAGGTATGGGTCACTCCTCCAGGAAGAGAGCCAAGACCTGCTGAGGTTTTTGCTGAGAGAGGAAGAAATACAGAATGGGTATTAGAGAAAGATCATTATGAATAGCAGCTTTAAGGCCACATGACCAGTTATAAAAACAAAGATTATAGTTGAAATGAGTATTTGTCCAATTCTTTCCCTCTCTCCTGCCACTATTCTCTTCAATGCCATATGTTATCTCTTTAAAATAATAATAATAATATTAAACCACGAAGTCCACTTAGTACTGCCAATATGTGTATGAACATAGAGCATCTTCCAATAATTACTTTTCTCCCCCAGTAGGTACATAGCACCGTGAAACTTAGCCAATAGGCAGCAATCTCTCAGATCAGTACCAGTTTGGTTTCTCTGTGTTATATGAATAAAGTATGTAATATCTTCAGCAATAGAGCCTTACCATCGAGTTCTGGAAAGTAGCCAAGAGCAATGACATTTCATGTCCTCTCTGAGCCAAAGTGTGTCTGAGCAGTCAATGCTGTAATGTAGCTACAACTTCACTTTTGACTCACTTGACTTTATTAGCGAGCTACTTTTCCATGTTACCAGTTCCACCAAATGAATATGAAATTTTATTTTTAATAGGACAATGTTGCAAACTGTAGTCACTCCAATACCTTTTCAACAAATACTTCAAGCATAAAAAAGTGAGAATCTTTAAAAATATATACAGACACCACAAATTAATAGCTTCCCATAACATTAAACAAACTAGATTCTTAAATGTATCTTTTAACAATATTCCTTTTAATTATACTCATTGCCCACTACCGAGAAAATTAACCTGTGTCTGTTTCTTTTTTTATGCATCATTGCAACATTGTATTCCTGATAATTTAAGTATATCAAACCAGGAGTAAATGAATGATACATACCTAGAAAGTATCATAATTTGAACTATCAGTGGCCACTGGATTTGAGACTATAGTCTAAGAGATTGACCTAGATTTTTACGTAGACCTAGACTGTGATCTTTATTGTGGTTTGGATCTAGATGTTTCTGTTTTCCTTGATTCCTTTTCATATCTTGAGCCAGACTCATAACGTGTATTGGAGGTTCCTCTAGCTTTGGTATGAGATACAGACCTAGAACAAGATTCAGCCTTCATTTCTTTCTTGGGCTTGGACTTGGACCATGATCTTGAATTGAAATTAGATGTTGAAGATCAATTTCAGTGTTTGAATCTATCATTGGCAGAATGGCTTTGGCTATGCATGGTCTTCCAGTTGGTCTATTTCTAAGACAGTAGGATTTGAAAGCCTATCATTGTAATCAAAAGAACAACTCCTTGATCTCTTCCTGTCATAACTTTGGCTCTAAGAATATGTATATCAGTCATAATCATCATATTGTGAAGAGCTGTATACATCCCTCTCTTTCTTGGCTTTCATTGATTTGGTGTCTTCAAATCCCCCTGTGTGAACTGTATTTCAATTTGATACTCAAAAATTCATTTTCTGACCAAACTATATAAAGCATCTTCAGCATGACAGCGGCAGGAATCTGGGCTAGCACACTAATGGGCTCAACAAACCTCTTATATCCACTCCTAAACAGATAATTTTTAAAAGAAGAAATACAAATGACGAAAATATTTTTGAAAGTTTTTTTTTTTTTAAATGTTCAACATCCCAGCACTCAGGAAGCAGCAATTTCATGTTTGTAAAAGCATTTAAGCGACACCACCATTACGCAGAGGCTTTCTTACTGTGTGCTTAGAATCATAAAAATTATCACTATGGGCTTCTGTGGGCACACAGTAAGGTTATTCCAAGACTACACAACCACATTCAAAAGTTCTTGTGGGAAATTCATGAGTTAAGAACAGACAACCAGAAACACATTTTCTTCACTGAAACAAAGCAGTAAGGCAACAAAACCCTACCCCTCCCAGTCTCGACACTCTTAAGTGTGCTCAAACCTTGGTGTTTCCACACTGGGTGCAGCCAATCATAGTACTTGAGAGTGTTCTCTGCTCCCTCCTTCCTTTTGCTGTCTTCGTTTCTAGGTTTCTGAGTTTATTTTTGTGCCCCTTCCCATACTACCCTCATGGGATTTTTTGGCCTTGACTCTATGCTAATGACTTACAGGTTTCTCTTTCTTTGGATCAGAATGTTTACATGTAAATTATCTTCTTCCCCACCTGTCTACCTAAATCTAGCCAGATTGAACTGACATATGAGTATAAATCTGAACAGATCTGCAGGGAGACAGGGAGTGGGGTGACTCGTGTGAAGAGTGACAGACACTTAAGTCTGTCTACAGGGCAGTTAGGGAAGAGAGGGGTAAGATATGGTTGGAGGGTAATGGAGCCACATAATTTCAGGGCTGGTAAGCCATAGACTTTATTAGATTTTATGCTCACTACGGTGTCTGTTGAGTGTTGAAGCCATGGGCATGACAAGCATTTTTAAATAACCACTCTGGTGACAGAAAAGCAAGGAGAAGAAGGAAGAAGAGCTCCTGTGGAGAGAACAGTAGGCTGCCCTTTCAGGCAGGTTAGGAGTGGACACTGCCACCTAACACCCACCCAAACTATAATATGACTGAAATGTTCTCCTTAAAATGAGGAAGAAGGAAATGTTATACTATAGAAATCACTAAATAAAAAAGAAAAACAATAACACTTGATATGGTTTCTCCTTGATCCTTAGCCTTTGTGTTGCTTTGAAATTTATCTTGCTTTCTTGCACAACTTGGCCTTGAATTGCAGGACTCTGGTGATCCTCCTGCCTCATCCTCTAGGGAAGCTGAGGCTACAAGCATGTACAGCCACTTTTGGCTGTCTATCCACTGTCTTCATGCTGATAATTTGAAGGAAAGCTGGTTTTTCTTAAAGAGATATTTAGAGTTAGGCAGAGATTTTTTTAAAAAGTATCTCTTGAGAACTTTTTAAGAGTTTAGAAACAAACCAAAACTATTCCATATTTTGTATTTAGCCTTGCTCCAAGATTACCATGATTTACCTTGTAGATTACAAAGTAAAAGAAACATGAGAAAAAAAAAATAAGGGAACTTTTCTTTTGAGATGAGAAAGACTTGAGGTAAAAATGAGGAAAAGTGGAAGCAAGTGGGATAATGGGTCCTAAAGCAAATATCAGCTAAAATGAAATTAATGAACTGAGCTAAGAAAGATGTTTTTTAAAAAATGGAAGAGGCACTGGACAGATGGCTCAGTCAGTAGAATGCTTGCTTTGTAAACAGGAAGAGGTAAGTTCAGTCCCCACCAACACTATAGAAAAAATGCTGATAAGAGCAGAGGTGGGAGAGTACGTGTGCTGGTCGGACAGTCCTACTGAATCTCTCACAGGAGAGCCTGTCTCCAAAGTAAGCGAAATGCAGGAGAGGAAAACACCCAGTGTCAACCTCTAGCCTCCACATTCACAGGAGTATGCATGACTTACAAACACACACACACACACACACACACACACACACCAAAAAAAAAAAAAAAAAAAGGAAGGCTACAACTTATGCATGACCATCCTGGAGAGTGGTAGGAATCTTGTCATAAGCAAATCATGTGAGAGGAGGGAGCCTCAACTGAAAAAATACCTCCACAAGACTGGTCTGTAGGAAGGCCTGTAGGGCATTTTCTTAATTAATGATTGATGGGCAAGAGCCCGGCCCACTGTGGGTGGGGCCACCTCAGGCTGGTTATCTTGAGTTGTAAAGGAAAACAGGCTGAGCAAACCCAAGGGAGCAACCAGGAAGCAGCCCTCCTTTATGGCATCAGTTCCTGCACTGTTTTGAGTTCCTGATCTGACTTCCTTTGAAGATGGACAGTGACATGGAAGAATAAGACAAATAAATGCTTCCCTCCCTAACTTGCTTTCGGTGCTTTATCACAGCAACTGTAACCCTAACTAAGACCTTGCAACTTAATCAGAAGAAAAAAATGCATTAAAAAGAAAAGGGATTAGTAATTATGTGGTGAGAATGTTTCTCAGCCTTGGAGAAGATGTCTGGAAAACCACACCACTGAAGAAAACAAATGATGGGTGAGAATATAAGTTACTTATATCTGAATTAACTCATCCCAAAATAGTTCCTTTTTTGTCTGGTGACTAAAAAGTACTAAAAGTTCCTTCCTGTGATTGTTTAAGGATCAAAACCACTAACATACCTTACAGCATTCAAATGGATTCGATAAATTTTCCACTGCAGAATGTATTGAGATAGTAAGAACAGGCATTTTAATGAAGAATGGTGACTTAAGATCCAATGGGATAACAGGCTCATGCTTTATTCTGTGAATGGTTTCAATCTTTATGAAATGGGAAATGGGGAGACATACAATTCCTACTTCCATGTTCACTGCATATTTCTATTACTATTGAACATATCACAAGATGGTACATGTGTGGATATGTGCAGAATGGAATGGATGGGTTACATCGTTCTGGATAATGGTATTATAACGTGAGCAAGCACCGTTCATGATTTCACAAAAATTGCACTGAAGCACTCTCTATATAAAACAGAGAATGACAAGCTCAGATATATTGAGTCAAGAAAATATTAAAATATCATATAACACTTAAAATGTTACTACTTCATATTCTTTTCAACTTAATTCTTTCGAAACAAAGAGGAAAATGTCTGCTAACCACAACAGCATCTACAGCAGTAAGAAAGTTCATAAGTTTTAAAAATAATTGCCAAGAAAATTGTCTTATATTTATATCTTTTCTGGCCAGAGAAATTATGCTAACAGCAGGTTAGCAAGAATCATCCCTAATTCTCATGAACATGATTCTAACTGCAGTGTAGGCAGGGCCTTAAATACATTTCTCACTACTGTGTCTATTTTTAATTTCTAATTCAACATGGAATTCTTAACTCACTGGCTCTGACTTGGAGGCTCTTTGCAAAGTCTTAGGTGAAACACTGAGCCTTTACTGAGTGCTTCAGTTTCAGCATTTCCCAAGCAATGACAAGAACAAAGTGGATCTCTTAAAAACCTGCTGAGTATGCCTTCCTCAACATCCAAAATAAGTTAACAGACCAGCAATGGCAGTGCTCTTTTAGCCCAGTGAGCATCAGTGAGGTGTGGTCTAAACAAAAAAATGCAGTCGGTTAACTGCATGAGAAGGTGAGAAGGTGCCATGAAGTAGAACCATTTCAAAACAGCAAACATTTCTTAATAGTAGGTAGGTGGGTTTGTTGTTGTTGTTCTAAGACAAATAATGCTTTGGTCCTGGTAAGATTTCATGTCAGAGTATGAGATATGCTCTTATTATAAAGTAAAGGCATTGTCACTTGGAATTGTGCAGGCCAGTTCTAGGCTTATTTTGACTCAGCATAATTTTGAACATAATGAATAAAATCTACATGGAAGGTTCAAATACACAAGCAAGGCAGACATTCTTCTAAAGTTCCTAACCTGTGCGTTTAAATAACTGTTGCTATAGACAGATATGAGTATGGAGTCTTAATCAACTCCATTGCTCCCTCATATCCTCAGCACACAAAGCCACATTCTATAACAGAGAAATTACTCACAAGTGTTCTTACATAAACCTGATAAACCTGATGACAGGACCATTCTCAATCTGAAGAAGCCAAAAAGCAACAAATAAATTCTTTGAGAGATTTTATTTATTTATTGATTTATTGATTTATTGATTTATTGATTTATTGATTTATTTATTTATTTATTTATTTATTTATTTATTTATTTATTTATTGAAACAGGGTCACACTATTCATTCTTGGCTGACCTTGAACTTGCAGTGTACTCCAGGCTGGCTTCGTTCAAGATCTTCCTCTCTTGACCTCCCAAGTGATTACAGGCATAAGCCAGCACATTAAGTACATTAAGCACACTCAGCTGTGTCTTTCCTCTTGGAAGTACCCATGAAAAAAACTTCAATTTGGTGCTAAAAGCATAGTTACTTTTGGGGCTCAGGTGGCTTTTTTCAGGTTGGAAGGGTCCCCAGGGAGCTATCTACTGTGCCCCATTGCAGTAGTTCATAGCTCCGTCACGTGAATGTTTCTTCTAGCTGTAAGCCTTCATTTAGTTCCTTCTAATATTAATACGCTACAGATTTCAAGCAAGTATGTATACTTACATGCATAGGAGAGCATGTATTTATATATGTGTGAAAATATATGCAACAGAATTAACGTAGATCTAGTATCCCCGTTTGCTTTCTATTACTACAGTAAAGATCATGACTAAAAGCAACTTGGAGAGTAAAGAGTTTATCTCATCTTACAGTCCCAGTCACAACCAATCACTGAGGGAAGCCAAGGCAGAAACCCAAGCAGGGAAGGAACCTGAAAACAGGAACTGAAGCAGAGACCATGGAAGAATGTAGTTTACTTTCCATGACTTACTTAGCTTGCTATTTTCACATAACTCAGAACTACCTGTTACCTTCCCACATCAATTCCAGTGCCCACCAGACTTGCCTTCATGCCAATATTATGGAGGAATTTTCTTAGTTGAAGTTTCCTCTTCCCAGATGACCCAAACTTATATCAAACTCACAAAATAAATAAGCATATCTAGCAATCTCACTTCTGGTATGTGTCTGAAAAAATTCTAATCAACATGTCCATACCTCTATGTTCATTTCATTATTACTCATAATTTTCAATAGCTCTAATCATCTGACAACAGATAAATGACTGAATAAAGAAACTATACACCTAGCAGACTGTTATAGAGACTTTTAAAAAGTTATTTAATTTGTGACAATATGGATTCAACAGTAAGTAAATTAAGTCAGATGGAGAAGGAAAAACACTATGATACTACTTTTATGTGGAATCTGAAAGACTTGATCTCACAGATTCAAGGCAAAATATTGGTCATCATAGACTGAAGTGGGAAAAGAGAGAGGGATATTGAACTGGGGACCAGAACATTCTGTGTCAGACACTGTCCTTGTTGTTATGACTGTCTGACAAGAAGCAATTGAAGGGAGGGATAGATTAATTGGATCATATTTGAAGCATGCAGTGATCTGAATAATAATGACCCCTATAAGCTCATATATATTAATTCTTAGTCACCAGAAAGTGGCACTATTTGAGAAGGGTTAGAAGGTATGGCATTGCTGGAGCAGGTGTGGCCTTGTTGAAGGAAGTGTGTCACTGAGGATGGGCTTTAAAGTTTCAAAAGCCCATGCTAGGCCCAGTCTGTCTCTCATGTTCTCTGCCTCTCTTCCTCCACCTCCCTGCCCCTGTCTGTCTTTTTTTCTGTCTCTATTTCTCTCTTTTTCTGCTGAAGATCAGGATGTAGATTTCAACTACTTTTCCAGCCTCATGCTTGCCTGCATACCCCCATGCTCCCTGCCATAATGATCATACACTAAGCCTCAGACAAAGCAAGCCCCAATTAAATGATTTCTCTTGTAAGAGTCGCCTTGGTTATGGTGACTCTTCAGATGCTTTGGTCATAGTTCTCTTCATAGCAATAGAATAGAGATGAAAATAAAAGGAAGAGGGCATCCTCCATCATGGTGGGGAGGCATAGCAGTATGAACTGAGGCAGCTGGTCCCATTGCATCCTCAGACAGGAAGAGGAGATAGCCGAGTGCTGGTTCTTAGCTTGTCTTCTCCCTTTTTAGAGTCTGGGATTTTAGATCACAGGATAGTTCTTCCCACATTCAGGTTAGATCTTCATTTTTCATTTAAAACTTCCTGGATAGACCATCACAGACACATTCAGAGATGTGTATCCATGGTAGTTCTACATCCAAATAAATTGACAAAGGTTGTCAATTTGACAAAGGTTCAGAGTTTCAGTTAGGGACATAGGTTAAAATGATCTGTTCTATGGCATCAGTAAACTGCATGCTTCAAAACTGCTAGGATAAATGTTTAAAGCTCTTTCCATAATCTCACTGGTAATTTGAAGTGACCAAGGTGTTAACAAGCTTGATGCAATCTTTTTCTAGTATATGTTCATACATGAAACCCTCACATTGCACAGATATGTACATAAATAGTGTATATCAATAAAAAAAAGTTTCCCTTTGAAACATTAGCCAAAAAATAAGCTTTTTTGGTGGGGAGGGTTTGAGACAGGGTTTCTCTGTATGGCCTTGGCTGTCCTGGAACTTGCTATGTAGCATAGGCTGGCCTCAGACTTGTAGAGATCTGAATGCCTCTGCCTCACAAGTACCGGGGCTAAAGGCTTGTGCCACCACTACACTACCAAGAGAAATTATTGTTAATGAAAATACAATAAGAATTATAGGGAGATAGTGTTGCAATTCTATAATCTGTGCTTGAGGGATAGAGTAATTGCTTAATGTATTTGAGGCCTGAGATTTGATTCACAATCCTGAAAACCAAAAGTCAATTCTTATTTAATATTAACAAATAACATCTGGTTAAAAGTCAGTGTTATATTTTTACAGAAATTTATGAGCCAAACATAAAGCAATTTCTACTCAAGTGAATTTTCTCTCTCTCTCTCTCTCTCTCTCTCTCTCTGTTCAGATTTCATTTGGATAAGAGTTAGACATGTGAGCTGCATGGACTCTCACACTGCCCACCTCGGAGTCAACCTCTCCTTCCCACACTCACTCTTTGGTAACAGGAAAATGACTCTGTTCCCCATGTTGGGAGCAGCCATGAGTCTGTTCCTAAAAATGACAGACTTGGAGTTGAACCTAGAACAATCTGCTATAACTCAGTGTGTTCGTGAAGAGCAGCAGGAGCTATGAGCAAAAGTCAGGTACCATGTATCATGTATCCTTAGGCATAGTAAATTTAACATCTTGGATTGGGAAGTTTTGTTTTCAGTGCAGAAAACAGAATGGGCACCATGGTGAGAAAAGTAAATGAATGAAACTATGAGGGAGCTTTAGAACTCCCTGAGAAAAGAATCATCTTAAACCCTCTTTAATTATTTTTAGTTTAAAAACTTTGTTTGCCTCCTGTTTTGTTTACCGATACCATTCTTTTTGCCATGTGTAATTTGTGCTGGAGGCACAGAGGTCCTTGTGCTCACAGATAAGCACCAGAGGAACCAAGAATGTTAAACACACAGAGTTACTCTTCAAAGAAAGGGATGTATAAGCTGTTTTCCACTCAGAAGGCTGGGAATGGAGATGACTAATAGCCTAGGTGACTTCTGTACTGTCTTTAGAGCCAGACCACACCTGCCTCCTGCTCCCCTACTAATAAGACCAGAGCTGCTTAATAGCCTAGTGACCTTTGTTCTATCTGTATGACTGAGACAACAACAGACTCTCCCTCAGGCCCTTAAGATAATGCATGTAGTGTATTTACAGAACCCATATTCTTGGAATAAATGGCATGTACGTTGAAAAGATTTTTGATACAATTATGCCTTCAGCTTTATTGTGCACCAGGAAACTTTTTTCCAAATTGTAAAGTACTTAAATATACCCAAAAGTAAACTTTAGTGTCAGACTCTAGATGTTTGAACCAACATCAGTTACTGAGTCCTGTTGAACCGGACTTCCTTCTTGCCTCTGGGGGATCATTACCTCTGCTGGCCATGATGTGGTTTGCAGAGACAGCCCCCCTTCACACACCCATATGTTTGGGCATCTTTTCATCTATGAAAAGTGTTGAGCATTTTTCATGAAATTAAAGAACTTTACCCCATATAAAAATGAATTTTGCAATCTGAGAAAGGTAGCTCATGCCTATAAGGCCAGTACTTGAGAGGCTGAAGCAGGAGAATTGCCAGAAGTTCAAGACCACCTTATACAAAAAAAATAGAGAACTTGTCTCAAAAGGGGGAAAAAAATCAAAACAAGCAAACAAACGAAAAAGCATTTTGTCTCAACAGGGCTTTCCATCTGAAGGAGTTCAGAAACAAAGCCCTTGTTCACTTGTTTGGGGCAGAGTTTTACTCTGTAGCTGACCTAGTTTCCTCTGTAGCCCAGGTTATCCACCCAAGAATGCATTCTTTAAAGGAAAACAAAGCTCTATGTATCTTAAACCCAGGAAGTGAACACTGCTCCAGATCCTCACAAATGGAGCAAGGCTGGCCAAGCAGCCCTGGAAAAGGCCCAGCCAATGGGTGGTGATGTGCTTACCTCACCACACAGCTCAGAGGATCAGCTATAACTTACTACACAGTTGGTAGTAACGCCAAACCAAAACCTTCATATGTTGTCGGTGATTGTAGCTTCATGTGCAGATTGTGACTGACTGAGCCTTAGCACAAACCTTTTGTTGGTAGGCTGGGCTGTAGCAGGCAGCTTGTGAGGTTAACCATCTTTTACCACTTTCAGTCTTCCCTCTGAAAGAATGAGGTTTTGTTAATCACTACTTGCCTGGTGAAAAATAAAGGGAAAAAAGCCATCTTTTAGAGAATCCCCTGGAGGAATCTAGGCCCAGTAGTTTCATCTAATGCATCTGTTTCTTATAGGTCTGTCTCTGGAGAGTTCTTATCAGTTAAGTAATTGATCCTCTTCCTATCCTCCTCAGGGAGAAACTGGTAAGAGAAAAAAACAATAAAAAATAAGGTAAGTTAAAGAAGTTCCATAGTAATGACTTCATTATAACGCGATCAATAATTTACTGATCTGTAATACTTTGTGGATGCACATAGGCATGAACTGCATTTTGAAAGAATACACCAACCTGCCATTTTAGCTGCTTTCGTCCTCAAATTATGGTTGAAAAATACTCTCTAAATTGAGTACAAAGGTTAAGATATGCATTTTTCAATGTTCTGCTGAGCCTATTTCCGTGTAACAAATTACTTTTAGAACCAAGAAGCTTAAAACAATAAAAATGAATTATGTTGCATAGGGCCCAGAATTCAGGATGGCTTAGAGGAAGAGTTCAGCTCAGTTTCCCACAGGGTTGCATGGGATGTGACTCAGATAACTGTCACCTGAAGCCTGCTTACATGGTGGCAAATTAATGCTGCCTGAGGTTGGGGCTCAGCTCTTTCAGTATGGACCCACAGAGTTTCCTAAGTGTCCTCATGATGCAATGACACAACAGTTGCTTTCCCCTAAGGAAAATAATGCGACAGAAAACAGGAGGAAACCTTTGAGTGTTGGTCTGCCATGTGCACAGTATCCTGTTGATGGTAGGCCTCCGTCCATGATACGCAGTGTGGCAGCTCACCAATGAATGACACGGGTCTCGTCAGAGAATCACACCAGGAGCCCGAGCACCACCACATTCCCATGTTTCTAATTATCCAGAACGGTCAGCTCACAGCCTCATCATAGAAGTCAGGGGCATGTGCCAATGAGGCTCCATCAGTGTAATTCCTCGGGTATGGCTCTTCAACCAGTAGCCTTCCCCATCTAAATGCCTAGAGTTAAGCTCCGTGCCCAGGCTCCACTAGCATATCCACTCGTCACACAATGGTAGTGCATGACACACAGGGCAACTGTAGAGGGACTTAAATCCAGCAACATGGCTGCTCTGGCAAGGGATCACATCCAAAAACCTTCTCAGTCTACATAATATGGCTGGAATGCAGACATGTCCTGGATTACAGCATTATCTGGTGGGAATACAGACATGCCCTTAGTACACACCTTTAATTCCAAACAAGAAAGGAAGATTAGTTAATAAAAGTAAGCATGCATGCTTGAAAGTAATGTCTAATTGAGGGGCAGCAAAGTCAATCAGAGAAAGATTTGACTGAATAGAATATGCCAACTCTCATGAGGATTGCACAGGAAAGAGAAGCTATTTAAGAGACGTGAGGTAGCTATTTAAGGACTGGGCGTGGTGGTGCACACCTTTAATCTCACCACTCAGGAGGCAGAGGCAGGAGGATTTCTGTGACTTCAGGGCCATCCTGGTCTACAGAGTGAGTTCCAGGACAAAGGAGCCTACATAGCACAAAGAAACCCTATCTCAGAAAGAGAGAGACAGAAGAGAGAGGCACAGAAAGAGAGAAGAGGCAGTTCTGTTGAATTCAGTTCAGTCAGTAGTGGGGAGTCAGTTGAAAGGCAGTGCAGTAGAGTTGAGTCCATGGCAGTTCAGTTCATGGAATTCCAACGTAGTTTATACTAGGACAGTTTTACTGTGACAGGTTGTAGGGAGAACAAGCTAGACACAGGTGAAGACAGAACTATCACAGAATAAGAATGAGCCAGAAGATTAGAACAAATTGCCAATGCTAGTTTTAGTCCAAGCGCAACAATTCAGTAAGAAGCCAAGGGAAGCCAGATTGAATCAGTGAGTGAAGAATTTAAGTTAGCCTGGGTATAGTTAACCTGAGTAAAGAGTCATCTTGACTGGGAGCTGAATTCAGGTACAAGGAAATATCACAGAATGTAAGCTTGGCAGAGAACAAAGTTAACTTTCCTAGCAACAGCCTTCAGGAAATAATACAGAATAAATGCTTTATAGAAATAGAGAGAAACTCCCTGGCAATAATCAATGGGAATTGATTGGAAATTGGTGGGAAAATTCTCCCCAATGTTTCAGATGTGGTTTAGAAAAATAGCCATTGTGATTATCTGCCTTAGCCATTGTGATTGTGTGCCTCAGAAAAGGTGACCCTGCCCTGCTAAACTTCACCCAATTCTGCAATGCCAAGGCTTGTGCCCCCCCTGCTTGCTGCCATGGAAACCCCCCTGATCACAGACTTTCCCTTTAAAAATCCTGTTCACCCAGAGCTCGGGGTCCCACTTCTCTATTGCTGCATCAGTGAGACTTGGGTCCTGAGTTCGATCGCTCTCATAATAAAGCTCTCTTGCAATTGCATCGAGTCATCTCCTGGTGGTCTCTGAGGGTCCCATGAATCTGGCATTACATGAGCATGGAGAAGAGTTTGAGCCAGAACAGCTGAGTTGAACCATCCAGCTAGAGTTCAGAAAGAACTAGAGGGGCGAGTTTATTCAGCAATAAGCCTCTGAGATGACAATCAAATCAGGTGGATAAAAGTTGCATTTACAATTAACTCTTATGGATATTCTCATGAACCTAAGACACAAAAGTGGTCACATTTAGAGTACTTCTGAAAACCCTCCAGGCAAAGGTAAATGTTGACACTGTAAATTCCAACATACACTGATTTTCAAATGAAGTCATACTTTATTATGTCCACAATGTGCTGTTGCCACAGAGGCTAGATCTATTCAGTGTATAGTGTTAGGGATCATACCTGCCCATGGAAAAGCATGAGAATCTATTTGACTATTAGAGTGTTTCCATTTCTAATGGTTTATAGTTTATGTTAGTTATAGATTGCAAATAGGTAAAATAGCGCTATTTATACAGCACAGCATCTGTTAAAGATATTAACAGAAGGCAAACCAAAGGTATGAGGTTCGTTTAGCAGCAAAGTCTTCAGATGTCAGACATTTTGTAGGGACTTGCAGTTCTGCTTTCTACCTGTTGGTGAGGCACCTTCTTCCAGATCAAAGACAGAATGAAGGTTTGGTTTTTTGTTTTGTTTTTGTTTTAATTCATATTAGTCATCCAAGGTAGTTCCCTGCATAAGTTTTGGCACTGGAACTCCTTCAGTGGAAGTCAAAAACTTACTCTTTACTAAGTAGTGTGGCCCTGGGTGGTTATTTTCTCATCCTCTTCTTCTTCTAATGGAGATACTGAAGAGATTAATTGTGAAATGGATGTGAAACATCAGTACACTCAGCCCAGAGTAAGATCTACAATTATTATCATTATCTAAAATTATGGGAATTATCTGATCATTTCAGTATTCTTTACAGAAAGTTTTCCCATCTGCAAGATTAGAGGCTGCTCTTGATTTCTCAGGTTCCATACAGATCGTTAAACCTACAGTTTTCCAGCCGAGTTGCTTCCTTTTCACAGTAATCATTGCATTTGCCCAGCACTTTTTTCTTCAAAATATATTCACAGCTATTATCTCTTTAGATTCTTCTTGTCTTTCTGTAAAGCGAGACAAACAATATCATCTTCATTTGACTAATAGGGAAATAAGATGATGAACAGTTGTAATTTGCCTGAAGGAGCTGATTGCAAAGTTAAAACTAGAGGAATGTGACTCTTAGAGGGAATACATACATACCACAGACTCAGACTCACACACATACACACACACACACACACACACACACACACACACACACACGCCAGCTCCTTCCTCCAGGCAACAAGTGCTTTGCTTACCATTCAATCAACTTTTGTTTTTAAGCTCAGAAAATATAAGTAGCTTTAAAAAGTTCCCAGGAAAGGTTAAAGACATTAGTTATAAATAAAGTTTTGACCAGGATCAAATGGTAGACAGGAAGTAGAGTCTATCTCACCTGTCTACACCCAGCTGAAAAGGAACATCCACCTTGACCTCGCCATGACACACTCTGACGTCATATCTATTGGTACTTTGCTGTTCTATCCCTGAGCTATGCCTTCCTTTTCCACAGCAGGATGTGAGTAAGTGTTTACTTCATCAGTTTCTCCCTTGGCTGTTGTTTCCAGTTTTAGCCAAGAGTGTGCCTGGGTTATTTCCTCTCACTCCATAGTCCTGTGTAGAAATCAATGACTAGAAAACTTGTCTAGAGAAAATTCAGGGTGTGTTTGCTGAGATCAGGTTAGTCACTAAGGTGTGGAAGCCAGGACAAAGAGGCTCAGAATATGCCTGCAGCTCCATTCTATAGTTCTCCTCCCATGAATGACATTCCTGCTTTGCTAAGAGCACAGTGCCAAAACGTTGGTCACATATTGACTTTTCATTGGTAGCAATTATCTGTCCTCATCCTAGTTCAGCATGACACAGATTTTCTAAAACAAGTGGCACCAACTCAATTCCCCTTTGTTTAGTCAAGGCACTTGCTGTTATTTTAGTTCCTGAGGATGATGGCTGTCCCTTCCCTGCTTTCAGTGTTTACTGGGAAAGGTCTGTGCTTATTGAATTCTTGTGGATGATGAAACAGCTTTCTTTCTTATTTTAAAAATATGGTAAAGACCATGTCATCTGGAAAATCCTGCTGTCTGGAAGAAGGTGTGCCAGACTCTAAATGACAGTGTAAAAGCTCAACTATGCCTTTACCAAGTCATGTGTTCTTGTGTTTTCATCTTGGTCTAAAAAAAATTTACTTATTTATAGAACATTGCAGGCATGCTCTTTGAAAATTATAGATGCTATATGTATTTAAGTAATAACTGTTGACTGTAGAATAATGTTCTTTTTGAGGATCTTATGTCAGGAAATGATATGTTGAGAGATAAGACATTTTTAAAACCTTTATTGAAGTGTCTTGATTTAAAATGTATTTCAGAGTCTGTGGACTGTAGTGTGATTTTCCTTTACTTAACAGATAGTATCCATTTAAAATGAGTACATGTCATGTATGTCTTTCTGGGTCTGTGTTGCCTCACTCAGGATAATTTTTTTCTACTTCCATCCATTTGCATGCAAATTTCATGTTGTCATTTTTTTTCTAGTTGTATTTTATTTTAATTATTTTATTCTTCTTTCATATATTATATCCTGACCACAGTTGACCCTCCCTCCTCTCTTCCCAGTCCATCCTCCCATCTCCTCTTCCTCCAGATCCATTCCTCCTCCATTTTTCTAAAAAAAAAAAGAAAGAAAGAAAAAGAAAAAGAACAGATGCTATGTAATAAACCACATTTTCTTTCTTCAATTGAGAGATATCTAGGTTGTTCCTAGTTTCTCGCTATTATGAATAAAGTAGATATGACCCACAGACTCAGAGAGTAAGTAATAAGGAGAAAGATGCATGGATTATCCTGAGAAAGGGAAATAGAGTAGAATCTGAGGGTGGACTGGAGACAGACAGGTAAGGACATGGACATAGGGAATCAGGTGGGAAAGGAAGAAGGAGTATGGAAAGAGATGACTGGAATCGCATTTGCGGAGTGATGTGGAAACCTACTACAGAGGAAACTTCCTGAAACCTATGAGGGTGGCCTTCATAAAGACCCCTAATAATGGAGAATATGAAGCATGAATCAGCAGTCTTCTGCAACCGGACAAGACTTTAGTGGTGGAACTGGGACACTCACTCAGCCACAAAACCTTCAACCCACGACTTGTTCTGCCTGTAACGGTGTGCTGGGGCAATGGTGCCTCAGAATTTGTGGGAGCAGCCAGCCCACGACTGCTCTAATTTGAGGCCCAAGCCATGAGAAGGTGCCGGTGTCAGACACTACCTGGAGAGCCAGGAACTGGAAGCTGAATGGCCCAGAGACCTAGAGTAGAACCAAACACAACTGTTAAAAAAAAAAAAAAAAAAAAAAAAAAAAAAAGTCAACTAGATGATTTCTAATGATGTTCCGTTAAATTCCTAACAGGTGCCTAGACCTGTCGTTATCCTCATGGAAGCAGATGCAGAGACCCACAGTAAAACATTCGGCAAAGCTAGAGAGGGGGAAGGATTGTAGAAGCCTGAGGACACCAGGAGACCACAGCCCACAGAATCAACTAAGCAGGGTTTATGGGGCTACCATGGAACCTGCATGGCTCTCTCCTAGCTCCTCTGCATACATGTTGCAGTTATTTATTTTGGGGTTTTTGTGGGACTCTTAGTGGGATTGGAGGTGTCTCTGACCTTTTTTCCTGCTCTTGGGACCCTTTCCTCCTACTGGGTTTCTTCATCCAGCCTTGAAATAACGTTTTGTGACTAGTCTTACTGAAACTTGATCTGCCATGTTTGGTTGATGACTCTGGGAAGCCTGTTCTTGGCTGAAATGAAATGCAGGAGGAATGCATTTGGGGCAAGGGTGGAGTGGAGAGAGAAAAGGCTCCACTGCATTTGAAAAATACATTTAAAAGTATATTTCAGGTAATACATGTTCTTTTTTTATTTCAATAATATTAAAATGCTATTTTTACAAAGTTAGGTTCGGGTAAAAACAACTCCCAAACACTATCTATTTTTAAATATCTTAAATCAGTATATCCTTAGGCACAGCATACACAGTAAATTCATATTGAGGGTAAAGTTTTATTTCCTGAGGAAATGTTTGTACTATTTCGTTATCTATAAAAATTCTACTGTTGGAAACAAACAAACAAACATGTGAGTGGAGAGGTTTCTTTCACCTTGATTGCTGGTGATTTTCAACCTTTTCCACAGATCTCTATATCCATGTCAGTGAGAGTGTTGTGTAGAGAAAGGCTGATAAAGAAGAGGTGGCACATCAGCATAAGGACTTCTCAAAAGGGTTGGATGCGTGTGAAAATCTTCATCATGAGAAGATAAAGAGGTAATGCTTCTTTTGCAAGAACATTTACATTTCACTCTGGGTTCTCTGCCTCATCTACGAGCTGAATAAGCTGCTAGTTCATATTGTTCTTTACTCTTTTCATACAATTCCTATTACACGGTCTTAAAGGCCATAGAATTGCAGTGGTTTATGTTTATAAACGTAAATTACCTCACTAGGATGAAAAAACACTGAAAGAGACAGGAGGAGGATAGAAAAAAGGGAGGGATGGAGAGAGGGAGGGAGAGAGGGAGAGAAGGGGAGAGAGAGAGCGAGCATGCTAGCTCCCCATCCAGATTAGACTCTATCTGGAAGACCTCAGCTCAGGCCCACCCTCCCCACCCTGTGGCATCACTGGTTAAATTCTGTAATCACCAAGTTGTTAAACATCTGAAGGTTCAGAGTCTGACTACAGTTCTGTTCAGGCTAGAGGTTTCCTGTGATTGAAAGCAGCACTGAGGTCTCTTCAGCATACATTCTGTCCCACGTGGAATTTTTTGCTGTTACATGATAGCAGAGATGTCTGTACTATAAGAGCTTAAGAGAGCTAATGGTCCCAACTAAATAAAATTATGATGACTTTTTGTTTCTATTTTTGTACTTGAGCAGCAATATATCACATATAGTTTCCTTTTGACTAGCTTCTTACATACTTTTCAGAGTGTCTTCCTGTAAAAGAGTTTTAAAGGTTATTTAAATGACTAGTCTCTGTTTCAAAAATAACTGTGGCTTCTCCAGAGGGCATGAAATTTGAGACAATTATTCTCACAAATGTCTATCACCTTTTTATATGTAAATGACTCTGTATCTCCCATTTTAGGTACATCTTGCAGTAACCTTCAGAAATGTATTTACCTGCAGCCAGTCAGCAGATATGTCTGGAATGACTACATATATACCATTACCTACCAAGTAAATGACGAGGACATTTTCACGCTATTGTCTACAAACGATGAGGTCTGCGCTGGCAGTAAAATAAAATACGTTGGGGCTGTTTTATGAAGCTCAAGCACAAGGGACTTTAAATATTGCTGTTGCTAGTAAGAAGCACACATTTCCAGCACAGCAAAAAATAAAACAATAAAACATCAGTATGAGAAAGAATATAAATGTGCACTGCTCTACCTGTGTTTGGTCTCCCCCACAGTGGTTTGAAGAAAAACATTATGGGAACTTTTACATTCCTCTCTGTGGAGACTGACTTCTCAGAAACTTGAGGTGTACCCATATCAGGTTTATTTTCTGAAGCCTTCTATTGGCAATTTCTTATTTTGTTTTCATATGTTGTTGTTGTTCTTGCTCTATGTTATGTAGGTATTTATTTTAAATATATTTTCAAATAAATATATATTAAAATAAAATATAGTTATTTTAAATATGAATTCTCTAAATGAAGTAGCTAGAGAAAATCAGTAAGAGGCAATTACAAACACATATCAAATGCACTCACAGTCCTTTAAAAGATGGTGTTTATTGATGTCTTTTAAAAAATATCACCTTATAACCATTGCATTTCAAACATTTTGAAATAGGGTCCATTTACACCTATCTTCAGGTCTTGCTTCTGCATTCCTTTTCATGGGCAACACGAACGCATGAAATGTTAAGCAGTGAGTGTTTTTGAGGCATGTCTAGTGTCTGTAGCAATATTGCTTTAGAAAGGCAAGAATGGGGATATGAAGAGTTATAATAGCAATGTAAGGCCCTATCCGAGAGTGACGGATAGATGGGCTCTGCCTCTAGTTCCAACCTACATTATTCTTCACAGTTCCTCCTAAGAATTTCTACTTTCAGCACTTACCATAAGATGTCTGACAGGACACTGGGGCTCTTAGGCATGTGGGGGATATTATAAGCTCGGGAACTTTATAATTAGCCCAGCTACCTGACATCTTTGATGACTGCCTAATAAAGTGGGAAGCTGACTCAGAAAAACTGGTTGATGAATCCATTCTGGCTATAAAGAGATGTATCTACCAGAACTCTAATTTATGAATTTAGAACGGGACAGAATGCTACAAGTGCATCTAAGTAACATCCCTGGACAAAGGTGTCTGCTATCCTCTCCCTCTCTACTGCTGGCAATCACTGGTCGTCACTACACCACAGAATTGCTAGACAGTGGTGCCAACCAGCTGGCCTCCAGCTTTGTTATTGGTCTCAGACTCTGTTTTGCCTAGTTTAAGGGTTCTCTTCTGCTGGTGGCATCATTATCGCACAGCAACCATTGCTTGTCCAGAGGAAATTTTGATCAACAGCTCTTTGCATGTTTACACTCTTATTTGCTGTTTACTGTGATACAGCTTCTTATGGTGGAGGACAGGATCGTATATGGAAAGCTTCGTGTATTTTACCTGTGTGCACACTTACACAAGCATATACATGTTCAGCACTTAGAAGTTCTGTTTCCTGTGCTTCTTCTAGGAAATCAATACAGTGTCTGAAAGAGAACCTCTTCTGAACTCCGTCTCCCTAGATGACTTGATTATATTTTAGCCTGCAAATCCTAATCTCATTAAAAATGACCTTTAATCTCATTTTATTAAACATCATGGTATAATAATAATAATATACATCATTGTATAACACATCATCTATGAAAATGTGCTTTCACAAATACCAGAAAACTGATATTTGTTGGGCATAGTAGCATCAGCCTATCATCTTAGCCTGGGAAAGAAAGGCAGAAGGGTTACAAGTCCAAGGACAAGTTATTGATACCAGCACTCCACAAGCAGAGGCAGACAGATCTGTGAGTATGGGACCAGCCTGGTCTACAGATGACTACCAGAACAGCAGCGGCTACACAGAAAAACTCTTTTCTCAAAAAACAAGCAAAACAAACAAACAAACAAACAAACAAACAAACAAAAATGTCCAAAGCCAGACCATTCTGGGCTACATAGTCAGGCCCCAAACAAACAAATCAAATGAAATACGTTAAGATTGCCCACTGTGCTCCTCACAGGCTAGGTTCTGGGACCCTGACTAAGCATTGCATGGGAAAAAATAACCACAGACACGTATACAGAAAAGCTGAGGACTGTTGGAGTGGCCCCTACTACTGCTGCAATGGGGAACCTCAAGCATTTTCATTATGTACAGCATAGGGGAAAGGCCTAGCTAGTCTTAATAGTCTCAATAGGCCTGTAAGTGAGCAGTTGTAAGCTGGAAGGATGCTGCAGCTGCAAGATTTGGAGACTCTGGTCACTTACTTGCACCAAGCACCCCCCAAAAAACGAAAACAAAAACAAAAACAAAAACAAAAACATTGTCATCCCTCTGAGCATCATCCAGGAAAGACTTTGCTAGTCCTATGGGGCTGAGGGCCCTGGTGTCCTCGACAAGGCAATAGCCACGCCCATGTCAACAGTACATACTCACAACACCTACTCATTCTCTGCTCCCTACAGTTGCCCTGATGTTATGTCTTGCTTCTTCTAATCTCAGCGGCAATCACCTGCTGTCTTCTTATCTTATACCCATTGTCTCCCACCGATGGTATTAAAATAAAATGTCAAGGGAAGAGAATTGTGGTTTATGACAAGAGAGGGCAAATGTAGGAAGGGCTGAAAATCGAGGAGGGTTGAAGAGTATACGGGAAGAATGTCTACAGGCAATCAGCATGTTCTTACAGGTTAACTAGGGAGGGAGAGAAGTTGAAGGCCCCTTGTACTGGACGACCATCAGTGAAAAGGAGGAGCACCGTGGGAAAACATGAGTTAGGAGAATGTGAAACTTGTCAGTCCGACTGAGAAAGGTCACTTATTGGACCTCACCCTTTCAAACAAACAACAAACATGGCTGCTGAGGTCCTTTCAGTACCAGCGTCTGGAGCGGGAGCTGAGGTGTGCATTGGTGCAGAGAACCCCAAACAAGTTTTCTTTTCCAACCTGGCTTTCTGCACCAGTGGTCTCTCCAAGCTTGTCCTATCAGCTTAGAGCCTGCTGCCAGCAAGCACTATAGACACTATGCTGGGACAGAAGTCATCAGTGCCAGGAACTATTCTGAAACCCTGTGGACCAAGGCCTCCTAACAAGGGGTGCTTTTTTTCTTCTAAACAAACACAAGCAACAGGATGTGCAGCATTCCACAGAACACTTTACATTATTTCCAGATTGTTTACTTATGAAATAGAATATTTCATGAGGCTGTTGACATCCTTCTGCAATCGGTAAAGAGGAACAGGTTTTATAAATAAATCCCCTAAGTATATTTTTGGTCCTTTTCTCCCCTGTGTGTTGTTGATTTCTTGTAGCATAATATTTCTGCTAAGCTCCAATTTTTAGTAGAGAATTTAATCCCTAAATTAAAACAAAATTAGTAAAAAAGATTCTTTCTCACTATGTAACACTTGCCCCCCCCAAACTTTAGACTTTATTCTTGCAATGTTCTAGCAATACTGCAAGTAAAACTGATAATAGAGAGTAGTTGTAATATCTAAAAGCGGAGTTTAAAGTAAGCCATAAGTCTCCCAAGGCAATTTTTCACACTTGCTTATTTTTACGTGTATGTGCGTGTGTCTGACATGTATATGCACCATGTGCATGAACGAAGGTAATTAAAATATCTGTCTTCACATTATGTGTATGACTGTCTAGCCAACATGCACACATGTGCACCGTGTGCATGCCTTTATGCACAGAGACCGAGAGAGAGTATCAGACCCCCTAGCACTAGTTATAGATGGTTCTGTGTTGTCATGTGAGTGCTCATTACCAAACCCAGATCCTCATCAAGGACAGAAAGTGACCTTAATTAATGAGATACTTACAAAGCCAGACAATTTTGTTTTTTGAGACAGGGTCTCATGGAACCCAAACCTCAAATCTGTGACGTCTTCAAGGATGACCTTGAATTTCTGATCTTCCTATCTCAAGCCCCCGAATATTGAGATTTCAGATACGTGTCACATCTGGTTTATCCCATGTGGGATATCGAACTCAAGGCTTCATTTCATGATAGACAAGCACCCTAACAAATGAGCTATATCCCTAGCCTCAAAATGCAATTTTAAGACTAAAAGATTATAAGAAAACCAGCATGGTGATTTCCCATTTTAAAATGTCAGTGCCCAAGAACAATCTTGAGAAGAAGAAAAATGTCACAAAAATTTCATAAGACCATTTTGAGAAACCTGTAAGGGAAAGAAATTAATCAATGTGTTTTACTTGTAATTAATATTACCAAGCTCCACTGAGCTACTTCTCTCTCAGAGACAAGTTTTGTTAAGTATTTACTGCCCAGCAGTTTACCTAACAGATCATTTAGAAGTTTCCAGATACCCCGGGGAGAGCAGGAGAGTAGGCCCTGCACCTTGCCTGGGTCACACAATAGAGCTGGCCCTGGCGGAGGGGACACAGATGAGCCACCTGAAGGCAAGAGCTTGTGAGACCTGGCTTGGAGGGCATGAGAGTGGGAGAGCTAATCCTGCCTCCTCACTGGCGGTAGCAGGAGCTGACCCTGCACCTTCTTTGGGAAACAACAGTGGAGCTGGCCCTGATGGTGAAGGCCTAGGGGACAGAGGGAGGACAAGGGCATGCACATGGGAGAGCTCTTAGCAGGCTGCAGCACGTGGGAGAGTGGCTCCCACACCTTGGGTGTGCAACAGAGTAGAGCTGCCTCTGGAGGCGCAGATGTGGGTGAGTCAGCCCCAAGGGCATGAGAGCCAGAGCTGACCCTGCTCCCTGCCAATGGCAGCATTTTCGTGGCCTAGCCCAAGCAGGGCTGGAGAGCTCGCACTGGCCGTGTGGATAAAGAAGAGCCAGCACACTGAGCAGCTCAGCTACCACCCAGGTGCAGATAGGGGCTCTGAGCTGGCCTACCCCAAAATCTATATCATCTACGAACAGTTGAGGTTCGTGAAAGAACCAGTCCTGTTGATCCAAAGCTGCAGTATCTCCATGACACAGGGCAACAACAGGATAACTGGGAGGGTTTCAGATGAGGATCCGATATTGATGGCGTCACAGAGGAATGACTCATTGCAATGAACATATGCAAGTGAAGATGTGTGGACAGAGGGATAGACTGTTGGTTTTTGTTTTGTTGTGATTTGGGTTTTGTTTGTGTGTGTATCTTATTTTGAGTGGAAGGTTGCAAGGGGAACAGGTGGATATAGGAGGGAATGAGCAGGCCTGGGGTGCATGATGTAAAACTCACAAAGAATCAATAAAAAGTGTTTTTTTTTTTTTTTTGTTTTTTTTTAAAGGAGGTTTCCAGATACAAGAAATGTACTCTAAGGCGTATTTTTTTCAAGGATCAGATCCTAAAGCAAGAAAGAAGCAAAAATAAATTAATTAGAAAAGAGATATCTTTGAAAAGACCTCTGTGGCCTTAACGCCTAATTGTAAATGCCAGTCATGGTGGGATATGAGGAGACATGGTGAATGGAAGCAATTGTTCCAGTTTCCTCTCACCAAGCATGCTGCCTTTGCTGAGGCAGCACGTAACCCTTGAACACCTCCAGTACTCCTCTGAAGGCTCTTGAGCTTCCTCTCTGTAAAGGCTATATTTCTATCTGGGGCCAAAACAATCCCCTTGTCCTTGAGGTTGCAGGAGGGGAGTGCTGATGGTTGAAAGTGAGCAGGTTATCACACAGTTTTGGATACCGTTTGATTCCTATCATACTTCCTAAGAATGTTGCCCAAGGACACAGTGGTGGCGACTCGATAAAGGAAGCTGCTGTAAAGAAGCAGGGTGAAACTGTCCTGCCCATTACTCTGGCACAAAGCTCAGGGAGCTAGAGAAACCAAAGGTTAGGGAAAGATGATTTGGCATGACTCAGGTGGAAGGAAGCTGACAGAAAGGAAATCCCCTAGCTTGTTTGGCTAGGTCAGCAGTCTAGGTCTAGGCTGGAAGCAAGAAAGAGTATAATGGGTTGGGGTAACCCTCCCTGACTCAGTCTTGTATCACCCCCTCAGCATTTTTTTGAATCTCCCCTTGAGCAAATAAAAGAGTTTTGCAATGATACTATATTTAAATTTTGTGTTTCTACGTATCAAATTCTCTCCTTATCTGTTTTTCTTTTTTTTTTTTTTTTTTCTTTCCATTCTTGAAATGCCTCCAGTCACAATACAAAATGCCAGGATGTAAAACAAAGGAACAACTGCTGCAGTCTATTCCTCTTTAAATCCCAGGTATTCATCCATGTGAGACAGCTTTCTAAGTGACTAGCTACTTAGGAAAGTTGGGTGAAGGGGAACAGACAAAGCTTTCCAAAGCATGAGGAACCTGAAAATCACTGTCATCAATTCCTCACCTTTATAGATTGGTAGAAGACAATGAAGGCCTAAAGAGGAATCATTATTTGCTAAGTACAGCAAGAGGAGGGTTGTAATTAGATTTTAGTGGTTTGATTGCTAATCTTAGTGTTTAAATTTTTTTAAATCTAAACTCGAAGATGCCACAGAAATTGTGGGGCATAGACTTTTCCAACTGTTCACATTGTGATGCAAAAGCTCATATTTTTGGAATTCAAACCAGTTAAAATGTATCTGTCCCCGAGTTTAAATGGGAGGAAAAGACCATGCCATTCACCTAAAGGTTGAAACTACAACCTTTAGCCTCGTGTTTCTTCCTCAGAGTCTCATGGAGCTTTGCTCTAAAACCATTTACCAGCCACCGATGTTTCCTGGTGTTCTCATTTAATTAATGAGAATGCTGGGGCCCATGGAGGTGAAGTGAGGGCCTACTCTTGAGGACACAGGAAAGTAGAAGCTAGCTAAGTCACTCCATGTGCCTTGACAATTTCAAACTTCAGAACCAAGAGGAGTTCTGTAAGCCTGGAGCACAAAGAACTGGGGGAGGGGCAGGGGCTATGGTTTGTGTGTTTCCTCAAGGAGAAGCACACAGACAGCACCTTAGGGGAGGTAGCAGGACACAGTATCCCAGGGATCTAAGTGCTAAACCCAAACTCAAAGTTCTCAGATCAGATTTCTCACAGAGTGTGCATGCAGTTGAAGCATGAACCTCTGAACTGGGGTTATAGACACCGCCCTACCCCACCCCCCTTTTATATCATTTTATGAGTTTTAAATTGTATACTGTAAAGGCCATGAAATACATATGAGCTCTAAGTAGTTCATCATTCAAAAATGGCCAGACTTCATTTATAGAACCTGGAGACTGTGTTTGTGATGATCTGGTTTTCATTATATGCATATCTGAAATTCACTTTCCAGGTTATTGGAGAGGGCAGCCGTAACTCCACTGAACACTGGAGACAGAGACTCTTTGTGTTAAAATACTGCCATACAGGAAAAACAAACACCATTCTACAGCATGCAGCGAAGCTCAGTAGAAGCAATAAGGGTTCATTTATCAAAGAACAGCAGTGAGTGATCTAAGGGCACCAGGTAGACCAGCTGATGCTCCAGATGTTCTGACAAATTTAAATAACCATAGGCTGGTGACGCTCCCTTTTTCCTTTGGCACATCTTGTTCTCCAATGCTACTCCAGATCAAAGGATACAACCCTTTAGTCAGACCTCACCAGAGTGGAGCAAGCTTCATATTCACCTCAGAGCTGGAATGAGAACAGCAGCTTTTCTGTCAGCTGTGATACTCAAATGCAGTTCTGCCATCTCATAACAGTGACTTTCCTTTATATTAAGGTCAGGTCACCGGTCACCGTTGTCTCTGGAGTTCAACAAGGGCCAAGTCAGTGTGCAGCTCCCATTTAGGGCATGGAATAGCAGCACAACACACTCCCATGGGCATGTGTGACAATATATCATCACCCAAAAGTGGGGTCTATGGAGACATGGGCCTCTCTTGGGTATCTCTAGCATTCCCCCCCCACCCCCCAAAACTAGAGATCTCTGTTGAGGAAACAACTTTATGAGGAGGGTGTGGGCAATAGCCAGAGAGACTATTGTGTCAACTTATGTTTTGGGTTAGAAATGCACATAGATCCTATGGACGACAGCTGTTCTGAATTGATTGTCACTGAATAAGAACTAAACGTTTCTGATTTTGTTATGAAAGGCCCTGGAACGGTACTTAGTTGTGACCCTCCCTGCCCCAGGGAATCATTGCCAAAATCAGTCTAGGGGGAGCAAATGGAACAGGTACAGAGAGAGAGTGTTAGGAAGTCCCGCAAGTATGGAGGGAAATGATGACACTCTGGGATCAGCTTCAGAGAGTCAGATCAATTTTATTTGGAGTGAAGGAGGGTTATAGAACTTTGGGAAAGTGGTAGGAATATCCAGGGTGGACAGAGCTCATTTCAAGTACTGGGATACCTTATTAACACTGAGAGGTATTCCAGGAACCCCAGGTGCTTGCTGAAGGGGTTCTTATAGGGAGAAAGGGGTTGGACCTCTAATTTCCCTAGGGGCTATGTGACTTTCCCCAAGGTAGAGGGTGTGGGATCTGGTTTATGGCAAGCCAAGAAGAGGAAGTCTAGCAGAAAGGGAGCCCTCCATTTTGCACCTAGCTCAGGGATTTCAGGTAATGATGGACTTCAGCCTTAGCAGAAGGATTTCCAGACACTTAGTGATCTAGCAGAGATGTAAGCAGGCAAAGTAAGTAAATAAAAAAAAAAAAAATAAATAAATTTTATGAGTACGGTAATACAAAGTCAATTACCTCTAAATAAATTGGAGAATTGTGTGAACAAAAGAGAAGAAGGTGTAATGAGTAAATGGTTCTACAAAAGGGGAAGTCATGGCATTGGGAAGGAAACCTGAGGTCTATTTCCTCCTCCCTGGATGCCTGCCTCTGACTCACAAGGGAAACCACAGTGAAATGAGCCCTTTTCTGAATGGGCCTGATATCATTAGACTGAAAAGGTCAGATCAAGCCCTTCCATTTTGCTCTCATTGTGTGTGTGTGTGTAGGTGTGGGTGCTGTGTGTGTGATTTGCAATCTTGTTACTGCTATAATGCATTGAGCTTTAATAAGAAATGGGCTTCTCTCATTTTCCATAACTATAAAGGTGGATATATAATTAAGAAGCTTTAATCTGAAGTTATAATCAATTTACTTATTCTATACTTATTCAGAAAATATTTATTAATCTTTTCTTAGTTTAACCAGGTCCTTAGAGATCTGGCATAAATGTAAGCTGCCAATTAAGTAAGTAAAAAGTATGGATTTCATGAGTTCTGATCATACAAAGTAGATGTGCGAAAAAGCCTCCATTATGGGTGTCCTAGATAGCCTCATGTCTGTTGCTGTGACAAAATAAGCTAAAAAAAAAAAAAAAAAAAAAAAAGCACGTAAGGGAGAAAGGGCTTACGTTAACTCATGATTTAGGCTCATCATTACAGGAAAGTCTTGGTGGCAGTAACTTGAAACAGTCACAGAGAATCCACAGTTGAGAGCAGAGAGAAATGAATGCAATCAGCCTCCTCTCTACACTGAACCCAAACCCAGAAGAAGGTAGCATTCATAATGGGAAGGCTGCCCCACCTCAATTAGAGCAACCGAGACAGTGCCTCACAGACATGTTCTCAGGCCAACGTGATCTACACAGTCCTTCACTGAGACTTGCTTCCCAGGTGGTTATAGACTGCAGGAAGGTGACAATTGAAACTTCATATCACAAGGAGCTACGTCTTTCCTATGGAGAGTCACATTAACCATATGTGGGCCAATCCTTTTTGAAATGATTCGATCTAACTCTTATATCCTAAGAACAGCCACAGATGGCCATGCATACCTGTCATTTCAGAACTGGGGAGGTAAGACAGGGGGATCCTGAGTCCTAGCCCCACAGGACCTACAAATAGAGTCTTATTAAGAAGTAATTTAATGGGCTGGAGAGATGGCTCAGCAGTTAAGAACACTGGATGTTCTTGCAAAGGTCCTGAGTTCAATTCCTGGCAACCACATGGTGGCTCACAACAATTGATAACATGATCTGATGCCCTCTTCTGGCGTGCAGGTGTATATGCAGACAGAGTACTCATACATGAAATAAATAAATCTTTTTTAAAAGTAATTTAAGCTACTAGATGTTAATACTTATGTTAGTAAACTTTAATTTTCTAATAATTTTTACACAACCCTTAAATATTCCTCATCTATTTTGACTTATACAAAATTTTATTCCTAACTTGTGGACTATACAAAGGTAGCTGGCAATAATATCTGGACTATGATTGCCCCTTCAGTCAACTCCTGGCTCTGTGGCTCAGGGACAAACCCTTGCAGGTTATTTGAAGACAGTTTGTCACTGCATTTCTGCTTGTCCCAAACATCTGGGTTAGGGGGTATAGCTCAGTGGTAGAGCATATGGTTTGATCTGTTAAGGTCTGGGTTTAATCCCTAGCTCATACACACACAAAAGATGAAAGATTCATGAATGAGGAATTCAATTTATATTAAGTACTGAGAAAAAGGGACAGAAAGAGAGAGAGGGAAAAAGAGAGAAAGAAGCCTCAGGACTCCATGGCACATATGGTTTTCTATAAAGATTTGCCAAGAAATAAAATATTTACTTTGGAAACCTACAAAATACATGAATTATTGTACATGTGGGCATTGATGTCTGGCCATTAAGTGAAAAGTGTGATAGGAAAGAATGGCACAAATGGGACATAAATAATCTTTTAGCAAAATGTCAGATTCTCTCACAGTCATTGTCTCTGTAGAATAAGTTGATTTTCCTTCTTCTGTACAGTGACTTGGCAGAATAAGAAGAGAATCATGTAACATCTTTCTGTTGATTAAAATGAATTATCCTGTGGAAATGGTACATTATTCATTGAATGATTTAACCATATGTCTGTGTCATTGAGAATGTTACCATATGTTTGCCAACCAAATGTCATAATTCATTTGGGTGGGATTCGAGCAGTGAAATCATGAGTAAAGATGAATAAAACATTTTTATTTATATATACATTTAAAGTCTATTCTTTTAGCTTTTTCCTTACATTTGCAATGGGGTTGCTTTTGCTGCCATAGACTTGTAAAGTGGCCATCTGGGCAGTGTGATTGGAGAGCATCCATAAAAATGATTGATGAAAAGAAATATCCAAATACTGCTTTGTATACTGGCTTTTGTGAACTCCTGCTTCATGATCTCAAAGCTTGAAATGAAAAAAAAATAGGAGAAAGAAAGAAAGAAAGAAAGAAAGAAAGAAAGAAAGAAAGAAAGAAAGAAAAAGGATTACCTGCAGAGTCACCTCGTGTGGTAGAAATGATTACTTCTGCCTGTGTTTCAGAGCTGTGACAGAACTCCACATTTTACCCAGATGCTGTGAAAAGGAACATTTTCTTCATGCTAAAAAGATACTCGGAGAACACACCCATCTGTCTGCTGCAAGAACACGTACAAGCCCTTTGTTTATCAGAAGAATCTTAAGTGTTGGTGAGAACTAAAATATGCCAAGAAAAAAAAATCAAAGGAAATTATGACAAATAGAATTTTAAGAGGTGTTTCTGATGCAAACTGAAATTTGAGTTGTTTGACACGTAAAAGGCAACTCCCAGTATATTATATCAACACGTTAAAACAACCTGCAGGGAGGTGGCTAGGATGTTCCTCTTGTATGGAGAGGAGAATGGTGAATATCATAAAGCATTTGCTGTCTGCTTCACACTTTCCCTCATTAGGGAACATCTCAGGTTGCAGAGCAACTCACCACTGGGGCCTTACACCAATGCATAGTTCAATTTTGAGTGTCTCAGGTTTTATGATGGATTATTATCATTTTTAGATTCATTTAAATAATCATCTACATAAGACCAACAGGTAAAACAAATGACCAAAGTGTTTGCCCCAAATTTCACTTTTGTTAAGAATGGCTTCAAAGAACTCTGTAGTAATTGGAGAAGTTGAAAAGCTGTAATAAAGGGAGTCATTGCAATAGGAGATCTCTAAGAGGGAAGAGAATGGTTAACTTTTGTAAAAGAAATCTGCGTTGGCTCACTGGAGCCACAGCTGAGGGTACAGTAGATAGCATTTTAATAAAAAGAAAGCAATGTTTGGGACAGGAATGATTACTCCGATTCATTTCCCTAGTTCATATTTTAAATAGTAAAACAAACTTGCAAAGAAATGCAATCACTATAAACACTCAACTTCAGAATTTTCCTGAAGCAGATATTTGTATGACTCCCCTCTTCCTGAGGAACAAGATAAAGCATGAGAAACACTCCCAAAGTCACCTGTCAGAGCTGAGCTGGGTGCTGGCCTGAGTCCTCCTCTCAGTTCATGCTCTGTCTTTTCATTCGTGATCATTTTAAACGAGTTATTTATTTTTATTTTATGCACACAGGTGCTTTGCCTGCATGCATGTCTGTGTCCCATGTGCCTGCAGTGCCCCCAAAGGCCAGGGCATTAGATATATCTGGGCACAGGGGTCTTTTATGAGACTGTTTCTCCAACCAAGGACCATGCATGGCTATAACCTAGAACCCCTGCTCGGATGTACCCCATGGCAGCTCAGTATCCAAGTGGGTACCCTTGTAAGGGGAACAGGAACTATTTCTGACATGAACTCAATGGCTGGCTCTTTGACCTCCCCCCCATCCCAACCGAGGGAGGAGCAGCCTTGCTAGGCCACAGAGGAGGATTTTGCAGCCAGGCCTGAAGATACCTGATAAGCTAGGGTCATATGGAAGTGGATGAGGTCCTCCCCTATCAGTGGACTTGGAAAGGGGTAGGGAGAAGATGAGGGAGAGAGGGTGGGATTGGGAGGAAATGAGGGAGTGAGATACAAAGTTAATAAACTGTAACTAATATTAAAAAAATTTAATTAAAAAATTTCTTGGACATAGAGTTACAGACTGCTGTGAACCCGCTTGTGTGTACTGGGAATACAATCCCAGTCTTCTGAAAGAATACCCAATGCTTTTAATTGCTGCATCATCTCACCATCCTCCACAGTCTTTTTTTTTTTTAGCAGAGGGCCTGCATTTCATTTAGCTTGACCCACAGTGAATTACAGGCGCTAAGTCCAGACCTCTTTTCCTCTTCACAAATAGCACTTAGAGTCTATAGGCTTGTCATGCTGGCCCTTTTCTTGGACAGCCTTTCCTGGCTGCTTGGTGGGCTACCTGTATTTTTGCATTATTTCTCTCTCTTTCTCTCTCTCTCTCAAGAGATAGATCTATCTATCTATCTATCTATCTATCTATCTATCTATCTATCTATCTATCTGTCTGTCTATATTGCTTCCTGCAGGTGTCAACATCCAAAATGACTATCACTTTTGCTAGTATTTGTTTGTTGCTCTCTAGCTGCTATAGCTACATGTAGTGCAAACATTATATATATATATATATATATATATATATATATATATATATATATAT
>NW_026596256.1:10832187-11042940 GCF_907164565.1 Psammomys obesus
TATATATATATATATATATATATATATATATATATATATATATATATTCCCAGGTGTTTGGGAATCCATATCCTCAGCACCTCTGGTATCTTGGAAGCTTGTCCCTCCAAAGTCATTGATTTCTTCTCCCTGTGGGAACTGTGGCAATTTCAAGATATTTTCTCTGAAATAAACCCTGCATTTAACTGACATCTCCCTTTGAAGGTTTCTGCTGTCCTTTGATCGCTCTTCTAAGCCTGAGTCACGTTCTCCCAAAGGTGACTTGGACCTTTATAGAACTGTGCAGGGCTTCTTAAACTTTGCTACATTTTCAAACCTGTTTTGTCTGGGAAATTTCTATGCAATTTGGGATATATAAGGAATATAAAATGGATATGCAAATCAAACATTTACTGATAATCAAAACATAAATTTATCTTAAAATAGTTTTGCTATACATATAATTTACCATTTGTTCAGGATGAAAGAAAATTTCCATACTAATAAGATGAATGTGCTGGGTTTATTTTTTACATAAAGAATTAAATCTTGGCAGAACGTTTGATCCTGCAGGACACAGAATGTCTTCAATGTTTTATTGAGTTGATTCATATTTATTTTATGATCATCAATGCTGAGAACACAGTTTTAAAAAAAATACATCTTACAAAATGGCAGAAATATGTTTAGTTAAGTTGCTGGAACTTCCATGCTAATCCCAAGCCAAAATTCATTTAACAATATTTTATGAAACTCAATTCAGCAACTCAGATAGCAGTTTTGAAAATCAAGCATTCAGAAGCAATACAACCCAAAACTATATAAATTGCTACTTACATGCAAAAGAATGGTGGTCAGGAAACATCAGAAACATTTTCCATACTTAAACTATAATGTTTCTATAGGAAGGGAAATTTTTGAATGTTCAGTAAAAACTCTGAACCTCATACAATAATCTTGCCCCGGAGCAGAGGTGCTTCTGTCTGTGTCTATTTGCATTGTTTAACACGAAGAAGGCCTGCAGAAGGCAAAAGGTGCTGCTGTTCACAAGCAAGTTTGGAGTGAAGCTGTGGAATACAACATAGAAGCTCTAAGAACACTTTAAGGAAAAAAATACTGGTCTGAAATCCTATCAGCAAAAATAACCCTGTTTTTCCTATAACTTGCAGAGTTGAGAATAAGACCTGTCCCAGATATACTGGGACACAACTTGGGGAAAGTGAGCGGCAGATTTCTTTTAAGCCTCTTAGAGAAAACAGACAGAAGCCTGGGTGCATTCTGACAAAGAGAGCAGAAATGTGTGGGTAATGCAGAAGTCATGACCAGCGCTTTGAATGGTGCTGACATATCAAAGAGCACAGTTAACCCCAAAGAGGGACATCACGTCTGGAGAGCGACAGGACCATTGGGAAGAATTCACCTAAAGCTCTTGACAACTAGCTGACTATACAAATGGGCAGCCATGTTCAGCTGCCCAAAGGTCATGAACTTGAATGTGCAGGCAGTTAACAATTTCAAACAGGCTGGGCCAAGGACTTTGTCAATTAGGCAACTTCTGGGCAATTTTTGATTCTCATAACAATGGAAAAATAGATAAGAAGTTCCCATGAAGACATAATTAAGTAAGAAGGAAAGTACTCACCAAGCTGGTAGTTAGGGCTCTTAAATTAATCCTTTTTTGTAGAATAGTTAGAGTCTAAATTGAGCTTTAAGTTAAGGCAGTCATGAGCGACCTAACCTTGTACAGAATAAATCTACAAAAACAATAAACTATCAACCAAAATATTAAGGAATATTTTAAGCGATTTGTTTTATTTTTTCCACTTTTTAAGTACCTTGAACATTTTTATGACAAGGATACACTACTTACATAGCGAAAGAGTATACAAATGTTTTTCTTACTGTGACAACACCTCAGATAGCATTAACACTTTGTAGACAATAACAAAAAATGCTACCAAAAATGACTGAAAGTTTAGTCAGACTTCATTGAAATTTAGCATTCATTCGATAGAAAGAGAAATCAAAAGATCACATCGTGACAACTTTCTTGAACTCATTTAATTTTCTGTTTGTGTTGGGACTTTGATTACAGGCCTACGAATGAACTTCCGCTAAGGGTGCAGACACATAGGAGATGTGAAGTTTATTGTATACTTACGTGTTTGTTCGTGTTGCAAACAAACCTCCAGAAATTTCAGTTGATTTTTGATCTGACTTACCTGAAAGGAATTAGCAACATCTAAAATTTCGGAGACAGGGAATTGGCACCTTCATAAATCCGTGCGCTCAAATTTTGTAACGGAGCGTCTTTGCACCATGTGCAGCAGACTGTGCGGCAAGCAGCTTTGTTTCTTCTGGGACTCCGCACCCGCACCTGGCTGCGTCCCTTTCCATAGGGTGCACCGCCATTTTTACCGGAGCTGTGGTTGTTTGCAGTGCTGCAGCTTTTGGGGTTTTCAACTCATCTTCCGGTCACTAGGCTTTTCCCTCTCATTCCATAGGAAGGAAGCTTTCTCCTGTGATCCCCCTTTGTTGATTCCTCTCTCCATCTCAGAAGCTGTTGTTCCATGGACATTCTATTACTCAGGTTTCCATTTCACCAACTTTCATCTGCATTTGAATAGCAAGGCAACACATAAAACACCAGTTTATAAAAATGAGAGGTGGCTTCCAACCTGTGGCATAAAGTCCACAAAGGAAATCCATTAGGAAAAAGTCAAATTCAGAAAGGGAATATTTCTTAAAATTTGTAATTTAAAAGCCATTTAAAATCAAGAGCTAATCACAAAATAAAGACATTATTTTTAAGGTATACATATATAAATGACAGTAAGGTATGTATATGACATTTAATATATATGTATTATATATAAGATACATATACATATATATTACACGGCAAACATAATCTGTAATTAACAATTAAAAATAAACGTGAAAGGGGTAAAAAAAACTAATAAGGCCTGGCTAATGCCTTTGGCATTTGTATAAGAATAGCAATATGAGCATTTATAAATTATATAAATTGAGTTCCATCTGTTGATATATACTTACTATTTGACTGGCATTTTCTCATTGACTATAGCCAAAAGTGTTACTACATCTATTGACAGGCTAAGAGTTCGTTTTTATTTAAAGTCAGTCTGGCAACAAATAAGGGTTTTTCTCCCACTCCCTTCAATTCATGGTTTAGAAATCGAGAAATCCTGGGCTTGCGAGCCAAATGCAGTCCACCACCTGTTTTCACAAAGGAAGTATTATTGGCGGTCCACCATGACCATTTATTTGCATACTGTCTAAAGAGGCTTGTATGCTAGATGAAACTTAGAAGTAGTAAAGAGATGGTATGGCCTGCAAAACCTGATATATTTATGATCTAGCCCTTTACAGAAAATGTTTGAAGCGTTCACTTAGAATATGCAGCTTGCACAAACCCCACAGATATTTGCTCAGTTTTTCAGGGTTACTCCCTTTTCATTCCATAAAATTGTTTCTATACAATAATAAGATTTTTAGGGATAGACATCTCTTAACAGAAAGGTACTTTAAAAACATATTTTGTAGTCATATGACCTTATTAGAAATATTGACTAAAATAACAGTGTTCTTTTGGTACATAAGGCTATAAATATATTTTCTTATAAGCATCACTAACAGACCTGAAAACAACAGCTACCAGACCATTCTCTGCTTTCAAGTACAGACTTCCTAAGCTATGGCTCACAGATCTTTTATACAACTTCATGATTAGAAAATTATGTAATTCGTAGGAAAACAGAGTCCCCATTAGGCAGATTCTTTAAAGCAGACCCCATTGCTGGTGATAATTTACAAGTGAAACTTCCTTTCCTTAGCACAGGCCCTCATTGTCTGCCTCAGAACCACAGGCTGAAAGACTTGCTGGAGCCACTGCTGTGGAGGGCTGATAGGCTTCAATAGTGTCAGGGGAAGTGGTGTGCTCTCATCCCTGCAGGGGGAGGGGGGGGTTCCTTTCATGTAGTGGTTTGTGAGGAAAAAGAAAGGGAGGAAAATTCTTTGTAATAGAGCTAAGCAATTTCTCCTATTTCTATATTTGGTTCTCTGGAACAGAACATTCTGAGGAGAGGAATCTTAAACAGACGGGGGTTTGAGATGGCTCTTTCAACCAAGAAAACCTAGATCAACTAAATCTCTCTAAAACCTTTCTTCCTCAAGCTTACTTTGTGCCTTCATCACCATCACAGGAAATTGTGCTTGAGGAGGAACACAGGTCTGGCCCAGAGATGAGGGTCTCTGGTGAACCTGAGAAGTGAGAGAAAAGGTCAGTACATTTACCTTTAGGAGAAAGGACTTTGACCTTGTTTTCTGAAATTGGCTAAAAGAATTAACATATGCCAAGCCATTCAAAACAGGCATATGATGGGATTGTTGCAAACCTACAGGGTCATTGTGTTGAATTAGCCTAGTCTCTAGGGACATCTCAGCGCAAGACAACTTGTTTATTGAGATGAGTGGATTTTATTCTCGATATTAACAAGTATTATTTGTTGAGCTTACTATGCAATGCCAAAATGATAAAAAGAGACAAATGAGATAACAGCTGATTTGATTCTCCCTAATACATATATATTTATAGATTTGGTAGAGCTTGAATGATTGTCAGAGGTTGTTTCATTTAAAATTTTTTCCATGCACATTATTTTGGAGAATAATTGAAATAATCAAAAAGAGATCAGAGCACAAGTGACCCAGACAGGCATGTTCACTGCAGTAATAAAACTGAGCAGGACTCTGACTCACCTTAGTTATAAGTCTAAGATGTTCCTGATGGTCTTAAGATAACAGAGTTTCGAGATCTCATCAAGACTGGTCAAGAATTTGTTCTTACAAGATGAGGCAACATGAAATGTGTTGGCAATCCTAAGGGTTACACAAACAGTATGAAGCCATGACTGCCCAAGTTAGAAAATATTTTCAGATGACCTTATTGTTGGTTATTTTTAAAGTATCTTTAATAAAACCCTAAACCAGCTAGGCGGTTCTATTTTCATAAATTCAGTTATTTGACATATATCTTTAGAGAACTCTGTAAAGTCATTAATCTTCCACTTTAAAATTATGATACAGTCACTACCAACTCTAAGCATTTTGAAAACGAGGAGAATTTATCGAGAATGACTCACTTACCTGCAGTTAGCTCTGGGAAATCTGTGAACATCATGGAATCAGCTCCTTTGTATGAATGGGCTGTGCAACTGCACAGTTTTCTCTTTGAGGTGCTTGAAATTAGACACTAGGCATAGAGGCAGGAGGCTACAGCCACAGCGCTGTGGGCAGAGAGGCCTACTGTATTTGTCAGGGTTCTCTAGAGTAACAGAACTTATAGAACGAATAGCTCTCTCTCTCTCTAAAGATCTACCCTGTAACATTCATGCTATCCTTGCAGGCCCAGAACCACATTCCATAAAGTACTTAGCAACTGCTCTTTGAGTGGGTTAGGTCAAGGATGGGCTTCTGTTATACCAGCATATCAAAGGTTAAGCTGCCCTAATCTGGTTTCCTTCACACTGTTTTCAAAATAACAACAACAACAAAACAACAACAATGCCTTCTAATATTGTCAGAACATAATGTCTTCTTCAAAGGTGTTTGCTCTTTGGAGCCTGAATGTCATGCCTTGGGCAGCATTGTTTTACTGTGGCTAATCAAGACAGTGTGGGTTCTTGATTCTCATGCCAGCATCTTCAAGACTCACAGGCTTACACATTAGGATATAGATTTCTTTGGATCAAGAAGGTGTTGTGGCTTATCAAGATTTGCCATAATATTTTACCACAGAGAGGGCTCAGAAAACCAGTAACTTACACATCCAGTGCATATTTATTGAGGATCTCTTATGACAATAAATCCCATGAAGGCTCTAAAAATAAAGCAGATGTGGGTGCCGCCCTCTAACAATTCACATGATGCTTCAGGTAATCGGACATAGTTCCGTAAGCAATTATACATGGAGCAGATAATGACTCATGCAAAATCAAAACAAAACTTACAAGAGGAAGTGATCACCTTTAAAATGTGTACCTTGTAAGCCAAGCTGAGCAACCCAGGCCTGTTACCCTAGCTACCCAGGAGGTTGAGGTGGGAGCTACCAGATCAAGTTCAAAACCAGCCTAGGAAAAGGAGCAATACCTTGTCTGTCTAGACATGTATGTGAAAGCATATGTGCATGTATATACATACATATACACACACACACATTGTTAGGTACGTAGTTCCACGGTGCACCACATAACTACCATGGGAACACAAGTTGTGTTCAATCTTTAGCATCCCGCCCTCCTAATTTTTTTTTTTAATCCTTGACTTCATATTGTATCACAATACCCCATGTATATCTTATCTGTGCGAAACAATTGGGATGTGATTAAAAAAATGCTACGGAAAAATGAAAAATAGCCGTCAAGCTGTAGCATTTTTCTGTTACTGAAAAAGCTGTCAAGCTTCAGTAACACCATCCGTGTTACTGGGTATCCCTTTTCGACGGGGCTGTCCGGTTGCTTCGAACAGGGTAGTAACTGATAAATGTCTGGTGGGCAGCAGCTTCAGCCAGGTTTACTATCCACTGCCTTTTCATTATTGACTGTGTGGAATGCATCAAACTGCTGCAGAAGGCAGCCAGGGCAAGAGCGCTGGCACTCTGCTCAGCTCTGCTGTTCAGATTCTCTTCAAGGTACGTGTACAGCCCTGTGGGTGGGGCCAATTTCATTACCACTAGTTCATAGACAGGCAAACTAAGCTTAGGAAGACCAACGGACTTGCCTAAGGCCCCAGGTAGTAACTGAGTGAGGCTGGGTGCTTGAAGTTATACACTAGGCATATAAGCTGGAAGCGTTTTCTTTCAGGTTACTAAAACCACACCTTTGTGGGCAGAGAAGCCTGCTGTATCAGTCAGGGTTCTCTAGAGTAACAGAGCTTACAGAATGAATATCTCTCTTTCTCTCTCTATAATCTACCTATGTATGTATTTAAAGGGGACATATGGGAATTGCTTAGAGGCTGCAGTCCAGCTAATCCCAAAATGGCTGGCTAGGAATAGAAATTTCCAGAGTCCAGTAGTTGCTCAGTGTGGACTCAGTGCTAGGTGTCTCATCTAGCCTTCAGTATATCCTGGAATCCCAAAGCAGTAGGCTCCAATGTCAGTTAAAGAATGGACATGACAGTAATGCAGGAGCAAGTAGATAAAGAGCAAAAGCTTCCTGTTTCTGTGTCCTTATATAAACTTCTGGCATAAAGTGTGGTCCAGATTAGAGGTGTGTCTTCCTGCTCTGGAAGTGAGTGTCTTCCTACCTCAAAGGTCTGGACCAGAAGTAGATTCACCCACTTCAAACAAAGCAAAAATTCTTCCACACTTGTGCCCTCCATTTCTGGATGGTAGCTGATTCCAGATGTAGTCAAGTCAACAACCAATAACAGACATCACACATACTTAGATTAAATAGCATTAACAATATTTACGTTATCAACCAATATAAATAAACTGGTTAAATGAGACTGGTCTTCACACTTGAACAAATACATCTTTACCAGATCCTGTATGGCCAGGTGCTGAGAATTCTTGGATTCCCTCAAGGGCTAGGCTAGAAGAATCAGAACACCGGGGACCCCAACTGTCCCGTCTCCTAGCATTCAAGAGAGCTCACAGCACCGTAATAAAGTGCACAGCCCAATAAAGAATAATTCTTTGTGGATATGGGTGAGTTAGGAGTCCTCAGAATATCCTGGAGATGGGTTTGGCATCACACCGGAAGGTACTTCAGAGTCCCAATCCATTGGAGCAGAAGTCTAGAAGGGAAAGCAAAGCCTGGTCACATAGAGGCTCCTCCTACTTTGCCTTAGAAGTTCATCTGATTTCATTGTCACTAAACTCCCCTTGAGAAGAAAAGCTGGGGGTTATCTTGTGGGAAAGTCCTGCTAGCGCTTTGACTGCTCTACAATCAAATACGCCTAGGTTGTAATCCTGGCTTTGCCACTCTTAGCCAAGCTACTGAACGCCTGGGAGCCTTAGTTTCTTCATCTTTAAAATGGGCGTAAAAGCAATTATTGTTGCGAGGGGTAATTGAGATAATGCATGCAAAATACTTGGCAGACATCAAACACTGGCAGAATGTTGGCAGGTTCCTACCCAGCTGTATTAAAGTTTGTTTCAGTGATAATTCTCTGAGGAATTATATAAGCATAATTATATCGAAGCAGTCGGTAGTCGACCATGAAAACCCTTTCTCCGCTAAATGGCAGAGCCAAGGCAGAGCGAGCACCAGCACCTCACCGAGATACAGGGTTATACTGAGGTCCTGCCTGACTCTGCTGGCTGGAACTTGACCCATGCGGACACCCACTTAGCGCCTGCAGCCGGGAGTCTGGAGCAGGTTCACTTGCAAACTGCCCTGACTTGGAACCAAAAGCAACTATCTACACACCACCCGGTTCTCCCCGCAGTGAGGACGATTAAAGCAGAGGATAGTGGCAGCAGATAGGAAGGCTGGCCACTGAGCGCTGGTTTACTTGACACAAACCCCATCTCCACCCCTCTGCACCCCCAGGCTCCCGCTGTCAGGGCAGTGCGCTAACAGGTCTCGACGTCTCTCTAAGCAAGGAACTAGAAAGATTCCGGACAAGTCCAGGCGTCACCTCGCATCCCAGTGCAACTGAGCGGAGCGGAGCCAAGTCCTGCGACTGCCCGCCCCACTAAGCAGAGCTTGGGAAGAGGCGAGCCTGGGCAGCCCCACCTCATCCGCTGCCAAGAGTTCCTGGTAGCTCATGGCTCATTCAGCCCTCTCCCTGCAAAGATCGTTAGAAACTTTAGGGTTTTTGCAGACGGTGGGGAGCAGCAATGAGCCCTAACTGTTCCCTTTAAGGGACGGTCGTGACTGGGCTTTAAGAAGACAGGCTACCTCCAGAACACCAACAAAGGACTATATTTAGTTTGAAGCACTCCGCCTAAATTCCTTCTTTTCCCTTCTCAGCTTCAGAGCCACAGGCCCCGGCAGTGGGTGGAAGGGGGCGGGGAGCAGTGCAGAAGGAACAGCTGGGCCTCCGCCTCTCCACTCGATCTCTATAAATAACCAATCCTGAGCGGAGGCGACTTTCCAGCCAATGAAGCTGTCTAAAGTGACAAAACCTCGGCAACAGCCAATGGGAACACATTTGGGGGTGTGAGACTCGCGTCCTGGGGCCAATGAGTTGGGAGTCTGGGAGAGGTAATTCGAGCTGGCGTGTGGGTGTGCGGTGCGAAACCTTCCTACTTGCAAGCCCCAAAACCTGCTTACCAGACTGAGCATGCCCTGACTAGGTGCGGGAGCTGGGGGGGCCTTCCGTGGGGCTGGATCCACTAGCCAGGTTTTGCCTCCAGCCAATGGGGAGGTCGGACGACCCGGCGAAGCCTGCCCCGAAGGCTGCGGCGCCCCACTAATTCCCCGTAGTGGGTACCAGTCCCTACGGGGACTCAGGCCGAGTTCTTAGGCGGGAAGTGGCGCGGGGACACCATGCCAAGCGAGGGGCACGCAGCTCTGCTACCTTCCCCGGCCTGGAAAATGCCCTGCAGGTGTACGGCCCTGAGCTGCGCCCACCGGTCCGGGCTCGGGGACAGGTGTCTATCCTCTTCTAACAGCGCAAACCGACGGGAAGGTCACAGTCAGCTGCTGCCCCGGATGCGCCCACAGGGGGCCCTCAGAGGCACGAAGTGGGTAGCTTCGGTTTGGAGCTTTCCACCTACAGGACCATCCCGTTCCAAGATTCGCGCCGCCCCGCCCCTCCCCGCCCCCTCCCCGCTGGCCACACCCTCCGCCACGCCTCCTCCCGGCGCTGCGGAAAAGCAGGAGCGGGACTCGGGCGGGGCTCCGCGGGCGGCGCACTGGGCATGCTCGGCTGGGCGGAGGGCCGGGCTGCGCGCGGCGAGTAGGAAGCCCTCGCCCAGCGGAGGCTGCGGGAGAGAGAGAGGGAGAGTGATGGGCCGCGGAGCTGGGCGCACGTTCTGCGGGGACTCATGCCACGCGTGTCCCGGCCGGACGCGCAATTAGCAGCCGCCTCTGCAAGCAGCCGCCGCCGCCTCCCGGCCCCCCCAGGCTGCCGTGGCGAGGAGCTCCAGCCGTTGTCTCGCTCCGGCTGCGCGCATTGTCCTCAGGGTCCTCCACCAGGGCTGCTGCGGGGCCCGGGACCCGCGCCTCCGGGACGCGCTCCCGCCGCCGGTCGGCCGGGCGGGGGCCTCTGCTAGCCCTTTGGTGAGCCCGTGCGCCTGGGCCACTGTCGCCGGCGTTGTTCCTGAGGAGTTGAGGAAGGGGAGAAGTCCACCCGTCCATCCCAGCCTCCCCCGGCGCACAGCCCCGACGGGGCCGCTGCCAGCGCGACGAGGGCGCCGACGGAGCCATGAGAGAGTACAAAGTGGTGGTGCTGGGCTCGGGCGGCGTGGGCAAGTCCGCGCTCACCGTGCAGTTCGTGACAGGTTCCTTCATCGAGAAGTACGACCCGACCATCGAGGACTTTTACCGCAAGGAGATCGAGGTAGACTCGTCGCCGTCGGTGCTGGAGATTCTGGACACCGCGGGCACCGAGCAGTTCGCGTCCATGCGGGACCTGTACATCAAGAATGGCCAGGGCTTCATCCTCGTCTACAGCCTGGTCAACCAGCAGAGCTTCCAGGACATCAAGCCCATGCGGGACCAGATCATCCGAGTGAAGCGGTACGAGCGCGTACCGATGATCCTGGTGGGCAACAAGGTGGACTTGGAGGGCGAGCGTGAGGTCTCCTACGGCGAGGGCAAGGCCCTAGCCGAGGAGTGGAACTGCCCCTTCATGGAGACATCGGCCAAAAACAAAGCCTCAGTGGATGAGCTGTTCGCAGAGATCGTGAGGCAGATGAACTACGCGGCACAGCCCAACGGCGACGAGGGCTGCTGCTCGGCCTGCGTGATCCTGTGAGGCGCCGGCGGCAGCCGGGCGCTGGCCACGCTCTGTGCACAAAGCCAAACGCACCCGATTCTCTTAATGTGATTGTCTTCTTGCTTTGAGATTGGAGACGACTTTGTATTGGCCGGGATGTCCGAGCAACCTGGCTGACTTGTGTGGCCAGCATCCCAGCCTTCAGCCGGGGTCCGAGGGGGTGTTCGTTGCTGACCATCCGAGACCCTGATGGAAATGTGGCTCTATACAGCGTGTACGTTCCTCATTGATTTCGGTTCATGCATATTTCCCCGTTTAAGTAGCCATTAAGGCGCTGTATTGGCTGCTTGACACCGGCAAGCAAAAGTTTCAAGCCTGAAAAAAAAAAAAAAAATGGGGGTGGGGAGGTGGAGGAAGTGGAGAGGAAGGAGGAGGCAGTGGGGGAGGGTTCCCCTCAAACAACTGTTAATAGTTCCAAGTTCTAAATACCAGGAAAGAGGTCCAAGAAAACCATATGAAGGAGCCAGAGGAGGGGAAGAAACTTGTTTCTTTTTTTTTTTTCCCTTGTTTTCCAGGATTATTTGGAAATTAAGACCGGGGGTTCCTTTTCTGCCAGCTTGGAAGGGCAACCCAGGGACTGATTACGATTCTGAGGATGTCTATGCAAAGTTGGGTTCTTGTTACAGTGTATCCAATCTGAAGTATTGCACATGTGAACTGGGACTGTTAACACTGATGCCAATACAGTGTGGGGTGCCAGGAAGTGTCTGCTGATATTTGTGGGAAAAAAAAAAATCTATTTTGATTACCTACTGTATCAAAGGGGAGTCTGGGGGAGAATGGTAGTATTTTTTTTTTAAATCAGCTGTGAAAAAAATGTTACAGATCTGCACATTTTTGTGTGTGCTGTTGTGTGTGTGTATGTGTGTGTGTGTGTGTTTAAGTATAGCTTTTTTTTGTGGTTGGCAGTGACAGATTTTGCTGACTAGCTTTTAAAAACACAATACAAAGACTTTGTAAATGTGATTCAGGGCCCCCAGCACCCCTGTGTCTGCAGAGTGCCTTCAAGCTCAGCTGTTCCAGCCGGTGCCAACCTGTGAATTCCCACCATATCCCAGAATCTGCTGTCCTGCTGTCTCCAAAACCACTTTAAGTATCTTCCTGAAAGAGCCAGGACAATAGGACCTGTTATTCCATGAATTGCTTCATTGATTTTTAGCTTTTTAAATATTAAGCCCGTGTCTTGAATTCTTTCCCCTTTCTGCATTTTGTTCAAATTTCAGGATTTAGCCTCTCTCTCTCTCTGTGTGTGTGTTATTTTCAAAGTGTCTCTGGTTATATGTTACAGGATGTTCCTCCAAAAGCAAAAGAGCAAAATTTTATTGTTGTGATGTACGGAGAAAATTCTAACAAGTTGTAACTTTTAATTCCACTCATTTAGTCACTGTCTCTTCATTTTAAGACTTTTAATACAATGTCATTTTTAAAGAAAACCCAAACTATTTGTGTTTTTGTGTTTCATATTCAGTTATTCATACTATCCGTGATAATGGTGCCAGGCGGAAGTAGATAGGGCCAGATACATGTTGCCTTCTGGAGTTATTTGTCAAATTTTAAGATAGAATTATTTCTGTGACAAATTGGATGACAATGTTTTTCAAGTTTTTAAAAACAGAGAAGTGTCAAAGCCTAAGGGTGTATGAGCATACCTTCTGATTCCCAGGATGAGGAAGTGTATTGATTCTGCTCTGCTGAAGAAGAGCAGTGAACTTCTGTTGGCAGCAAAGGGTCAAAGCCCACGTTGTCAACACCCTCTTACGTCTGAGAAAGTAACATGGACCTGGCAGAATAGGGGGTACTTTCTACCTGTCTTTGTTTTGTCTCTTTATGTCACATGCTGAGTAAGAAGTGTTCTTAACTTTGATCTCACACACAGTGTATTTGGCAGTGTATGCATTATCCCAGCCATTATTTCAGCCCTTCCAAAGTTTTTATTTGGAACCAAATTATTAGTTTGAAAAGAAAAAAAATAAATAAATAAACTATATAAAGAGGGTTTCCTTGCTCTCCTTAGTTTGTGGCCCATATTTGACCACAAAAGTTGTTTATTTAAAAATTAGGAGACAGTGTGTGTTGTTACTTTTTATTTGTATTTTTCTTGGGCTCTCTAGTACAATAATCTTTACAGAATAACAAAGTATAAGATATTGTACCATAGGTTCATGAGGCAAAGCTAAAGTCTGAAGAGTTTTAACTAAGGAATTTACTCCTTTCACAAAGCCAAAAGAAATCGCAGGTTTCTTTAAAGCTATATTAATATATCTTGCCTTAATTTTTTTTTTGTCTCCAACCAGGTTTCATCTCACCATTCCAGTGGGGAGGAAGAACAGTTTTTGCCTGTACTAGCCTTTTTTTTTTTTTTTTCCAGTTCTCCATTAGTATCAGTCACAATTGGCGTTTTCTAAGTATAAAAATGAAAACTGCTCAAAATAATATTTTTAAAAGAATTCATTCCTACATTTGAATAAATGTAGTTGCTTGAGCATATTCTAGTGTTGCACATTCTGAAGATGTGTCAAGCACTGTTGGAAGGTTTTTAAGTGTGTTTAGTGACCCTCATTTGTCATTATTTGGAAGGCTTTGAACAAACGTGTTGCCAACTCTAAAGCTCATAAGAAATGTACGTACTCCTTATAGAAAATGTTTGACAGTGGAGAGTGAAATAGGTTGCTGGTGCATTAATCACCTCCACAGAAGGGTTCCAAGACGCCATGAAAGGCAGGACAGGTATTTAAAACATGTTTCTACTGAGTACTGTAAAATAAATGCTTTTGGATTATAAAATTAAAGTTGCTGCAGGAAAATGGAGCTCTGAGTTGTTTGGCTTTCGCCTGTTATTTTCATGGCAAAATAGAAATTTGCAGGTCTTTTTATTTATTCTTTCCTTAAGAAGATAATGTTTTTAAGTATGACAGTTTATTTGGCTAGGAAGAATCTCATTTAGTGTCCTGGTGTGAAGTGATAAAAGCATTTGTTTCAGTGAAAAAGTTGGGCTGGTTTAACTGCTTTAGGAAGTGAGTCAGGGAGGGTGGAGTTTGTTGTAAGGTAACCTCACCTGAAAAACAGAAGTCAGGAGGGAGAGGTGCGTCTTGAGGGGGTGAGAACTGACTCTTAAACTTGACCCCTGCTCTCTGTCTATCTTTTTTTTTTTTTTTTTTTTTTAACAATTTTTCCTTTTGGTCCCTGACAGCCAGTCCAGTTTTCTGTCACTTCAAAGCATTATTTTTCTTCATTTGTAAATGCCTCAGGAAAGCTAAAGGTGTCTGCTCCAGTCTCACACTTTGATCTTCAGGTCAAACAGTTTCCATCCTCACTGTTAAGGTAGACTTCAGTCAGTCATATTGAGAAACCAGATCTATTTGAAGTTAGTCGTTAGATGCCAAAGGCTTGCTATACCCTGAGTACTGCATATTTCCACAGGGTGAAAATCCCAAAGGCTTCCTTTGCTTGAACTGTTTGGGTAGCTTTGTTATCACTCTCCCTTAAGGATGATGGAAAGTGAGAGAAAGCTATTTGAAGCAGGAGTTTGGGAAAATAGATGTGAAATGCCTGTGCTGTTATCTGTCATAAAAATATTCTGCTCTATAAATTCAAACAAGGTTGAATTTGGAGATGTCCAGTGTTTGTTAAAATAATGCTTGTCAGTGCCTGCTTAATGGGGGAAAGCTTTCTAATATAAAATTTTTCTAGGAAATGTTACAGGTCTAATCAAGAGTTTTTTGTTCTTGATTGTGGTATTTTATTCAAACTACAAAAATGATTGAATGCCTTTATTTGACATGACACCAGTAAGTGAAGCATTTGATTTCTTCATGGTAGCATTTTGGTGATTTGAGTCAATAAGCGTCAGCCATTGCTGAGGTTCTCAAACTAAACTTCATATCAGAATCACCTGCAGGTTAAAACAATACGCACTGCTGCCTCCTAATTTTTCTTTTTCAGTGAATCTGGGGTGGTTTCTCGGATTTCAGGAGATAGTAATGTTGCTGGTCCAGGGACTATCCTTTGAGGCTCAAAGATCAACTCCCAGCTCTAAATGTACCTCAAACTAAGATCTTCCTAGAAATGTAGAGACTGCAATCCAGGGGCTGTGTTTTCATTTCTGCTGTGATGATAAATGGTTTCCACAGACATTTGCTGAAGAGGACATACACCATTGAAAATGGTGGTTAGGTTGCCATGTGTGGGCAGAGCCTTGGTAAACTTCACACAATTATGCGAACAATGTTGGCTGTGGTCTTCGGTGTTAAATCAGAAGCAGACTTTGAGAAAAGGATTTCATCAGAGTCAACTTCCTATCCCTACTCTTACAAAAGAAAAAAACACAAATACCTTTAGCTAAGAGCACTTTAAAATATTTACGTCCTCTTTATTAAAAGGCAAAGGCTTTAGTTTTTCATGTTTCCAAGCAAGAACTCTGAAAATAAAGTGAATTTCAATATTCAGGTCACAGTGTACACAGGTGTGTCTTCTTAGACTCCCAGGCGTTAGTTAACTCTGTCTGAAGTTACACTGCTTTCCATTCTGGGTAAATACACACCACAAAACTGTCATACACTGTGTTTTCTTATGCATCTTAATGCCCAAGGCTGTTTCCAACACCCTGCTTTAATTCCACGTCTCCACTTGCGGTGAAGTCCAATGACAACCAGAGAAGTTGCTTTTTCACCGTTGTCTCTTACAAAGTGGAGAGGGTAAGTGCAGCTGTTAGAAGACTGAAGTTGGCTGAGGAGAAGGGACCTTAGCAAATCTGCTTTATTCACTTTTAATGTGTTCTGAGCTTGGGTTATTTCCTTGCTTTTGCCATAATTAATACTAATAACAAGAAATATTTTGATGAAAATGTTTTGCCCTACCCCTTATTGCTGTTACTGTCATTTTCATACACATCACTCATCCAGGCAAATTAGAAACTATCTGCATAGAAGCTAAAAAATGACTGAAACATTGACTTTTGTTCCAGCTACCCATTATAGATCCATCAGGAGTCTCTAGAGTAGCATCTCCTATTCCAATTATACATACAATGAAAGATTATTTTAAAGTTTGATCTATCTGATAAATATTTTATTTTGATCCTAGTCTAAATGTCATTTCAAGCAGTTGCAAACATTCATATGTTCTGTTTAGATATCTGTAACAGTTGTAGAAGGCTCCATAGTCAAAAACATACTGCTAGTGACAGCAATGAAGGGATGAATGAAGCGCTGTGATATTTTTATACGGGCCTTCACTTTATGCTTCTTTGCATTAGCGTTAATTTGGAATATTAATATTTGACTGTTGAACTGTTTAAAATTGGAGGTTGTATTTATTTTAGAATGATACATTTTTAAAGTATACCGCACTACAGAGATATTTTATCTTGTCTAAGAAAATCCAAACTAGTCTAGTCTCACAGGTTAGTACTCATTAGAGGAGAACTTTGTTATTTTGAGGAAAAGAATGAATAGTGGAGTGACAAGTGCCAAAGCCTTAATTAATGAAATATTTTGTTCTGCAAAACAGAGATGGCTAACTAGTAGAGAAAGGTAAAACACAAATGACCTTACTGTATTTGGAATGCTATCGATCTGCTCTGTAAATTGGAGGGAACAGCTCTATTTCTCTCATTTAGGTTAATGAAACTTAATCTTTCTAAGATGAATTATCTTGTAAGATTATGTGAGGTTAAAATTTTCAGAGGCTTAAAAATGTACGATCCTTTTATTTGTGGTAACAGAAAAATTTCATAGGCAGAATATTTTTTTAATAGAAAAGAGAAAGATTATTGATGCTTTGGAAATGCAAGTACCCAACAAAAGGTTAGAGATTGTTATTTGGTTGCTAAGAATAGATTTGCAGTGCAGTTGGTAAACATTGCTGATACAAATTCATCCATTATTCAAGAAACATTTACTGAGTGGCTAGTATTCACTGCCATGTCAGAACCAATGCTTATTGGGTAAGTTTTTAACCTAAACAAAAACAGATTTTACCTCCCTTTACTATCAGCTGCAAAATAGCAGCTACCAAACAAGAACAGCTTATAGAAAAGCGCATCTACGTGTACCAGCAGTTAAAATGTTGTATGTCCATGTGGTAGGCAAACATGATAAATTTACAGAAAAGTGGACCTTTCTCTCAGAAAGACAAGTGAAAAATGTAAATAAAAATGGGTCCCATGAAGCTTAAGCAATGGATAGTTTTTTATGTAATGCTGTGTAATATGACTCTCAGCACTTCATGTCTTTTCTTTTTTATGTGGGCATTTCCTTTTTTGTGAGATGATTAGCTAAAATTGAGTACTTGGAAATAGGACATTATTTTGCTTTTATGTGTTCATGTCAGAGGGAAGAGAGAAAATGCAAAAATAAGATGAAATAGGAAAGGACAATTTTGTACCCTCAAAGAAAGGCAGAGACTCCTAGGATTCTTCATGTAAAGAAGACATAGGCCTGGGTGCTTCTCTTGAAACAGGCGGTCTAATAAACATGAATGTGCACAGAGTTCGCTGATGTTTTAAAAGATGCTAAGCTAATAGTTATTTTGTGCAGAGACCCTTGTTCTCATGGTGCTAGTGCTGCCAGGAAGAAGACAATCATCTCAGAGCAAGGGATCTTGGGAATAGCACCTATCATGTGGAGGGAAGGGCAGGGTCATGTTTATTAGCCTACTGTGGCTCCCAAAAATATTTCCACTATCTGCAGAATTAGACAGTGTACTCTTTAACCGTAAAGTTACAGAAGTAGCTAGATACATCAAGAGAAGTATTTATTTATTTTAAAAAAGAATGGCCAGAATAATTAATTGCTATAAGGTGGAATTACAAGATTACTCTAGGTTTAAGTCTGATTCTTTCCCCTTAGAAAAATCTTGAGTTGGAGTTTATTCTGCATTCATAAAATTCAAAATTATTATAGTTACATAGATTCAATAAGGGCTTGAGTATTTTCTATGCTTTCTGACCACTACTAAAAGTTTTGAAATTTTTATATAAATCATAAACTCAGCATCTATTAATATTATTATTATATATGTTAATAAATAGATCAGTGGTTCTCAACCTGTGGGCCAGAGCCCCTTTGGGGGGGGTCAAAGGACTTTTTCATGGGGGTTACTTAAGATTATCTTGCATATGAGATATTTACATTATGGTTCCCAACAGTAGCAGAATTACAGTTATGAACTAATTTTATGTTTGGGGGTTTCCACAACATGAACTGTATTAAAGGCTCTCAACATTAGGAAGGTTGAGAACTACTGATATAAATATTGACATATACACTGAGGACATATAACTAATATACATATAAATACTAAAATTTAAATATCTTCCTTAGAAGCTAACGTTTATTGAATTATGTACCATTCATGAAAAGAACTTCTACAGAAATCTTTACTGACCAAATTTTCTAAGCATACATATAAACACATTGTATGTACTTTATGTAGATTAACACTAGGTTTTGTTCTAGTTTTAAATTTTACCTTTTTGGTGGAATTACAAGACTACTTCTAGGTTTAATTTAAGTATTATGCTTTTACCCCTCCCTAGAGAAATCTTGAAGTGTGAGTTCTTTATTCTGCACTCAGTTTAGTGTGTTTAGGCCTAACTCCTGTTGCTTTTCCTTTTGTGTGGTGTCCGGTCACCCCCGTATAGGTCATGCAATTAGCTTTTCTGTCACTAATGTATATCAACTGGTAAAAAGATGTAAGAGCTGTTACAGTATAAATGTAGCTATAATGTAGCACTGTAAAGAGAAGATGATTTTACACCGTCTTTGAAGATCTACACCTAAACCCTGGACCAGAAGGTGAACAGATGTCAACCTAATTCCAGTACTTTATGGTTTAGAGTGATTTTTTTTTTTTATGAATTAGCTTGAAGAATTATTCAGTTAGATACACTTAACAACTGCTGAATGATATTTAGAGCCCAGCTCTGTGTCCCTGCTAATCTAGTACTGTGGTTAAAAAAAGAAGAAAATAATCATGTTACATGTGACTCCTGGGTTGGCTATAGCCCTGGGGTACCACTATCCCAGGAAAGTGAGGAGTGAAGGCGCTACTGCGGTGAGTGGGTGCAGAACAATGCTTTAGGGGTGTGTGTGTGTGTGCATGTATGCATACGTGTGTGCACTGGGACATCCTGTGCTCTTTAGGATGCTGGGAACAGCCTGTTCTTTCATCACTGAATGCTATTATTTTCCTGCCTGCCCAGTTTGTGACAGTCAAAAGTGTCAGGACGCACTGCTCCCGGGTGCAAAGGAGCTCCTGGTTGTGAACCGCTGCTGTAAACTAGACCTTGTGGCAATGGGGCAGCCATAAAAGAGAGGAGAGTCAATTGAACTGAGAAAGCAGGAGCAGCTAAGACCACAACACGCAGTGTGTGCTTTTAAGATACCGTCACGCTCTCTCACGCTTCAGTAAAGACCACTTGGGTCAATCCATTACATCTACTGTAAGAGTAGTCAAAGTATGGCGTTTCTTAGGGTTTTCTTTTCCTGGAACAGGGGCAGTTGGTGGGCGTGGGGGTTGAAGGTGATGAACCTTGGTGGGCAGAGCACCGCCACTCAGCCTGAGGACCAAGTAGCTAGACTTAGAATCCTTAAAGGAAAATGAAGGGCAACTAAAATGAAGTCCCCAGCAACCAGCAGCCTCTATGTGGCTCAGGCTGTGCCTGCCAAGCCCTGGAACTCAACATTGAGGATCCTGTCAGCAAGTTCATTAATGTGGAATTAGCGCAATAACCATGGATCTTTAATTTACTCTGAACCAGACACGATTGTTCTATTCTTACCCTTTAATGAAATCCAGGCAGTATATCCATAAAAATTTAAGCAGTCAAACTACTGGGCACCCTAACCTATCAGGAAAACTGCGAGTCTACGTTTCAAAAAGTTCAGATTTGTAAGTCAGGCACAGCTAATATACCAGGAATGCTAACATTGAGCAGAACAATGAGCAGAAATAATCTCTTAAAATCACCAAATGGCTTTTCCCAGCTAGAAGGGTCTCTAAAAGCCATGCATGCAGTTAACAAGATAATCCTTTACAATTAGCAGAAATCACTGTTTGGTGGAGATGAGTAATTTGAATAGCTGAATTTTACACCCAAATTTGATAATGCTCTTATATTAAAATGGATAGTGTTGGTGAAAAGTATTTTGCTTTCTAGTGTCTTTGTGTTAAATTGTACACAAATACATCAGATTTAGTTGATAATGTGATCATAAGCTTATTAAAGAATTTTTTTGTTTCTAAATTTCTTATTTTTCTTACACTGTCTCTGTCTAGTCATCTGTGCTGTTTTAAATTTTTTTTGTCCCTAATCTCTAGGTTTTATTGACTTCCTGAAATGTTTGTGTTTTGTCTGTAATTTAAAAGTCTAAAAAAGTGAAACTCTTCTAGATGCCAAGAAAAAAAATATATATATATATTCATAAAAAATACATTAATGGGACAGATGTTGCAGTGTCATGATTGGCATTTATGTTTTGGAGCATGATAATACTTTTCAGTGGAAATGAAATTTGTCTTTTGAGGATTGAGCATTTGCTTATTGATCTTAAAAATTATTATATTTATTCATTTAGTGTTGTGGTTCCTTGAGAAGGATCTCTGTATGTACCCCTGGCTGTCTTGGAACTCTATGTAGGCCAGGCTGACCTCAGACACACAGAGATGCACCTGGCTCCTCCTCCCAGGTGCTAGCTTAAAGGGATGTGTTCCCACGATCATGGGACTACTATACAATCATAAATTCTCTCATTTATACTTTACATCAAGATTAATATTTTGCTACTTAAACGTATTTTATTAAGAAGTGTAGCACTTTGTATGATAGAGAAAGCATGTGTGTTAATTACCCAAAGACGCAGATCTCTTATTCAGGTGTAGCACAGCAGTGGAGAGCAGCCAAGATACGCACTCTCCTAATTACAGGGAATAAAATTGGTTTTTCCTAGGCAGAGTGCACTCAGAGGGGAACTAAAGTGACATTTTGGTGTTAGCAGTTTTAAATAATGAATAAAGTAGATAATGTGACAGAAATAAATGACCCTCCTAGAAAGTATTTCTGCTTAGTCATTAACATTACATTTTTTAAATTGTAGGATAAAAGTGATCCTTTTTGTTCTGAGTGTTATACAGTGAGAACTAGGGATTTTCATGTATTAGGAACAATTTTGGAATCTCCAAGTTATTTTTTTTTTATTTCTCAACACTGACCCGAGTTGGCTGTTGAAAACATAATTTTTCTGTGTGTGTGCATTTGTGCCACAAAGAATGAATAGATTTTGTTGTCTACAACCAAATTCCAAATTGAGTTTTTTAAAAAAAATTATAATCTTGACTTTTAATATCAGGATGCAAGCTCTATGTACAGCCTGGTTTCGTTAATAAGTAGAATATTGTATCAAAGATAATTGAATGGATACATTGAGAAACTGAACCTTATGATCACTGTTGGCATCAATATCACTGAAATTTCCGTTCCATGCATTTGTGTAACATATTATCTTAGCTTCCCTTTGTGTACATCTTAAAACAATGAAGCAATACATAAATGTATCTTAAAACTTATCCTTCAGCATATTAATTTTAAAGCACAGTTTATTTGAAAATCTAAGCTTTTGTGCAAACTAGTAAACTATTTTCCACAGCATCCATGGCTTACCTTTTGAGGTAGCCTCATGCATCCCATGGTGAAGATTTGTAACTGTCCTTCCCTTTGTTTTTACTTAGATTGAGTGTGTAGTTTCTAAGGGTGAAGGCAGAGAAAGTTGGAGGGCAGTGAAATCTTCACAGAAGCTGCATTTTGGGAGTTGATAAATAATAGAAACATTTCCTTAGTGGCTCAGCTGTGTTTTACAATGTCTGAAACAAGGGATAACTGTGCTAAAAACATGAATTTAAATTTATGATGGGCACTGTACATGGATGGAGGGTTTGGGTGTTTGTTTTGTTGCCAGGGATTGAACATGGGGCCTTGTGTTACCCATTTTACCATTGAGTTTTCTTCTCTCTCCTTTCCTTCCCTCCCTCCTTTCCTCCCTCTAACCCTCCCTCCCTTCTTCTCCTCTCCCTTGTTTATCTTTCTTAACAAAGTCTTACTATGTTGCTCAGGCAGGCTTTGGACAGACACTCCTCCTGCTTTGTCCTCCTGAGCAGCTGGGTTATTGTCTAGTGCCAGCAGACTTACATATTTCTTAACACCTAAAGCACTATGGATGCCCAGTAGCTTTTACTGATTCCCAAGCCTCATTCCCACTAAAAGGCTAGCTTGCAGTGGTAAGGCCTGGAACCCACCCTTCTGTGGACCTCAGTGCCTACAATGATGCCTTATACAAATTAATACTTGACATTAGTTGAATGAGTAAATGAGTGAATGACTACAGTGTTAAAAATGTCAAAGTTGCCAGAACAATTTGACTGTTTCAAGGCTCTGATCCACTTCATCTAAATATTGCTGTAGAATGAAAGCCATAAGCAGCTTTCCTTAATCTGCAATTGTGAAAACATAGGACTTAGAATGTCAATGTCACTATAGTGTCAATGGAACTTAAATTTTCTTTAACGCTCTCAAAAGAAAGATTAAAACAGCTTAAGAATATTGGGAAGAATGAATATACTGTCTTACAGATACTTTCCCTAATGGGAAATGTAGGCATGCCTTGCTTCAGATAGTGTCATTCCAAAAAAGCAGTATATAAAATTAAATCATATCTAATGTGTGATTTAAAATTTACTATTTAATAGAACCACCTTCGAATCATTTGAAGACAGAGATGTACTGTTTTGTAATATCTGCCAGCTAATACTTGAAAGTAGTGATGTGATTATCCCACTAGAATTTTTGTCCATCTAATGCAGTATGTATGGTGACAATGGTTTTCAAAGTGAGGCCTCTGGACCAGGGACACTGCAGATTCTCAGGCACTGCCTCGGTCATGTTTAGTCAGGAACGCTGAGGTTGGAGCTCTGCAATCTATGTTCTCTGATGTTCTTAGTCCTGATGAAGATTGGGAGCCTTTGCTGTATGATGTAAGAGGGGAAGGTATCAATATTTCAAAGTTACAAAGTTGTCATCTCTGTAGGAAAAACAAAGGCAAGTGCAGATGACCCAATAAGAATAAAGTAATGAAAAAGTGATGTGTATCACAAAATAGTTACGTACAGAATGTGAAGAAGGCAAAAAGATTTCTATGGAGATACCTCCAATAATCTCCCATCTGTGAAGTGAGACACACTAGGCCTAGAACACATAAGATAAAGTCCTGAAAGTGAGCTCAGAAGCATCCAGGTTTGCTTGCTAATCTTAGAAGATCACGGGGTTCACTGTCTGCAACCTTCAGGATGTTTCCAGTTCACTCTGCCAGCTTATTAAAATGCATATTGTTGGGCTAGCAAGATGGAACAGCAGATAGAGCGTGCTTGTGACATAAATACTGGAATTTTAGTTCGGTCCTCAGAGCTTCCATAGAGGTGAAAGGAGAGAACTAACTCCAGGCTTGTGCTCTGGGTTCTGCTGTAGCACCTGTGCTCCTACACAAATAATGTGCACACACATATCCCACCACGGAGTTTCTCACTCAATGTAAGCTCCGGGAGGAAGTGTTTCTGATAGATTCTCAGGCGACACTGCCACCTGTCCAAAGCTTGAGATACAGTATCTTCAAGTTAAAGATGCTAAAGCTAATGCCTACAAGTGTGACGTGCCCAATAAAGTCAAGTGATGCTGAGCCGGAAATAAAACAAGATTTCCAGACAGAATCTATGCAGGCTACCTGTGACACCCTGAGAAGAAGATGTCTGCTTGATGGTCCGGTGATTCTACCGTCTATATAAGAAAAGGACTGATAAACTTGAGGCTATTTCATTTGACTCTTGTTCGTACTGTAACTTTAGTTTGTTAAAATCATTTTTTCATATGTTTACTCGTGTTGTACGTATGAGAGGGGTGAGCCACGGCACGTGTGGCATTCAGAGCACAGCCTGTAGGAGCCAGCTCTCTCCTTCCACCAAGCAGGTCCCAGGAATTAACAGCAGGTGCCTTCACCCAGTGCACCGTCTGGCTGTTGCCGCGTTTTAATTTGTTATTCTAAAATCAATACTCCTGATACCTGTAATCCAACTATGGCCCTCTGATCATCCCATTTTGTGTATGAAGATTGATCTGTATATAAAAGTAAAGCTTGCAATGTAAAGTTACTTTTGAAAGGCGATTTTTAAATTTCCTAGTATTATCTTATGGATATATCTGTTATAATGAGTTCTGAGGATAGACATCCTCTTCTCTGTAGCGTAAGATGATTGCAGCACTAATAAACAAATGTGCCATAATTCTTTTAAACAAGTATTAAAATACATGTAGGAAGGCAATTAATAGAGATAATGCAGTATGAACTATTTGCTGATAATTAATTTCTATTTCAGAAATGTGTGCTTTATCTATAAATCTGTGATTAATTTCTCTAATTCTCTAAATTATATGAAATATATTAATCCCTTTTTGAATGGTGATAAAGATAGATTCCTCCCAAATTTAATTAATCCATTTGCATTCTTGAATGAGTGCTTGAAGACTCAAGCCCTTCAGCACAAATCATGTAATTGCATTCTAAATGATAATGTGGAAAAATTGGACATGGGTAAGAATACTATATTCCGAATTGTATCATGACTCTTTGTAATTTCAAAATGCATTTTTAATTGCTTTCATTTTGAGTTAAGACTCGTCGGGAAATTCTTTTGGATTGTTGAAGGGTTAGCACTGAGGAAGGCACAGAATGTGGACAAAGAGCAGCTGCAGCCAGCTCTCAGGCTCAATGAGTGCCTCCTGACTACTGGAACGCCACGGGACGGCGGGATGGTAGCATCGTTTTAGACATTTCTATTACATACATATATGCCAATTCCTTACCATCGAACCAATGTCATCCAATAAAACATAGAAGAAACATCTCTTTTTCTCTTGTAGTTAATTCCGCTTTTCTCTCATTTTTGTCAGCTAGGGCATAAAAAATACCCAGCCTGCAATGCATTAACTCTTCTATACTTTCATTTGTCACGTCATCATTTGGCCTCCCAGATGAAAGAGCAGCTGTTCAGATTCTCTTGGGTCCGTTGCATGAGCTCTAGCCCCACTTCCTGTGGAGCTGTTTGAACTATTCCTGATCCTCTGGATCTTCAAGCAATCATCCATTCTTTAAAGGAAGACAAAACCCCAGAATGGCTTTTGTGAGTGATTTGGATGACCATTTATTGCTTCCAGGCTGAGAACAACTGGTTTATTTTGTGGCCAAATACAGCATTTTAGAATTGCATGAAAAAGTCAATTTCGTATACCTATATTGTGTAGCTAGAAATAGCATCAACTTAAAGCTTCCCGAGAAAAGGAGCCACATAATCACATGTCTGTTCTCAAAGAGTTTTTATGTGGCCAATAATCCCACTTTAGGAGAAAGCTACTTTCTAATGCATTTTAGCTCCATTTCCTGAGATTGGCTCCAAAGGAAAGAGAAGTGAAGGTTGAGTGAGAGGAAGAAGATCATTTAAGGATTAAAATGTATCTCTAATAGAGCTTTCCCTTCCTATTAGCTTGTGGGGGGTAGTGGTGGTGTCAGCGGTTAGAGAGAAAAAGGAGTTTTAAAGTGTCTTGGCTCAGATTTCCTAGCTTTAGAGTGGAATAATTTTGCACACAATCAGCTTAATTTCATTATTAAGCTGATTAAGAATCTAGCATATTAGCCTTCTCAGATTATTTAACCATTGAATCTGTATGTAAATCAAACAGGCACCTCAAAATGTAGATTCTAATTGAGCAGTTTTGTGAATCTCCAGTTCTAATAAAGCTACATGGTCATGCAAAGGGACCTTGCTGGCCATGAACCTAACATAGTATGCCTGAGTTCTACACAGTACAGCCTATGAATGAGTTTACAATGAAGCGTCTTGTTCCTTTTCTATCTGTTTTGACTCACATGTGGACAACCTTTTCAAATTAAATAGTTGTTATAAATCTAAGGCTTTCATTATTGATGGAAAAGTAATTATAGGAAAGGACTATAATTGCTTTTCATGGTAGAGAATTTGGGCTTTAGCTTCTTCTTCTTTTTCTTCTTCTTTCAAACGTGTTTATTTATTGTGTATCTGTGTATGCATTCTATAGCTTCTAGTTACTTGGTGACAAAGGTCTTTCCCTGCTGAACCATTTTTCTGTCCTGGAGTGGTTTTGTTTTTGTTTTTTGTTTTTTCTTTACTCTTCAGAAAGTAACAGAAGTTACTGAACTTACATACTGCATATCACTTTTAAAAATCAGAAGTTTGAAAATGTGTCTAATTCCTAATGATTCATTTTGACTACCCTGAATTGCTTAGTTTTCATTTCAAAATAAATGTCAGGCTTAGAAATTTGGTGTCACTCAAAATCAAGTACCAATTTTATGACTACAAGTTAGTGACTTTTCGGGCCAAATTTAATTTTAGAATTCTATTTTTCAAGAATCTGGAGAGCAACTAATTGTGCCATGGTTCAGCACTGGTTGGATGTTCAATGTGATTTTCTCTTAATAAAAAATGAATTTGAGCAAATGAGCCTCTAAAATTGGGAGGATCGCTGAAAAGATGGCATACCCCATATGTAAATTATAATTAAATTGTGTAACAGGAGGCTCACTGGTAGCATTAAAGCATTTAAGGTGTCTATTTTTATGATGTGTAAACAGTTTAAGTAAACAGTTTAAGTCCACAGAGCTGAGGTAAGATAGTTATTATTGTCTTCTCTATTTATTTTTTAGTGTTATATTTTATTTTTTATTTTCAGTTGACATAATAATTACACCTGTTTAGGGGCTGCAATGTGGTAGTTTGATTTGTGCTTAGAGTGTGCAATAATTGAAACAGGATATTTGCAATTCCAACCAAGGAAATTATATTTAAAATAACTATTTTCCAGTATACTCTTTCCTGGCTTGAGTAATACAGTGTTTATTATATTCTTGTGACAAACATTTGCTTTTACATTGTGCTGAAAAACTAATTTTAATTAGTATAATGTAGGTTTTAGAGTTAATGTGAAGTTAGTTTTGTAAAAAGTTGAATGTTCTTTTATTTATACTTCAGTTACTTGAATATTTATGATTGACTGAAATCCCTTATATATCTGTTTTTTTTTTTTTTAATGACTGATGTTGATTTTGTGTTCTGTTATATATAATTCTCAGGATGGTTTTCAATGGTGGGAAAGTTGCTTTGTAAGTCATTTAAATTCTGAGTATTCTGAGAATCCATTTGTTATTTATTGCTTTCCTGGGTTGATTTATACTTTACCATGTGTAAGCTATCATGCATACACACATACACAGACACACACACACACAGACACACACACACACTTATGCAGTCTGAATAATCCTGAATGTAGTTAATGGTCATTCTTTTTTAAATCAAAGAATCTAAGTAATTCACCAAGCCACCAAATAAAAACCACTGAGCTGGCTTTTAATGTCTACTGTCTTCAACAATTGTATTTTACTCTCATGGGCCCCTAAATTGCTGCTTGCTGCTTTAGAAATGGCGATTAATTTAAATATTTGTCTGCAGCAGATAGGACCGTGATTCATGCTGTTACAGTTGAAAAAATGAATTGGTTATGTTCCATTCTAATGCTGGACATTTGGTATGTTATAATTATTGCAATTTTATTATTCCCATTCTGTTGTCTTATTCTGGTAATTAAAAGGAACTAAACTCCTTTTTGAAAATCATTAAATGACCATCAGAATAATTATTTTAAGATGCTAATCCAAGTTTGTATTTCATTAAAGGCAAGCAAGACAGCTGTCTCTGCATCTCCACCCTGGATATGATCACTGGCATTTCTTTATAATTTTATTGCCTGCTTTTTAGTATGAGAATAAATATTGAGTGCACTAATAATTTAAGCATTAATTTAATGTTTCACGTATGACTTCTCAAATAAAATTATGTTAACCTTTTCATAATTGTTTATTCTCCTAGTTCCTCTTCAGTTGTTCCTAGGGGGACAACGTTTTGCTGTGTTCTTTTTATTTTTATTAGGCATGAGAAGGTTACAAGGGATAAAATGTAATACAGCCTGGCATGACTGGCAAAGCTACTTCATTTTTTTCTGTTGGTTTAAGCAGTCCCTTCACTGCATTTTAAAAACCAACTCTAACTTGACTCATACTATGCCAATAAATTAAAGTTCTTTGTAAAACTTTGCCATTATTATTATTATTATTATTATTATTATTATTTCCAATAGCTGGAAAAACAATGAATTCATTAATTTACTTATAAATTATTTTATACAAAAACTATCTGATGTGATCCTATCTTGGTCCTGCTCCCTCTCGAGACACAGTTTTTGTCTGTAGTCCTGGCTCTCCTGGAAGTCACTCTGCAGACCAGATCCACCTGCTGCTGTCTTGCAAGTTCTTGGATTAAAGGTGTGTGCCACCATGCCCAGCTTTCTACCTTGTTTTCAAAGCAGGTAACTTGCTTGCTCAAGCAGTTGTTTCTCTATAACTTTTCCAGGTAAGTTTATCCACATACTTACATAACTCTCTTTCATGTAACAGTTCAAGATGCCCTGGCATCATTTCCTCAGAAAGTACACCTATTTTTGCAAGGGTAAAACAATTTTTCTTTTCCTAACATTTCTACAATTAATGAAATGGTTCCATTGTTAGCTAATGACGGTTGTTTGAGGGCCGTGGAGTTGTCAATGTATAAATGTTGCAAACAAAACTTTTTCCAAGAGTAACATTCTAGACACCCAGCAATCCCTAGTAACTTTAGTTCTCTGAGTACATTCAAAAACCTGAAGCCTCATTTCTAAGTCAGTAATTTGGGTAATTGTCCATGAGTGTGACTGAGGGTTGAAGAGGGTTTTTCAATTATTCTTGTGTTGAGCCAAACTGCAACGTGTTCTAATTAGAACATGACATCAGTCAGTTATAGTAGAGGCACAAGGGTAGCAAAGCAGCCTATCAAATATTAATGTGAGGAACATAACCCAGCCAAGCATTTCGGATTTTTAAGTAATTGGTGTCAGTGTCATGTCATTGTAAAAGTGCGCCTTGAAAATGAGAAGGATCGCCTGAAATAAGATTGTGGATTGAAGATGGTGGGCTCATCTTGTGCAAAGTACATCTTAATGAATTTTCTTGGCTCTTTTCCAGGAAAATAGTCTTCAGTAGTTCTGAAAACTATCTTCAAATATATGAGTAAAAGGAATAATGGCCCAATTCTTGAGGCTGAATATATCCTCAAAATTTTTTTTTTTCTGAAAAACATCTGGGATGTGATTCTACACACAATATCAGTGTGCCATAAATGTCATTGATCAATAGTTCTTAGAATATGGATGCCTGCAAGACAGTTGCTTCATTCCTGTTGAGCAGCATGCACAATGTTAGGCAATCTGGCTCTGGTGCATTTCCATTCTGGTGAACTTTTTTGAAAGAAAGAAGCGGAATTAGATTGGAGAGAAGGTCTTTGGGACGGTGTTTGGGAGCCTGGTTGTAGTGTGTACATAGGTACTTATAGCACCAGCATTTGGGCTCCGGGAATGTCTGCAGGGAAAAAGCTCATAGTTGGTCCCACAGCACTTAGCACCACACTGCAAAGTGCTGATTAATTTGAAATGTCTAGAAGGAAGTGGACCATGTGTTATAAGAAGGAAATAAATGCTTGTCTTCTTCTTTTCATTAATTATAGTTATCAAAATGAACCATCCTCCACTGGAATTTAGATGAATACAGAAGGAAACAAATAAAAAAAAATTAGTGGTGTGGGGACTGGAGAGATGGCTTAGTGGTTAAGCGTACCTTCTGCTCTTCCAGAGGACCTGGGTTCAATTTCCAGCACCCTCAGTGCAGCTTACAACTGTCTTTACCTCCAAGATCTGACCCCCTCACAGAGACATACTTAGAGGCAAAATACCAATGCACATTTAAACAATAAAACAAACAAAACAACCCCCCCCGCCCAAGAAAACCCCATCTGTGTACTGTGGCACATGTGTTTACTATTAGTACTTGGGAATTGGAAACAGGAGGGTAAGTACTCAAGGCCAGCCACTTTTGGCAACACAGTTTGAGGCAGGGGCTACGTGACAGCTGTTATTATTTTTTAAAATTATGTATACAACAGATATTATATGAAGGAGTTTATTGGAGGGAAGGGAAGCAGAAGAAGCTAGAGCCTGAGTGAGCCATGAAGGCAGAGAGACAGACAGAGATGGGGGGAGGGGTCACCCAGACAGAGGAAAAGGAGAAAGCAGGAGAGAAGCAAGAGAGGAAGAGTGTGAGAGAGAAAGGAAATGGCAGACTGGTCACTAAGTACCTGGCCCGGATGATGTCATAGGACACAGGTACTGACATAGGATGTTGTCAGGACCCTAAAGGTCCATAAGGCCAGTTGAACTGCCTGCACAACATAACACCCTGTCCCCAAAATTAATTAATTTATATTAAAATGGTAAAGGCTACAATATGTGTAAATATCTATCTACCTATCATCAATCACATATATGTATAATCTTGTTTGTGTTTATAAGTATGTATGATGTATGATGCATATGTGTGTGTGTGTGTGTGTGTGTGTGTGTGTGTGTGTGTGTGTGTGATGTGAGCATGTAAGTTCATGTGTGTGAGTGCTGGTGCATGTTCATGCTCGCCACAGTGAGCCTGTGGAGTCAAGAGGACAACCTCAGACTCACTCCATGTCTTCCACCTGGCTTGCAACACGACTCTCTTTTGCTGTTGCTTTCTTCTGAGTACCCGAGGCTAGCTAGCCTTCAGGTGTCCCACGATTCTCCTGTCTACCTTCTGTCTTGCCACAGGCTCACTGGAGTTATAGATATGGTAATTTACCACTATCATGCCAGCTTTTATGTGGGGTCTGTGGATTTAAACTCAGACCTCTTCACACTTACTTCTGTGGCATGTGCTTTAACCTGCTGAGCCAGCTGAGAATATGTACACACATTTCTGAGCTGAAAAGCCAGCAAAATTCTACAAGGTTGAAGGTGACTTTTTACTACCTATTAACTGACTTGTTATATAGTTGGGCCAGAGTGCTGCTATGTAATCCGGGCTAGTCTTGAACTTTCTGAACTGCCTCAGACTCCTGGGTACTAGGAATATAGGCATATACCACCGTTCTGGCTTGATGATGTTTTTGTAGCAGTGCCTGAGTCAATTGCTAAGCCATAAAAGAATGTTGTTTTTAGTTTTGAATTCCTACCCTGTATATCTATTTTACAATCTGAAGAGGATTATATTACAGGTCTAGAAAAAAATCACTCAGTGAAAAGACAAAGAAATGGGTCTTCTCATTGTGATTATTTGAGTATATGTCCACATATAAGAACTTTTGCAATGTACGGAATGTGAATGAGACTCTAGAAAGTTCAGGGTTAGAGGAGGGGCTTGTGTTTCCAGAAAAAAAATGGCATTACCATTGTTTCTTTTGTAAGAAATTTAATAAAATTCCTGGCTAGTGCACAGAATTGACAGAATTAACTTGAGCTGTTTTACTAGTGTGTTGGCCTCTCATCTTCCTAGATTCAGTAAGCATCCGACCAGAGGGTGGGTGCCAGGAGACAGGTGTGAATTTTGGAAAGCACACACCAACCTTAACAATTGATGGTGCCTTTTTAGAAAAGCAGCCCACATTATTTAATTGCCAACGATGATTTATTCATAAGCATTAAGAATACGAAATAAATTCAATTTATGAAGATTGACTTCTTACCCTTTGCTTGCATTATGCAATAAAATATAAGGTTAAGTGGCTTATCCTCCATGGCTTGACCTTTCTCTTTATTTTCATTATCTTAAGGATTTGATTTCATTAAAGAAGCATTAAACAAGACATTTTATGGTGACTTACTCTGGTCTGGCACTTTGCGATTTGCCTCTTCGGGTTTTGCTGCAAATACATTAAACAATACATCAATAACTTTTATAGTACTAAAATTTTTTTGTTGTTAAAAAATTTTGAAGATTTGCTTCATTCCAGAGTTGCTTGTGCTCTAAAAATTATGGGGTAAGTAAATAAGATTTATTATCTGAATCTTGTAATAATTAAGAAAAAAAATGGTCAAACCGTGTACAATCCTTTGCTGAGGGAACAGTAAAGAGACTTAAGAGCAGAGTACATTTTTAATCGATTGTATACCACAAAACTTACGTGGACCTCATTCACTCCTAGACAAATTTACCTAATCCTGAAAAAACTTACTCAATTCATTATTTTTCCTCCAAATATGTCTTCCAATTTTTAATATTAACTTCATAAGTCTTGTCAGAAACAAGGACTCAGCTCTGCAGCCCTTAGCGGCTACTGACAGCTTGTGATTTGTTCTTTTCAGGTCTAGATGACAGAGACAGAGTCAAGTATCAGTCATGTGAAAGCTAGCAGCTGTTGATAACAGCAAAAACATGACGTGATTACTTGAAAAGTGATAATGCTAATGTTTAGAAATTAAAAAAAAAAATCTGAAACAAGCCTAAATTTTAAAACTGAATTAATGTCCTTACCACTGCCATCTAGTACATTTTCATGTTTTATTAACTTTTTATCATTACTTTTAAAATTTTGCTTTAAATGCTATTTAATTCACTTATCAAAGATGTTTTCAACAAGTAATTGTGCCCTCACTAAGAGAACACTAGTCAACTCTATTTTAAAAGAAAAAAAAAACAAAACAAAACAAAACACTCTTTCTATGAAGTAAAGAATTATTTACTTGCTAAGTTGCTCAACTGGCCTGAGTCTCTGCATCCTTCCACCACTGGTCTTCTCCACACACACAACAGCATGTGCGGCTGATGCCACTTTTCATCATTAAAGTTAAGCTGCCTTGGAGTTTTATTGTATTCGATTTAAGGGAAAGTTTTCATATGGATTCATACCTGTGTCAGAAACTGTATGTTCTAAAAGCTCTTAATTCGTATGTGTAGGTATCGACAATCTCCACAGTTTTAAAATAGCATTATTTAGAAACAAACGATGGTGTGCGTTTTAAGCTTTCATTTCAGAAACATGTGTACATTTTCTAGGCTAGCTCGGTAGGTGAAGCACAGGCCACAGAAGCAAGTGGAAGGTGTCTGAGAGACCCTTTTGCAAGCCAGGTGGAAGACATGGAATGATCTGAAGCTGCCCTTCAGCCTTCACATGCACACTGTGGTGAGCCTGAGCATTTAAAGGCTGATTTAATATTTGATTGTAGTGTATACTAGTTGATTGTTCATACACATGAACAAACCCATCAAAAATATATATCAAAAGTACAAATTTTAAATATAAATAATATATTGAGTCATAAGTATATGAACAATACAACAGACTGTTTAAATGGAGCTGAAGATTTGGCTCAGTAGTTAAGAACACTTGCTACTCTTTATTATTCCTTTTATTGAAAAGAGATTTTTTTTTCCTCATATGCTATATCCTGATTATAGTTTTCCTTCCCTCTACTCCTCACACTTCTCCCCACCCCCAGCTTGCCTCCTGTCCAGATTCTAAGCAGGCTTCTAAAAGATTATAATATAATAATAATAATATAGTTTATAATAAATATTTAAAAAGCAAAAACTAACACATTGGAATAGGACAATACAAACAAACAGGAAAAAAAAAAAAGCCCAATAAAAGGTACAAAAAACCCAGATAGATTTAGAGAGTCATTCATTCCCACACTTAAAAAAATCCCATGAAACTCCTAACGTATAAACCATAATACATACAGAAAGGGCTTTTGGGTGAAAAGAGAGAAATATATAAATAAAAAAATGAAAATAAAAAGTTAGATAAAATTAAAAGAAAAACATTCCTGACAAGACATTATAGGTCAAGGAACCTCCAAAGATGCTGTTGAGTTTGTTTCTGCTGGCCATCTGCTGATGGGCATGAAGTCTATAATTAAGAGTAGTTTGTTTTATTAGTGAGACACCCTTAAGAAAACAAAATTTTCACTTGCACATGGTTATCAATTGGAGATTACCTCTGGTTTCGAGGAGGAGGCATGTGTCTACTTTTCCTTTTAGGCTTAAGATCCTTTCTGGTACAGACTGGTGCAGGCTTTACACATGCTGTCTCAGCCTCTATGAGTTCATATTGCATCCACCCTGTTGATTTAGAGGGCTCTGTTTCCTTGCCATGCCACTCACCCTCTGGTTCTTACAGCCTTTCTGCTTCTCTTCTGTAGGGGTGCCTGGGCTCTGAGGGGTGGGACTTAGTAGAGACATCCCATTTAGAGCGGAGTGTTCCAAGGTTTCTCACTCTGCATAATGTCTGGCTGTGGGTCTCTGTATTTCTTCTTCAGGAGGAAGCGTCTCTGATGATGGTTGAGCAAGGCACTGATCAGTTCCAGATGGCCAGAGTCTCCATGTTTGTTGTTTGTTTGCTTGTTTTGTGTGTTGACAAATTGAGGCCCTTTGGCAAGAGAGACAGGACGACATAGTAGATAGAGAATGTTCATACCTAGGACATGCGCAATCCTTTTGAGATTATGAGTTGGTGTAATTTTTAGATAGCCTGAAAGTAACTGATATTGTGTTTTCTACTGATAAGCATATAAGAAAATAAACTTGCATGGATTTCTATTCTTAGAAAATGAGAATCAGAGTATTCCATATTGTAAGTCCTGATGTTTGCATGTTATTCATCATATATAATAGTAGTCCCTAGCCGAACTACATAGGAATAATGCTGGTGTTAATACAACAGAGCCATGTGATAGCTGGGGATGCAGCCCAGTGGTAGAGCATCTAACATGCATAAGGCTCTAGCTTCAATTCATCAGCACTGAAAAAAAAAAAAAAAAAAAGACATTCTTCAATCTTAATAGCTCCATACTTTCCAATGGCGGGTGAACTGGGGGAGAGTGGTTCCCTGAGTGCCAATAACATTCTCTGCCATTTAGCTGCACTCCAGCTCTACACCTAGAATTCTGAAAACTAGTTTTTTAACTACAGTTTGAACACAGACAAACTTCACACTCCTGATGCATTTCTAATTTCAGTTCTTTCAGGTCATTAGGTACTAACGTACAGTTACTCATAAACGTTCCAGCATTAGATAGCATATTTACAGATGATCATGAGAATTTTATGGATCAACGCTGGGCACACTGTTGCAAATTGAGTTTTCCTCGATTAATCAACTCATTAATTATTGTTTGAGATGGACTTTCAGCATGTTGTTGCTTAGACCAGATTTAAACTCCTGGGCTCAAAATAACTCTCCTGCTTTAGCTTTTCAAAAAGTGGGAATATCTGTACACCTCTGGCCAGGTAGTTTATTCTTAAAGTAAGAGCCAAACTTAAGAGTGGGGCTGCATACCAATTATTCTTCTGAGTCAAGGGGACTTGAATTCGTCTTTCTGTGACCACCCAGAGGGTATACAAGGCATTCTGACTGTTGACTACTGAGGCATTCTCACCTGAGAGTAGAGCCTTCTCCGGATTAAAAAGGAGGCTGAAGAAAATAAAAGGCTAAATTTAGAGAGTTGAGTTTTCTTCCTAGGGACCAATTACTGTGCTCAAGAACAAGATTTTAAGTTTTTCTTGTTTCCCCTAAGATTTGAAGTTTAAAAATTCCTCAGGTATTTCTTTTAGGAACCCAAAACTGAACTAGATGTTATTTCTGTTGAATCTCTGGTTTCTAGTGTGGTTTTAGCTGTGTTAGGGAATCCCCTGGGTGTCAACACATTGAAGATCTAAACGCTCTGTGTCACTTTGACAAAGTTCTGATGACTGTGAAGGTCTATGTCTCCCCTGGACTTTGGTCACTATAGCAGAGCTTTCAGAATAAGAAAGCTCAGGCAACTCACATTCTAATGTTTCAAAACATGCAAATTGGAAAGAATAGAATTGCCTAAAAATCATGGTACTATCTATCTAATGTAGCAAGTCTTACACAAGTTATTCTCAGAATACTTTCTGTTTTTCTTTTAAACGTTAGGAATCAAAGGAACTTTTTTTTTTAATCTATTAGCATTTACCAATCTAGAAAGCAGAAAAAAATGAATATTTAATTACTTTAAAAGTAAATCTAATAAAAATTTAAAACTCATAACAACAAAACAAACAAAAAAAAACCCACAAGAAAATCTAGCTGGGTTTGGTAATACAACCCTTTAATCTTAGCACTCAGGAGGCAGAGGCAGCTAGGTCTACTTAGCAGGTTCCAGGCCACCTAGGGCTACCAGTGAGATCCTGTCTCAAAAATAAAGCAGTAAAAACAAGCAAAGCAAAATAAACCCCACACCAAAAATCTTGCTGGTCTGATAACACAGGGCATGGGAGAGAATGTCCTTGGCACTGAGGAAGCCTTCCTCCCCCAGTTCACCTCCCCACACTGAAAGATATGGAGCTACAAAGATTGAAGAATGTCATTGTTTTTCAGTGAGGCTGAAGGATCACAAATTCATGGCCAACAGGGATACACACAGTAAGTGTAAGACAACCCTGGGCAATTTAGAAAGATCTGCCTCAAAGTAAAAATCAAACAAGAAATAAAAGGCAGTAGGGGTGGGGATACACCTTAATGGTAGAACATTTGCCTAACATTTACCAGGCTCTGGCTTTAATGCCCAGAAATAAAGAAATAATTTTCTAAAACTACATGACCAGTTAGAATGAGAGTTGTTGATTAAATTTGCTCTTTGTCAGTTAGATCCATGTATGAAGTACAGTTTGTTTACTCTCAAACCCCCTCCCCCTGATGTCCTTCCCACCTCTGTACAAGCCTTTCTCCCTTTATGTCCCTTTCCCACATTTACCTTTTTATTTTGTTTTGTGACCTGTTATAAATATTATATTCATTGTCTTGAGAAATTAAAGGTATTTAGATTTTCCTGTTTCTGTATTCAGTTAGTTGTGATGTTTTGATTGAAATGTAAAAAGAAAATCTGGCCTCAAACAGATATGGAATTAGCTTTTTAAAAAGATGATTAGCCACGCAGTAGTGGCATACACTTATAATCTTAGCACTTGGGAGGCAGAGGCAGGTGAATCTCTGTGAGTTCAAGGCCAGCCTGGTCTATAAAAGTGAATCCAGGTCTGCCAGTTACACAGAGAAACCCTGTATCAAAAAACAAAACAAAAACAGAACAAAAGAGCTCTTCTTCTTAGATATTACACTTAAATTTATCAAATTGTTACAATTTGAAGAGTCCCACCAGAGTCACCACAAGTTACTGAAGTAATCCCTGTACTTTCTTGGGATTCTTAATCCAGTAAATGAAATAATTTAAAAATGGATTCAGAAGCAAGCTGAATAATAAGGTTACTTGTGTATGAAAGGAACAGCCCCAAGGCAGGCAAAAGTCCTAGAAGAGGAAGAGGATGGAGGTAAACTAGGTGGGGTCCTCTACTTAGGGAGCAAGCTGCCACCTGGAAGGAAAGGAACTCTTAGAGAGGTAGTAAAAACCCATAGTTTCATAAAAAGCAGATGTAGATTCTGCCCAGCATCCAAAAGAAAGAGAAAAGAAAAACAAGGAAATTGTATCTTTCTGTATCCCAACTAAGGCAGGCTTAACTGAACCTCTTGGCTGATGATAGTGATAGTGTTAGAGGGTGGGAATTCTGGGAAGGGAAAGTGCATTACCTCATTAAAGGGATAACCACAATCTTTAGCAAGGCTTAAGGTGAACTGCTTTCCGGAAGGGTGGTCCCTTGGCCAGATGATTGGAGGCCCAACTGGATTAACTCCTCAGAAAGGGACATGGCATCCTGAAGAGGGGTTCCACTCCGTTGACTACAGCTTTCTTTTGATTGACTTTTATTTTTACATTAACAGTGTGGTCATTTTTTATGTTGGTTGAGATGTGAGTTTGAAGACATCACTGAATGGCCATTTCTGCCCTATTTCATCTATTGACTGGCAATTTAAAGGAATATTTACTCTTGAATGATCCTTTAAAAGTGCAGATTAGCCATGTGAAAAATTTGCTTGGTTAACATGTTATTTTTTAATATTTAAAAATCATATTTGTTACTAGCCATACCAATTTCTTTAGAAAAGTCTTTAAACATTAGGAATCTGACAAGCTTATGGCAGAAGTTAGAAGTTTTCCAAAATTCTAACTTTTGACTTGAAAGCTGAGCTATGTCACTGGTGCCTAGACCGACTAGTTATTTCTCCTGATCTGACAACAGAATGGCTACCTTGCCATCTCTGCTTCCACTTTTTTGAAGAACTGTAAGACCTACTGAGTGAGCAGCTTATCTGCAAACAGTAACACTGCCACAGCGGTTGCTTACATACGTATCACGATAGTGCTTACTTCTCTGACTTTCACTCTTTGTGCAGGAGACCATGACTTCTATTAAAATCTATACCCATAGCTGTGGAGTCCCATGCCTGATATCCCAGGAGGTCAAGGGAAATGAATTACAAGTTTAAGGTGAGCCTAGACAGCTTAGTAAGACCCTGCCTCAAAAAAAAAAAAAAAATCTGTGGAAAAGTTACTTCAAATAAAGCAGGGTGCTCTGTCAATACGACATGAAGAGGGGCCAGCATATTCACTCTAGGACCTGGAGCAACTTTTTCATCATTCTCTGGCTCAGTTTTCCAGACACCTTTTTTGTTAGCTTCTGTCTTCCTAGGAATCAAACTCAGCGTCTTGGATAGGCTCTATGTTAAAGAAGGCGGTCAATTTAAATTAGTGGTTGATATCAGAGGAAACTCATGGAACCACACTGGGAGGCATTTTGTTTATTTAACTGTGGTTGCAGATGGGGAGGAGGAGTCAGGGGCATTCAGAACACCAGAGCCATGGATGTTCAATATTTTCCTGATCAGTAACTCAGTCTTCAAAACATAATAACATTGTTGAGAAAAACTATTTTATCTGGCTTTCTGTAGTCCCATGACCACTGTATTTCTTTAGGAACACAATGTATCAAAGAATAATTCAGGCTGTGTCTAAGGTGAAGGACTGCTAAGGACATTCCTCTGGAAGCCTTTTGTGTGAAAGTAAGTGGCACTGAGCTTTCTGGCCTTAAAAGGGAGAACTGTTTAGACAAAGCACAGCAGAACAATGTGCAGAACAAGGTCAAAACTTTTTCTGGTGTGTATAAGAAGCTCACGGGCAATGATGTTAATTTTGAATCCCCTGAGTTTCAGTTGAATAAGGTGTCATTCATAATAAAAATAAAAGGGGGGGGGAGAGGACTGTTAAATATGAAAGGAAGAGATAAGATGATGTGTCAAAAAACCAAGGCTTTCTTACCTCTGTCTTGTACCTCTATTTGTGATTAGGACACAAATAGAATAATGTTAGCTTTTATAATACGGCACTACACATATACACATACAATCACATACATGCACATATACACATACAATCACATACATACATATATACACATATATCTCAAGAGAATCGCCCCACCTATACTTCCTTTCAAAGAATACCGAATGCAGAAAAGTTACGAAACACATAACACTCATATTTCAATTCAGTGAAAATGAGGAAAGGCTGAGTCACTGTTTTCAGAATGCTGAGTGAAGCTGTCCATATTGTTTTCCCATGGGAATTTCCAGTCCAATGAGGGAATACTTGCCAACAATCACAAAGCAGCCAGATGAAAAACTGTAGAGAAGGGAGATAACGAGTTAGAAGGCCATGGCTGGACTAAGTGTCTGGAATTTATTTACATTTTGAAATTTGAATCACACAACTCTTCTGGCAAACTTTTATTAGTGAAACTCAAAGTTTTTTTTATCTTCTCTTTCTTTCTTTCTTTCTTTCTTTCTTTCTTTCTTTCTTTCTTTCTTTCTTTCTTTCTACTTCCATAAAGCTTTTATTTTCATTGTTATACATTTCGTTCCTTGGATCCCTCTTCCCTTTAAAAAAAATTATTTATTACAATTTATTCACTTTGTATCCCAGCTGTAGCCTCTTACCTTGTCCCCTCTTAATCCTTCCCTCCCTCCCTCCCTCCTCTCCTCCCATGCCCCTTCTCCAGTCCACTGATAGCAGAAGTCCTCCTTCCCTTCTCTCTGACCCTAGCCTATCAGATCTCATCAGGACTGGCTGTACTGTCTTTCTTTGTGGCCTGGTAAAGCTGAACCACTGTGTGTGTTGAGAGGGAGGGGGGAGTCCGTCACTGAGTTCATGTCAGAGGCAGTCCTTGTTTCCCTTACTAGGGAGAGAACCCACTTGGACACTGAGCTGCCATGGGCTACATCTGTGCAGGGGTTCTAGGTTATTTCCATGCATGATCCTTGGTTGGAGTATCATTCTCAGAAAAGACCTCTAGGCCCAGATTTCTTGGTTCTGTTGATCTCCTTGTGGAGCTCCTGTCCCCTCCAGGTCTAACTATCTTCCCTTTCTTTTATAAGATTCGCTACACTCTGCCCAAAGTTTGGCTATAAGTTTCTGCATCTGCTTTAATAACCTGCTGACTGGATTCTTTCAGAGGCCCTCTCTGGTAGGCTCCTGTCCTGGTCCCTGTTTTCTCCCTCTTCTGATGTCTGCCCCTTTTGTCTTTTTGAGTGAGGATTGAGCATCTTAACCCAGGGTCCTCAATCTTGTTTAGCTTCTCTAGGTGTACAGATTTTAGTATGAATACCCTATATTAAACGTCTAATATCCACTTATGAGTGAGTATGTACCATGTGTGTCTTTCTGCTTCCGGGATAACCTCATTACCACTCCTAGGCATATATCCAAAATACGCTCAAGTATACAACAAGGACATTTGCTCAACCATGTTCATAGCAGCTTTTTTCGTAATAGCCAGAATCTGGAAACAACCCAGATGTCCCAAAATTGAGGAATGGATAGAGAAATTGTTGTACATTTACACAATGGAATACTACTCAGCAATTCAAAACAAGGAAATCATGAAGTCTGCAGGCAAATGGTGGAAACTAGAAAAGAGCATCCTGTTTTGTTTTGTTTTTTTCTTTTTTAAGTTTCTTAAAAAAATATGGCTTTTAAAATTTCAGTGACTTTCATAAGTAACTGTTAATCAAAGCACAACATCTTCAGGGTTTTTTTTTAATGTAATTTTCTTCTATAGAACATTTAATTTCTCATGGCTTACTTTTGCATCTGTGAGTTGTTTGGAAGTTTTGACTTCTGAGTCCTCTCTCTTGCAATGTTTCGGTTTCTTTCAGGCTCCCAAGGCATCATCTACAAATGGACAGTCACAGGCTCATTTACTTATCTTTGTTTTAGTGAACTAGGTGACTAAAGGAGAGACTTTCAGAGAAGAAACTGGTCTGGTAAACCACAGTCTGCTCACCGGGTCTGCTCCTTTGTGTCACCTCCCTTCTACCTCTGCTTCTTTAGCTGCAGCAAATTTGCAGCTTGACTTACCTCAGAAATCAGAACAAATTTATTAAAATCCCAAGTCTGCTTCCATCGGCTAGGTGGCTTGGGCAAGTTTCCATAGCTCTTTGGTGCTAAAGGTGTGGACCCGAATTCTAGAATATCAGCTGAAATTCCCAGGTGCTTGTGGAACACATGATTAGAATTAGAAATGCAGACAGTTAATTAAGGATGAGATGGAATTGGGCCAGAGAGAGGAAAAAGGCATAAGCTCAAAAGCAAGACTAAGGCTCATGACCCTTAGTCTTCCTAGGTCAGTTACATTCCACTCCCCTCTCCCACACTTATATATTCTGGACGTTTCTTCATCATCCTGGCTTGGTTGTACATAATCCAGTCAGGGAAAGGTTTCCTGTTTTTGTTTTTTGCTTTTCTCCAACTATTTTATTTTTCTTCTAATGTTCATGTTGATGCTTTTCTCCATGTTCCTATCCTCCTGCCGAACTGGGACTATATTTTCATCAAGAAAATGAAGAATGGCATGCACTTATACAGTTATTTGAGGATTAATTTATATTCTACCAATAAATTATAATGCTTAATGCCTACCAGAGACCTGACCATACATTTAAATGACTCCCTTTATGTTGAGTAACCTTCCCTGCAGAGACGTAAGGAACCCTTTGTTCACCCCAGACAGACAAGGCACTAGCAGACAAATGAAAGGATCTGTTAAAATTCAGCTAGGTGAACCAATGAGTTTGCTGGAGTTACTGATGGGAGTGTGGGGTACTCACAGGCAACTACCTCTCCACTTCCTCTGGAGCATGGGTTATTCAGAAAGCCATGCACACTAGAGTCGTCAGAATGCGTTATGAGGGGTCATAGCACCAAAAGTCCCACGAGGACTTAACCTTCCACCTACTATAACGTTTAGCACCTTGAAGACTACCTGTAGCTGGAGCAGGATAGTGAGCTAAGTAGAATCTCAAGATCTGGTTTGTGACCTTCTTATCCTAACTTCCAGGAAAGAGTGCACATGGTCTCATTGTTATTGTTGTAGACTATTCTAGTTTCTTGGTGACTGCGCGTCAGGGTCTGCTGTAGGACAGGAAGTTTTTAATGACTGTGGCCACATCAAGCCTGGGAGGCAATAGCTATACTATAGTTTAATTCTTCCTTTACAAAGATGAAATGAATCTAATAGTTATATTTATTGTGTTAATCAAACTTCTGAAATAAGAAAACAAGGAGAAAAGGCTTATTTGGGCTTTCAGTTTTGGAAGTTGTACTCAGACAAAGTAACGAGCATTGTTTTTTTTCTTCTTTCTTTTGTTAAAGTATTGTAGCATCTTTATTTTACTTTATTTTTTAATTTATTAATTTTTTTATTAATTATAGTTTATTCACTTTGTATCATAGCTGTAACCCCTTACTCGACTCCTCCCAATCCCACCCTCAATCCCTCTTCTCCTTCCATGCCCCTCCCCCAGTGCACTGATAGGGGACTTCCTCCTCCCTTTCCCCCTGACACTAGCCTATCAGGTCTCATCAGAACTGACTGCACCTTCTTCCTCTGTGGCCTGGTAAAGTTGCTCCCCCATTAGGGGGAGGTGATCAAAGAGCCAACCACTGAGTTCATGTCAGAGATAGTCCCTGTTCCCATTACTAGGGAACCCACTTGAACACTGAGCTGCCATGGGCTACATCTGTGCAGGGGTTGTAGGTTATCTCCAAGAATGTAACAAGCATTCTTTTGCAAGCTCATCAGGAAGCAGCAGGTCCCTTAGGGAGTGCTTGGCTGAGTGAAGCCACTCCCCTCAAGGGTAAAGGAAGGATAGATCCCTTTGACTACACAACTCCCCCCAGGGACTGCAGATCAATCAATATGCTCCAGTTCTTTAAAAGTTCCATCAGCTCCCAATAGCACCAAAGTTTTGGGACCAAACCTGTGAGTTCCAGGCCTTCCGAGGGAACATTTATCCAAGTAATAACAGATCTGTATGAGTTTATATTACCATGATTTACTCTAGATTTAGTTCAAGGTTCAGTTTCATTTAAAGCCTTATTTTTAGAAGCTGTTCTTTAAATTCTCTGTATATCTTTTTAAACAAAAATGGAACCTAACCTGACATTTAGTGTCCATCTAACTGGCTGCTTCTAGGACAAATGTTTGAAAGTTACCTTTAGTTTTTTCTTTCAAAATCAAGTTTCAGTATTAGTGTGACAAAACAAATTTTGGTAATTCAGAATTCAGAATGAAATTTTAGGCAGTTTTAAAGCACATACAATTCCTGAGAGTTCATTTTAAAAAGAGTTATAAACATTTTTACATTTAAAAATTTTGAGTTTTAGTTACATGTTTATCAATATGTATTTAAAATTTCTTCAAGAAATACTAACAGTATCTGGGCATATTATTATTTTTATGAATTATTGAGTTCAGCCAGTTTGTCTTGAACCTTGGATTTCATTTTCAATCACCTCTTCGCTTGTACTGGAGTCAAAATTTTCTCCATGTAGAGGAAGTGGAGGGCTCAAGGAGTCACATGTTTGGCTGCAAGCTTTCAGCACAAATTACTTTCTTCACAAGCAGGGTCAACCTTCCATGCACCTGCCTGCAAATGTGAAGACCGGCAGGGCCGTGATCATCTAGTCTGGCCATATTGACTTCAGGCCTCTCAGTCCAAAGGTGACTAAACCTGTGCCAACTATCCCAGTAACGTGTGAAGACTTTGCTCCAAGAAACCGATAAGTGAGAACATTGCTTTGCAAGTCTATTCTATGAAACTTCCCAAGGCAAAGAAAGCAAGAATTGTGAATCTAGTCATAAAACTACAGATGTGACCATTCTTTTAAATATGATGTCATTTTAACGTTACTGAGCTATGAGACAGAAAAGCTGCATTTGCTGGTTTTAAAAAATGTTGAAATAACTACCTCTAAAATTCAATATTTGCTTTTAACATGATAACATATTTTTGGATAAATTAGCTAAAAGCTTACACACTTCTAAAGCACCTTCAGTGGTTTAAGCCTCTATGTGTACACATATATAATATACACATATATAATTTATACATTATACACACATATATATGTGTGTATATATATATGTGTGTGTATACATATGTGTGTGTGTGTATTATATGCATAATGTTCAAAGGAAAGGTAGATATTGAGATGCTAAATTGGTTATTATTGCCCTAAATTTGTGAGTATAAATTGGCATGGGGGTTTTATATGATTTTTAATATAATTGACAGCCTAGCCTATATAAAGAAACAACAGGCATGTAGTTTTGTGCACTAAGCATAGCATAAATTTTCATTACTCCATGATGTTAATACCATTTTATTTTTATAAAATTTACTGCAGTTTTCACTCATCCAAACCACGCAATGAAGCTACTTTCCCCTTTCCTTCTCAGAAACACCATGTTTTCTGATCCCACGGTTTAATCGTCCATTTAAAAGGCCCAGATTCTCTCTCTCCTCGTCCTCTAGCACTGGAAACTGTGCACAACATGAACAATGCCACAAGCTAAAGTTGATCACTACAAAGGGTATTGATCTTTCGAAATCTATTTTAGAAGTGATTTATATTTAATTTCTGTTTACACAAAGATTCAAACACAGAGTGAGGATTCTGGCCTTGCTTTTCATCTTATCCACACAGAGCGAGCATTACTTTGATTCCATCTGTGTGTGAAAACAAGCTTCCCAGAGGAACCTGCGGCTGGTTTTCTTTTGTCTTGTTTCTGTCAGCAATCGACACATGGATCTTTCTTGAAGAATGGATGTTTCTGCTTTATTATTGATTCTGTTGAATATGTTACAAATGGATTGTCAAAATATGAACATGACGGAATGAATAGCAATGCATCCATAAAGAATATAGCTTAATCTTTAGGATGTAGAATATGAAGCAGGGTAGACATACATTTTGAACATCAATGATAATGGTTTGTCGCTATAAAAAATAAGGAGAGAAACTGTAACAGACTTCATCCTATAATGGTCTGAAGCTGTTTGATGAAAGGAACCCTCTTTGTGGATTTATGAAAATGCTTAACATTTTCATCTTTCATAAAGGAGAAAATGGAGGTGAGGAATGGGAAATAATGAGGAGAAACCGGGTGGGTGATGGGATGTAGTTCTTTATTTCATAATCTTATGTTATCCAGCTTGACATGTAATCAGGAGCAAGGACACAGAGAGACACTTTATATATACCCTCAGTGATGGGGCAATGTCCAAGTGTTTACTTTCTTTAGGAGTTCAGTGCAAACAGCAAATAGAGCTGCTAACTGTCACTGAGGTCATGACTCAAAAGTCTTCCCTGCGTTCAACCCCATGGGGCATCCTCTGTGCCTGTCAGAACTGTGTGTCCACCAGAGTGTGGAAAGATAGACGCTTTGTGGGGCTCCTTGCCACGCTGAGTCACTCTTGGCTTCCCCTCAGGCCTCCTGAGTCACCTCCTAGGAACACAGCAGGCAATGAGCCAGGGTGGCAACTTCCCTCCCAATGGCCAACCATGGAGAAGGGTGCCAACGCTTCTGCTTCTGCGTTCCTCTGTGCTAATTCTCCGCATTCTCATTCCAACTGTAATAGGTACTTATCCACTCCATGCTCAGTGTCACCACTTATCTGAGCAGGTAAATCAGGTAATTCTACCCCTTCCTCCTGAGTGGGGAGTCCTCTTTCTCACCTACTGATGTCTGCATTTGCGCTCCGACCCCAGCTGAGACCATTTGTTGAAATTATATTTCCATCCTTTACAATATTTCCATAGCAATGGGCTGCAATCTCCTTCAGTATTAGAAGGATTTTACCCTAATCTGTAATTTCACCAAGCAGGCCACCACCCTCTAGAAGACAAGACTAAGCAGGCCTGACACAGCTGCTCATGATCCTTCCTTGCCAGTCTTTTGGCCTTGCTTCCCTTCTGTCTTTTAACCTGGCCTCCTCTTTATGTTCAGTTATTCCATTGGAAAAAAAAAAAACCCAAAAAAAAACAAAACAGCAGGATTTGGATCCTCTAGTCCAGTCACTCTCCTGTTCCTGTCTTGCCTTGCAGGCTTTTTTGATCCCACTTTCTTCTTTCTATTACAAAAATGGCAGCTGAGAAGCCTGGGGCATCTGAAATAAACCAAGGAATCAAATGAAGGCACACCAATGTGGGAAGCAAAGTATAAGTCTTGTTTCCACATAACCCCATGGGATCTCATTTTGGCCAAAACTGCAAATGCAATAGCTTCCTTCCCACACTGAGGTTTTATGACCATAAAGAAGTGTAGGTCTTTACATTTGATTACAACATTTGCTCAGTTATGTCAAACTCTGGTGCTAGTTTTAAAACTTGTAAGTAGAAGACAGGAACTCCACAAGGAGAGCAACAGAACCAGAAAATTTGAACACAGGTTTCTTCCCAGAGACTCATACTCCAACCAAGTACCATGCATGGAGATAACCTAGAACCCCTGCACAGATGTAGCCCATGGCAGTTTAGTGTCCAAGTGGGTTACATAGTATCGAGAAGAGGGACTGCCTCTGACATAATCTGATTGGCCTGCTCTTTGATCACCTCCCCCTGAGGGGGAAGCAGCCTTACCAGGCCACAGAAGATGACAATGCAGCCACTCCTGATGTGATCTGATAGACTAAGATCAGAAGGAAGAAGAGGAGGACCTCTCCTATCAGTGGACTAGGGGAGGGGCAGGCGTGAAAAAGGGGGAGGGAGGGTAGGGATGGGAGGGGAGGAGGGAGGGGCTTATGGGAGATACAAAGTGAATAAAGTGTAATTAATAAAAAAAATAAAAAAGAAAAAAGAAATAAAAAAAGAGAAAAAAAAAACTTGTAAAGCAATTGAAGGGTTGTCCAGTCTTATATATTGATTTTGCTCCTGGATGCAGAAAATGTCTTGCTAAAGGGTGATTTCATAATGAAAGACTGCCATAGGCTTTGATGGTTTTGGCTGGCCTGTTATTGGACAAAGAAGCCTTGAACCTCAACCTGCCTCTGCAATAAACCACTCTTTCATCTGTGTTCCTTGCTTCCCCAGCTTCCCCAGATGGACTTTCAAAAAAGCAGTCAACTTTCAAAAGGAAATGTTATTTAGGTTGGATATTGGCCAGATGCTAATAAGTTGTGGAGTTCATGTGCATTCTATTAATGTTAATAACATATATTTTTATTGATTATTTTATGATTTGACAATTTCATGTATGTGAAATTTGACAATTACATGTATATAATATATTCTGACTATTTTTTCTTCTCTCCTTCTCTTATCTCCTTCCCATTCCTGCCAACTTTGACCTATTCTTTCTTTCCCAGAATCATGACTTTGGGTTTTATTTTGTGACCAATTTAGTGTAACTTGGGTCATCAGTGTCATTGCATTGGAACCATCCACAGGAACCTTGTGGGTTTCCTGAATCCATCAATAGTAAATGGTTCAGAAATGAGCAGTGGCCCTCCAGAACCCGTCTCTTCCATTCAGACCTGCTGTTGAAGACACATCCTTACGCAGACTGCATGAGGATTCTCAGCTGCTGTGCTTTCTTGGTTGCAAAGCTGTGTCTTTCTCAGAAGACGACTTTCTCAGCCTTTCTCCCTTCACATACATTTTAATCTAAGCTGCCATGAGTAAAAAAATTTGAATCTCTTTAATTTTCCCAATACAGTTTTAGAAATCTGACATTTTGTTGTTTACATATTTAATGTCTATTTTATTTTAATATCATTTTATCTTATTTAATATCTATATTTATTTCTGTGAATATGTGTTGGATAGTATTTTAATATGAGTACCGGTACCTGTTGAGGTCCAAGGCCCCAGATCTGCTGGAGTTGGAGTTATAGGTGATTGTGAGCCACCTGACTTGGATGCTGGGAACCCAACCCAGGTTCTCTGCAAGAAGTACATAATCTTAGCAGCTGAGCCCTCCTTTTAGCCTGTCATAGCCTGTCATATTATTTAAAATAATATTTTGCACTTATGTTCTAGGCTATTTTCAAGCTGAGTCACCCTGAGTCTCCTTAAGTTCTCCAAGGCACAGGGTGTCATTATCTCCATTGCAGCACATGAAGCAGACAGATATAATGATCAGTTGACATTTTAAATTGATTTGTCTTGCAGACCAATTTTGTGTAATAATTTAAATATTTATTTAGAATTCAGTATACTTTGGTGCTATGGGATCATGTTTCACATTCTCAATAACCCAATAAATTAGATAGCGTATCCCCGTCCTAGCATGATTTCAGACTTCAGTTCAGTCACAATTTTCTTGCTGTAGATTATGGCTTTGCAATGAAACCAGAAGTTGTGTTTCAGAAGGTCACATACAATTTTCATGATGTCAGTTACAGAAACTGGCCAGCTTTTACAGGAACTGAAGCTTTCTGGGGAAAAGCAAAGAGTCCTCAACTGGAACAAGGAAGTCATGTTAAATTTTTGTTTGTTTGTTTGTCAGTAAGTAAGAAAGTATACAAACAGTGACTAGGGGGTGTCAAAAGGACAAAGAGGCAAGCTTAAGTGCATTCCCACTAGCCAAATCTGGACAATTTCATCAGGAGTCTGAGAGAGAAAAATGGATTATAATTTTCAAAAACTCGGAAGAATTCACATAGGCACACTTATTTATAACCAAAGAAGAAAGAAGGTAAACTTGTTCTTCATAGAAAAATTATGGCTAGATATAGTGGAAAGATACAGCAAATAAAAAAAAAACAGAGTTACAAACTTACCATTTTGCAATCATCACAGTAAAATTGAACATAGATAGAAAGATCAACAAATAATCCAGCAGAGAGAATTTTAGTGATAAACAAGATGTGTGCAGAACCCCAGGTTATCTCTCTACAAATCACTTATTAATATGAACGATAAGGAGGCATGCAGTACCGACACAGGACAGATTCCTACATAATACAATCACGAAAGGGTGATTAAGTGTCTCTCATTCTGGTACCACTGGAAAGCCACATCATATACACTGTTCTCCAAACAAAACTGAATCATCCTCATCTAACTACAAGGAAACAGCAGAGAAACCCAGTTAAATAAATATAGGCTATGGATAACTGGCTTCTTCCTAACAGAAATGGCAAAGGCATGAATGCAAAGGGAGACTGAACAACTGCTCTGAATTAAATGAGACCCAGGAGATAAAATAACTACACAGAATCAGTGCTACTAGACATTCTCTAAACTAGAGAAGAAGTCTGTAAAAGATATTTGGTAATAATTGGAAAAAACTGTCATAGACTCTAGAGTACCATGACAATGTTAAATGTCCTAAATTTAAAAGTTAACCCGTGATTCTTTAAAAGGAATAAATCTTGTCATAGAAAATATAAATTAAAATATTAGAGGGTAAAAAGCATGATGCATGGAAGCTACTCTCATGCAACTAAAAAAGCATGTTTTTAATTTATTATATATATATATATATATATATATGTATATATGAGAGAGAGCTAAAACAGTATATCTGGATAAATGGTAATTAGGTATTCCATAGCTCTGAAATTATAATACTTCAAGCATATTCTTATTTAAAAAAGGACATATTAAGTTGTTTCACTGAATACTTATTATAGTCCTTTCTGTTGTTTTTTCTGTAGTATATCTTACTAAAATCCCATTAATAGGAGGTTCAGTCCCCAGGGCGGTGGTTTTGAGAAGTTATGGAACCTCTAGTTTGATCCTGTAGAGGGTGACTTCTGTTCTCAAAAGGTACTTAGAAAGGATTTCTCACAAGGGGTTGCTTTTAAAAAGGACAAATTGGCCCATCTCTGCTTCCTGCCTCTCCATACCTTCCTGGACTCACCCTCCTGTGAACTCCCATGGGGCCCTTGTAGATCCTAGGCTGTATGTATACACCCTCAAACAAAGGTTGGGTGACCTCTTTTCTTTATGTAACTGCCTTAAATATTTCATTGTAGTGATGAAAAACTAATACTGCTTCACTACTCTGAAAAACAAAATAGAAACCAAAGGACAGAAAGACAGCCGTAAAAAAATTAAAGTCTAGCTGAAATTTCCTTAGGAGAGAAAACAATCCTATGGAATCTTCTACAACCGAACACTGACCGCTTCACATCCATAAAAAAAGAAGCACAAAGAAGGTGGGATTGCTCCTGTGTATCTATCCCACAGTCCTTTCCCTGCTTAGATGCAGAATCCTAACTCTTCTGTCAGAAGTTAGCAATGTTTACCTTTCAGTCCTTTTTTAATAGCATTTATCAATGTAACAGATACACACACACACATACACACACACACACCTTTTCTTCCTAGATGATCTATCTCTTCTTTGTCGTTTTATCTCTTTATATTATTCACCCCCCCCCCTTTTAAATTACACATGGCCTCAGTTTCAGCACCTGGGAGGTTAGGAGAACTTAGTAGTCTTCCAAATCTCTTTGGATTTAAAGACCATCTACATGGGTGATGTCCTTTGAGGTCTATGGAGGGAAAGCTGGTAGAAATAGCAAGGATGTAGATTTCCCTTGCAGTTAGGACTCCTACTCCAGTGCTACACTTCTATTAAAGCTCAGGTTCTGTTAATAAAACCACTCTGTTCTAATGGTGGTTTAGATGCTGCTTTTATTTCCTCTCATGCCTTTACTGCCTGATATTTTCTAGCCAAGTAGACATGAATAGAACAGACATGTACCTTCAACCTTATTTTCTCAGGGCATTAAACCAGAGCACTGAGATGCATACCTTATATCCTTCACAAATAGTATTGCTCTCTTGGCCTATCAGCTTCAGAAATAAGAATCCACAGTTATTTAAAAGGAGAAACATTGTGCCCTAAGCTTTCTCCCATCTCTCTCTTTCTGCATTTTCCATACAGCTAGTTCATCATTATATTTTTAATCAATTGGTCCATATTCTCAGTGACTGAATAGATATAGTTTGCTAACAGGTTGACTAAACTATTTTTAAGTAAACAGAATCCCTTCACATTGTTATAATAATGTGAACATTACTAATTAAAGAAAGATATACCATGATTAGACCTTACATAATAGGAGTCATAACCCTGTGTTAATAGATCCAGAGTACTTGCAGAAGAATATTTCAGATGTCAAAGGTCAATTTTTTTTTCTTTCTTAAATTATTAAATATCACATAGTGCTGTAGCTTCCTGTGTACTTTTTGTAAGCGTCCCTTCAGGTTTAAAAGGAAGCTTTTGAAAATTCTGATTAACTTAATTTTTATAGTGAACAGAATTACAGTTGCTCTCATCATGTGACAGGTCACCTAGTTTCTTCAGACCTGCCTTTCCTGCATGAGTATTGCACTCACTCGAAGCCTGAGTTCATCAGTCCTGTCACCATCTGCACTGTGGACTTTCTAACCCTGTTAGACAGCTCTTACCCCATAATTATTTTTCACAGATTTCTAGGTCAAGTTCGCTTTCTTTTGGCTGTCGTGATCTTCTTTGTCTTGGATTACCTTTTCATTTTTTCTTTAAGACAGCCCAAATAGTCATTTTATTTAATTTTATTTTTTTCTTTATAAAGTGTACAGGGAAAGTAAAAAGCTCTAACCACTTACATGTCTGAAAATATCTTTTGAACTTGAAAAGTAATTTAGATTGGTATGCAGTTCCAGCTTTAAAAAAATTTGTACTCAGAACTTTAAAGCATTTTCCATTATCTTCTTTCAATCAATTTTTTCTGGGAGCAGAGTGACACAATTCAGTTCTCATTTTGGTACAGGCAATTTGTTTCTTTTTTTAAGAAAGTTCTTGCGAGGTATGGTGGCACACACCTATAATCCCAGCACTCAGGGAGGCAGAGGCAGGTGGATGTCTGAGAGTTTGAGGCCAGCCTGATCCTCAAAGCGAGTCTAGGGCAGCCAAGGCTACACAGAGAAACACTGTCTCAAAGAACCAAAAAAGAAAGAAAAAAGAATCCTTTTCACTGTCATTTGATGATAGACATGTCCCAGTCACATACAGAGGCCTTAGTCCTTCGTGGGAAAACACTTTAACTATGGTTTGATTTGAACAAAAGGTACACAGGCCTTCCACATGTGGACAGGGGCAGAGAGGGTACTGAAGGTAGGCTTGGGTGGTGGCTTCCTCTGTGGCCCTGCAATCAGCACCTTGGATTCTGCTTTGTTTTGTCCTGTTCTTGTTCGTTCTAAGCCTTGAAGTTGTATTCATGCACAGTTGTCTGTGGATTAAGATATTTAGAAAAAAGTTTATACGTATATTGAAAATGTAGGTGTTTTTGCTGACGTTATGCCACAAAGGATGTGGCATGGCAACTCTTTCTGTAGAATCTACATATAAATAACCTGGTTTAAATCATGCTAGAGGATGTACGTTGGCTACGAGCAATTTGAGTTCATTTTGAGATTTTGCAGATTTAGATGTGTAGATGATGAGAGCTGACTATACTTTCTTGCCTGCAGATATTTTTATTTTTATTTTTTGGCTTCAATTTACAAAAGCAAAACTCCAACTTTTATTGAACAGTCCACATGGAGTCCTACAAGCTTCCAGGGTTGTAACCTGGCTAATCTCTGCAGAAATGGTATGAGAAAAATACTGTAATTGCCTGCATTTTATAATGAGGCAGCAGAGATGTTTGTGCAGCTCATGATTGGCCCTGCTGTCATGTGAATCCTGGCACTCCACAGTCCCACCCTCCACTTATCTTGGAGAAGTATGTGGAAAGCTTTAATTCTCTGATCCAGGGATTTATTCGTAGCTCATTTTCCTTCATATTTTGAGAGGCATTTATTTCTGTGGAATGTGAGGTGCAGAGGCCAAGAGGGTGAGGCTCTGTTCTGTCTGCAGTGGTTCAGTGAAACCAGGCTGTGATTTCTGAATGTGAAAATCACAAAATCAGCTGGCCGGATCCAGACATAAGCAGTTGTTTACACTGGGGTTTATGTGGCTCCACAGGGGCAGACGAGACGTAGCCAGAGGTTTACTTTTAAACAGCAGAAAACAGCTAAGGTTCATTTCACCCGATGAAGCCAGGCAAGCTCTAGCTGATAGAATCCAAAATGACAGTGACATTGCCATCCCCCCACAATGCTCATATCTCTCACTGGGGTGATCTAGACTTGATCTGAGGAAACAGTACTAGGCCCAAGGAGGGAAAGGTGAGAGAGTTAGAATATAGTATGCATAGTTAGGCTTGGATGTAACTGCTACTTCCTGAATGTCTAGGTATTTTGTTCATGTCACTTTGTTAAGCTCCTATAATGATCCTGTAGTAGATGCGTCACGAGCCAACTCCACTCTTTAAGGAAGTAGTTAGGACAGAGCTGGTGTTTGTGCATTCTCCCTCTCTCTATTGTCTCTCTCTTGCTCTTTTTTCAGTTATTTCAACCTTTATCTAATAGTTATGTGGTAAGTATTTGGTAAAGTCATAGACACTGTCTCTCCCATAGTCAAATTATACCTTGATGGCCTAAGTGTGATCTTTATCTATATGAAAAAGCAAATCATCATATTAGGAGTCGTTATCACCTGAAAGGCAAACTGACCTCATGTGTCTCTTCAGCATTACAAAAATGGCTGCAAATTACTTATATCCTTGTAAGCATGTCTCTGAAATTTGTATTTTTCTTCTATCCCTCCCGTTCCAAAATTTCATTTTATCTGTCTTTTTATCTTAGACTGGGAAAATGACTTGATTTAGTCAAAAGGACATCAGAAAATACAGAAGGAGTTTCGAACAGTGCTTGACACAGTTTGCCTTCTGTCACTGCTGGGAACCTTTCTATGTGAACCTCTGCGAGAGGCCATTGGAAACGGGAAGCATAGCTAAGATGGAGCCTCAGATGGTCCCACATAAGCTGACATGATTTAAATCATCTGGAGAATGGTGAGAAGTGGTAAATGGCTATAATTTTAGAGCATTATGTCTATGGTGCTTTGATGAGGAAAAAACCTCAACAGTGCACATGGACAGCTGAGGAAGATAGAGAAGGTGCAGTGAGCCCCGTGGAGGAAGGACTTGAGCTATCTTTTGTGTAGTTCAAAGTTTCTATTGTTGTGCGGACGAGGTGGGACCCACAATGTGCAGAATTATGGAGAAACTGCTGAAGCACAGTTCACACTTCCTCATGGCAGCCTGTATTGTAGTTCCAAGAAGAAACATTTAGGATAAGAACACTTGCTACTTTTGCAGAGTACATGGGTTCAATTCCTACCACCCATATGGTGGCTCACAATCATCTGTAAGCCTATTTCCCTGGGATGCAACATGCTCTTCGAATGCTGAGGGAACCAGACATGACTGTGGTAGACACACACACACACACACACACACACACACACACACACATTCACACAATAAATGTTATGCAGGCAAGGCAAAATACCAATACATATAAAAAAACTTAAAAAAAAATTTTTTAAAAAGAAATGAAGGAGTAGCAAAATGATTGAATAAAAACATCCTAGCTTGCTTTGTGTTGCTCTGACAAAATCACCGTGACCAGAAGCAATGTGAAGGAGGAAAGGGCTTATTTCATCTTACAGCTTTCAGTTCATCATGAACGAAGTTAAGGCAGGAACTAGAGGCAGGAAAAAAAGGTAGTGACTACAGGGGGATGATGCTGACTGCCTTGCTTTCTGAACTCACAGTCTGCTTCCATTCTTACACCTCCCAGGACTACCTGGCCAAGATGGCACTGCCTGCAGAGGCTGGGCTCTCCCACATCAATCATTAATCAAGGGAATACCTACACAGACTTGCACTTTTTCAGTGGAGGTTCCTTTTCCCAGACAACTCTAGCTTGTGTCAAGCTGTGCTTCATCCAACGGCAAAATCTGGCTGTAATTTGACAGTAGTTCTGATGTGTTTTTGTTTACTGGTGCAAAAGATTTTCTCAGTAGATTCATTTGTGTTTCATATTGATAAAAACTGAGTCTGCACACATTCATGCTTTGAAACATCAGCTGTGGAGTTCATCCTGTGAAGTTCTTGCCAAGCTCCCAGTGTGTCAGGCTTGAAAACGCCATCCAATTCAATAACAAATGAAAAGGAGAGGCTGAGCACTTCTCCTTTGCTTTCACTACAATGGTTTCTAGCCCCTGTAAATTAGCAGATATGTGGTACATCTTACAGTCTATATTTGAACTGAGATTGTTGTGTTTATATGCTTTATGCTTTCTGTGATCAAGGTCCTCATTTTGCTCATCCATTGTGTCAGTGTATTCATGCAGGCAGAGTTTATTGTATGCTAATGGTTCATCCATATTCTCTCTCTCTCTCTTTATTGATAATGATTCTTCTGTCATACAGTACATCCCAACCACAGTTTCCCTTCCCTCCAATTCTTCCCAGCTACACCGGCCTCTCCTCTTCTCCAGATCCACTCCCCTTCCGTTTCTCTTCAGAAAAGAGAGGGCCTCCACGAGAAAACAACCAAACACAAATAACAGAGTACAATAAGACAAGGCAAAAGCCCTCATATCTAGGCTGGCTCAGGCAACCCAATAGAAGGAAAAGAGTCAGAGACACACTTGTTTCTGCTGTTAGGAGTCCTGTTAAAAACGCCAAGCTAACAGCCATAACATACATGCAGAGTACCTGGTGCAGTCCTATGGAGGCCCCATGCTTGCCACTTCAGTATTTGAGAGCCCATATGAGCCCTGTTTAGTTGATTCAGTGGCCATATTCTCCTGGGGAACAGATAGGAGTGGGTATAGAGACCCACAGCCAGACATTATGTGAAGAGAGAGTCTAAATTGGAGGTCTCCATTGGGTTCCTTCCCTCTGAGCTCTGAGAACTTGTAGGGAAGAGTGGAAGAATAACCATACAAGTCGGAGGGAATGGAGGAGAACATACCTGTTCTCTAGGGTCTTATCACCCACATAGAAGAGGACAAGCATAAATGGCTATTAAAGACTGTATTAGTATTAATATTGAGTCTTCACTAAATTTCGTGTGCTCAAAGAGAAGAAAAAATTGGTTTAACTTTATATATATATATATATATATATATATACACATATTTGCATGTATATATATATACATATTAACATGCAAAGTTAAACCAAATTTTATTATTGTATATATATATATATATATATATATATATATATATATATATATAATTCTCTTCCAGCTTCTTTACTTGATGTCCTAAAATACAGCATTCACTAAATAATAATTTAATTATATTTAATATAACAATTTAATTTTGTTTAATATTTAACTTAATAATAATTATTATTATTTCCTCTTAGACAGAGGAAATTATAAAATACATTAGACTAATCCAGGCATGGTGGATTATGCCTTTAATCCCAGCACTCTCAGAGACAGGCAGATTTCTGAGTTCAAGTCCAGCCTGGTCTACAGAGTGAGTTTCAGGACATCCAGGGGTATACAGAAAAACCTGTCTTTTAATGACCCTTCATCTGCCGCCAGAAAGAAAAGATGAAATAGACTATATTAAACCTGGGCTTCAGTGTAAACTTCTTATTAGTTTGAATTCTGACTGTACTTCAGGCATTCAGACTTTTTTTTGGAGGGTCCCTGACTTGTTCTCTTGGCGTAGCACCAACGAACAAATAATTGCTGATATCATTCTCCTATTCTAGATTGTTAGGGCCTTCTAATCTTTCAGAGCTTAGCTTGGACATTTGAATCCCTCACACTTGATGAAATAACTGCCTACTCACTGGTTATCATGTGAACAGGCATAATGTCAAAGGTGATGATGATGATGATTGATGATGATGATGTGTGTATTTCTCCTAGCTATCTATCACTCCTCCTTTGTTTTCTTCCTTCCTTCCTTCCTTCCTTCCTTCCTCCCTTCCTTCCTTCCTCCCTTTCTTCCTCCTTCACTCTTTCCTTCCCTTCCAACACCATTGTAACTGATGTTGTTCTTCCTCACTCCTAGACCTGCCCTAAAGCACATTGTCAACAGCATATAGCTCCACAGTACATGAAAAGATAAACAGAAAAGTTTTGGAAGATTAGCAGGTACACGTTAGGTAGATTAGGGGAGAAAATGAACTTTTAGACATGAGAAAACAAGTATACTAAAGTATGTTGTTATACTGAAACTCAGAGTACAAATTAGCATTGAAGAAGAGCAGGAACATGTTTCTTTCTTCATAACACATACACACACACATACACACACACACACACACACACACACACACATCCCTTGCTGCCTTGAGGAATAGGGTGTAATGAACTAGACAAAAGATGCTGATGTATTTGATCTGGTATGATTGAAGTTTTAACTTTGACGTTAGCAATCTTGTAAAGTTTTATGAATGACTTCAAGATATTTCAGAGGACCTGGAGATGTGAGAAGCACGTAGATGATCATTTGTGACATTATTCATTTGACACAACAAATCACTACAAGCAATAGCTACACATATGATGCATATATATGCATATATAATATATGGTTCTTGGGTATTATTTGTGATTTCTGCATGTTAAAAACAATGATGGGGTGGACATTGAAGAGGTATTCACTTTGACAGACTCCTTTTCTGTAAAATGGAAACAATTACATACGTGTCAGTGAGTTTTTTCAAGACTCAAATGACTTTGGGAGGTGTCAAGTTCAGAGAGCAGTGTCGCACTAACAAACAGCTCTTAGGCTTCCCTCTCAGCATTACTGTCATTACTGTCATTACTATCATCACCACTCCCATCATCGTCTGCTACTCACAGGAAGAGAAAACTAATATAACATTAATGAGGGAGTTTTACAGCACATTAAACATCTTTTGTAAAGACAAATGCTTTTTCCATTTCTAGATGTGGAATAACCTTCCTTCCTTCCTTCCTTCCTTCCTTCCTTCCTTCCTTCCTTCCTTCCTTCCTTCCTTCCTTCCTTCCTTCCTTCCCTCTTTTCTTCCTTGGTCTTCTTATGCTGCCTAGGCTCTAATGGCACATCTGCACTCAGCTCCCCCACTGCCTGGTCTCAATCCATTGTTTTCATGTGTAAGATTACAGCCAAGTCCATAATATACCACTGTGTGGGGGAAGAGATCTCAATAGAAAAACATGTTCTCCACAATAAAGAGAACATCTCAGGATTCTTGCAAAAGTCTCTGGTTCCAGCTCCTTGCCCCAGACTCAAGGCTACTTGTGGCCTGTGGTTCTACAATTCAGCTTTTTTGTGAGAGAGGAAGGAAGGGCGGGCCTGCTTGAGATTTCCTGTCCCCATGAGTCACCGATACAGAGCTGGTTTCTTGCACTCCACAGTAGCCTGCTATCAGGAGAGCAGGAATGTGGCTGTGGAGGCTAAACCTGTACATAGTGATAATTGCTTTTCCGGCTGCAAACAAGTGGGATCCCTGCTCTTCAATGTGTGCTCCTGTTCTCATTAGCAGCAAATCCAAAGCAGGCCTTTGCTTTCCTAGTCTGAGAAACTGGTAGCAAAGCACAAGAGAAAGAAAAACCTTGCATGTTCCTTTGTTGTAGTGTAGTAGAAAGGCACTGTTGCAGACAGAAGGCCAAATCCACATCTTCTTTTGCTTTTCTTTCTTTCTTTTTAATTAAATTTTTATTTTTTTACATCAATTACATTTTAGTCACTTTGTATCCAAGCTTGTAACCCCCTCCCTCATTCCTCCCAATTCCACCCTCCTTCCCTCATCTCCTCCCATGCCCCTTTCCAAGTCCACTAATAGGGGATGTCCTCCTCCCATTCCATCTGACCCTAGCTTATCAGGTCTCGTCAGGATTGGCTGCTCCTCCCTCAGGGGGATGGTGGTCAAAGAGCCAGCCACCGAGTTCATGTCAGAGACAGTCCCTGTTCCCCTTACTAGGATATTCACTTGGATACTGAGCTGCCATGGGCTACATCTGAGCAGGGGTTCTAGCTTATATCCATGAATGTACCTTGGTTCTTGGTCGGTGCTGGGGAATAAACCTTAAGCCTTATCACCCCTACCTTTTTTTTTTTTTTTTTTTTAATTTTTAACACTCTCCACTCACTCTGTCTTAAGCAAGCCTAAGTGGAAGTATGTGTTTGAGGGGGAGTATGTGTTTGAGATTGCTGTACTTTTCTTGTAAATACTACTGTAAAGCAATTTTCTCTTCCAGAGTATAATGTGAAAGAGATTAATCTTTATAGAGAAATTCTGTCAGAACGGAACAATGACAACTATACTATACAACTTCTAAACTTGTTGAGAGGATCAATAATAATAGCAATAGTTACTGAACCCAGGCCATGCACTAGATAGTATATTTTATATACAGTATTGCTAATTCTCAGAGAAACCCAGACAGGCCCATTTCTGTCCTCTGCCTTGAAATGGGGTGATTCAGATGAGAATTCTTTGAAATCTTACTTATTTTTTTATTATCATGTATTACAATTTATTCAATTTGTTTCCCAGCTGTGGCCCCTCCCTCCCTCTTCTCCCCTATGCCTCTCCCCTAGTCCACTGATAGGGGTATTTGACTCTAGCCTATCAGGTCTCATCAGGCCTGGCTGCATTGTCTTCCTCCATGGCCTGGCAAGCCTGCAGCCCCCCCGCCCCCAGGGGAAGGTGATCAGAGAGCTAGCCACTGAGTTCATGTCAGAGACAGTCCCTGTTCCCATTACTAGGGATCCCACTTGGTGACTGAGTCTGTGAGCCACAACTGAGGCAGGGTTTTAGGTCCTCTCTATGCATTGTCCTTGGTTGGGGTATCATTCTCATGATCCCCAGAGCTCAGTTTTTGTTTGTTTGTTTGTTTTTTGTTTATTTTATTTTGTTTTTGGCTCTGTTGTTCTTATTTTGGACCTCCTGTCCTTTCCAGGAACTAGAAAAGATATGGAGAAAGGGGAACCTTCCTTCATTGCTGGTGGGAATGTAAATTTATACAACCACTTTGGAAATCAATCTGGCACTTTCTCAGAAAATTAGGAATAGTACTACCTCAAGACCCAGCTATCCCACTCCTAGACTTTTATCCAAATGATGTTCAACTATACAACAAGGACCATGTCCATGGTAGCTTTATTTATAATAGCCAGAATCTGGAAACAACCCAGATGTCCCTCAGCTGAAGAATGGATACGGAAATTGTGGTACATTTATACAATGGAATACTACTGAGCTATTAAAAACAAGGAAATCATGAAATTTGCAAGCAAATGGTAGGAATTAGAAATCTTACTTATTAAGGGTAGGAATTATGGCAAATTTGTTAATACATATACCAGGGTTAGTGTCTTATGAATAAAGAGAATATACTTTAGATTTGTACAAACCTAGGTTCAAATATAATTGTTTTCTTTTACATCTAAGGCCAAGTTACATCTCTGGGTTTTTATTCCCATGTAAAATGCCTACAATACCAAGTACTTGTGATCATAGCATTAAGAAGGTTGTGTGTGAAAACCTACTAACTCTGTTTGATACACAGAAGATTTGTTACAAATATGCACTCTCCTCATTTTCATGTTTTTTTCCCTTAAAATAATACAAAAGGGGTCATAGGCTTTTCACAGTGTTTTCAGAAATATTTCTAGGGATGGACAAGATAGGCAGAAGAGTAATATAGCATTGCATTGAAGCAAATCCTCTGTCTTTGAAGAGAATCTGCTGTTTCACCATACAGTGATTTTTTTTTTTGCCTGTTGACTTTAATTTTTCTTATAAGCTTTTGCTGTGTATAACAGGCTGCCCTTGAACTTAGATTCTCCTGCCTCATCCTCCTGAATTCTGGGATGCACCGTATGTGCCATTATGCCTGACTTTTAGAATGCACTTGAAAGTGATTTTTAATTAGGGACAAAAACATCATCCTTTAAGGTTGCAATGGAAGAAAAATTACTAAAATGTACTTTCTTTTCTTTAGCATTGATTATAATGGTATGAGACTTTATAGGCTTTGCAGAGAAGTTACAATGAATTCAAGCTGCAATTGTGATATGAATTTAAATTGCTTGTCATTAAGTGGCTACCTTTGAAATCCCGGACTGTCAGAATGTATGCTCATTAGAGAGAGAGAGAGAGAGAGAAACAGAGAGAGAAAAAGAGAGGAGCATTGACAGTGCATTAAAAGTACATTGAAGACAATTATATATTCTTTCAACATTTTTATTTTGTTCACACAATTAGGCTTTCTTTTTATCCTTGAGGCTGAGACTATTCTCCAAATGGTAATTATTTTATTAAGCCAACAGCTCCTTTTCTCATTTGTTTCTTATGTTTATACTGTAGGGTAGAATGTAATAGGAAACACTTTTTCAAACCAGCATGGACCACTTCAATGCATGTTGAGACATTTAGGGCTGTGGAGTTTTTAGTGCACTTAAAACTGCATGTCTTCAGCAAACACAGGCTCCTTACTCTGGTCCATGACCAAAGCTTTACATTTTCTTGCCAGGTGATCTCCGTATGGATCTGAGCATCATTATTGTATAATGCCGGAGACTTAGTGAACAAGGAGTAGTTATTTTCCATTTGGGAACAAAAATAAAATGTTTTGTAAAGAAAAGACACAAAGACCAAAGTTAACATTATTCAATAATAAGGAACTGTTTACAATGAGAAAACATTTCCATTTTCTTTCACAGTAACTCCAAAGCAAATCTTGACTCTGACTGTACTTTCACACCTACTGTTATGCTGGCCTTACTTCTTGGAGGACATGGGAATAGACAGAAAGTAAACTGACAAAACAAAACAAAAAAAGAAAGAAAGAAAAGAAGAATATTAACAGTTTTAGTGCCTGGCTCCTATAAGAACTTGAAGAGTACAGTTTGAGGGTCCAGATAGTTCTGTTTCTCTATGGCGATTGATATTTATTGCTTAACTATTTGATAAAGAGCTCAAAAGGCATTATCCAGACAGAGGAAAAAGAAAAAGAAAAAAATGGCAATGAATAATATTTAATTAATTGCCTGTTTTAGGAACAGTTTATAAATCTTTGCATGAACCTAGTTTAACTAATACCAACAGTGTTTGTTGTAGTTTGTATGATCCATGGATGTCCTGGGTTTATTACTAAAAAGGATTTTAATTTGATTAATGCTGCTAAGCTTAATGCAATCTTTCTGATCATGAGAAAAGAGTTTTCTCCTTGTTTTGTCTTTGTGGTAGACATTCTTGGATTAAAGTGTAAGCCATGGTTATTTGATGTCTAGATCTACACAGCACAGGACCGACATCTGAGGAAGAGATGTTTGCTGGTGAGTCATATGGAAAATACACTAGTCTTTTTCAGAGCAAAGGAACTACACAGTGACGTAAAACCAGTAGACACATCTCTACTCATCCTAAGTATCTGTCTCTTTCTACTCTTTAATCTTATGCATGTCACATAAAGTAATGTAGAGATGTTTGTCACTTTCAAAATAATTATTTGAGCTTAAAGGCATTAGAGTCATTTTGAAAAGTAAGACTTTTTTTCCTTCTACTGGTTTAGTATAAAGTTAGTTCTTTCGTGCCCACATATGTGCAGTTGAAAGCTTAACTGAAGGAAGTAGGAAGGCACCAAGCCCTCACAGCATACCGGAAGTGTTTAGAGCAGCTGTTCTCAACCTTCCTAATGCTGGAACCTTTAATACAATTCCTCGTGTTGTGGTGTCCCCCAACCATAAAATTATTTCATTGTTACTTCATAACTGTGTTTTTCCCACTATTATAAATCATAATAGAAATATCTGATATGAAAGATATTTGATATGAAATCCCTGTGGAAGGGTCATTTGCCCCCAGGCCTCTCCCCACCCCCCACTAGTTGAGAACCAGTGATTTAGAGCTGTAGCTCCCATCTAGATGCTGAGGTTCTGTTTCAAATGACTTTAACACTGTCTCCTTCCCCCAGGCAGTGTGTTCTCTGAGGCTGCTCCTACAAGTTACAGCCCAGAACTTGGATTTCTCACTGCACAAGTATGGCCATGCTCTAGACTGGCCTCTTCTACATTGGTGACAGTGTGCCATCTGGGCCCAGCGGATTTGAGACTCTACTGTACATTAGAAATGCCTGAAAACTTGTTTAAGCCTAGCTTCCGTCCTCTCTCAAAGCAGACCTCAGGCAATGGATTCAAGGCAGCACTGGAAAATCTGAAAAGCAGAGTTTCTTATGAGCTCTTATTTATGGCTGATCTTGCCAATCTGAAAACCTTATTTGAAACTCACTGGTGTGGTATAAACCACCCAGGAGTGAAGTTAAGATATTGTATTTTCAATACTCTCTGCCACTAAATCCTCTCATATGGCCAAATGCTGAACAGACATCAGCTTAAGGGAAGAAGAATTTATTGTCTCACAGCTCAGAGGAATATAGTCCTTTACTTCAGGGAAGATGTGGTTCGCAGCCCCACCTAGGCGGTAAGAAGAAGGAATTCAAGTGTTTCTTTTTCTTAGACTTCCCTATACACATTTTTGCTCAGTCCTGTCACTCAGCCTGTAGGATGAGGCCATCTGCGTTTCACAGGCACAGGCACACACAGAAGTGCGACCTGCTGATACCCTCCATGTTTCTTATTCCAGTCAAGTTGACAATTGAGATTAATGATCATAAATCCATCTCCTGTCAATTTGCCATCTAAACAATCATCTTAAAATATGATATTCCTCCCTTGGTTCCCTTGGGCTCATGGCAGAACACATTTAGTTCAACTTCAGAAGTCAGAACACTGTTAGCCTCTACAAAATTCAAAAGTAATTTACAGACTTCCAATATGCAGTGATACAGAATATACACTCTCATCCACAAGAGAAAACTGGGGGTAGAGCAAGAAAAATATCAGGTCAAAATGAAATGGAAATATAGCAGAGAAAACACCAAACTCTTGAAGTTCCATGTTGAAACCCGGGGTTCTTGGTGGCAGCAGCGACACTCCAGGAGCCCTGGCTATTTGTTGCCTGAGGTGCCTCTGTCTTTGGTGGGATCTATGAAGGATTTTCAGCTTTTTTTGCTGAATGAACCATAGTTTTTGAATCTTTTGGGTGTTCTACTGTTTTACCTCCACAGGTTCACAAAATGCTCACTCAAGGTCTCTGTGCAGGGAGTCCAGCCATGGCACACAGCCTGGCCTCAGCAGCAGCATTTTGGAACCTTGGGCCAGTGAACTGTGTATTTTGAATGAGATAACAAAAAGAAAGGACATTTGAATGCTTTTACCACAAAGAAACGGTGCTTGGGGAGTTATGTTCACTCCAATTTAAAATTTCATACATTGAAATATCTCACTGTACTGTTACTGGACAATTAGAGTCATTAAATGGCTGCAGAGTTCCCCTGGGTTTCAACTAAATTTAATCAAACTATGAAATAGAAACTGAATAAAGGATATGCATTTATTTACAGTTTGGCTCTGGAGGAAAGTGTTAATTTCTTCCTCGCTGTCTTGGCCATATAACAAACTTCATATAACAAACTATAGCAAGTTTGTTACATGCTAATTTAACTGTCAGCCTAATTAGTCCTTTGTTTGAGGGGTGCAAACTTGGGACCATCATTGTCTTCAGACAGCTTTATTGAAGATTTGGGAAAGATATCTGGATCTGAAAGATCCCCATTGGTTTAGGGGATGGGGAATCCCACCCTGTTCCAAGTCTGGCAGAATGAAGTTTTTGTTGGTAACTCCACTGTTTTGATAGGTGGAGAGTTCAAGTCTTTCCTGTCGTTACTTCAGAAGTCCTCTACAAGCTCCAGACTTCTTCATTTCTGTTAAACACATTCATTTTTGAAAGTGAAAAAGGGTAGAAGAGGCCCAAGTGCAGAAATCACATATTTTAGTAAAGATGGCTTCTTAGTTCTGTTTCAGGACTAAGAATATTCTGTGTATTCACCTTTTATTTATCAGTAGACATAAATAAACAGCAACAGTGAATGATAAAATGAAACCCAAACAAAATAATAATTGCTAAGTTGCCCCAACTTGAATGAAATTTGTCTACTTTCCTAGTGCTAATAAAGGAAACAATTTAAAAATGCCTCTACTATCACAAATCATCAAACATATGGGTTATGAGATGAACTTAGGTCACAGGCTAGGCGAAGGCCAAACACTGCAAACGAGTTGAGGAGTGTTAATTCGCCTCTCACCAAGACCTATTTCTGCTTCAGAAAGGGGACAGGGGACGGCTGAAAAATGTTACAACATACAGTATCTTGTGACTGTCACATGTTTCAGCAATGTAGCACAAAACAGTCTTGAAAAGGTTTCTAATGAACAGTGCTGTGTTTATTTCCTACCTTTTCTTTTAACCCTTCCTGCCCTGTGAACCTGTGTGTTAAGGGAAGTTACAACTTCAAGTCCAAGACTAATTCATTCATGCTAGTCAGTGTTTCCAGTTGGCTTTTCCCGTGTGTCTCTTCCTCGTGTGAACCCCGAGGGTGTCATGTGCAAGAATGTAGCAGGAGGACAGAATCTTATGCTTGCTTTACTGGAATTGATGAGTATCTAGTTAGACAATGCTATAAGGACACTGGTACTGGGGCCCTGCCTCATGGTGTACAGCCTGTGACACTAAGGACTGGATTAAGTGACTTAATTACTGCTTAGAAGAAGGGGAAGTCATTCGTAGACAGCTGTCTGGTTCTAGGAACTCTAAACCTTGTAAGATCAGTGCGCAGAGGCATCCCACTGGTCCCTCCAGAAAGACAGCAAAGGCCTCACAATCACCAGCACAAGAAAAAAGGCCACAGGGAAGGCTGTTTGTTCCAGAGATCGAGGAAATAGATGAAAGCCTGCCTAGAGTGTAGATGGCATTGCAGTCCCTTTGGCCGTTGTTCACTCTTGCCTCTTTACTTGCAATAAGCTCTTTTCCTTGTTTTATTGGGATTTGAACCCAGGGCCTTGCATATGCTAGTTAAACACTCTGAGGTGAGCTGCATCCCAGTATGATCAACTCTGTTTTCTGTCCCACACCGAGTGTCCCATTTTAAATCTTCCCCAGTGGGATCCTAGTGATGGCACCCCAGGGTTGCAGAGACCCCTGTGTGCGTGCTCCCGGTTTATACCTGTCCCTTCCAAATTTCAAATCAGTCCTTAATGCTCTTGTTTTTACATTCCTGTTAAAAAGTCTGCATTTCATACTTAAAAAAATATGTGTATGAGTGTTTTGCCTCTGTGTGTGTATATACACACATGCATGCTTGGGGCCCACAGAGGCCAGAAGAAGCTCTGGGTTCCCTGGAACTGGCATTACAGATGGTTGTGAGGCACCATGTGAAGGCTGGGAAATGAACTACATTTCACGCTTTCTTGGTTCCCTCACAGAGTCTAGTAAACAGACTCTTCTTTGTATTTAATAAAGAAATCCTTGACTTAAGCTGAATAAAACCTAAAAAAAAAATTTAAACTGATATTGTTTTTATTTAGTAAGGAAGTTTTGCATGGGCTCTATTGAATAACATTATAAAAGTAGTTAAGCAAAATAGCAGTTTCCTCAAAGCCGGGCACTACCTACAGGCATAGCCAGAGGTCACTACTTCCTATATTATGCTCAACTCATAAATTTTAATTTGTTTTGTAATGTTTTGCTTTTTTTTTTTTAAGTAAAGCGGTATCGGGAAAAAGCATTATCTATATTAACTCAAAAGTGAGCGTAATCTTTCATAGTGTTGAGGATGCTTGGGTAGTTCTACCTGGCATACTTTCTTTTTTCTTCTTCTTACTTTTGAAAAAGTAAACTAAAATTTAAATGTCTGTAGAAATTACATTGTATACCTAGTTTTTCTTTTTTTCTTTTTTTTTTTTTTTTTCTGGAGGAAATCTTAATTACAAAATTTAACTGATAACATAGAATGCCAATAATTCCTATCTCTTTTTTGTTTGTTTGTTTTATTTTTTGTTTTGTTTTGAGACAGGGCTGTCCTGGAACTCACTAGGTAGACCTGGCACCCAGAGATCTACATGACTTTCTCTTGAGTGCTGTGGTTAAGGGTGGGAGCAGCCACATGTGGCTCCACCTTAATTTTAAGGGATTCAATAGCATCAGGAATTTTTAATTCTTGTGCTAGAGATAACCTCATGCGGACAGTGCTATTTAGAATGAACATAAGTGTATGTAAAGACACAGAAGACATAAAATTATACCTGTGTCTTCACAAAACCCTTTTTATGTAAGTTATAAAACTGGATTGTGCAATAGCATTGGTAGTTTTTGTTTTCTATGACTCAGTATTCCCTTTTGTAATTCCACTGGCTATTACTCAACAAAATAAAACAGTGACACTCATCTTTGCTATTTGTTATGTGTAAATATGTCTTACACATTTACTTACTAGATCAGCATGGTCACTGGCAAAGCTACAACTCTTCATCAAACAGTGATTGTGCTGAAAGTTTGGCAGTGCTCAGCAGAATAGCAGGGAGTAGGCAGATTTTGCTGTGCTTACAGATTTGATTAATTGCCATTTTTGTATACAGCAGGATTGAAAGGAATGTTTCAAAAAACTTGGACTAAAAATCATCTGAGAAGCTTTTAAACTGTGTGGATTTCTGGGCAAATAAGCCAGACCAAATCAGAACATGATTTTTAATACTCAGTAAATAAGTATAAGATGTTCATACTCAGTAAAACTTACAAACGTCAACCTTAGACTCACATATATAGGCAGGCTTTAATGTGCCTGTCACTTGGCATACTTTCACATTTGTTCTTACTTTTATTCTTGTAGTTTTCAGAATCTTAGAGATAGATACCATTACACTTCTTTGGTAATAAGCAACAGAAGCTAATTCTATATTAAACAGAAATGAACAGTTATACTATGTAGAGAATAAAGTAAAAAAAAAAAACAAAAACAAATCCAAAAATCCAGCATTATAAAAGACAAATAGAATAATCTCAAATGTTGTAAAGGAGTTCTGACCATATTTATTTCCTCCGCAACTTTATTCAAATTTCAAACTACATCGAGAAAGTATGAGCTAAATTTCTTTTTCTGCTAGTGCCCTCATAACTTGGCCAATGAAGGGAATGAACAGGGGGATGCCGAGGACAGTCACAGGTCAGCTTGTATCCAGATGGGTCTCTTAGTTTCTTTTCTGTTGCTTTTACAAATACTGTGACTAAAAAGCAACATCATGGAGGAATGATTTGTCTCACTATTGCAGGTCACAGTCCATTATTTCCAGGAAGTCAAGGCAGGAACTTAAACAATCATATCTACAGTCAAGGACAGAGAACAAGGCATAGCCCCTTGCTTGGTTTCTCTTTTCTCTCTTCTTATCAGGACTCCCCCTCACTGAGGGACTGGTGTTTCCCACAGTGGACTAGGTCTCCCTTCATGAGCCAAATAATCAAGACAGTCCTCCACAGACATGCCCACCAGCAGGCTGATCAAGGTAATTTCTCAACTGAGGCTCTCTTCTCAGGTGATTCCAGGTAGCAGCAAAGTGACAATTACCAATTGGTCAGCCCTGAAATCACAAACATGCTAGTAACATTAAATGGACTGTACAAGTTTTATTTATGAGTGTTCTCCATCTCAGCAGCCACCAACAGTTGATAGCTCCTCAGCTATGTGTGGGAATTTAGGGCCCCTCTTCGATTCATGCTGGAACTTTGGCTGGCTCGATCTTATACAGGCCTTGTGCATACAGCCACACCCTTGTGAGTTCATGTATGAAATATCTCTACTATGTATGGAAATAGCTCTTCCCAGTTATCCAAATCCTCTGGCCTTTACAACCTTTCCAGCCCCCCTCTGTGGTGGTGATTCCCGATTTTAGAGAATAAGGGATGTGATACAGACATTCTGTTGAGGGATGAACATTTCCGTTTTTCAGTCTCTGCACTCTGACCAATGGGCATCTCTGTGTATGTAACCATCTGCTGTAAAAAGAAGCTCTCTGATGAGGGCCCTGCTTTTCCCCACAACAAATGCAAAGCTATTGTGGAAAGCAGCATGATTTTTGTGAGAAGCACAGCTCCTAAATCAAAGCCGCCTGCACCTAACCTCAACCTTGTAATTCAGCTTCCAAAGAGACAGGAATAGGCTTTACAAAGCCCAAACTGTTTTTTTCCCCCAACTCTTTCAGAAAAACATTCTAATATTCAGAATAAACCTCAAGCCGTTTATTGATAATAAAAACCTCACTACTTACTCCTTTTTATCAGAACCGACCTTCTCTGTCCCCTGGATGGTGTCAGTGCTGTCTGCCTCTCCAACTCCTATCTAGGGCTTTATTGATTTAGGAGATTTAACATCCAGTAGCTTGAGTTCTTTCTTTCCAAGTTGTCTTCAGCTCACAAAGCAACCAAGTTTTTGCATGCAATATTTGTGCTTTTATATTTTACAGACTTTGTATCTTAAACTTTTAAACATATTCCCTTCACACTGATTCCCTTATATTGTTATTCTACTAATTTTTGTAATATGTATCATATTTTATTTAAACAGTTAAGATAACTATTAAAAAGTTGATGAATAGACACACTGTCCAGTTCCTCTCGAACAGACAAAACTGAGAGCTGTATTCTGTATCACCTGTCGGCACTCCCCAGTGCAGTGACCGTTCCTCACAGTGGTTATAGGGAGAGTGTTAAAATGTCTTCTGTTTTCTGCCTGTGTTACTCATTTACCTTCTCCGTAGCACATGGCCCAGGATTGCCTCATCACTTGACTCTTTGTCACAGCTTCTGTTTTAAAGAAGCCAAACCTGATGTCAGATAAATGACCTCTCTTTCATCCAACATGTATATAACATTTCTATATGTTTTCATATATATCTATATCTATATATATTCATTGATATTCACTGTTTCTCAGCCTAAAATAAGTCTGGCTCTCACCTATCTTACCTAGCTATAGTTCACTAATTCTGCAAAATTATGCCCATCATTATCTGTTATGGAAAACACTTATTTTTCTTAAAAATTATTTTTAATAATAAATCTTGATGATATTCTTCCCCTTCTGAGAACTCCTCCCAGATCACCCTTTCTCCCTACCCATCCAACTTCATGTTTTTTATCTCTCTCTCTCTCTTTAAAAAAAAAAAGAAACAAAATTCAAAGCAGTTCCATTAAAGTCAGGGACAAGACAAGGCTGCCCATTCTTCCCATATCTCTTCAACATAGTACTCAAAGTTTGAGCTAGAGTAACAAGACAACTAAAGGAGAACAAGAGGATACAAATTAGAAAGGAGAAAGTCACAGTTCATAGATGATATGATAGAATACATAAATGACCTCCAAAATTCTACCAGAGAACTCCTAGAGCTGATAAACTCTCTCAACAAAGTGGCTGGATACAAAATTAACTAAAAAATCATCAGTAACCCTTTTGTATACAAATGAAAAACAGGCTGTAAAAGAAATTAGAGTAACAACACTCTTCACAATAGATAAAAATAATATAAAATATTTTGGTGTAACTCTAACCAAGCAAGTGAAAGACCTCTATGATAAGAACTTCAAGTCTCTGAAAAAAATGAAGAAGATAAAAATATTGAAGATGGAAAGATGACTCATTCTCAGGGATTAGTAGGATTAATGTAGTAAAAATGCCCGTTTTACCAAAAACAATATACAGATTCAATGAATTTTCCATCAAAATATCAGCACAATTCTTTACAGACCTTGAAAAACAATTCTAAATTTCACATGGAAAATCAAAACACCTAGAATAGCTAAAACAATCGTGCACGAAAAAAGAACTGGAGGAATCACCTTCCTTGATCTCAAGCTGTACTACAGAGCAACAATAATAAAAACTGCATGGCACTGGCATAGAAACAGGCTTGTGGGTCAGTGAAATTCAATTGAAGAACCAGAAATAAACCCACAAACCTATGGACACTTGAGTTTTGACAAAGAAGCCAAAACCATACAATGGAATAAAGATATCATCTTCCACAAATGGTGCTGGTCTAACTGGATGCCATGAGAAAATTGCGAGTAGATCTATATTTATCACCTTGCACAAAACTCAAGTCCATGTGGATCAAAGACCTCCACATGAAACCAGAAACACTAACTCTATTAGAAGAGAAAGTGGGAATAGCCTTGAACTCTTTGGCATGGGAGACAACTTCCTGAACAGAACAGCAACAACCCAGGCACTAAGATCAATGATTAAAAAATAGGACCCCAAGCAAGTGGAAAGCTTCTGTAAAGGCAAAGACACTGTCAATAGAATAAAATGACAGCCTACAGACTGGGCAAAGGTCTTCACCAACCCTCCATCAGACAAAGGGCTAATATCTAAAATATATATAAAAAACTCAAGAAATTAGACACCAACAAACCAAATACTCCAGTAATAAAATGGGATACAGAGCTAAACAGAATTCTGAACAGAGAACTATCGAATGGCCAAGAAGCGCTTAAAGAAATGCTCAACATCATTAGTCATCAGAGAAATGCAAATCAAAATGACTCTGAGATTCTATCTTATACCCCTAAAAATGGCTAATATCAAAACTCGAGTGACTTCACATCCTGGTGAGGATGTGTAGAAAGGGGAACACTCCTTCATTCCTGGAGAAGCTGCAAACTTGTACAACCACTTTAGAAATCAATTTGGGGTTTTCTCAGAAAACTGGGAATAGTTCTACCTCAAAACCCAGTTATAGTACTCCTGGGTATATACCCAAAATATACTTCACCGTACAGGAAGGACACTTGCTCAACTAAGTTCATAGAAGCTCTGTTTATTAGTCATACCCAGAAATTGGAAACAACCTAGTTGCCCCTCAACCAAAAGTGGATAAAGAAAATATTGCACATTTATACATTGGAATACTACTCAGCTATTGAAAACAAAGAAATCATGAAATTTGCAGGCAAATTAGTGGAACTAGAAGATGTCATCCCAAGTGAGATAACCTAGACCCCGAAATAGACACATGGTATGTATTCACTTATAAGTAGATATTAGCTATATAGTACAGGATAACCATAATACAGTTCACAGGCCCAAAGAAGCTAAGTAGCAAGGAGGGCCCAAAAGAGGATGCTTGAATCTCACTCAGAAGAGGAAATAGAGTAGACAGCGAGAGTGGTTGTGAGAAGGAACAGGATAGGAGAAAGAGCAGAAGACAGAAGAGTTGCAGAGAGAAGAGAAACCAAGGGTGTGGGCAAACCTGAGACAAGCTGGAGACCTATGACAGGGTAGGTTCCTGGGAGGATATGAGGGTGACTCTAGCTGGGACTCCTAGTAGTGGTGGTCATGAAGACTGAAGAGGCCACCCTCTAAACAGACAAGACACCTAGTGGAGAGAGGGGAACAGCCACAAAGACTTTAACCCAAAATGTACCCTGCCTATAGATTTACAGGGATGAAGAAAGAGCAGAGATTGAGGGAATGTCCAACCAATCCCTGGCCCAACCTGAGACCCACCCCATGGGAGAGCGCCAACCCGTGACACTATTAATAATATTCTGCTATGCTTGTAGATAGCTGATCGCTGAGAGGCTCCACCAAGCAGTGGATCAAAACAGATGCTGAGACTCACAGCTGGACGTTGGTCCAGAGCGCAGGAAGCTCTGTGGGGTAAAGGATAGAAGGACCCAGAGGGGGCAGGAGCTCCACAAGACCAATAGAGCCAACTAACTTGGGCCCAGGGAGGCATTTGAAGACTGAAACACCAACCAAGAGCCATACATGGACTGGACTTGGGCTCCCTACACATACATAGCTGAAGGTCTTCATGTGGGTCCCCTAGTAAAGGAAAGGAAGGGGGCTGTCTCTGACAGGGTCTCTGTTGCAGCTTTTCAATCACTTCCCCTGGCGGCGCTGCCTGGCCAGGCCACAGAGGAAGAGAATGCACCCAGTCCTAATGTGACTTGATGTGCTGGGGTGGGCTTCTGGTGGTGGTGAGGGTCCTCTTTTCCGAGGACAAGGAGAGGGGAATAGAGGGAAGAGGGAGAGATATTGGGACCCAAAGCCGAGGAGGGAGGGGCCTATGATTAGAATGTATTAGAATGTAAAGTAAAATTTAAAAAACAAAGAAAAACAAAAAAGTTGAAAGAAGGAAAGAAACAAAGAAAAGAAAGAAAGAAAGAAAGAAAGAAAGAAAGAAAGAAAGAAAGAAAAAGAAAGAAAGAAAGAAAAAGAAAGGAAGAAAGAAAGAAAGAAAGAAAGAAAGAAAGAAAGAAAGAAAGAAAGAAAGAAAGAAAGAAAGAAAGAAAGACATTCTGTGCTGACCAGCCACTTCTGAGCATGAGGCCTGCCCTGACTCTGGTTGATGTACTCAGAGTCACTCCATTGAGAAAAACTGATTTTTTTTTCCCCTCTCCCAGTAGCTCTCAAATGTGAAGAGCTTCTTGGCAGCAGGTGGAACTGTCTCATTTGAGGGAAACAGCAGCGAGTTAGAGTTGGGAGCATGTCTGGCATACCTGTACCCTGGCAGAGGCCTTCACCTCTGATTTGTTGTCTGCCTGCCTGGTGATCAGGAGTGCTTAGATTGAGGTACATGAAGTCCTAAAAGTTGGGAGGTGATACTCTTAATTAAGCTATCTGTCATTACATTAGAACTTGTTTCTATTCCTGCTGCTAATATTTTTTTGTTACTCTATTAGGATTACTTGTACTTTGTGTAAAGTAACACATTTTTGGGGTTATTTTAAAGTAGTACAGAAGTGCAAGGGTCTCACAGAGGCCTGTTGGGCTTGCCAACTTCATACAAAACAACCAGTTCAAAGAACAGACTGGGTTTGGGAACTACCATTGCTCAGTACAGCAGGATTAATAAATACGTGAAACATATTAATAAATATGTTTCATTCTGTTTTGTCACTCAGTGTAGCTACAAAATACTTTTTTATTATGCACTGAAATTTCCTAAGACTAGTTTTAAAGTCACATTTTGCAAACACATTCAAACTACAGATCTATCACATAGTAGTGATACTTATGTATCATTTTAGAAAAACATACACACATACAGTGTGTGTGTATGTGTGTGTGTGCGCGTGCGTGTGTGTTGTATGGGTTTAGCTTCTGGAGACGTATTTTAATTCAGTCAAGAATCTGCCCATTGGTACCCACCAGTTTCTGTGAGTAGAGATTGCCTTTGTAACTCCAGGGCCAAAGACCAAAATAAATAATTTCATTTTTCTCTACTGTGTCTGGTATTAAAAATGGCAACTGGCAGGGCCTTCAATAATTTTGTGTTTGCGAGTCTTTCTGCTCCAGATGTTTATGCATATTAACACATTTATCTAGAAACAACCACCCCTCGTATTTATAACTGAACAGAAAATTGTTTACTTTTATCTATGAATTCTTCCTTGTTTCTTTTCCTCACTATTTTTGTTGACCCCATAGTTTCTTTTCTTGTAAGAGTAAGTTACTTGAAGAAGAGCACCATGCCTCATCTATCCTTACATCCTTACAAGGCTGGTGTCTCATTAGCACTGGAAAACTATTTCTGCAGTAGGTGAAGGATAATCTTCTGTGACATTTTAATGCAACGCTGTAAGGCTGAAAAATTACTAAAATTTTTCCAGAGTAGGTTCATAGGACTTATACCAACACATACATTTTAAGTGCTATGAATTCATCTGCACCGTCTTGAATATTCACCCAATGTCTTCTTCTTGACATAATTTGAAGCCAGTGACAAACTGTGACTCACAAAACTACTGTCTAGTGTCAAATACTACCTACTAGTTTTCCATCAATCATCTGAGGTATCAGTGTGTAGTAATCAGGAAGCTTTGCTGGCCTGCTTCCAAGCTGACTTGTTTGCAAACCTTGATGCCCTTAAGCCACATCAACTTAGGCTCAACTATGTAAGTGAAAAATCCCAACATATCTTAAGTCACTAGGCAGTGTTCTATAGTGAAAAAGAACCCAGACTCTCTCTCTCTCCCTCTCTCTCTCTCTCTCTCTGTGTGTCTGTGTGTGTGTGTGTGTGAGAGAGAGAGAGAGAGAGAGAGAGAGAGTATGAGTGTCTGTTTGCAGGGGCTGGCTAGTCTAATAATGGTCACCTGTAGAGAAGAGAAGCCAGCAATTTCTTAGTTCACAAATCTGGATTCCTCAGTAGCCTCAAATTGGCTGTGAAGGTAATGGTGACCCATAGGGACTCACTGATATTGATTCCATCATGGAAGAAGCTTCAGTCTGATATCAGTGGGAGATGGTAACAGTAGAGGTAGACATACTTGCTCATAAAGGCATGTGCACACTCCCTTTCCTAGACCTCCTTATATCTGGGCCAACCACTGGAAAATGTTTCTACAATGCTGCAGGCATTTCCCTAAAATTCCAAGTTAGCCTGCTAAACTATTTCAAAACTCATTTTAAAAATAACAGGATTAGGGGCTTGGCTAAGGAGATGGTTTAGTGGGTGTGGGTAAAGCCCTTGCCACATAAGCATCAAGATTGGAGTTTGGACCCCAAATACCCATGTGAATGCCAAAGAAGGATTGGAATCCCACCTACAATTCTAGAAGTCAGAAAGTGAAGACAGAGCATCTTTACAAAATGAAGACAGTTGCCAATTTGCTGAGTTCTAGGTTCAAGTGAACACTGTTTTTTCAGTATATAAGGTGGAAAGTTATCTACCAAGACACCTGAAGTCAAACCCTGGCCTCCTCACATGTGTACAAATATGTGCATAATCAACCACCCCTACATGTGTGTACACACCTGTAAATATGCATACACACATGCATGTACATGACACATGTACATGAGCAAAAAAAAAAAAAAAAGAGTTTGATTATAACATTTATCCTCCAGATTCTAGATCCTGGATAACTAGGGCAGGAGATCCAGGTTTTCTATGAGGTCAAATATCACTGATCCCAAACAAGAGTACAGCAAAACTTCAAGTCTTTGGTTTATCTGTACTGTGCAGTATTCAAAGATTTACATCACTTCTAGTTCAAATACGCCTGCCCTGACCTAAGAGTAGCGATAAGCAAGAAGGTGAGTTTTCTATTTCTAGACGCATGGCATTCTTCAGACATCATCTGCAAACATTTTTATAAGGTCAAAGTAGTAATGTCTTAGTTTTTTTCAAGACACAAACTATCACAAGCACTTCAACTCTTCTACTGTGCCACACAGGCAGATAAACTGTTATAGTGACAACTGTGCTGGCACTGAAGTTTTAATGTTTATATTTTAATCTATCACAGTATTTTCCTTTGGATTTCTTTTCCAAGTACTTAAAATTGTTGAAGCGTTTATCTGTCATGTTGTACAATAACTATATATGGGTCATAGTACGTGACTCTTCCCTTAATTCAACTTACATTTAATTCAGTTTTTGGCATATCTTTCTGTCTTCAGTCCTTCTCATTTATGGGTGAAGTTTTCTCTAAATCTCATCATCCCATGTAGAACTACCCTGTGAAGAAGTAATTTCTTTTTTTTTATAAAGAAGTTCTTTATTCACAGAATTATTGATTAAATCATATTAAGTGGTATGCAGATACATACAATTAAAAATAACATCAATAAATTTCTTCATCTATCTAGAGAAAAGTCTGAAAATCTATGTGTAATCACACACAAAACATATGTATATCTCTGGCTACACATAGTAATAAGAATAAGACAGAGTGTTAAACTGTCTGACTAAAACTATATTTCAAGATACACCAATCACTATTTCCTTATTTTACTATTTCTAATATTTTCTTAAGGTACCATGCTGGGAACCACATTCCTACCCAGGAGAGTTTGAAGAGAATCAAGACTGACCTATAGCAACTCACCTCTATATAACGCATTTCCCAGATTTTGTATGATTTATTTCCATTCAAAGTTTTTATTTTTATTTTGGATTTTTTTGACTCACTGTTTGGTGGGCTCCCTCCAATCTTGTGTGGCACTTCTGACATTTCATCCCCTGTGACCTGCCTGAGCACCAAAGATTGCCCTATTCTGCTATTGTTTTTCTTTAATAATCAAAATTCTGAATATGCCTCCAGCAAGACAGCTGGGTTCATTGTAGGATTTTGGCTGTTTTTATCCTCATAGGAAGCAATGTTTGGGTAACCACTTTCCAAGGTCTGAAAACAATTGTTTTCTGTATAGAATCCTATTTCACTTTTTCTTTATTCTGCTGTAAATTCATTGCTAGTTATTCTATGCTAGGTGGTAGTGTAAGCATTATTTTGCTTTCTTTTTTAATTTTTTTCTTTATCATTATTATTTATTACAGTTTATTCACTTTGTATTCTGGCTGTAGCCCCATCCCTCATCTTCTCCTGGTCCCACCTGAAGAAGTAATTTCATGTCTACCAACATCCCCCAGAATTTCCCATTTTTGGGGTCTAGTTTTCTAGTCTGTTCTTTAGGAAAGCAGGTGGGGCTTACTAAGAAGTGTCACGGCTAAGCTAATCATGTTTTAGTGTGTACTAACCATGCAAAGGAGTTTCATCATGAAGCGTCTATGCATACACACAGTGTGCCTGGATACTCCCTCACTCTTTCTTAGCTCCTTCTGCTTCCATATTCTTGGTACTTCTCCTTTTAGTTTCATGTTCCCTCCCCAAACGCAGCTTCCACATATAGAAGAAAACATCCACTATTCATTCTTTTTTTTTTTTCTTTTTTTATTATTTTTTTCTTTTTAGTTACATTTTGTTAACTCTGTGTCCCAGCTGTATCCCGCTCCCTCATTCCCTCCCCAACCCCACACTCCCTCCCTGGTCTCCTCCCTGCCCCTTTCCAAGTCCACTGATAGGGGAGGACCTCCTCCCCTTTCACCTGACCCTGTTTTATCAGGTATCTTCAGGGCTGGCTGCAAAGTCCTCCTCTGTGGCCTAACAGACTACTCCTCCCCGGGGGGGTGGGGGGGTCAAACAGCCTGCCCTTGAGATCCTGTTAGAAATAGTCCGTGTTCCCCTTACTTTGGAAAACTACTTGGTTACTGAGCTACCACGGGCCACATCCGAGCAGAAGTTCTAGGTTATATCCATAGATGGTCCTTGGTTGAGTGTCAGTCTCAGAAAAGACCCTGTGCCCAGATATGTTTGGTCCTTGTAGAGCTCCTATCCTTTCCATATCATACTAACTTCCCTTCTTTCATATGATTCCCTGCACTCTGCCGAGGGTTTGGTTATGAGTCTTAGTGTCTGCTTTGAAACACTGCTAGGTAGAGTAGGGTTGGTTTATTTCAGTTAACATTGTGAGCCTCTGCTTGATCCTTCTTTGTTGTTGCTGCAAGCAACACAATTTCATTCTTTTTGCCCGCATAGTGAAACTCTAGCTTGTGTGTGTGTGTGTGTGTGTGTGTGTGTGTGTGTGTGAGGGGGGGGAGAGAGAGAGACATAGAGACAGAGAGGCAGAGGCAGAGTGCTACCGCATTTTCTTGCCCACTCACTTGTATGGGTGGGCTTTTGAAAGTAGAGATATGAAACTATTAACCCTGTTCTAACCTTTTCATGCCTTTCCTTTGAAGAAAGGATAAAGTATAACTTTTTAAGTAGACTCTGCATAGCCCTTTTTAATCCAACCTATACTTGGTTCCTTATCAGTTCCGTTTTTTCACCACACCCATAATCTAAATGGTGTGGGCAGATCATTCATTCCTTACGAAACAGGAACCTTGTCTACCTTCCCGTGTTTGTATGGGCCACTTTATTTATGGAATGTTCTAAACCCTGTCCTCTGAGGGTTCTGCAGATATCCCTACATAGCTTTCTTCTAATGACATTTAAAGTTATGTTTACCGAGAAGCCTTTGCCAGTATTTCTGAGAGGTCAGATTTGAAAAAAAAAACATTGTAACAGAACATACTTTTACTATGCCATGTAGCTCTCTATAGAACAACTAGAACAACTATCTGTTCAGATATTTTTATTCACCTCTTTATTCTGAATTTAGGTAATCATGGACTTACCGTTCCTCAACTTCAAAAATTCCTGCTTCTTCTGCTTATAGCAGAGTCAGCATCATAGTTATGTCGTGAAAGGGATTTTTATTTCAAAGCATATATTGCTAGCTCAAGTGGCTCAGTCCTCCAGTCACTGCTGTGTGTTATACACTGAGTCCCTGTCAGAGATTTCTGTATAAGCCAGACTTCAGCACTGCCTGCTGCTGCCTATGAATATTACTAAATACAAGCAGAGGACAAATAAAGGCTTTAAATGTTGATCTTTTGGTATTTGTTAACTAGGCAAGAATTTGCTTATTAATTGCCAATACGCGTACATATTTATTGAGATAAGATATTGATTTGATGGTAGAAAGAAAGTTTCAAGAAAATATAAAATAGTATTTCTTGAAGGTCTTTTTAAATTTTCTTTTAACAGGATCTCATTTTGTAGCCATGGCTGGCCTGGAACCCTGTAGGTATGGAGACGAGGCTGGCTTAGAACTGAGAGATATCCACCTGCCTCTGCCTTGTGGGTGTTGGCACTAATACCATGCATCAGCCTGGCCTTGAGGTGCCTTTGGGTATCAGCACAGCTTTAGTTAGGAGCACGTTGGTCTGACATCTTATGAGAGTGTAGACACGGAGGAAGAGGTTGGGGGCAGAAAGCAACCCACAAGAATATCAGCAGGAAAGAGAGCATGTGGAAGACAAAAATGCTAGAGCTAATTTTCTCCTCAACAAAATGGCTTACCTGAGAGTAAGCTATTCTGAACATTCTGAAAACTAGGACTTTGCGACATGGAAAACAAACAAACATTTCTTTAAATGCTTTTAGCTGTTTAGCTAGTATATTTAAAACTAACAATTCTTGTTACAGGAGGCACATTAAAATTTTGTAGGGCATCTTTGGATTAAGAATGGCTTAATGAGTGACAATCTGTGCACCTTCAGAGGTGTGGCCCATGGTAGATTGTCTATGATGCTCCAGTAGATGAGCCTGCACTCATGCCCATGTAGAAAATAGTAATTGAACTCATTGGGTTATAAGAGAGAGAAAGAGAAGCAAGAATGAGAGGCGAAGAAGTGGAGATAAGGACATCAAGAGGAGGAGAATGGGGATGGTGCTTATGTAATCAGAACGTACTCTACATCCATATGAAGTTTCTAAAGAATAAATAATTAAAAATAGAATACTATTCTGTTAGATTCTGCTTTTGAGTCTCCTTCAACTTGATTTCTCTAATGGAAACTTACTGCAGATCATGGTGGCAAAGCATCTGTGCCAACATGCTATTTTAGAGGAACAAAGAGCCTAAGAGAACTGGAACTGTGACGGGTTCTCAGGAGGTGGCATAATCTGGAACACTTGAATAGTTTTTCCTTTAGAAAACCTACCAGGTAACTAAAGTAAATTCCCACAGAAGACATGGGAGGATCCTTCTGGTTACTGAAACAAAATTCAGCTAAAATTCAGGGTTTCCAGAATGAGAAAGAATCTTTGGTAGATGCTTAAAGTATAGACCACTTGAAGAATTTAAAAAGCAGCTACTTAAAAATGACACAATTAAAAGTTGGTTATGATTTTGAACAGTGAATTCCCAACAGAAGAAATAAAAATAGTTCAGAAATATCTCTAAAGTGTTCATCATCCTTAGCAATTAGGAAAATGAAAATTAAATTAACTTTGAGATTTCACCTTATCCCGATGAGAATGGCTAAGATCAACAAAACAAATGGTGGTAAGGCCAGATGGTGGTGACACATGCATTTAAACCCAGCACCAGGGAGGCAGAAGCAGGTAGTCTGAAGACAGCCATGGCTACACAAGAAATCTTGTCTTGAAAAAAAAACTCAAAACAAAAAACAAACCAGAAAAACTGGAAAATAGCATACTAGATGAGGTAACCTATACCATAAAAGACTGTCTTAGGATTTCTATTGCTGAGAAGAGACACCATGAACACAACAATTCTTATGAAAGAAAATATTTAATTGGGCCTGGCTTACAGTTTTAGAGGTCTAGTCCATTGTCTTCCATTATGGCAAGAAGCATGGCAGCATGCAGGCCGACTTGGTGCTAGAGAAGGAGCTGAGAGCTTTGCATCTGGATACACAAGTAGCAGGGGACTGTCCCTCACTGGGGGTAGCTTGAGTATATAGACCTGAAAGCCCACCTCGACAGTGAAACACTTCCTCCAAAAGGCCACACCTCCTAATAGTGCCACTCCCTGTGGGTCAAACATTCAAACACATGAATCTGTGGGGCCTGTTTCTCTTCAAACTACCACAAAGACCAACACTACATAAGCTCTCCTAGTTTTCCTTCCTAGCTCCAGATCTTTAGAATTCAGTTTGTAACATAGAATAACTATAGAAACCAGAAAAATAGAAAGAGACAGTGAGAGAAGGGAGTGGTCTAAACAGATTGCAAGTGCTGTGAGGGAGAAATAGGAAAGGAGAGGAGAGGATTTAACTGGGAATGGGGGAGGGTAAATAGTACAGAGGGAGAAAAAGGGAGGAGGTATAAACAATACTAACGATATTTGGAAAAACCATAGGGAGGGGCTGGAAAGATGGCTCACAGGCACTGGCTGCTTTTCCAAAGGTCCTGAGTTCAATTCCTAGCAACCACATGTGGCTCATAACCATTTATAATGAGTTCTGGTACCTTCTTCTGGTGTGCAGGCATATATGCAGACAGAACACTGTATACATAATAAATAAAAAATAAATCTTAAAAAAAACAAAAAAGCTGTAGGGAATCATTTTTAACATTTATCATAAATTATATAATGTGTGTATGTGTGTGTATGTTTGTGTGTGTCTGCATTTGTAAGTATGTATGTGTGTGTATCCATATATAGTTTAAATGAAGTTATGACATTTGAGGTGATAGTGTTTCTCCAATGAGCCATAGACTGTCTGACAAATCCCCAGTACTAGGCATGAGAAACAAGCTTTCAGCTATCCAAGGGTGCTCAAGAAACTCCAAAACCAACATAGACTATTGGCATTGCCCTTGGCTACCTCCCCGAGTTTGAAGGCAAGTCCCTATTGTTGAAGACACCACATAATTCAGACCCAGGACTTGGAGGAATGGAATGAGATCTGACCTGACGCCTTTTCCCTGAGGACTCTGATAATATCTAAAGGTGAGATGCAAGCTGCCAAAGGGAAAAAAGAACTCAGTAGTCATACCCAGCCGTGATACCTATAGAACACAATGATAACGGGCATGTCAAGATATCCCTAAAGGTGTAATAGGAGCAAGCATATCTTGGAGGGGTAATGAACAGGTATTTATTTGGAAGTAAAGTCTACTAAATAGGGGAAATCCATGCCTGCCTGATGTGGTAAACCTATGAACTTAGCTGTGACTATTGAGGTATTAGAACCTAGAGGAGAACCTACTACTGCCACTTTATTAAACGTTTGTGATTTTAAACTGCAGTCTAAATGCTTAACCTTATACCCCTTATCAAGGAAACTTCTTGCAGGAAATGGAGACCATTGTAGAAACCCACAACTGGTCAAAACACAGACAACAGCTGACCATGGTGCCCAGTCTCAACCTATACATCTACCACACAATCTACGCCTAAGGCTCAGGGAACATCTCAGAAGATGGAGCAGACAGCCTGTAAGAGCCAAAGAACCCTGGCATCTGCTGCAAGATCATCCCTTCTACATATGGCAGAGGAGCCACTCTCATGAAATCTCAGCAACATGATCACTTAAATAAGATGTGAGCAATGACAATTCCAGTTGACGTGCCGACGTGAATGGGGGAAATTTCTGAAACCGCCCTCCATAAAGAGCTGTAGGCAGCTAATGACTTCTGAGAGGGAATGTTTCCCCAAGGGAGCAGCCCTGGAAGGCTTGTATTTAGTGTGTGCGTGTGCATGTGTAAAACATTAATAACTGAAGAAAAGGCCACTAGTTTGATAGAAAACAGGGTAGGGCAAACATGGGAGGAGTTGGTGGGAGGATAGGGAGGAAAGAAATTGTATAGATATAAAACTCATATATAAAAGTCTCAAGAAAAAAAATTCTGCTATTTAAAACAAGCAAATAACAGCGGGGAGGCCTAATTTTGGCAAGAGCCGCCACGACCTACTTTCTGTATTCCTGGCAACTGAATGAAGACTTTACGATGAATATCTTCTGTCCAGTCACAAATTCAAAGGTTTTCTTCAATGAAGCTGGAAAACAGGCCCAGGAGTTTATCTCCAATCAGATGCACAGCCGCTGTCGTCAGGGCTGGTGGTGTCAGTGGCAATTAGAAGAAAGGCAGGTATTTAGATAAAAGCAGTTTATCAGAGCGGGAATCTTGCCACTGGATATTCAATACAGCTTTCTGAAGTCCGACATGGGCCCGTTGAATCAGCCTTTCCCAGCGTTACCACACGGTCTGCTTAGAGTGCTTAGTGTCGATGGTATATCACAGCACCGCCGACCACAGACCTGAGGAAAACCTTTGTGTTTCTTTTGGTATTTGCCTTTTTACCAGTGTCTTTTTGGTTTTAAACTCTTTAATTAAATTCCTCTTCCTGGCCCTTATTTATTTCATATTGTGGCTACAATATGAATCATATCACAGGGACAGGCTCATTTACAGTCCTGGTTTTAAAGTGACTATAGAAGAACTATTATGAAGTGCACAGATTCCCTGTGCCTGAAATACAGACTAGTTAATGTGCTTCCTGTCTTGCCTCTAGCGGTGCACATAGATCATAACTACTTGGTATCTAATTGACAGCTCTATGCACACAGCATGAATTTGCCCATCAAAGGATGCTTTGTGTTTTCATTTTCACAAGTGATACTGTAATTCAGAAAGGTAATGATCCATTAGAATGTTGCCTTATTCCAGGCCCAGTTTTTGTAAAGATTAATCAGTGGATAGAGATAACAGAATAAGGTCAATTCTCTATATTTTGAATTAAAGATTCTGTAGAATACGACTCTTCCATGAAGAACTAACTTTCCCATTAGGAAGAAAGGACCTAGAAGGACAAGACATAATGTATTTAATTTATTTTCTTAGCTTCTGTATGATTTCCCTCATATAGTAAGCTTTAACAATGGAGAATGAACATACAAGGAGACATCTTCACCTCAGATCTTTCACTTGTTAGCAGTTGTATTTCAGTCATCAGAGACAGACCAATAGGACTTCACTTCAGCTGCTACAAGAAATTCTGCTGGGCAGGATGCTCTGCCCTTCATGGCGCCTATTTTCTTTTAAGTAACTAACTGCTTATTTTACAGTGGTATTTCCTTGCTCCAAATCTGAGTCCGGCTGATTACAAACACCCCAGAGTCACCACAAAATACTTATTAGATTAAAAAGACTGTCCCAGGGGAAAACTAATAATTTTCATTCACTGTTTGCAGGAAAGGACAGAGAGACATCCCATGGCAATTAATAGAATAAAAATTTTGAAGAGAATAAAAATTGTCCTGTTTTTATTTTTGTCTATCAAGCATAAGGATCCATTTAGGGATCTGCGGTGTAAGTTTCTTGTTCCTGTATGCATATTGTAGGGGAATATTAGCTAGGCAGTTTTGTGAGAAGGTATTATTCTGAGTACTTCATTTCTACTAATAACCCAGTCTTCACAATGACCTTCTGAAAGAAGCCACCATTAATAGATTCATTATACAATGAGAAAAAAAAAGAGGTAGAAAGGTTTAGCAACTCATTCAAGGTCATAGTTACTGATGGTAGTGTGGGACTTATCGTGGATGGGAGAAAACTGACCCTAGAGCCCATGTTTTCACTACTGAGTTCTCACCCCACGTCCTGCAGCTTATAGCCACACGTGCTGTCTCAAAGATTTAAGCAAAAAAAAAAAAAAATCAACAAAAGATCAACAACATCTTGAAACAGAAATATAGATGAAAATGGAGGCTGATCCAAAGTGATTATTCAAAAGACAAGTGCATTTTCTCTAGTCTTCCAGAACAGCTTCCCCTGACACCGCATGAACTTTCTTAGCCTCTTTATCGTATGATAATGCATTTGTCTTCATTATAAACACTCAGCATAAACATGCATTAAAAAAACGTGCATAATTCTTTATGAACCATTTGTTCTACATTTTTTTAAGCCATTTTAAGCTTTTGAGAAGGGAAAACATTTGTTCTAACATTTGTCATTTAAAAAACATCCATCAAATCTTTGGATCCAAGGAAACCTTCATCTAACAAAACATGGGTCATTTATCTACAGCAGTGGTAAGCAATTGAAGACATAGGGACTGATACAATCTGAAAGAAGTTTTGTGTGACCAATAGATTCCAAGTTTGTAGGGACTTTTAAAATTGTGAACTCAGAAATGTGAGGTTTATATTTAAGTGCTGGTACTCTAAATGCTGATTAAATGTACAAAGATGCATTGATATTTAACCCTGGGTTTTCTGTTTTCCTTAAGTTCTTGAGATTAAATATGAAAATAAATGCAAATAATACATTATATATATATATATTCAAATACGCCTGAACACAAAACTCAACATAGATAGGTGTTAAACTAGACACAGAAGTTGATCTGAGTTTCCTAGAATATTCAGGTGCTGTGATGAACAAGATTAGAGAAAGAGTTGGGATTTAAAATTTCAAGCCATGTGTGAGATACTTCAGAACTCTAGCCCCTGTTCTGGGGTTTGACTACAGTTTTAGTTAGTAATCCACTTAGTGGTGCTACAGTTTGAACAAATGTGTGTTGGGACAGCACTCTACCACTTAGCTACCTTCCTCTCCCCAAACCTGAGTTTAAATATGTAATAAAGCTAGTCAAAAGCTGCTTGCTGAAAAGGTGGAAAACAAGACAAGTGTCCAAGCACTGGGTCAATACTTGGAAAAATGCAGAATGTCCATATTCTGTGTCATTTGGGCTAAGGTTCTTTGACCCACTGCCTAGTAGATAGGATTGCATCTGTATGGGATTTTGGCCACAAGGTAAAAGATATTTTGTCCAGTTTGTCAGCCTCGAGCCAGTCTTTTACACTAATGGATTACACATGGCTCTTGGATTACAGAACCGGAGATATCTTCAAGGGAATGGAAGATGAGGATTCAAAAGTGACTTTGTACTTTCTCCATATTGGTTGGTAGCAGCTAAAGATATGCCATTTATAAAGGCTCAGCGCAGGGATCAAAAGTGAAAATAAAGAGAGGGGAACAAAGTAAAATTCTGAAAGGCAAGATGAAAATTGGAAAGGAAATATAGATTGAAAATATAGATATAATGCTAAAAAGAAAATCAGGACTAGAGTATGAGTTTCAGAAACTTTATGAAGCAGTTCCTCCTTCAACCCCTTAGCTTCTTGGCGATGCTATAGCATAAGTACCATTAACACTATGGCTTAACCACCACCACCACCACCACCACCACCACCACCACCACTAGCAACAACATGATTATCTCCAGGCCACTGTGGTAAAAGATTTGTTCAGTCCAGATATGACTTGATGTGCTAGGATGGGTAGGTGGGGGGCTCCCCTTTTCTGGGGGAGAAGGGAGGGTGGATATCGGAAAGAGGGAAGGAGAGGAGATGGAAAGGGGAGGAGATAGGGGGATATGATTGGAATGTAAAGTCAATAGATAGATAGATACATACATACATAGATAGAGTTAGAGAGATAAATAAATAAAAGAAATAACCATTAATACCAACAGGGTTTAAATAGTTATTTCTTCAAAGGCCTTGTGTGTGTATGTGTGTACAAGTACATGCATGTATATACAGTCCATAAATGTGAAAAGATGCTCAATATCTCTAATTCAAATCCACAGAGAGTTACTATGTTACACTCATAATGACGGTTATTAGTTAAAACAGAAAAGCCTCTAAAATAACAATGGCTGACAGGGAGCTGAGACTTTGGAACATTGGGATATAGCTGATGGGAAATAAAAAGTAGTGTAGCTACAAGCGTAACTGATACAGCAGTTCCTTAACAAATGAATAATGGGAAAAATATAATAAAAACAAATAATAGATTTTTGTTTAGTCTTAAAAAGGGAAAAAAAAGTCACATGTTAAAGCCTGAATACACCTTGAACACATTATGCTGAAAAAATAAGGAATGCAAAAACACACCATATATATATATATATATATATATATATATATATATATATATATATATATATGCAATATTTAGAATTGTCAAATGTGTAGAATACAATAGTGGTTTCTGAACCAGAAGATAGGAAGAACAGGTATTGTTTTTATAGGTACACAGTTTCAACTGGACAAAAGAAAATAGCATGGTAATGGGTGGTGGTGATGCTAATTCTGTGATAGTAGTTAATACCACTATTATTGTCAAACTATAAATTGTAAAATTTATCACAATAAAAATACTCTGAACCAAAGAGAAACATAGTGTCATCTCTTACTACTACCTAATAAGGCAGAGTAGAAAGGGCTTAAATGTTAAATAGGAGACATTAAGAATGGAAGCAATAAGTGAAGTCTAGAGATACATTGGGAAGGAACACAGGTCAGTAACATGCAAAAGCAAGGAGGGATCAGAGATTTCTTTCTTTTTAGGAACAGAAAAGAAGGATGAGAAGGACCAGTTGAAAGGAACATTTAAGCATGTGAGGGAGAGGGATGGATCAATGGAATTCAGAGACTGAAATGGCAGGGAGAGCCTTGAGAGGAGAGAGAAAGAGAGAGAGAGAGAAGAACTACAGTTAGGAGAGAACCCACCACCATTTCACAGTTCTAAAGGATTCTTAAAACTGCTGATTCATATTAATTTATTCTATGGGGAGAAAATATTAAGTACAAATTTTAAGAGTGTATATTTTAACCAATTTGTGTTTTCCTTAATGAAAGGACATATGAATCTCATAATGAAGTTATCTTCTGCTAAAGCCTTACTATCACAGCAGTCATAGACTTAAGTGTAATAAAGTTAGGTGGTGACTTGTTCAGTGGGTAGCTTCTTAACATGGGCTTTAGAAACAACTGAGCACCTTTGCCTGTTTACCTGCGTCTGAAGGAATATCTTAGACTTAAATTATATATATACCAAGCCCTGTAGAGGTCCATGTTTAGACCTAGAAGTGACTTAAATCACAGAAATACAGAATCTCTTGTGCTGGCTGGGTTTTGTGTCAACTTGACACACGCTAGAGTTGTCTGAAAAGGGGGAGATTCAATTGAGAAAATAAGATCTGGTTGTAGGGCATTTTCTTAATCAGTGTTTGACGGGGAGGGCCCAGCTAATTGTAGGTTGTGCCATCCTGGGATGGTGGTCCCTGGTTCTATAAGAAAGTAGGAGGAGCAGACCATAATGAGTAAACCAATAAGCATCACCCAGCCATTGCCTCTGCATTACAACTTGCCTTCAGCTTCTTGCCTTCATTGAGTACCTGTCCTGATTTGCTTAGATGATGAACAAAGATATGTAAGTGTAATCCAAATAACCTCTTCCCTCCTCAACTTTCTTTTTTGTCATGGTGTTTCATCACAGCAAGAGCAACCCTAACTAAGATATGCTGGTACCGGAAGCAAGGTTTATTTCAGTGACAGACATGACCATATTGTTTTGGGGAAGATTGTGGAAGGACGTTGAAACTTAGTGCAAACAAAATCCATTGAGTATTCAAAACTTGGCAAGCTCTTCTCTAGAAACTTGGAATATAAGAATGCTGCGGGCAATGCAGAAGATGGAGGCCTGGCATGTGATGTAACCGAGGGGAGTTTAGAGGTTCTATTGTGGCCATTTGACATTTTGAATTAAAATACTGTTCTTCAGCTGAAGCTGAAGAGCAGGCTGTGATTAACAAGACACTATAATTACAAAAATGAAACCTTTGATTTTCTTCAATTCTTGATGCTGGCTGTCCGGATCTAAGAACTTAGCCATGATTAAGAAGAGACCAGCAACCCCTTCCCCCTCAATGTGCACAGAGAAACCTTGTTCGTGGTATTGCTTATATCAACCAGGGGCTGAGCAGATGGCAGTCCTAGCTTGATGCCTGGCTTGGTGGCCAAAGCTGTTTTATGCCTAGGACTCATAAAAATTAAATCAAATCAAATCAAGGTAGCATCATGCTACCCGTAGACCTGCCCTACAGTGAATAGGACAGGCAGGCAGGCCAGAGACACCCACTTACTTTTATGCTAGGCAGCAGGAGTAGAGGATGTCACCCAGGGGCCCTGCCAGCCACGTGGTGGTAGACCCCTCCAGTGGTAGACCTCACAACATGAGAATATGTTATGTTCAGACAGGAGAGAAAGAGAAGTGGAGCAGTTTGGGTATTAGTAGGAGAGAAGGAACTGGAGACTTGAGGGTGGAGAGGAGTAGCTTGTTGTGGGTGTCCAGTTCTGCTACCTGGGGTCATGACAAGGCCCCAGCATAAGCTGCCACTGAGGGCCATGTCTGGGTTTAGCGTGACCGTGACGCAGTGCCAGTGGTCAGTCTTGTTGTCCATGGCTCATATTAACACTAGAGAACATGAATATGTCCCTGGGTGGGATAGCCACTGGGGAAAACATGGATGTTCAGGGGCTGTGCAGAATTGGCCCTGCTCCCTATTGGATGAAACACTCTGGAGACCTGGCCTCATGGAAGCATTCAGGAGAGCAGGCCCTGTGCCTCTGCAGGCAGCACAGTGGAGCTGGCCCTGGTGGCTGGGGTATGGGTGATTTGGCCCTGAAGGCATCAGTGTAGGAGAGCTGACCCAGATTTAGGGCTCTGAATAGGTGTACCCCAAAGTTTATATTATCTGTGAATGGTTGAGATTATGAAAAGGCCAGTCCTGCTGATTCAAAGTTTCAGATCTCCATGATACAAGGCAACAACAGTATAACCAGCAGGAGTTAAGAAGAGGGTCCAATATTGATAGTGAGGCAGAAGCCAGAGATCTTGAACCAAATGACTGACTGAAATGAACATTTGCAAGTGAAGATGTGTGGACAGAGGGATATAATTACTGTGGGACACACTGTGACATACTACAACTTCCAAGATTAGATGCTTTCTATGCTTTGTTGTTGTGTGTTTTTTGGGGGGCTTGCAAAGGTAAAATGTGTATTTGAGTCAATGGGGAGATGAATGGGACTCAGGAGTATGACCTGAAACTCACAACAAATCAATAAAAAGATTTAAAAAGACAGAAAGAGAGAGAGATCAGCATCATTGAGGTGAAATCTTCTGAGAAATGTTTTCTGAGATCACACAGAAGCTGTGTTCTGGGGGTGGCCAAGGTTGCACCTTGCACTAGCAGCCAAACTTGGCAGTGTAAGAGTCATCCAGGTGGTGCTATCTTTGAAAGTAGAAAGAACTCAAGAAGAGCACTGAGGCCTGCCTTTGTGAGAGTCCAGTTGAGACCTCTGGGGAAAGTCCAGCCTCAGTGGTACTTGAAGGCCCATTATTGAAGTGGTCATGTAGAGAAGTTGAGACTTGGCACTCTGAAGAGAGCCTAGGAGAGGCTATTGGCGAAAGTACAGCCCAGGTGCAGCCGAAGACCCCAAAATTTTGGAGATGCCAGTACTATGAAATGTCCACCAAAATAGCAGCAGCAGTGGAGTGGAGCCAGCTCGAGCCTAGAATGTAACCATGTTTTTCAGAGGGCAGAGACAGAAAAGTGAGTCAAGCCATTTCAAGGATCCCAGAAGATTGTGAGTAAATCCCAAACACAGGAGGTACAGTTATTTATATTTTTGAATCTTTATTGATTGTGGTTATGCCCTGGCTCTTCCTTCTTGAAATAAGAAAGTATTTAACCTAACCTTGATTTTACAGAAGCCCACAGTTGAGAGAGGCAACGTCTATATCTTATTATTGATATTAATATGTAATACTGGGGAAGAACAAGAAAGAAAAGGTCATGCTTAAACAGTGTTGTATGTGAAGTTGATAAGGTGTCAGTTGTGCTGGCTGGTTTTGTATTAAGTTGACACAAGCTAGAGTTATGTGAAGAACAGGAACCTTAAATGAGAAAATGCTTCCCTGAGATCCAGCTGTAGGGCATTTTTAAAATTAGTGATTGATGGGGGGAGGATCATCCCATTGTGGGTGATATCTTCTCTGGACCGATAGTCCTTGGCTCCATAAGAAATTAGGTTTAGTAAGTTGTGATGAGCAAGCCAGTAAGGAGCATCCCTCCAAGGCTTGTGCATCAGCTAATATTTGAAATTTTTTCTTATTTGGAAAACAGTATTTGCACACATTTAAATGGCAAAATTTGAAGATGAAAGATGAAAGAGGTTTTGTCAGTGTTCTCCAGACGGCATTGATTTTATACATGCGCACACACACACACACACACACACACACACACAAATAAGAGTGGATTTGTATGGGAAATTGGCTCATGGATGATGGAAACCTTGCAGTCTTATAGCAGTCTGTTTGCTAGATGCCCAGAGAAGCCAATAGTGTAGCTTAGTTCCAATTCAAAATAATGAGCATGAAGGAAAACAAAGCCCAGAGAAGTTCAGGATTTGTAAGGCATGAGAACCTACAATTCTATTGTTCACGCCAGAAGGGCCTCTTGCAAGAGTGAGACCATGAATTAACTCTTCTACCTTCTTGTTGTTACTACAGTATTTCTAGCTGACTTAATGACATCCCACCCTCACTAAGGGCAGGTGTCTCTACTCTCCTCCCCTGCCATGAAACAGGGTCTCACCACATAGCCCTAGATGGATTAGAACTCACTATGCAGACCAAACTGTCTCCAGACTCAGAGAACTTCCTGCCTTTGCTTCTTGAGTGCTGGGATTAAAGGCGTGTGCTGCCATGCCTGGCTAGGTTTTCCCTTTTAATCCAGGTGTTTTTGTTTTAAACACCTACAAGCACATTTGGTAAGCCCAATCATTTAGCCAAAGGCTAAACTGTCTTAGTTTCTACAGATGATAGATGTCTCACTGCCTCTGAAAGCCATTTGAATAAGGCAATGATTAAGAATTGGTCATGGCCAGCATCAAGGAAGGCAGGCCAGTATGGTCTACAAAGTGAGTCCAGGTCAGCCTAGGCTACAGAGTAACTCTGTCTCAAGAACTGGTCATAACTTATTGGCCAGACTGTCAAAAATCAGCCATCTGAGGGAACACATCCTGGGATATGTGTTGTCTTCTAATACTATCAGATATGATTTTGTAATAGGGAGGCCAAGGAAGCTTAAGAAATATACGAAGAAGAACACCCATAAAAGCAGGGGCAAGGGAGAGAGTAAAGACCAAAGAATGCCAATGAGTGCTAGAGGCTAGGAGGGGCGAGGTAGATTTTCCTTGCATCTCTGATGGGAGTGCGGTTGGCTCACTGTCTTGAGTGTCAGCCAGTGATGAGTGGCCAAGTATTACATTTAGGTTATTTTAAGTTACCTTTTGATGTAACAGCCACAGAACTCTAAAACAAATACAGAGATTTTAGTGAAAGGTTTTACATAATCATTTTAATGCTGCAGGTAGTTCCTATGCTTCCAGAGGAGCCCCAAAGAGAAAGATGTCATGAGCTGAGCTCCAAGAACTTGAGATTTAGGGGACTTAAAGAATGAAAAATGATTGCTTCTGACATGATAGATCAAAATAAACAGACTTCAATCACACAGTATGTTTTATAGCAATATCCTAGCAATGTTTTTACATGGTTAAGACATTTTAAGAATGTCAGAGAAATACACATTATTTTTATCTCTCATTCTATTAATTTTTAAAAATTTTCCCAAAGTATAACACTGTCACCACACTGAATAGCCTTTGCAAATAAAGGAGAAGAAGCTCATGTGATACATTCAATACAACTATCATTACTTTGTTATATCACTTAAATCTGCTTTCTTTTTATGCCTAAAATTTTGGGGAATGCCTTCTCTAAAAATAAATGAAAGAAACCTTTTCTTTATAGTTGTCTTTTGAAAAAATAGTTTAAATTGTTATCAAATGTTCAGAATCTAACTCAAGTACCTTCATCAAGAATATTCAGACTGTTTTTGAAAGGGATCATGTCTTTCTTTTTAGCTCCCTATTAAAATTATAGAAACAGAGAAAGCTGCATCCTATTGGTGTGTTGAACTGAATAATTCTGTGCTGTGTAGCTCTATCTTGAATGTCATATAGGGTACTTAGCAGCATCCCTGTTTCTGTCCGCTTGACTTCAGTAGCTCTCCTTGCATACAGCTGTTACAGCGATGACAGTCTACAAACATCATCAAATGCCATTTGAAAGACACAAATTCAAGGTCATTTATCAGAAGATCTCAACTAAAGCTTTGGTTTAATGAATCCAAATCTAGTGCTTTTAAGAGCACCTTTAGTAATATTCCTATAATATCATCATGGAAATTTCTGAAATCTTAGTAAGAATATGGCTTTCCTACTTCTGCCTTTCAAACTTATATTCGTAGCAATATGTCATAGGGATGAAGAATACTTCTTAAAATGGGTGTTTTCTTATTGGGAAAGGATGCCCTCTTAGGGCCTTTATTAATTACTTTTCATTTCTGTAACAAAATACCTGGAAAAAGAGCTCAATGGATGGAGGATTTAAGTTGGATCATCAATCTCTGGTCATTTAACTCTGTGTTTCTGGGCTTTGTAGAGTGAGGTAGAAAATCACAGCAAGGTGGGACATGCAGTGGAGCAAAATGGATGATTTAAGGAATATAGGAGGAAGGTGGGAAGGAAAGAAGAAAGATGGAAGATAGCAAAGGAGGGAGGAGGGAATGAAACTCCCCCCCTCTCCCACTGAACAAGATACATCTTTTAAATAGCTAATAACCTTCCAACAGACTAATGGATATATGAAATTCACACTCTCAGGATGAAATCACGTTTCCATAACAGCACCAGCTGACAATCAAGCCTTTAATATATGAGCCTTTTTAGGAGGAACTTAAGACTCAAACTATAATACTCTACCTATATATTACTGGCAGAATTTTTTCCCCAGAACCACATTACCTCTTTTCATCAAAGAAGAGGCTACATGTTCATTTAGAAGAAAAAGAAAAACTTTCACAGAATCTATAATAGAGGTAGGCAAGTCAAAAGGGTGTTTGTGAGCAATTTTTGAACAGGCAACAGTGGTGACCTCTTCTAAGCTGTGTGGTCCTGGTGCCATTTCATCCTCTCCCACCCTGCTTGTGTGTTCCTAATCTCTTCACTCGAGTGGTAAATCTCTGGCACTTAATTCCTTTTCCTCTTCATTTATCTAATAATGATTCTTTTCATGTTGAACTATATTTAAGAGGAAGGGTAACTTCGGCTCTCCCCTTTAATGCTTAGACCATATTGGCATTAGAAAGGAGTTTCTTTCCTTCTTTGATTCATAGCTGAGCCCCAGGATGGTTCTGAGAGACAAACTTCTCACAAAATACAACAGAACAGAACCTTAGAATGGGTTTTTGCCAAGGTTGGCTATGCTAGTTGGAGTTCCCTAAGAGAAACAAATGCCAAGCCAGGATGAGTTGTGCTGGAAAGCAATCAAAGGAAAATGTCCATAGAACATAAAGGACAGGGTGCTAAAAGGGCAGGGATGGGTCTTAAGGTCACAGTGTTGGTATGTCTGTGAAGAAGACTTAGAAAAAGAGGGCAGATTGTGCAGGAAGAGTTTGAGTGTAACAAACTTCCAAGAAATGTTTAGTCAGGTAAATGGGTAACTGTGTGCCAGTGTTCTCTATGCATCAGAAAAGACCCAGGTCATGGAAATGGGTCTGCATAAGTATGCTTTGTAGATTTATCTGTCAACAATGAGCATGCATGGAAAGTATACCTGAGTTTGAATATGATGGCAAGCCCAAGGAATAGGATCTTGGGCATCATTTACCCATGCTTCTATTAGCAGGACATCTGAGCAGTATATTTTCATAGCCACCACTGGGTCCAAAGCTAGCATAAATTTGCATTTTTATCAGGGACCAACAGGGGACTATAATACTGGACAACAAGGTAATTTCTGCCTAATTCAATTACTGGCCCTCAAAATGTAATTTTTTATTTAGTTATTTTTTTGTCAATGGGTAGTCAGAGGCAGATTTGTTTCATGGCATCAGACTCTTGTCAGTGTCTTCCAGCTGTGCTTTTGGAAGATAGTTCTTGCCCAAGGCATTTTCCACTGAGGAGTCTAGGCCCCTGGTTTAGTGCCTTACAATGGCACCAGGTTTCCGGTGGCTCCAGATGTTTCCCTCAGTGCAAGTGTGGCATTTGCTTCAGCAGCTGCTCCCCTTTGCTCAGCGTTTTTTTTGCTTAAATATCCCTTTCTTCTGTGCCCCCAAAATGCGACTCACACTCCAAAGCTCAGCTCAATCCCATTGACTTTCATGAAGTGAACGACACATACACCCACTGCATAATTTATCCTCTGACCAAATGTTTCCTTGCTCATAAACCCCCCCATGTTTCTTTTCTGAGTCCTCTAGTAATAGATACTATACTTCCTGAAATGTATAGACTAGATATGTCCTTCTCTAACTGGCTATACTGTCCTGCTGATACTGCTTAGTCACTAGTTTTTTAGTAAGTACTTGCCATGACAAAGGCTCCAGTCACCCAGTAACTATTTCTGGCTCCCTGTATGCTGAACACATTGTTCATGATTCCAGACATTGATGAGTCATCGTGAGTTCATGTTGCAGTATTCTGGATGCTAAAAGCATTCCTCATTATTTCCTAGTCAAAATAACTTTGCAAATATTGAACTCACCATTACAAATTATAAAAAGCTTTATGTGCAATGGGATTTTCAGTGATTTTATTTAGTATATCCTTTATTATTATCATTACTAAAAAGTAATAAAAATGTATAATTTTCTCAAATATTCTCAAAAAAAAAGTATTTTTTTTTCTCATGAAGCAATGTAAGGGGACTAGAAATAAATATTTGGGAGAATTGTATTTGTCGTTTACATGTTTGGCTTTCACGCTTATGAGAACTGCTAGAAGGCCATGAACAGAAAGGCTGAGTGCATAATGTTGGAATTCCAGGCGTAGGAAAAGTGGGGGAAGCTGGGAAGAGAGGTGTGGGTCTGGATCTCACACTGGTTGAATCTGACTCCTCTGGTAACCTTAGGGAAGTGCATCCTGGCAATTTCAGGTTTGTGGTGTGCTGTCCTGATGCCACTCACGCTGCGGTATGGCATTGCTCATAGACTTCACACTATCACTTGTGCCTTCTCTTGCTGCCTTCTCCACAAACACCTCTGCACATCTGTGAGTCAGGGACTGTTACTCCTCCATTATCAGCAATGGTACCACAGACTTTCTTTATCTACAGCTTGAGGCAGTCCTGTCTTCAGAACTGCAGCATTTCCTATTTGGTTGGGAACACTTCCACATTAACAACCCAGCAGGAACCTCTGAGCTCAAGCAGAATATGCAAAGGCCTATGCTTTATGTTTGCTATGACAGCATTCCCGAAGCAATCTAGATTAATGTGACAAGCTCACACTTGGCAGTTGGCTAACGAATATGTAACTGTATATCTTGTTCTTAGTTTCATTGTAGTAGAAGGTGAAATCTGATCTAAGTTGGTCTGTTTTCTTTCTAAGCTGTGCATATGACTATGTAATGCTTCCTCTCTAAAACTGTATGTTTCTGATAACCGTTTACAGTTCATTATTAAAACCTTCATTCAAAGATGTGGGAGTTTCTTATGGAACATACACACTTAATTGTTAAGTTGTTAGGCTGCGATCATAAGTTCATTATGAATTCTCCCAGCCAGTGAATGCAAATGAATGTGCTGATATGTAAATTTGGAATAACGGTTACTAAGTTTCAGATGTGGTTTTTTTTTTTTTTTTTTTTTTTTTGTAGTAGAAATGTTATTTCTCACTTTAACTTATCTTTGGAAATAGCAATATTATTATTGTTATTATTAATATAATTTCCTTTTTCAAAAGATAAATGATGCTTTATAAACACGATTTCTCTAACGCTGCATTGTTATTTATATTTCTGGATACTAAGCTGATGAAGTTATCAATATTTAATGATAAAGAGACTATTCAAACTTTATTTATGGAGATTCACAATGAACAAACTATTGAAATGGCCTTGGCAAAGGACTTCTCTCCTGTAGGTACTTAACAATAATTATGTAAGAATGGGCTTGCTTCTTTGAAATGCTTTATTTGGGGTTTATTTTGGGCACTGTAGCCAGGGGAGTTCTGGGGCAGGGAAGTTTTGCCAAATGGATGTGTTTTTGTGTATAGCTAGAGTGCGGTGAGTCGTCAATGACAAGGACAGTCTACACCTTCTCCCCACGGAGCCTGAGGACAGTCTGAGTCCTGTGAAAGAAAGAGCTGAAGAGAAGTTTTCCTCCAAGGCCTGGTGAAGAACCAACCAGGAGGCAGGTTCATAGCCTAAAGGCTGTGAGCAAACATAACAGCTAGTATACAGCCATATAAGGCATCTTTATTCTCTAGAGCGCCTGGAAAAGTCCCTGCTTGTACTGCCATTTAATGCCTGTTTTTGTTCCCAAACCCTTTGAATCGAGAAAATAAGTATTTTTTGCCAGCTTTTCTCTGTCTTACATAAGCAGGCCTTATAGACTGAATAGGAGACAGGGGAACTGTGGCACCTCTGGGGGTTGTGGGCTTATCTCCTCCTGGTCACTGCCACTGAGTGTAGTTTGAATAAAAATGGTCTCAATAGGCCCATAGGCAGTGGCACTATTCAAGGGTATGGCTTTGTCTGAGTAGATGTGGCTTTGTTGAATGAAGTGTGTAACTGGGGGGTAGGCTTTGAGTTCTTAGATGCTCAAGCCAGGCCCAGTGTCTCACTCTCTTCCTGCTGCCACCGATTTGAATATAGGACTCTCAGCTCCCTCTGCAGGCACCAAATCTGCCTGAGTGCTGCCATGCTTCCCACCATGATGTTCATGGACTGAACATTTATAATGAAATGGAGCTGAGCAAGGAAAAATACAAAAGGTACAGTTTGAGGAGAAAAGAGGCATCAGGTAGTTTAATGGAGTGAAATCCTGTGTTCAAGGAGATAAAAAAGACTAAAGAAAAGCCAGATGTTAGATGGAATAAAGGGAGTAGTGACCTCAGTGTGAGACCCCATCCAGCTAAGCTTCCAACTTGTGAATGTTCCAGTCACAGCAAGCAGCGGAACTTGGCAGCTTCTGCCATGCTGTTCTGAGTTTAGAGTCAAGGATAAAAGAAAGGAGTTATGTAATCTCTCTTTGTGACTATGGAAAGCCACTGAGGATAGGCGTGTGTCAGGGGTGTCCCTAAATGGAAGCCTAGAGAAGCGGTTGCATGAAGCTGTCGAGGTGAAGCCTGGGTTGTCTTGGTGACCACAAGATGTTGGAGATATCAGATCCATGGGTTACCTGCCGAGGAAAGCTGCTACCAGGGAATGGAGACAGCCCAAGGGAAAGGAATGCTGAGAGGATTTGGAGATATGAAGAGCATTTTGATATCAGACATGGAGATGCAGAGTTTGGAGTTTGCTCAGCTGGTTTCAGTCTTGCTTTGGTCCATTATTTCCTCATCTGTGCTCCCTTCTCAGCTGTTTAAAACGGTGATGTTCATCCTGTGCCATTATATGTTGAAAGTACATATGACCTGTCTTTTCATTTTCATTTCACTGAGGATTACAATTAAAAGATTGCATGAGTCTCAGAAAAGACGTTCACCTTTGGACTTTTAAACAGTATTGATACTGTGATAGACTATGGGGAGCTTTGAGGTTGAACTGAGTGCATTTCTGCGTTATGATATGGCTACAGGTCTGTGGGAGCCAGGGAGTAGAATGTGATGCTTTCAATGAAAATGACCTCAATAGGCCCATAGGAAATGACACTATTAGGAGGTGTGGCCTTGTTAGGATAGGTTTGGCTTTGTTGGAGCAAATATGCCATTGGAGATGGGCTCTGAGGTCTCAAATGTACAAGCCAGTCATAACTCTATTCCTGCTGCCTGCCACTTTGAAATTAGAACTCTCAGTTACCTCTTTAGCTGCGCATCTGCCTGGGTGCTGCCATGCTTCCAGCCATGATGACAATGTGCTAAACCTCTGAACCATGAAACGGTTCTAATTACGTGCTTTCATTATAAGAGCTGCAGTAGTTATGGCATCTCTTCACAACAATGGAAACCCTAACTAAGACACGGAGGGTCTGGGTAATACCTGGGAGCTTCCTCTAAATAGGAGTGTGACTGGCAGGAGAAACTGTCTTGTTTGAAGCCAGATGCAGAAGCCTCCTGGAGACTGGGAAAAATTCTGTTAGGAGGAGCATCTTTGTTGTGTAACTTCACATGGCTCTCCAGGCTTTAGAGACCCATGGAAAAGAGATGCGGGTTCTGGCAGTAATTGTATGCGGAAAATGGGAGATAGGCTCTGACAATTGACTTGTTTAGTGGCTTTAATAACATTTGAAACGAGCAGGATTCGATCACAGTAACTCCTAAAAAGTTTGCCCCAGTTGAGTGGATCTAAATTAGGTAGAAACCTTCACCAAATAGTAGAGGCTCGCAATTTCTCTGGCTGTCCGCTAGCCATTGAAATCCTGTCACTGCTGTCATAGGGAGCCACTCAAAAATCCTCCAAGTGATGGCAAGATGAACACAGTGACTGATTATGCTTTCAGGTGTAGAGCCAGCTGGCAAGTAGCTGGAACACAGTATAGCCCAACTCCCTCCCACTCTCACTTAAGCAGAGGCATGTCAGTCAGACTTATTCCTATTATGCCATGTAACCCTAATCATCCCCAGCACACACACAAAAAATGGAGAAGACTGCATGAGAAAGAGTCCAAGATTTTTCCCAAGAATGGTTTTATTCTTGTTGCTGTTGACACTGTTGGTTTGCAGAGAACTACTCTAAATTTATTTTTGCTTTACTATAATAAACTTTCCTGTGCATTTTTATGCACCAGGCCACCTTGTCTAGAGAAAGGTGCCATGCTAATTTTAGGCATCTTATCTGTTATAGCATAATAACTTATAAATGTAGGTATTTATGTATGCCTTTTGTATTAGTGTACTGTAATTTATATTACATTTTCTTTTTTGGAACATTACTTAAATATTCTGAATAATTCTATTTTTAATGACCCCTTTTTATTTCATAATATCTCACTATGTTTAATTTTTCATGTTTGCATATTTTATGTTACTCTTTTTATTATACACTGTTCTAAGTAGAACTGTTCGTTTTTACTACTGAAATTTCCACTGTAATTTCATATTTATTTTAATAATTATGAAAGTGGACCAGTGAAAGATGGTTGTCTAGGACTTAATGGCAGTATATCAAGGGATGAAAATTATCTAAATGTTTTATCCATGCAAAATAACTCTGATCATAAAAGAGATGTCCAACTCTGGGCTTTGTTTACCCTCTCTCCTACTGTAACCTGTTCACCGTACACTTTTATCCCTTTTCTGATTTGTCCATGTAAACTGGATCCTTTCCTAAAGCAGTTCCTTCCTGTTGTGACCTGATCATACCACACACTCTCTCTGTCACACACACACACACACACACACACACACACACACACACACACACTTTACCTTTCCATGTAAACCAGATCTTTTCCTACTGTTGCCCTCTCTTCCTTGAGTGACTCTTTTCTTATTCCCTACAATTACCAACCTCTCCTTATAAAAACAAACAAAAACAAAAATCCCACCAGGCTTTCAACAATCCTGTCATTCCTTTATTTCCTCCTTGCTACCAAATATCATGGAAACAATTACCTCTGCCTCTTTGGCTTATGGCACTCTTATTAAATAAGTTCATTGTTGACCCTTTTGATAGCAATATTGCAAAAACCTAGAATGGGTAATTTATTTATTTAAAATTTAATCAGCTCCAAAAAAAAAAAAAAAGGCTTTCATACTGTGTTGAAATGGCAGAAAGCATCAGGGAATGAAGGGCTCTCTTCAGTCCCCAACCCTAAAATCCTACTCAAGATGTATGGGTTGATCACTTTCCAATGGACACACTTCTTCATTCCACTGGAAGAAGATTAAGTTTCAACTTGCCTTCTGGGGGATATTCCTTTGCATCATAGCCAACTTGACCTGAGCACATGGGATATTAACTGCACCCTACTTTCCTTGGGACTTTACTCAAGACAGGACCATGTTCAAGGTAGTTGGACCAGTTTGTGTCATTAATATTTCTTCAATGTAATATCATACATGTGCTCACTGATTAGATAAAATAATACTTTACTATATAAACTATTAACCCTAAGGTATATAAAAATCAAAGGGCATCTTATTCTTTGAACACTCTTACCAGCAAAATCTCTGAAAGTTAAGTTGAAGTCAACAAAGCTCCTGATTTTGGAAAAAAGAAATCACTCTGTGGTCCTCAGGTCTCTAGAGCAACATACATCACAACTTTCAGTGACAGTAATTGAGTTTGCATGGACTAAAAGGACACAATTTTTATCATCTTTTGCGCATTCCCACAGGTTCTTAGAGAAGCATTAGGATTTAAAAGCTGGCTGAGCTGAACTTACCATCTTAAAATCACCTTCTGAGTGATGTAAAGGTTGAGAGCTACGTAGTCTGAGGGCCTCAGATGTCCTGCACTCCAATAGTCTGAGGGGCCCTCAGCCATGGCAGCACTGCCTCATCTCCGTCTCCCCTCTCTCTCTCTAGATAGTCTTACGTTAATAACTGCTTAGTCGACATTTAATGACACCTACCATGGGTGCAGTCATGTATTAGTCATAAAATACGACTCATCTTCTGATTTCTGGTCCATCTAGGGAATCTGATTTCTAGTTAGATATGCATAAAATACTTGAACTGACACTTGTTTAAATGGTATGTGCTTCAGAGATGCAACATTCTTTACTTCAGGGAACTCAGTAATCAGTCTAGAGGAAAAAAAACAAACACACACACACAAACACAAACACACACACAAGAACAAAACCTACCCATCAGCCCTTTTGTAACATTTAACACACAAACACCAAGGGATTTAAAATATCATTTCCTGTTGGATATGCTATTTTCAACCTACCACACTGAGGAGAGAGGGGACTGTGAGTAACTGAAGGAGTGAGACAGGTCATCACCTAACACTTAACTCCATTCATTCACACACATCTGTGAACCTTTGAGGGTCTGTACTAACATTCACTAACCAGCATAACATAAATGTCTCTTCTTTGTCTTGCTCAAGACCTTCTTCTGTAAAACATCTCCTTCTCCTGAAAGAGTCAACTCTTTCCTGGCTGCTTATCTATGAACCTCATCAGGCTTCCTTAATTCTAAGCATTTTCACTCACATGTACCAACACTAAGCCCATTGAGAGATCAGATGTGGGCATCATAGGATTATAGATATAGAGAACAAACCTAGAGAGACAAGGCTAGGCTGAAAGAAGTCAACAAAGTTTTTCTGAATTACATCAGGGGCATTGTTTGGATAGAATCTAATATTCTCTGAATATGACATATAGAAATATAAACATTACCCAAATTGTTAAATGTTCAGTTACTTCATTAATTCGTTTTACTCACCAACTGATCAGTAATTTGAAAAATTTACTTTACCAGACAGGGCACAACTTGAAGTTTAAGGAATGTGAGCCTGAGGGGAGACCAGGTCCAAACAACTTTATAGCCACACCCACAGAAGGACTCAAAGTCTGGCTAACTTCCATATTCATGGCACTTCACTTTCTGTGGTCTATGTACATTTGGGCAGCTTTCTTGCAAAAGAATGAACTCTGGTCAAAGGATGACACTGTCTTGTGTTCACTGTGTCTCTTGTATCTAGCCCAGAGTGTGGTATGAATAGAGGCACTCCACACATTTGCCAGATAGACTGGTTTTAGAATTAGAAACATATCATTAGACATGCAGTCACTAGTCTTCCTCCTTCCTGTATTCCATGGTAACTCACAGACTGAGGGGATAACATTAAGTAGGAGAGAAATGTCCCTCATGTCAGAAAATAGGTGGCAGTTCTCCAGACTGACCTGGAATCGTCTTTCTTCTGTTGCTACATGTACAGTGTGTATCGTGGTACACATGATATGGTACTCTTCAGGGAGAGAGCTAGTCCACAGTGCAGGTATGAACCATCTTTTAAACAGCCAAAAGAATGTGTTCAATGAACTTACATATATTGGGAAACTAAGATCTGGTGTGAGAATAAACCAACTAGAGAGGAAAGCTATAATCCAGGAAAGAAGAAATTATAGTGGACTTCAGGCTAGAATATCCAGGGTCCTTAAGGCTTTCTGTTTAATCATTTCTGCTTCTTGTTTTTTCTTTCCCACTTCCCTAAGATCTTTTTAAACTTCCTATAATTTAATTGAGATTTTATTGACAGTTCAACCTATGCAAAAGTTTCTATGACGTGACCAGGGAAAGTACATATAAATTTTTACCTAATTCAGTTGCATACACAAAGTAATACACACACATACACACATATACAGAGAGAGAGAGAAAGAGAGAGAGCCAGAAGACTCAGCCAAAAGGGAAACAAACAAGTTGATTAAAAATTGAGGAATGGAACTAAACAGAGAGTCCCCAAAAGAAAAAATGCGAATGGCTGAAAAAAATTTTAAAAACATGTTCAACATTATTATGCATTAAAGAGATGCAAATTTAAAAAATTTAGCGATTTTTGTCTTACCTCAGTCAAATCGATTAAGATCAAGAAAACAATTGACCACTAAATGCTGCTGTGGATGATATAAGGAAACTGAGACATGTATTCACACTTGATGGGAGAACAAATTGATGCAGCCACTATGGAACTAAGTATGAAACAGATTCAGTATATTGTGCAGTTAAGCTGCTTGTGAGTACATTGCCAACGAATTCTGTATCTTTCTGTAGAGATGCTCGTTTATCCATGTTCACCCTGCTCTTTATTCATAATACCAACAAGTGGAAACAGCTGGATGCCCACCAACTGATGAATGGTTAATAAAAATGTGGCACAAATACATAATGTGGTACTCTTCAGATGTAAAGTAAAATTAAATTTACAGAAAAATGAATGAAGCTGGAAATAGGCATTCTGAGTGAGGTAATCAGGAAGATAAATATTACTTGTTCTCCCTCTTTCTCTCTCTCGTATGTGGATGCTAGCTTTGAATATTTAGATATGTGTTTTTAAATAGAAATACTCATAGAGATTAGTTAATTAGTAAGAAGTGATGGAGGTGGATTTTAAGGAACTGAGGATAGAATAGCAATGGTAAAAGTAGAAAAAGAGAAAAATGGAACAGAAAGTGTTAAATGGGTTGGGGAATAGGAGTGAAGAGTAGAAGAGGAGTCTGAGATGTATAACTAACATTAAAGACCTTTGGGAAAAAGACCAAAACCAAAATATATACATATACACCTACAAAAGAAGTTTAAAGAGAGTTATCCTACAACAGAGAAGCAGAGAGAAAGGGAGGTAGTGAGGGAAAATTAAATTCTCTGTGCAGGTTTTAAAATAAAAAGCCCAGTGCCAGGAATGATTTACTTCTTTTAGAATGGGTTCCTATGAAGATGCCACATACTCAAGTCAGAGGACATGGAAAAAAAATTGTGGTACTGAATTGGAAACTTCATTCCTACTAGCTAGCTTTCAAAGTGCTGGACGCTTCCATGAATGCAGCTGGTGATCTAAGTAGGTTGCAGTGGGGAGAAAATCATGAATGGTGTACCTAGTTGTGGACACAGAAGGCTATAAAAATGAATGGTCCAGCAAGATATGCTCAGGGGCTCAATCTTGGCATGTGTGCTCTGGGAGAAAACAGCCACTTTCTAATTGGCTTTAAGGTCTGTTCCACGAAATAGAATTCATACCTGGCACTATTAACTTGCCTAAACACCATTGTTAGATGAGGGAGAGGCCTTAGAGGAGAAATGCTGTGCTGCTCTTAGTACTGTTACTACTAAATACTATTTTAGCTAAAGAGACATGATATTAAATTGCCCCTATCTTATCTTTATATCCACAGATGAGTCCATCTCTCAACTCTCATTAGAGACTTTTTTGTTTGTTTTTCTATTTATTTTCTTTTTGCATTGCTTGGTGATTAATCCAGAGACACACAACTGGCCAGCATGCAGAGAATAAGAGAGTTAGGAGTGCTCAGATTTATATTGAACGACATCTTATACAGAGGTTGAAGATGGGACAGGAAGATTCTAAGAACCAGGAATAGTGGACCCCTTCAATGAAACAGTATTGCTGGCTCTGACAGGGCTGTGGCACTCATGAAGTCATCACACAGGTGACTGCATTCACAAGATCTGTAGAAGATTGAGCCCTCCAAGATTCTAGAATGAGTAGAGGAGGGGGATCATCAAGTCCCTCAACTAGTTGAGATATTGCTAATTGGTTGGCTTCTCGGGAGTTTTCTTCAGGGATGCGGACCACAGGAAACTGCTCAGGCTCCATTCCATGGCCCAACTCCCATGCACAAAGTGGCAGTTTTAAGTGGCCTTGGTGGATTTTAAAAAAGAGTAAATGAAATTAGAAGGTGAAAGTAGCAGGGAAGTAGGGAAGAAGTTGGAGGGGAAGAGATGGATGATATATTTCACCAAAACACATTACGTGTATATATGAGATTCTTGAACAACGAAAGGCTAAAAAAACACGTGGCTACAAAAAAATGTGACACTATCTTTTAAAAACATCTTTTAGTTATACTCAGTAGCTAGAATTAGCTAAAAAATTTAATTTTTCATTTAGAATGTTGGACACTGATTTGACATGTTTTCCTTAAAAGGATATTTAAAATTAGTAATTCATGTCATTATTCACAAATTTTCCATTCGTTGATTGAGAAAGACTTCAAGATTCTGCTAAATTGTTTAGTATATTCATATCACTTATTGATGGTAAAAATTAGCTCTCAAAGCTCAATATACCTGATGGGAAGATAATTTACATTACTAATGATTATTCATTTACTCACAAGGTTTTCTTCTCTGTACGTAAAGTGTTTTTAAGTAGCTGTTGTATTCTATTGTAAAAATGATCTTATATTGTGTATGTGTTATATTATTATATGTATGCATGTATGGACATACGTGTGTGTGTGTACGCATGTATAGGTTTGCAGCTGAACAAATGTCTGGGTGTTGGTACATGCGTGCATGCACGAATGTGAAGGCCAGAGGTTGTATCTTCTCTCTTCCTCAGTGCTCACCCCCTAATTTGTTTTGACAGGGTCTCTCAGGGAATCTTTAGCTTACCGATTGGCTAAGCATACTGTCCAGCTAGATTCAGGGATTTGCTTCTCACTGAGATTATAGCCATCTCCTACCCTGCCGCCCTTCTTTTTACATAAATGTTAAACTCCAGTCCCCATCCTTGCATGACAAGCTCATTGCCAACTGAGCCATCTCTCCAGCCCCTAGTTATTTCATATTTTACAAGAGTCCCGGGAGTTGGTTATGATTATATTTACCTTCTTTTAAGGGCCCGTGTCTTAGAGACAGGAGATGAGTTCTGTAACGGTTTGAGTCAGTTTCTAAAATAGGAATTCAGCCTCTCACTGCTGGTCCGTGTTACTTGATGATACTGGTTTTGCATGCAGCTTTCATGCAAAGACATCCATAATGCAGTTCGAGTTAAAGATGACCATGAGCACACTCCTGCCTTTTCACTCTGTGGAGGCCACGTGTCTCTCACACATGTGTGTGTGCACGGCTTTGCCATGTTGGGCCAGCAGCTTCTTTGGGAGAAGGGGACAGTACCCAAACAAATATCCTCTCTAGAGGAAATGGCTCTCTTGCCTGAGATTCCTTTTCCACCGTATGATTTTCTTCCTCCCCTTTTGCTGTGTTTCAGTGCTATGTGTAAATGCAAGAAGATTTGATTGATGATACAAATCCAGAATTGAGTATTAAAACACTCAGAAACTAGAAAGATCCCCAAAGACTTTACTGCTCTGAATCAAATAAATATAAGGAACACAGTTTTTAAAGAAAATGTACTTTTCAACATTGGAGAAGGAAAACTGAACCTTTGAAATGCATTTGAAATTAATATGCTAACATATGATTTAATTTAGTGTGCTGTTTGTCTCTTTTGTGGAGAAGAGCATTGCTACCTGCTCCCATCCCTGGGTGATGGCAGTGAGGTCTGATCAGAAGTCACACGTGGTTGCCGTGATGGTGCAGCTGGTCCCTGAGTCAGGATGATCTAGGGCTATCACTCACTCCTTGCAGCTCTATGACGAGTGCTCACCTGTCTCTGAAGATAGGTGTTTACTTTCTGTTCACAAGTAGGTAAGGGGTAAGCCATGGACTTCTGGTTCAGAGAATGCAGCCGTTGTACAGAGGGACACAGAGAGCTCATCCACAAAAAGACACACGGTGAAATGTCTCCCTTTCTCCTTTTTATTTTGAAATGTAGCCAGAAATCACTGCAGCTCACCACACCGCATGCCCTTGGCTTCAATTAAATCTCTTATCTTTTGAAAAACAAACAACCTTTATCTCTGGTATTATTCACAGTGCTTCTTTCCTAACAGGTGTGCAGATGGAGATTACATCTTACCCAATCACTTGCTAGCTGTGTGTCCTGAGGCAAGTCCCTTAGCCTCTGTAAACTGTGGTTTGCCACTTGTCGTAATAATTTGCCTATAGAATGGCTGCAGAGTCGAAAGGAGGTGATGTGTGGAATACGTACATCAGCCTCTAAATTGTACCTGCTTCTATTTCCTGTGAAACATTTTGTTGACTGATGGAGTTAGAAAATGCGGCAGGTTGATTTACTGAGCATAGTATTCTGTCCTTTCTGCCTCCATTTCTTTGGCTGCAGTTTCTCCCCCTAAAGGGGACGCACTTTCACATCCCATTGACTTTCAGCTTAGCCGTGACTTGCTTTTTTTAATTTTGCTTTTGATGTTTACTTATGTATCACTGGGAGTATATGTCACATGTGTGCAGGTAACGACAGAGAAACAGCGGGGGGAAACAAAATTTCCCCTGGAGTTGGCATTGCCGAAAGTTGTAAGCTGCCTGACCTGTGTTAGGCAACTGAAGTAGATTGCTCTGAGAGAAGAGCAGCGGTGACGCTGAGCCATTCATCTCCCCAGCCACTGCCTGGCTAGTTTATCCCGCAGGCTCTTCTACAACCTAGCATATTACAGCACAGGCCTTTCCCATCCCACCTGGAACTGGAGGACTTGAAGTTTGTGGGGCAGAGCTGTCTCAGGGGGCTCACAGGCGGCTGTAAAATAAATAATTCCTTTTCTCAAATTTTGAGATTTGTGTGACTATAATATTGAAAGCTACAGTGATAACAGTTATTAACCACATTTTTTGTGGATTTTTTTTTTTTTTAATAAGCAACTGAATTGAAAAATTATAGTCCAGGCGGTAATGGTACATGCCTTTAATCCCAGCACTCAGGAGGCAGAGGCAAGAGGATCTCTGTGTTCAAGGGCAGCCCAGTCTACAGAGTGAGTTCCAAGGCAGCCAGAACTACACTAAAAAATAAATAAATTAATTAATTAAAATTAAAAATTTACTCTATGTGGATGGTTGTTTTGTCTGTGTGTTACTTTTGTGTTTGGTACTTACAGGGTCCAGAAAAGGTATCAGAAGTTCTGGTACAGCTATTATGTGGCAGCTGAGAAATTAATGCAGGCCCTCCAGAAAAGCAACCCTTAACTCTGAGCCATTTTCCCAGCCTCCTTTTGTGTGACGAAATTTTTCCTGCAAACATGCGGCACACACATCACTCACTTCAGAATGTGATCCCAAGATAGACCAAAATACAGACATCAAGAAAGTTTACTTTTGTGAACCAGTGAGTTTTAATGAGGTGAGGAGTTTCTTACAGGATCGGAATAGCCTCAAAGACACCTGAATTATCAAAGACCACCCTGGCATGGGTAAGATCTCATGAAATCTGGGAGCCTGGAATACACTACACAGCCTCTAGGCAGCTTCATAAGTCGGAGAATGTCCTTTTTAAGTGACTTAGTTGGTGCAAACCTCTTCCAGGTGGCTCAGTTGGTTCCTGCTTCTTCCAGGCAGCTGGTGTGACCTCAACAGTCTTTGTAATTTGGCTTGTTTGAGTCTTCCTTGCCCCCTTAGTTCAGTTAGTCTGAGAGGGACTCTCAGCTTTCATTGCTTATTCTGGCAGTGAGGGGGTCTCGTGAATTTAGGCCGTTTCAGGGACTTTCTGAAGTTATTTTGAGTTGTTTACCTTCCTGTTTAAGGAGGTTCCCTGAAAGACTGAATGTTTCATTCTCAGAGAAAACATTTATAAAACAACCCTTAGGTAGATTTTTAATTCAACCTGATTGTTAATAGAAACAAAAAACAAAAACAAAAAAAAAAAACCTCAGTAAGACCTGTACATTCTACCAATAAAAACCCATATCATTAAGAATGCCCAAATGAAAGCCTTTGTATTTGCAGATCTCATTGTAAAAGCAACTAAGGAAACTAGTTTCTAACATCACAGGTATGTGAAAATGTGATCAGAGCCTTGAACTTCATGAGAACACTACAAATAGTTGTGCAGAGCCCTGAGCTTAAGAGACTGTAATACTGTGTTTGAAGTCTCGGTTCAGGATCCTTGGTCTAGCAAGCCATGGTGAAGAATACTGAGAGTCACACAGCATTAAAAGTCTGTAGCTTTGAAATGGCCTGGTTCTCAGAATGACACAGGACTAAAGGTAATGGTTTCATTACATATTTGTTCTGTTCTTAGCTGTCCTTAGATGTCTTCAGATTGGTAAGTCTGAGGAATGTGTGCACAAAAATTACAGTTTAATACATGTAACTGATTGATAGTCAGTATATGCCATCTTATATGTCAAGTTAATCTTTTTATATGCATGTACTATGTATGCACCTCAAAGTGTTCAACAGGAAAAAGTATGTCAAGAACCATGTTTGAAAAGTTAATGAAAAGAAGAAAAGGAGATTCTCCTGGGGATTGTGTGTTGACCTCACCCAGTCTGTGAGTGTAGGTCGACCCAAATGAAGAGAGTTTTCTCTCTCCTTGTCCTTGAGGTAAGGAATGATCATCTTTTGCATTCAGTCTGGCACTCAAACTGGAACTTGCACTATAACCTTTCTGGTTCTTAGATACTTGAACTTTCAATAGAATTATAGAATGAGTCTTTAAGTTGCAGCTATCAATCTCTCTTTCTCCTCTCTCTTCCTCTCCAGAGCATGTGGATATTCATATATGTGCAATATATATTTCTATAATCACATATGTGAATATAGTCTATGGATTAGATTCTACATATATTCTATGGATTGTGTGCTCACAAGGGGTCATCAGGATGTGAATCTCTTGCACAAAGTAAGGTGAAAGGCATCCGCTTTGGCTAAAATAAGTTCATTGTTATAATTTCTTTTTGGGAAAAGGCTGCCTAGAGATAGGACACACTTTCTGGAGCAAGAGATAAAAAAAGTAGTGCAGAATTCTGGTCTTGCTTGTTCTCCGTTACCCACAGAGTGCGTGTAACCCAGCAGCAGTGGGAGTTTAATTAGACTGCTTAGATTTTTGGTAATCAGCTTTCACATCCTTCTCTTTTCCAATTGCACCTTTGTCTTATGGCACTTGCATTAAATATAATATACAATAAGTGGACTTACTGGAACTTGTCATTAATCATGTTTCATTGGAGGTATTTTGTGCAAAGACAGAGATCATCTCTAGGCATCATTGTTGCCTCTTTTCCAACTTTGACTAGTGTTATTTAGGGGTATGGAATCTTGCAGCACCTCATCTGCATTATTTTGTCTAGGGTTTTGTTGCTTTTAATGCATTCTAAAAACCTGAAACCTAGGATGTAGGAAAAGTGAAGAACCCACTGTGCTGTTAAGTTTGCTGATTTGTGCAGTGGTGCGTGCAGAGACGAATGTATGGTTTGTGTTAGAGGTTGTGTGAAGAATGTAGCTTTAGGTAATAATATGTACTGAGTTGTAAAAGTCAGTGGTAAAAGCTCTATTTTCTAGAGCTGTAAAAGTGACAGGGCTGGCAGTTGCATGCCGCATCATCTCTCAGTCTGAGCGCTCTATGTGCAGAATGGTGTGTTGAGGAATTAGAAGATACCAGGCTAACAGCAGTTCCTCCCAGTGTGGCTCTGCCACGTGGAACAGTGTCTGTACTAAAACCACACCTACAGACCTACCTCATTTTTCATTTGTCTGTGAAATAATTTTAAAATATAAACGAAGACAAGGAGACAAATATGTGAGCCTCTGCATTGTCAATTCTGGATTCCCCAAAGAAAGTGACAATAAGGAGAAACTTGATATTAAACTTTGAGATACAAGAAGTGACTGGACAAGTTTGGATAGATTTCCTATTCAGGGACCATATGCAAAGGTATAAGGAGAGAGTGAGAAGGGGCTCCTAAAAAGAGAAGAATCAGTGGTTACACAATTGTGGAAAGTGATGCACAGCTTTTACCTACTATCTGTACACCTAAAGAAGCTAAACAAGAAGGAGGTCCCACACGCTTCGTCCGAGCAAAGGTTCTAGGTTATATCCATACATGGTCCTTGGTTGGAGAAACAGTTTCAGAAAAAAACCCTGTGCCCAGATATATTTGGTCCTTGTAGGGCTCCTATCCTTTCCACATCATAGTAACTCCCCTTCTGCTGAAGGTTTGGTTATGAGTCTTAGTATCTGTTTTGAAATGCTGCTTGGTAGAGTCTTTCAGATGCCTTCTGTGGTAGACTCCTGTCATATGTCCAATGCACATCTCATTTGTTGGTTTCCCATAGTAAGGGGAACAGGGACTATCTCTGACAGGAACTCAAAGTCAGGCTCTTTGACCTCCCCACCCCCCAAGGGAGGAGTAGTCCTGCTAGGCCACAGAGGAGGACTTTGCAGCCAGTCCTGAAGATACCTGATAAAACAGGGCCAGACAAAAGGAGAGGAGGTCCTCCCCAACCCATGGACTTGGAAAGGGGCAAGGAGGAGATGAGGGAGGGAAGGTGGGATTGGGAGGGAATGAGGGAGTGGAATACAGCTGGGATACAGAGTTAATAAAATGTAACTACTAATAATAAACAATAAAAATATGTTATAATACATAGAATTTCACTAATATGGATTTGCATCAATACTTATTATTTAACTTATGAATATATAACCAATTTCAAATCTTCAAATAAGAAAAATCTTTCATTAGAATGCTACTGGAATTTTCTCAAAAGTCTCTTAGGCTTTAAATACATGATCCCCAGGTCAACAGTTGGTGGAATATAGTAAAAATTAAGATGAGTGGCCCTGTTGGAAGGGAGCTTGCACATTTCAAAAGCCCATACTATTCCTGCTTAGGAGTCAAGATGTAAGCTCTCAGATAGTTCTTTAGCACCTTATCTATCTGACCAGCCACAATACTATTTGCCACAATGGTCATGGACTTTACCCACCTGAAACTGTGAGCCCTAAGTTAAATATATCTTTTTATAAGTTGAAAAAAAAAAGGAGGTCCCAGGGTAAGATGATCAACCCTCACTTAGAAAGACAAATAAAGACAAATGGACGGACATTGGAAGTGAAGAAAACAAGAAACAGGACAGGAGCCTACCATAGAGGACCTCTGAAAGACTCTACCTAGCATTGTAACAAAGCAGATACTGAGACAACCAAACCTTTGGCAGAGTGCAAGGAATCATATGAATGAAGGGGGAGTTAGTAAGACATGGAGAGGATAGGAGCTCCACAAGGACCAAATATATCTGGGCACAGGGGTCTTTTCTGAGACTGATACTCCAACCAAGGACCATGCATGGATATAACCTAGAACCCCTGCTTAGAAGTAGCCCATGGCAGCTTAGCATCTAAGGGGGTTTCCCTAATAAGGGGAAAAGGGACTATTTCTGACATGAACTCAGTGGCTGGCTCTTTGCCTTCTTCACTCCTCCCCAAGGGAGGAGCAGTCTTGCTAGGCCACAGAGGAGGACATTACAGCCAGCTCTGATGAGACCTGATAAAGTAGGGTCAGATGGAAGGGGAGGATGTCCTCCTTTATCAGTGGACTTAGAGAGGGGCAGGGAGGAGATGTGGGAGGGGGGTGGGGTTGGGAGGGAATGAGGGAAGGAGCTACAGCTGGGATACAAGGTAAATAAACTGTGATTAATATAAAAAATAAAAATCAAAAAAAGGAAAAGAAATTGCATCATGAAAAGCTTCCCTTTCAGGACTAAGAGGGTGTCACGTAACTATGAGTCTGTTTAAAATGTGACCAGCAGTGGGGTTGTACAGTGGAATCGTTTTGTTTGAGCTGGTCAGAAGGGTTGAGGGCCTTTTCCTGGAAAGGGCTAACTTATGATGTCACTAAAAAGGAAGAAGGGCATTAACATACAGTAGAGAAAAAATAGCATTGTTAGTGACATAACAAAGTAGAGGTCACTTAATCATCACATATTTAATTAGACAAAGACATAATAAAATGTTTCCTGAACTGATTAGAAATAAAATTGAGAAAAGCAGCAACAAAGTTGTTCTTCTGCTGTTGATAATTAAAAAATTGAGAAACTTCATGTCCTAATTTTATCCTGAATATAAGGAGCTGAACGGGCCTTGTTAATAACAAGTGTATGAATAATGGTGTTAGAGTCACTGTAACCAAATGTATTTGAAGAGTAACTGGAAATATGGACAAAATGTGTGTTTAAAGAATGTAAAAAATGTTGGTATTCTACATTAAAAACCTATATCACTCTTACAGTGATATATTTCCATAATATTTTAAATTAATAAATAATTTACAAGCTGAGCATGGTGGCACAGGTCTTTTTCAGCTCTAGTGGGTCTGGAACAAGAGGATTGCCTCAAGTTTAAGGCCAGACTGGGCTCCATGGCAAAGCCTGTCTCAAAACAAAATCAAAACCACTAAAGTGATTTTTAAAAAATACAAAATAGGCTGGTAGCTAAATAAATGATACATATTCAATATTTTAATATGTAAACCCCCTAAAAGGCTTATAAATAGGCATTTGGCTTCTTAACTTATTATTTTAATGCAGATACAGACTGATTTGTGGCAGGTCTGGAGCAAAGGTCAGGTCCCTGTTTTCTTTCACTAGTTGGCCTTCTGTTCTGCTGGAGGCCTTAGAAGGAGGGATTTTCTCATAGGAGGCATCCCTTGCTGGCAAGACTGTTTGTGGAAAGGCAAACAGGAGCCTGTGTGTGATGGTACATGTGGAAGATCATAGAAATAAAGGGTCTGGGGCTGTTTTCTTTTCATATATGAATATAGAGTAAATAAATTAATTGTCAGTGTGCTGCCAAGAAGAAAGTGGGAGCAGTGTCGATGTTTTCATGTGAATCTCTGATGCTACTCTCAAGAGGGAGCTTGTATGCTTCTTCTGTGGCACAGTGCATAGTCTTCAGTCTGAGTCATGTTTAATTGCACTAAACTTTTCTGCCAGATGGCAGAACTTCAGGGTCAAACATGTATTTTTTAAAAAAAGGAATTCTGCTTTTAAACTAAGGAGATTCATTTCCTAACTTCATCTTCTATTTTAGCACACACACACACATTTTAAAGGTATTAGATGCATTATTATGCATGTAAACAGTCAGAAATAAAGTCAAATGAAATGACAGATAAAGGAACAATAGCCTATGCAGTTCAGAAGTGGCTCAGGATCAATGATTATTCAATTATTGAGAACATTCGATTTCTACATAGGCAATGCAGGCTTTTATTTCTTTACATGCTTTAAACGTGGGTACTTTGAATGTCAATTTGTTTTGCTAACACAGAGTGGAAAAAAGCTCGTTCCATCCCTAATTACTCAGAGCTGAGGAACTAGGTTTCACAGTCAGTAGAGGGAGCCAGAGATACCTTGCCAATGGTCCTGACCCAGGATGCTTCAATCATGAAAGAAAGGAGAGAGAGGCATCAAGCCCCCTTCTGACAGGCTGGGCAGGTGTAGCTTTCTGAATCAGATATGGCAGGTTTTTATTAAGTGCTGAAGTATTTCATAAAGACTTAGACTTTACAAATGAGGCCACTGTGATTTTCCTGTTATGAAGAGCGCATCCTGCAATTCATGCAAATTATGCATCTTATAATCTGCTTTTGAGCAGTTCTTTTTTTGGAAATATATTGTGTTCGTAGAACTGGGGGTTGCTACCTTAAGCACTGGTGTGCTGTTAGAGGATGCACGCAGAAGCAAACTGCTACGTTTTGTCTTGCTTGTCATTAGGGTTGTTCTCCCAGCCTCCTCCGGAGGTCTGCAGTTCAAACCTTCATTCAGGCACAGTATCCTCTGCTTCCTCCACCGCAGCCAGGTGCTCCCCATTCTCCCTCAAACATCCTCATTTTTGCCTTACAGGCTTTTCAAAGGCCGCTTCCCTCAGGCAGTCAGCAACCTCAAATATTACTTTCTTTTTTGTTATTAGGCAAATTTATTCTTCAACAAATTCACACCTAGGTATAATGTATGCTGAAAATAAACGTAGGCTATTCCTGTTTCTCATGCCTAGGACTGTTTTGTTTTTTTTACATAATATTCAATTTGTAACCAATGATATAACGTACCTACCATGTTTATTACCTTTCAGGCATTAGAAGATAAACACCCAAAGGTAAGGAATTAAAAACAAAAACAAAAACAAAAAAAAAAACCCTTCCATTTTCAGGTGGTTGTTTACCCAAGCAAAGGTAATTCAGATGCAGTGTTAATACAGAAAAAAAAAATGCCTTCAAATCAGCAACTTGCTGTTTTCCACCGCTATAGCATGTGGAAAAACTGTCCTGCAATATCACAGTAAAACTGACAAGGGCAGCATCTATATTCCTTACCCATGTTACATGAGTTTTCATCTACTATCTGTAAAAAATGTAGTTTGACTCCATTTTAATCACATGTAAATTTATGTGAACAACACTTTAGTCAAGATGCAGAAAGATTCCAAAGATAAAGAGTAAGGATGCTTGTATTATTCATTGATGTGCTTGAAAGCCCTGGATCTTACTAATGAATGGAGTTGTCTTGTGCAAATTGCCTGTTTATTATGTTACAAGCATTGCACTATAAAAGAACTTTAAACCGTATTCTGTTTTTTTTTCTTGGTTGTCAATTCGAAACCTATTTATATCTTTGTATACAATTATAATTATAAATGTTATGCTTTTTTAGGGTTTTCTAAAATTCTGGTTATAACCTGATAACTACTAAAATCATCATTAAGTGTCAATCATGAAAGAATAATTATTCAAGGTCATTGACAAGTTATTGAATATTACTGTTACTTCCCTTGCCTCTTCTTTTATTTTTTGTTCTTTAATGCAGGGAATAGACTGCATTGCTTCATGCATACTAATCATAGACTCTGCCATTGACCTATCCTCCCAACCAACTACTCTGCATTAACATGCCTGAAAACCAGCTAGACTGCAGTCCTTGCTCCCATGTCCATATCTGTTGTTGATCCCACACACCATCCCCTCTCAACCTTCCCTGTATCCTGGCATCTAATGTCAGCAGGCATTCCCTGTGAACACTCCATATGACCAGGCCAGTAAAACAGGCAACACACAGCCATTGCACTCTTCAAAAATCCAGGGAGAGAACAGAAACCAAGGAACAAAACACCCACCCAACAAAGGTAAGCCCAGAAATCAGCACCTAGACCATAATCATCCCAAACCCAGATGTGTAGACACTAACATAAGAACACAATAAAAACCCAAGACAATGTGTCTCCGTTAGAGTCCAGCTATCCTACTGTAGCAGGCCCTGAATATCCCAACACAGCTGAAGCACAAGAAAAAGACCCAAAAACCCAACTATATGAACATAATAGATGTCCTTAAAGAGGAAATATATCCCTTAAATAATGAGTAAAATAGTTCAAGAGCTGAAAGTGGTTCTGCCAAGAAACAGTAACTGTTAAGACTCTTCCTGGTGTTAGGGCCTAGCCAACCCACAGAGGAAGACGATCCAAACAGTCCCGATGAGACCTGACAGGCTAGGATCAGATAGTAGGGAAGAAGGCCCTCCCCTATCAGTGGACTAGGGAGATAGGGAAGGAAGGAGGAAGGAGGGTGGGACTAGGATACACAGTGAAGAAATTATAAATAATAATAAAATATAAGAAAAAAGAAACAAAAACACCAACTGAGGGAATTCTAAAAATGACAAATATAGAAATTTGAACAAGAGCTACAGAGATAAGCTTCACCAACAGAATATGAGAGATGAAAGAGAAAATTTCAGGCATTGAAGATATTATAGAAGAAATGGACATATAAATAAAAGAAAATGTTAAATCTAAAAAATTCCTGACACAAAACATCCAGGAAATCTGGGACACTATAAAAAGATCTAATCAAAGAATAGTAGGAATAGAATAAGGTAAAGAATCCATCTCAAAGGCCCAGAAAGATTTTTAAGTAATAATAATAAGATATAATATAGTAAAATAAAACTAACATATTGGAATTGGACAAAACAAACAAACAAAACAGAAGGCTAATATCCCAAGAAAAGGCAAAAGAATCAGAAACCCACTCATTTGGACACTTAGGAATCTAATAAAAACACTAAGCAAGAAGCTATAATATATACGAAAAAGATGTGATGTAGATCCTTGCAGGTCCTGTGTTTGCTGCTTCAGTCTCAGTAAGTTTATATGAGCTTTGCTCATTGATTTAGAGGGTCTTTTCTTGTGTGTGTCCTTCTATCTGCTTGGCTCTTACACTCTTTCCAGCCTTTCCAGCTTCTCCTCTGTAGGGTTCCTGGAACCCCAAGGGGAGAAATTTGATAGAGACATCATCCCATTTAGGCCTAAATGTTCCAAAATCTCTCTCCCTCTGCATGATGTCTGGCTATAGGCCTCTTCTTTGATCCCATATGTTGCAGAAGGAAGCTTCTTGATAATAGGTGAACAAAATACATATCATATTTGTCTTTCTGGGTCTGGGAGATTCCCTCTTAAACCTGTCAGATTGGCTAAGTAACATAAGTGATAGCTCATGCTAGTGAGGATGTGAAGCAAGCAGAAATCTCCTCCATTGCTGGTGGGAGTGCAAGCTTGTACAGCCACTTTGGGAGTCAATGTGGTTTCTAAGAAAACTGGGAAATGATCAACCTCGATACCTAGATACTACTATTTGGCATATACCCAAAGGATGGTCCATCCTACTACAAGGACACTTGCTCAATCATATTCATTGTTTTTTTTTTTTGTTGTTGTTGTTGTTGTTGTTGTTCATAATACCCAGAAATTGGAAATAACCTAGATGTCTTTCAACAGAAAAATGGCGAAAGAAAATGTGGTACATTGACACAATGGAGTATTACTCAGCACTTTAAAAAAATGATATGAAATTTTCAGAAAAATGGATGGAACTAGAAAAAAAAATCATCTTGAGTGAGGTAACCCAGACCCCAAAAGACAAATCTGGCATGTATTCACTTGTAAGTGGATATTAATTGTTAAATAAATAACCAAGCTAGAATGAGTAGATCCAGAGGTTGGGTAAAGAGAAAAGGTCTGGGGGAAATGCATGGATTTGTCTGGGAACAGGAATTAGAATGGATTTTGTGGGAGCAGATGGCGTGGGACTGAGAGGGTTCAGGTCGAGATGGGATAGAGGAAGAGATTACAGAGGAAATGGCAGGGATTGGGGGTACTTTGTGGTGGTATGGACACTGACTGCAGGGGAAAGTTTCTGGAATCTATAAAGTTGGTTCTAATGAGGACTCCTAGTAATGGAGATATGGTCTCAACTGGCCATCTCTTGTACCCAGGCAAGGTTTCCAGTCTGAGGACTGGGTTGCATTCAATTGAATTGCTGGTCAAGGGATTCGCACAAAATCCACAAACAACCCAGATTGTTGTTAAGACTATCAGGTTGTCACTGCAAACTGACAGTGGGGCCCCATTGCTGAGGACAGCATCCACAAAACTTGTTGAACATGGAGAAGTCCAGCTGGTGTCTACATGGAGCCTTCATCCCTATATTTTAGTCTCGTTGGTACAATAAGGTACTCCAGAGGCTACCAGGAAAAGAAACATGAACACCAACCCGGACACAAAACCTTTGACTTATAATCTGTCCTGCCTGCAAATTATACTAGGACAATGGTGGCACAGAACTTGTGGCAATAGCCAACCAAAGTCTAATTTGACTTCACAAGAAGGAACCCATATCCAGCACTGCTTAGGCAACCAAGAACCAGAGAACAGATAGTCCATAGACCTAGGGAAAAAGCAACCACGACTGGTCCAAAATAATCAATAAAATGATTTCATAAATCAATGCATCAATGCATCATCTAGTCATCATCCGAGAGCCTTCCTCATGCAGCAGATGGGGAGAGATGCTGAGTCCCACAGCCTGACATAATGTGGAGAGAGAAAGAGTCTAAATTGGAGGTCTCCATCAAATCCCTCCACTCAGAGATCAGGGAATCCTGTTGAAGAGGAGGTGAGGAAATTGTAAGAGACAGGGAGGATAGAGGACATCAGAAGAACAAGGCCCTCTATAAAGCAAGGCGCATATGAACTCATAGAGACTGAAGCAGCAAGCGGTAGCCTACACAGGTCTGCACCAGGTACTAAAATATTTTTAGTTTTTGGCTTAGTGTTTTTATTGGACTCTTGACTGAGAATGACTGTGCCTCTGACTCTTTTGCATGCTCTTGGGATTCTTTTCCATTTGTTGGGTTGTTGTTTCTAATTTTGATATGAAATTTTCTGCTTCATCTCATTACATTTACTTTGTTATGTTGGGTTGTCATCTCTTAAGGCCTGTTCTTTTATAACAGGAGACAGAAGAGAAGTGGATCTGGAAGAAGGCGTGGTGGGAAGAAACGTGGTAGAGTAGAGGGAGAAGGAACTATAATCGGGATATATTATATGAGAAAGGGATCTATTTTTAATAAAAAGGAAGTATTTTGCTGCTAAACTAACCAGAGTTCCCTCATGTCCCAGAAAAGCATCATGAGAATGAATATGGAAGAACTGTCAAGACAGCTGTCATTTTTTTCCTCTCCTTATTGAAGGAATGCCACATTAAAATAAAAAAATAAAAAAAAAAAAACATGTTTGTAGCAGCTTTATTTGTGATAGCCAGAAGCTGGCTATCACAAATAAAGAAACAGCCCAGATGCCCCTCAACTGAAGAATGGATGCAGAAATTGTGGTACATCTACACAATGGAGTATTACTCTGCAATGAAAAATAAGGAAAGCATGAAATTTGCAGGTAAATGGTGGGACCTGGAAAGGATCATCCTGACGGAGCTATCCCAGAAGCAGAAAGACACACACACAGTATATACTCACTCATATAGACATATAACATAGGATAAACCTACTAAAATCTGTACATCTAAAGAAACTAATCAAGAGAGAGGACCCTTACTAAAATGTTCCATCCCCATCCCGAAAGGTAAAAAGGATGGACATCAGAAGAAGAAGAAAATAGGAAACAACCTAGGAACCTGCCACAGAGGGCCTCTGAAAGGCTCTCTCCTGCAGACTATCAAAGCAGACGCTGAGAGTTATGGCCAACTGTTGGGCAGAGTGCATGGAATCTTATATAAAAAGTGGGGAATAGCAAGATCTGAAGAGGACAGGAACCCCACAAGGAGAGCAACAGAACCAGAAAATTTGAACACAAGGGTCTTCCCAGAGACTCATACTCCAACCAAGTACCAGACATGGAGATACCCTAGAACCCCTGCATAGATGTAGACCATGGCAGTTTAGTGTCCAAGTGGGTTATATAGTAATGGGAAGAGGAATTGCCTCTGACATAAACTGATTGGCCTGCTCTTTGACCACCTCTCCCCTAAGTGGGGAGCAGCCTTACCAGGCCACAGAAGATGACAATGCAGACACTCCTGATGTGATCTGATAGACTAAGATCAGAAGGAAGGAGAGGTGGACCTCCCCTATCAGTGGACTGGGGGAGGGGCATTCATGAATAAAGGGGAGCGAGGGTGGGATTGGGAGGGGAGGAGGGAGGGGCTTATGGGGGATACAAAGTGAATAAAGTATAATTAATAAAATAAAATTGAAAAAAAAACTAAACTAAACTAAAATTAAATTAAAAAAAATGTAATCAGCCCAAGTCCCCCAGAACCAGCCATTACTATAAACCTGGGATTTTGCTGGTTTGTTATATAACAACAAAGGTGGGTGTTCAACTTCATCTGTTGATTTCTGCGATGACTGCCTTGGATGCTAATACTAGAAGAAAGGAGTTTTCCTTTTATACTACTTAGTTTTTGGCATGTTCAGACATATAACTTAAACTTTTATCTGAGTCACCAATATAACATCAAAAGAATAGGTAACTGGAATATGTATCCCTAGGAAAATCTCTTAAGTTGGAAAGTTTCTATCACCAAGATTCTCCAGCTTACTGAGGAGTGGAGATTTAAGGCCTCTCAGATGTTTCACAAAGCAGTCAGGGCCTCTCTCTCCTCTCATGCAAATGAGAAAGGCTACTCATTATACTCAACCAATTTCCTGTTTTTCTAGAATATATTTGTGTTATCATGGAATGTACTATTTATTTTACTGAAAAAACAAGCTAAGCAAAATTGATAGTAGATTAACCTTGAAATATGGCTTTCACTGGCCCTTGCCAGGCTTTTGTTTTGTTTGAGGTTGGGTACATGAAATTTTGTTGAAGCCTGACTAATTTTTTTGAACCGATTTTGATAATTTCAGTGTTTCATCTAGATTAGATTTCAAGTGTCATTAACATAAACAAAATACTTGGAATGATATAACTATATTCATTTGAGATTAAAAATAAGGCCTGTATAACCATGCTACAACTCACAGACCCAAAGAAGATAAGTAACAAGGAGGACCTAAGGGAGAATGCTTAATTCCTGCTCAGAAGAGGAAACAGAATAGCCAATGGAAGTGGTTGAAGAGAAGGAGCAGGGTAAGAGAGGGCGCACAGAGAGAAATGAAGGCCAGTATCAGACCTGGGAAGAGCAGGGGTGGGAAGACAGAGGGCTTGCAGAGAGAAAAGAAGCTTTGGGCAGGGACTTTGTGAAAAGCTGGAAACCTACCTCTAACAGGGTAGGCTCCTGGGAGGATATGAGGGTGACTCTAGCTGAGACTCCTCATAACAGGGGTCATGGAGACTGAAGAGCCCACCCCCCTAACTAGGCATGACTCCAAGTTGGATTGAAGGAAACACTAACCCACCCACAAAAACTTCAACCCCAAATTTACCCTGCCTACAAGATGGGCAATGTCAAAAAGAGTATAGATTGAGGGAGTGAGTGTCCAACCGATAACTGGTCCTACCTGAAATTTACCCCATGGGAGAGAGCCAACCCCTGACACGATTAATGGTATTCTGCCGTGCGTGCAGATGGGAGCCTAGCATAGCTGTCCTCTGAGTGGGTCCACCCAGCAGCTGATGGAAACAGATTCAGAGACCCACAACCAAACACTGAGTGGTGCACAGGGAGATTTGCAGAAGAGTGAGGGGAGGATAGAAGGACCTGGAGGTGACAGGATTTCCATACGAAAACCAACAGAGCCAACTAACCAGGGTCCTGCGGGGGAGGGGGGGTGGGCTGTGGAGACTGAAGTACCAACCAAAGACCATGCATGGACTGGACCTTGGCCCCCTACACAGATATAATCAATGGGCAGCTCAGTCCTCATATAGGTTCCTTAGTGAGGGAAATAGGGGCAGACCTGACATGGACTCTGTTGCCTGCTTTTGATCACTTTCCTCTGGCAGGGCTACCTCTCCAAGACACAGGAGAAGAGGTTGCGCTCAGTCCTGCCTGATGCGAACTGAGATGCTGGGAGTGGGGGAGCTTCCTTCTCTGAGGAGCAGGAGAGGGGGATAGGGGAAACGATGGGAGGGTGGGAATGGGAGGAGAGAAAGGAGGGGGCTACAACCAGGATGTCAAATGAATAAATAAAAAATGAATTAAAAAAATTAGATACAACAAAACAAACAAGCAAACCCTGTGAGGGCAGGAGAGAGGATTTAGGAGATAAGAGCAATTGCTACTCTTGCAGAGGACCCGGTTCAGTTCCCAGCATCCCTATGGCATCTTAGAATTTTCCACAACTGCACTTCCGGTGTATCTAGTGACCTCTTCTGACTTTTGTTGGCACCAGATACGCATGTGGTACACATCCATACCTTCAGGAAAAGCATTCAGACACATAAACAAATCTAAAAGAAAAAGTCTATAGTGTTTTTGTTTCTGTTTTTGTTTTGAGGCAGGGTCTCTATGTAACTCTTGCTGGCCTACAACTTGCTGCATAGGCCACACTGGCCTCAAGCTCACAGTGATCTGCTTGCCTCTACCTCACAAAGGCTGGGATTAAAGGTGTACACTATCACCTCTCCTGGCCAGTTTGATAACATTAAACTAAGAAACTGGAAGAAAATGTTAATGATTAATTGGAGAGCAATTTCAAAAGATGAAAAGTATTTACTTAGGAGTCAAAGCCATATCAATGGATGTTAAGATTATCTGTTCATATGAGGCTACAGCCTACTGTAAATTACTCTGAATTGTACAGAACAGCATTTTTTAGTCTGTGCCCCAGGAGACTTCCTCTTACAAACAGCTTTTGACTCCGTTTTGTGAAAGAAGGATGACTATAGCCCCTGGGTGGACCCAGAAACTGCATCATTTGTCAGGTTCAATACACCCAGTACAGACAGATAAATGCCTTATGCCTGAGTATGTTATAGGGTGTGGTGTAGTTTTAGTGGTAGTGTACAAAAATATATTTTTAAAAAATTGTAAAGAAATATAATAAACAGTTCCAAACTATTTCCTCTGGGTGACATTTTTGGAGTGAGTATACTTTAAATATATAATCTAGATAATCACATAAACTATGACTGCAGAGCTTCTGGGAGTTACACAACTTAAATAGGAAACGTGGTGAGTGTGCAGTGTAGTGAAGACTCTGGCAGACTCTGGACGTTATGGAGGACCATTGACTGTCAGGACACTCTGAATATAAATTGAACACAAATACCACTTGGATCTTTCTTGGCCACTCAAATAAAGAAGATGTAAATGCTGTTTTTATCTTAATGACTTTTAGTGACATTCAATTGACATTTCATTTGAACTGATAGTAATGGTACATGATAGTATTTTTAAATGTTATTTGCACTTGAGAGAATGAGCACACTTTCAATGTTTTTCTTTTCACTTTCAACTACTGCTTAAAAAACAAATCAAAATGCAAACAAGACAACTACAAAATAACCTTCATTAACTATCATCACCAAGTTGTTTTTTTTTTTTTGTGTGTGTGTGTGTGTGTGTCTAAGTTCTTACTAATAAAAATAACTGTTAGCTATTGCTTGCCAATGTGTCCTGGTGTTTGCAAGCATCTCTTGGTTGAAATTTGTCTTTCAACACTATGAAGTGAGGGAAACAGACCACCTGAGTACTTGCACATTCACACTTTATAATTCCTTTATACTTGCAGGGCCTCTGGCTCAGGACGGCATGTTTGGGTCACATTGCCCTGGCAGCCTGTGAAGGTACTTTTTCAACAGTGTTTAAGAATTGGGGGTATCTTTGTAGAGAGTCAGTAGGACAGACGGTCCAGGCTGTCATTGCCTTACTGATGGCACCCTCCTGCAAGCAGCTTGTGGGGCTGATTCAGCCACACCTCCCCCTCTTTCTACTGAGATGGTAGAGAAGTCTCTACCGCTACCCATTCTGGGCACACTCCAGCTAACCTCCCAACCCACACAATGGTGATATCCCCACAATGTCTCCAGGTCCCTTTTTTCTTATTTTATGACACAGTGGTTGTGTGTTTTGAAAACACTTAAAAAGTAACCAGGAAAAGAGAAATGTATCCCCTGTCATTTTCGGAGAATGTGGGAACCATTTCTCATTTTAGGGGGTGAGACACCTGTTTGACCTTCATTATTCTGGTGCTTTTCTGCTTATCGTGACTGGGAATTTTACTTATTTTCTAGATTTATCCAACGTGGAACTTGAATTTCATTTCTTGTCCTCTGTGGGATTGGGGTGATTTTTTTGAGAAGGAAGTGAGAAAAGTCTAATTTTATTAAATCTAGAAGTCTTTTAACCTTAGGTGCTTATTCAGAGAATAATTGCAGTCATTGATGACACATTCTTACAAGTTTCTCAAAACTCTGAATTACATTTGATCTGTTTCTAAAAGAAAAGCCAGTAGTTAACATTTGTGCTTCACTTTTTACTAGCCCTATTTATTTATTCTTTGGATAGTAATTCTTAGTTCTTCATCCATTCATTTTGTATCTTCTCCACCCCTTCCCCCATTCCATGATAACTTTAGATAATGGAACAGTTTCATAATCCTGGGCTCAGAGGTTATAACTGAGAGTGAGGTAAGCTGGGGAAAGCTGTAGAACAAAAGTACAAAGGAAGTGGGTAACCTTTGCCTTTGCTGCTGCCAAACAAAGATATGCTAGTGGGGACAGTTCTACACGGTCACTAGGAACCTTGAGTATCTGTGGTAAGGTAAATGGTTTATGACTATTTAAGCTCTAAGTGTACAAGGATAAAAGCAGGAAGGCACAGTATCAACAATTCATTTCCAACAAAATGTCAGCATACACACAGAGGAACCATATTGAAGTATTTCACAGGCATTTGCTATTTAGCTATGTTTATTTGGAAGGATGTTATATGCTATAATCTTAGTTCAAATCATTCATCTCAATGAAAACCCAGAAATAAACAATATCACCTTTGAATGTATATATCTTGAATGTGAAATAATGAGGGTATGAGTTTTTATTCTAAAATGACGGTTTGAGTGGCTTTGTTTGTCTGGAGGCGAACTTGTGGGCTATTTTGCTAAGCAAGGGACTTTGGGGGAAGTTGCTCTTTGTCATTACTTACTACAGGTTAAGAAGTTAAAGGCTGGAGTGTGTTGCTAGCGTCACATTGCTGGGGATCAAGGTCTTTATGGAGGAGGAGACTGTCCAGGGCAGAATATCCCTGTTGACCACAGGAAGAAGTCTGAGATGGCTGTTTTCTTTCAGTAAGGATGCAGATAAATGTTATATGATTAGCTATTGGCTAGACTATTTTTTTTTCTTTGTGATAGCATTTCATGTAACCAGGCTGACCTCTATGACCTTGAACTCTTGAATTTCCTGCCTCAGCCTCCCAAGTGCTAGGATTACACATGAGTATTACAATGTCAGGTTTTGTTTAAAAATAATTTTGCTTTGTGGTTATTGGCCTAGATGTTCTTGCTATGGCTAATAGCTCCTGACATTTTCACCGAGAGAGCTTTCATCTTATGTTGTTCAGATCTATTTAATTTTTTTCCAGAGGTTAGAGGTGGCAGCACCTGGTTCACTAGAACCCTATAGAAGAAAGGGGAAATGGGATAGCTAATTATCACTTGAATAAATTATAGTGTCTGATTAGAAAAAAATCCTTACCTTTTTATAGCTTTGATCATATGAAAGTAGAGCCGTATTTAAGAATAAAATCCATTGTGTAAACGTACCAAATTTTCTTTAGCCATTCTTCGGTTGAGGGACATCTGGGTTGTTTACAGCTTCTGGCTATTTTAATAAAGCTTCTGTGAACATACTAGAGAAATTGTCTTTGTGATATGGTAAAGCATCTTTTGAGTATATGCGCAGAAGTGATATAGCCAGGTCTTGAGGTAGATCTAGTCCCAATTTTCTGAGAAAGCACCAGATTAATTTCCATAGTGGATATACAAGTTTGCACTTCTACCAGCAATGGAGGAGTGTCCCTTTGCTTCATATACTGGCCAGCATGTGCTGTCACTTGGGTTTTTTATCTTAGTCATTCTGATGGGCTTAAGATGGAATCTCAGAGTCATTTTGATTTGCATTTTCCTAATGACTAAGGACACTGAGCATTTCTTTAAGGGCTTCTCAGCCATTAACGATTCTTCTGTTGAGAATTCTGTTTAGCTCTGAATTCCATTTTTTTATTTAATTTTTTTTTAATTTCTTACAATTTATACACTTTGTATCCCAGCTGTAGCCCCCTCCCTCGTCCCCTCCCAAGTCTACCTTCTCTCCCTCTTCTCCTCCCATGACCCTCCCCCAGTCCACTGATAAGGGAAGTCCGCCTCCAGTTTCTTAGGACCCTAGCCTGTGAGGTCTCATCACGACTGGCTGCATTGTCTTCCCCCTCAGAAGGGGCCTCCCCTTCTGAAAAGGAGAGGAGGAGTGTGGGAGAGAGATGTAAGGGTGGGACTAAAAGGAGAGGGGAAGGAGGGGGCTGGGATCAGTCTGTAAAGTGATTATATATATATATATATATATATATATATATATATATATATATATATATATAGAAGAAAAAAAAAAGAGTCTAGGAGCCAGTCATGACAATGAGTAAATTGCTTAGCTCTCAAGTAACTTGTTTTCTTTTCATGTCTTTTCTTTCTTTCTTTCTTTCTTTCTTTCTTTCTTTCTTTCTTTTTTTCTTCTTTTTCTTTGTAAAAAGATGTTGGGCTATTGAGGTGGTTCATTGGGGAAAGGTGCGTGCCACCAAAGCTGATGATCTGAGTTCATTCCCTAGAGCCACAGTGACTCAAAAGGGTCAGATAGCAGAAAGATCAGAATTGGAAAGGCTAGTGGGACAATTACTCAACAGTGTATTTACTCTCTATGAAGTAACCACATCTGGGTTGAATTTCTAGGAATAGAATATGATAATTGACCTCTGGTCAAATCCTTGTACTTTAGAACTTAGAGGCTGACTTGTCATCATGTGGCATTGTCCTCACAGGCACATGGGACTGTCGCCAAAAGCCATGTTCTCTGAAAAAGCAGCTTCAGCTTGTTGATTGTAAAGTACAGTTAGATAAAGAAAGCTCATATGCATTTAAAAATTAAATATTAATTAAAATAAATTAAGCTAAAATTAATTTTATTGCAGAAGTTTAGAGGTTATAATTGTAGCTCTTAATTTAAGTTTGAATTGGTATTAAACAAACAAGCTGTCTGCTTTTCAAATGATTTGAAAGTCATATTTATTTGCCTCTGCTGTGATGGTGGTTTGATTTTTTAAATTTTTTTAAGTAAAATTACTAAACTTGTGCAATAGTAGCATGGAAATTACCTGGGGTTTCTTGTGTGAGTGTACTTTAGCCAGGGTAGACACAGCTTAAATTATAAAAACTAAAGATTAAAATATAAGGAAGTAAAACTTCATGCCTCCTTCTAAGAGAACTTTTGTTCTTCCTAACCACATAACATAATGCCATTAATTCATGGGACTTTAAATGAATCCTGTGGATTAAAGCACCAGACTTACTAGTCCATTTTCATCCAAGATCCTTATTCTCTAATGTTCTTGGTCTTATTGAAACATTTCAGTAGGTAAAAATACTGGAGTGTGGGGCTAGAGAAGTGGCTCAGTGGGTAAGAGCATGGTCTGCTCTTCCAGAGGACCCAGGTTCATATTCCCAGCACCCATATGGCAGCGCATAACTGTCTGTACTGCCAATTCCAAGGACTCTGACACCTTCACACTAATGCCCATAAAATTAAAAAAAAGTTGAATAAATTATTTTTTTTTAAATATTGTACTGTTCCTGCCCAAGAGAAAAGCCATTATGTGTATTCTGTTCACCATGATCACTGTGGTACTGCTTTATTTTTCTGTTGTCGTTTTTTTGTTATTTTAGCTTTTGAAATAAACTATCATGCCCTTTGAGCCACAAAAATAAGCAAACAAATAAATCCCCAGAGCCCTCCCGAGGGAAGGAGAGAATTAACTCCCAAGCTTTTCTCTGACCAGCACATTCATTCCACTCACGCTCACTAACGCACTTACACTGTCTATCACACACAATAATAAACAAATGTAAAAACAGTCCTTTAAAAGATGGTAACAGTATTCACACTATAGCTTTGATATGGATCAAACAAATTATGATGTAATTAGGTACGTTAGGCATTTATTTGGTATTGTTACTATTAAAAGTGTTATTTTAAAATTATTTTATTTTTATTAATTACAGTTTATTCACTTTGTATCTCCCCCTCCTCCCCTCTCCTACTCTCCTACTGTAGCTCTCTCCCTCCTCCCCTCCTACTCTCACCTGTGCACCTCTCCCAGTCTGCTGATAAGGGAGATCCTCTTCTCCTTCCCTCTGATCCTAGTTTATCAGGTTTCATCAGGAGTAGATGCATTGTCTTCCTCTGTGGCCTTGTAAGATTGCTACCCCTTCAGGGGGAGGTGATCAAAGAGCAGGCCAATCAGTTCCTGTCAGAGACAGTCCCTGTTCTCATTACTATGGAACCCACTTGGACACTGAACTACATCTGTGCAGGGGTTTCAGGCCATCTCCATGAATGGTCCTTGGCTGGAATATCAGTCTCAGAAAAGACCCCTGTACCTTTACAATAAAAGTTCTTCTGGAGGTATCTCTATCCCTGATCTCAAGCTATACTATAGAGCAACAGTAATAAAAACTGCACGATACTGGCATAGAAACAGAATGGTGGATCAATGGAATCAGATAGAAGACCCAGAGATAAACCCACATACTTATGAACACCTGATTTTTGACAAAGATATCGAAAACATACAATAGAAAAAAAGATAGCATCTTCAACAAATGGTGCTGGTCTAACTGGATGTCTCCATGTACAAAATTGCAAATAGATCCATTCTTATCACCCTGCACAAAATTAAAGTCCAAGTGGATCAAAGACCTCAATATAAAACCAGACACACTAAACCTGTTAGAGGAAAAAGTGGCACAGGAGACAACTTCCTGAACAGAACACCAACAGCACAGGCTCTAAGAGCAACAATAAATGGGACCTCATAAAACTGAAAAGCTTCTGTAAAGCAAAGGACATTGTAGTTAAGTGTTATTTTGACAGAAGTTAATCAAAAGTTTTGTAAATTTTATTATGAAAATAAAATAAACTATATTTGCTACTGGTTTTTGTAGAACAGGAGACAGTATAGTCATTCAATAACATCTAGGAAGAAATTGGTTCTTAGCTAACTAAAATAGTTTATAAACAGATGAGCATATCTTTTGGTAAAAGTGCTCATGAGGAGAGCTTTCTGTAAAGCTCTTTCTTTGGCATTTGTCAATGTGTGGAAGGCAGAGAGCAACTTGTGGAAGATGGTTCCCTCCATTTAGCCTTGTCAGCTCCTCGAGATCAAATTCAGATTGTCAGGCATAGAGAAAATGCCTTCATCTGATAAACCATCTCTCTGGTCTATGTTGAAAGTTTTAATTGGGAAATAGTATTTCAAGTTTTGCTTGTAACCTCCTAATCTCAGAGTTTGTAGGGTTGTGGATTGTTATCATCTGGCAGAAGAGGGTGTCTTCTTTTGTCATTCAACATCAGTTACATATGTGACAGTCTTAACTGCTTTGATTTTACCTGAAAACCAATATGTGTTCTTTAACTTTGTGTTAGAATATAATATAATAACATATATAAAAAAATGAGTAATGACATTTGGTCAATTAAAAATGTAAAGGTCTTCATGTTGCTGTGGATAATGGGATTTTTCTGACCTTTTCTTATTAAAACATCAATATTTAAATGTTCTATTCTGAACTTCCTCTTTTACATTAATGAACTAAGTAAAGACATAATTATTTGAAAACTTCAAGGCAGAGAAATGCCATGGTTCCTCTAAATCGTTGCTTTTTTTTCTGTTAAAGCTCCATGAAAGTTAAAATATTAACTTTCTACTCAATCATTTTCAAATATGCTTTGATTTGCTTTGAAGAAAAATCCAAAACATTGACTGATCCATCCTTTGAAAGGTAGGCAGTTCTTTTGAAAATAGATAGGCCCCTTACGGTAGAAGAAATAGGGGACATATTCTCAGGGTGAGTTAACAGACTTCTGCATGATTGTAACTTTATCCACTTATTTATTCATTTATCTATCAGTCTCTAACAACATTTGAAGTAGTAAATGTAGATAAGGTAAAATGGAGAGAGACTAGGAAAGAAATAAACACTAACAAAGAATCCAAGGATATCATATAGGGAATGAATAAAGGGAAGAACTGTATAAGAACTTACTGAAGAAAGATGAAGAGGTACAAAAACCAAGGACTTACTTTTTTTTCTTTTTTAAGTAATTAATTTATTTATTACAACTTATTCACTTTGTGTCCCTGCTGTAGCCCCCTTCTTCCCTCCCTTGTCTCCTCCTAGTCCCACCCATCCTCCTTCTTCTTCCCCTATGCCCTTTCCCTAGTCCCTTGATAGAGGAGGACCTTCTTCCCTTCTATCAGACCCTAGGCTATTAAGTCTCATCAAGGCTGGATGCATCATCTTCCTTTGTGGCCTGGCAAGGCTGTCCCCCCCAGGGGGAAGTGATTAGAGAGTCGGCCACTGAGTTCATGTCAGAGATAGTCCCTGCCCCTCTTACTAGGGAACCCACTTGGAATCTGAGCCACCAATGGCCTTCCTCTGAGCAGGGGTCTAGCTCCTCTCCATGCATGCTCCTTGGTTAGAGTATCTATCTCTGCAGGACCCCTTGACCGGGGGGTTTTGGCACTTTTGGTCTCCTTGTAGAGTTCCTGTCCCCTCCAGGTCTTTATATCTCCCTCTTCTTCCATAATGTTTCTAGCACTAAACCCAAAGTTTGGCTATGAATCTCAGTGTCTCCTTTGATACCTTAGTGGGTGGAATCTTTCATAAGTCCCCTATGGAAGGCTACTGTCCTACTCCTTGTTTTCTCTTACTTCTGACTCTCCTCCATTGCTGATGAGACTGCAAAGCTTGTACAACCACTTTGGAAATCAATACGGTGCTTTGTCAGAAAATTAGGAATAGTTCTACCTCAAGATCCAGCTATACCACTCCTGGGCATATATCCAAAAGATGCCTCACCATTCAATAAGGACATTTGCTCAACTATGTTCATAGTAACTTTATTTGTAATAGCCAGAATCTTGAAACAACCTAGATGTCCCTCAATTGAGGAGTGGATAAAGAAATTGAGGTACATTTACACAACGGAGTACTACTCAGCAATTAAAAACAAGGAAGTCATGAAATTTTCAGGCAAATGGTGGTAACTAGAAAAGATCATCCTGAGTGAGGTAACCAGAAGCAGAAAGACACATATGGCATAAACTTACTTATAAGTGGATATTAGCCATGTAATGTAGGATAAACATACTAAAATCTGTAGTCCTAAAGAAGCTAAACAGCAAGGAGACCCCTAGGGAAAATGCTGAAACCTCACTCAGGAGGGCAAACAGGACTTAAAATTTTAAAACTTATTAAGTGATAAATAGCACCAAGTACCCCCAACAAATTCCAGTGGAGTAAGTAGTAAAACATCTTGAATTTGTCACTAAGGCAATCGTGGGCCTCTAGACTTGAGCTGTACAGTAAAGGACACATAAAACAGAGACTAGAAAATATTAAGCAGTGGAATGTCATTCGTCAGGCAGAAGATAAAAGAGTTTCAATTGCCTACAGTTGTTTTTAAAAAAATCATTGTTCACAAAATCTATTGGAAAGGTTGTGAGTCTTGTCATCAGAGAAGTACAAGATTTAAGTACCAAAAAGCTTCAAATTGAAGGATCTTAAAACTGTTAGCTGGATTTACATATTATGTACATATTTATATACATACACACCAATGATCTTCATCATCTCCACATCTGACAGAGGGCTAATAGCCAAAATATATAAAGAACTGAAAAAAGTAAACATAAACAAACCAAATAATACAATTAAAAATTGGGCACAGATTTAAACAAATAATTCTTAGCAGAAGAATCTCAAAAGACCCAGAAACACCTAAGGAAATGTTCAGTATATTTAGCCATCATAGAAATGTAAATCAAAACTACTCTGAGATTCTGTCTTATACCTGTCAGAATGGCTCAGATCAAAAACATAAGTGACAGCTTATGATGGCAAGGATGTGGAGAAAGGAGAACACTCCTCCATTGCTGGTGGGATTTCAAACTTTCACAGCCACTGTGGATATCATTATGGCTGTTTCTCAGAAAATTAGGGCTCAATCTACCTCGAGATCCAGCTATGCCACTCCTGGGCATATACCCCATGTTTGCTTCATCTTACCACAAGGATCCTTGCTCAACTGTGTTCATAGCAGCTTTATTCATAATATGTGAAACTGGATACAGCAAAGATGTTCACCCACAAAAGAATGGATACACAGTCAGTTCCCCCTGGTAGTGGTGGGGTTCCTTGCCAGGCCACAGAAGAAGTGGATGCCTGCAGTCCTAAAGAGATGTGATAGGCTGTGGTCAGATGGTAGGTGAGGAGGCTCCCCCTATCTGAGGACGAGTGGAGGAATATTGGGGGACGTGGGAGCGAGGGTGGGAAGGGGAGGAGATGAGAGAGGGGGCTATAATCGAGATGTAAAGTGAGTAAATTCTGAAAACAAAATAAAAGAAAATGTGGTACATTTACATAATAAATTATTATAGCTGTTAAAAAAATAACATTATGATATTTTCAGGCAAATAGATGGAACTATAAAAAAAATCATACTGAATGAGATAGCCCAGACCCAGAAAGACAAACATGCTATATACTCACTTATAAGTGATATTAGTTGTAAACTAAAGGATAATCATGCTACAGTCCATAGACCCAGAGAGGCTGAGTACCAAGAAAGGTTCCAAGAGGGACACATGAATCTTTCTGGGAAGGGAAAATAGAACCTATTTTGTGAGTGGCTTGAGGGTGGGTGGGGATTGGAAGGAGAGGGATTAAGTCAGAAAAACAGAGGGAGAGAGTATTGGGAGAGACAACTGGAACTGGGGGGCATTTCAGGGTTGATGTAGAAACTCGGAGCAATGGAAACTTCCTGTAATCTATGACGGTGATCCTAGGGAAGACTTTTAATTATGGGTGATATGGAGCCTGGTCACTTTCTGTGACCAAGCAAGGCTTCCAGTAGAGGGACTCAAACACCAACCCATACACAAAACCTTGGATCTACAATTTATCCAGCCCTGAAGTTGTTCTGGAGTAAAGGTGGCACAGAACTTGTGAGAGTAGCCAACCAATGACTGGTCCAACTTCAGGCTCATGCCATGAGAAGAAGCCCATGTCTGACACTGCCTGGATGACCAGAAACTAGAGGCTGGATAGCTCAGAGACCTAAGATAGAACCAAACAGGACTAGCAAAGAAGAAGAAGAAGAAGAAGAAGAAGAAGAAGAAGAAGAAGAAGAAGAAGAAGAAGAAGAAGAAGAAGAAGAAAGTCGTAAACGAAATGGTTCCAACTGATATTCTGCTATACACATAGACCAGAGCCTGGCATAATCATCATCTGAGAGGCTCCATCCAACAACTGATGGGAGCAGATTCAGAAATCCACAGCCCAACATTAGGCAGGGTTTGGGGAATCCTGTGGAAGAAAAGGAGGAAGGATTATAGGATCCAGAGGATTTGAGAACACCATAAAAACACAGTCCACAGAATCAGCTAAACTGGGCTCATAGAAGTTTTCAGAGATTGAACAGATAATCAGACAGCCTGTATGGGTCTGACCTCTGCATATATATTATTGTTGTGCAGCTTGGTGTTCTTGTGGGATTTCCAATAGTGGGATTGAGGTGTCTCTGGCTCTCTTGCCTGATTTGGGGACCTCTTTCCTCCTACTGAGTTGCCCTGATATGAGGGTGTATGCCCTAATCTTGTTGAAAATTGTTATGTCATATTTTCTTGCTATCAGTAGGAGGCCTGATCTTTTCTGAAGGGAAATGGAGGACTGACTAGTGGATTGGGGGCAGAGGGAAAGTGGTAGGTAGCTGTGAGAAGAGAGGTGAAACTGTGGTTGGAATATAATATATGAGAGCAGAATAAATAAATAAATAAATAATATTAATTGAAATGTTTTAGACATAACTAACAAAATGAAATAATACAATATTATAAATGTACAACAAAATGTTATAAAGCATATGTGGCTATCTCAAAATAGCTTATTTTATGCTCACCTTTCACTTAAAAGGCTTAGATCTTTGTAGTTACAACTGTGGTACAACAAATCTCCAGCACACTACTCTTGTTCTTTGTTATAAATGAACAGTGATCACTACCAGTAAGCCCCTGAGGAACAACTCTGGGACACTGTGACTATTGATCTAAGATAATGTTGAAACTGCTGAAGGATGGCATGTTTGCTGCATGAGGGAATGACATGTCCTGGGGCAGAGAGAGCTGGAAAATTTTCTTCATACTTCTCTGAGGAGTAACAGTTTACAAATTACAAATTGCTGGGTTCTGAAAGTTACCACCTCGTATTCTTTGACTGTGGAAAGAAAAAAAAAAACTACAAAGGTAGTATTGATTCCCAAAAACCTTGTCCAAAAAAAAAAAAAAAAAATTAAGATGATGGCTTAGTTTTCAGGTCATTTAGGAAGCTGGTAGTTAATTTGCTTTGGAGTTTTATAATTTATTTTAGCATAATCAATTTTCTGGCAAATATGACAGAACAGCTAAACTTTTCTTAGTTTTTCTTAAGTTTATTGACTAAAGAATTTTATAATGATTGTCATCATCAGTGTACATTTTAATATTCCAACAGTAGATCACTTGGGGAAATTATGTTATGTTTTAATGCAGAAAGCTCTGGTGCAAATAAAATATTCAAGTCACTGGGATATACATGGTCCTTAATGTACTGGGGTGAGAAATATGACTAAGATAGAAGAAAATGCTAGAGCCACTCCTAAATGTAGTATGTCTGCTTGCTGATAGTATCCAAAGCATTCAACTAAGATATCTCACAAAGAAAACTACTGTTTCTTCATTTATTGACACTGTTATTAGTACAATCAAACTCTTAGTGAAGCAGAGATTGGGGTTAAAGTAACCATGTTTATGCTAGTAAGCAAGTTACCCCAATTCTCTTAATTGTGTTGAAAACTTTATTAAATTGCTTTACGTTCACATGACAAATTGATCAATTCAAGTAAAGGAAAAGTAAGCCTCAGTCTGCTTAGAATTTTTGAGTAGTATTTCCTAAAATTTTAGGTGTATACGGCCTATCATGGTCTGTCTGCGACTTTCTCTAGGAGTTATAGACAGATACTGCATCTATAACAAGGAAAATACTATCTGAATTAGTTGTGAATGACATTCATCAGTGTCTGGATCGGCATGGAGTAGCTATGTTAGGACAGATGACACAATTACTGAATTTTAAACTATCAAAAAATAAATTGCAAAATAAAAGGAAGATGTTTTCAGATTGTTTTTTACTTACAACTGGGTATTATTAAGAGGTGGACTTATCAAGTTCAGAACTTCTGTAACTTTCTGGCTCATTAGGTGGGTAGGTATCACAGTTCAGCTCCCAAGAACATTATTTGGCTATAATCAACCAATAGTGCCTGGATGACAAAAAATTTTTGTCATTGGTATTGAATTATTGTTTGAGTTGTATTGGATTCAGTGGACTGAAGAACACAAAAGCCGTAACATACTGCTTATATTCTCAGAATTCCTCTCCATGATGGAACTTTTATGATGATGAAGAATATAGATATGTGCAAAGGCCTCACATTTTAACACATTTATAACATTTCTAATGAGTAGGAATTCTTTCATGATGATGAAGACTATACAAATGTGGAATAACTTCACCATGTTAAATACACTCATAGTCTTTCTGCCCAATATGAATTCTTTCATGAATTTGAAGATTGTGAAGAGCAAGTTTTAACACATCGATTACATTCATAAGTCTTCTTTCTAGTGGGTCTTCTTTATGTCATAGGAGATTACTATTAGGTCGAAAGGCTTTATCACTTTGGTTACATTCATAAGGTTTCTCTATAGTATGTACTCTTCTATATACATAAAAGAACACATACTGCAGTGAAACACTATGAATAAGCAATGTGGTAAATCCTTTTCATGGGGCTGTGTTTCATGGAAAATCGTGAGAAAAAGTTATGCTGCAGAGAAACCCCATGAATGTAGTAAGTATGGTAAAGTTTTTTGCTTCAAGGTACCATTATAGAAGAGTAAAAGCTGTAGTGTGTGGGCTACATCTTAACGCCTTTGCATATCACAGTAGTCTTTTAGAAACTAAAAGAACTCATTCTGAAGAAAATCTATCAGGATAAAAGATTTCTTAAGATCTTCAACCCATCAATTTCCTTTCAGTTACACTAGATTATTTGGCAGGAAAATTCTAACAAGTGTCAACAGTGTGTGCATACATTTATGACATCCATCCTATGTTTCAATTGTTTCCAATTGAAAGCTCATATGGACCAAAGGCATATGGATTGAAACAATAAGATAATCCATTTTTATTTCACAATTCAGTTCAATTACATGAAATAAATCATCCAGTTGTAAAATTAAAAAAAAAAGAGGTGGACTTATTTAAGCAAAGAAATTTAACTTATTATACATGAAATTATGTGACTTGCTTTCAGGTTAAATCATAATTTCATATTATTTTGTAACACATGGATTACACAGGGGACTCTAAACCTGGCCAGCATTTTGCTTCTGTTACCCACGCCAAACTATATTACTGTGGGAATTGGAAAGACTTTATTTTTTTCTGCAAGAAAGATTATGTAAATAAGGAAGACACCAGTGAACAGAAAAGATTAATGAGCTTGCTTCTTAAAGTGGAGTCCATCTTGGAACAATCAGTGCTTCTCATATATTTATTCAGTCAGTAGCTGCTCATAGAATGCTTACTCTGTAGCACATCTGTATGAAGCCAGAAGATAAAATGAAACGAGTAAGGCACATTGGTGCAGAGAATTTCTATTTGAGTGAGAAAAACAAAAAGAAAAACAACAACAACAAAAAAAACTCTTTATTACCCATAATAATAAGTGCTATGTGAAAAGTTTGACACAGTAAGAGGCAAGGGGCTAAAACATCTGCCTACTGCTCACAGGAGTGGGATTTGTGTCCTGAATGGAATGGTGATCACAGTTTGCTGCAGGAAGACAAGCAGAACCATGGAGCCCTGAGACTTCCGATTCTGAGGAGGGAGAGGAAGACTATGGTGTCCATTGCGGCCAAATGCATTGAGCTGAGGACTCAGTGAAACCGGTTGAGACAGGCTGCTAGGATCTGATCATAAATACCATGGTCAAAAACCTGGAGTATTTTCTAGGCTTGAAAGAATCCACTGGTCTGTCTAAAGCTGAGAAGATGACAAGGTCTGAATTAGGTTTTGGAGGCTCATTTGGGGTATGTAGCAAAGACCTCCATGGAGGAAAGCATATGGAAGTGTGCGTTCCTGGGAGGGTGTTGGCATAAAACCAAAGGTGAGAAGTGACCACATTCAGTATCTTTGGAGGCACAGCTGAAAGGTCTTCCTAAGGGCTTTGATGCAGAGTCAGAGACATAAAGAACAAGCAGGGACCTTGGCTCTAGGCCTGAGTAACTAGGTCAATGATGCAAAGATGACAAAACTCAGGCTTATTCCAAATGAGAAAGGAAAGATTCTCTCATTAACAGACTTAGAGCCTCCTTAAGGTTGTTTTTATAAAGTTTGATACAAGAAAACACTAGTCATTCAATACCTAATACCATAAATTCTTTCACAGGAGTAATCTGTGGCAAATAAATTTATTTGGGTTAGAAGCGTCCTTTCACAAGGATATTGAGAATATAAGTGAGAAAGACAAAAATAGTTCATACTGAGATACAGATTCATATCTCTTAACAGCAGAAAAAAATTGCAAAGTCTTTTGAATAATTTCTCACCAAGCTGTTCTGGACTAAATTAGAGAGTGTTTTCAGTAAATACTAACGACTTTACTTATAAAATAAGAGAAAAGGAAACAACTATTTTTCTCCAAGCAGAAAACTGAACTAGCGAGGAGGGACCCTTGCTTGCCCTTAAAAATAACACTAGCTATGTTGCTATGTTTTACGAGGGGGAAGAGCCTGCTAGTCTCTACCTTCTCAGAAAACTTAACAAGATCAAATTATGAAGTGGTGACGAGTTAGGCACAGATAAATACCGATTTGGAAGTAAATTGGTGTTACGAATAAATACAAGCTAACAAGAGACTGGACTTTAAAAATAATTCTGTATGGCAGACTGATAAAGAAACTTAGTAAACATTGTTTTATTGCCACAGAAAAATCTATTCTTGTAATGGCTGTTACATAATAGGAGGATGGGGAATAATTATAAGTATCTAAAAATACAAGCAAATTTCCTTAATGTGAAGCAGCTTCATGACACAATGGCTGCTACAGTTGTTGAAATAATCTCTAGTGTCCTACAGGGACAGTTGACTGTTTTGTAAATTCCAATATCACTTCTTTGTGATGCTTGGAACTATTAAGTCAGTAGACTGAAGTGTGGGTTTTGAGCTGACAGATGAACCTCACATCCTTTTGTAATGTTTTTTTCAGTTTAGTGTTTACTTATTTTTTGTTTTATCAGTTTTGGATATATGACCACCTTTCACTTCAGGACACAGTAAAATAACACGGGAATGGGGTTGTAGTTCAGTGGTATAGCCTTTACCTGGCATGCATGAAGCCCTGGGTTTGATCCTCAGGAGTCATTAAAACCAAACACAATTGTTCACAGGAATATGGATTTGTTTTGGTTTTGCTTTTGTGGAAGATGGGGTTTAGCTACCTAGGCAATGATCTCCCTGCCTCAGCCTCTTGAATGCTGGCATTACCATTTTTGCCTACAAACTCTTTCATTGCATGAGCTTATGGCTTTAAAAATAAGCTAATAAACTCTGCATGATGACATCTTCTCACTAAATCTATCGTTGTTTAGTTGTCTTTAAATTTTTGTAAGTACTGACCATCTTCCCTAGGGTCATCCTTGTTGGGTAGCTTCTTTAGGAGTGTAGATTTTAGTATATTTATCCTATAGTATCCTAAAGTATAATAACTACGTATGAGTGAGTATGTCATGTGTGTCTTTTGGAAGCAGGGAACAGGACAGGAGCCTACAACAGATGACCTTGGAAAGACTTTGCTGGTCAAGGTATCAAAGCAGAGGCTGAGACACATAGACAAACTTTGGGCAGAATGCATGAAATTTTATGAAGGAAGGGGAAGATAGAAACACCTGGAGGGGTTAGGAGCTCCAAAAGGAGACCAACAGAGCCAAAAAAACAAAAAATAAAAACAAGCAAAAAAAAAAACCCCAAAACAAACAAAACCCCCAAAAACAAAACAAACAAACAAACAAAAAACTGAGCCCTGAGGGCCCTAAAGAGAATGATACTCCAACCATAAGCAATGCATGGAGGGGACCTAAAACCCTGGCTCAGATGCAGCTCATAGACTCAGTCTCCAAGTGGGGTCCCTAGTAAAGGGAGCAGGGACTCTCTGGCATGAACTCCATGGCTGGCTCTCTGATTACTGCCCCCTGTGGGGTGCAGCCTTGCCAGTCCACAGAGGAAGATAATACAACCAGTCTTGATGAGACCTGATAGACTAGGGTCAGCTAGAACAGGAGGAGGACCTCCCCTATCAGTGGACTGCAGGAGGGGCATAGGGGGAAAAGAAGGAGGGAGGGTGGGATTGGGAGGAGATGAGGGAGGGGGCCACAGCCAGGATACAAGTTGAATAAATTGTAGTACATAAAAATATATCAAAAAATTTTTATAACTGAAGTATGAAGGGCTCAATTTAAAAATGACAAGATGCAGGCCTTGTGAGATGGCTCAGAGGGTAAAGGCATTTGTTGACAATCCTGAGGACCCACTGAGTTCAATCCCCAGGACCCACAAAGTGGAAGAAAAGAACCAACTCCTGAAAACTGTCCTCTGATCTATACACTTATGCCATGCCAGGCATGCATCGTTACCTACCTCTAACAAACAAGCAAACAGAAAAAAAAAAAATGGCAAGGAGTAGAACTGTAAGATTTGCCACAGTGGACACTGTCGCTGCCAAAGAGGCAAGGCTTGGCCATCTTCTCTACACTAGATACAGGCAGGAGAATTCATTTTGATCACCTTTACTTAGCTGTGTTCTGAATATATACATAGATTTAGAAGGCAGAGAGCTATAAGAGAGTGACTAGTTTATTTGTATATAAATTGTTCCCAGCATTAGGAACTATTATCATGAACTGTGACTTCAATTTTCCTATATACCCATTGATTAGGTTGGTAGTGGAATTTATTTTATGATATGTATATTCACAGAGCCTCTTGGTCAGGCAGTGGCCATCTTGGATTTATTACCATAATGCTATTCAAGTTGAATTCATACTCAAAGACTCTTGTCACTCAGCAAATTGTTGGTGTGATTTATTCCTATTAGTTCCATATTTGTTTTCTTACCTTAGTATTTACTGTCAATGTCGAATGAAAAACCTTGGCTTGATTCAGGAGATAATACTGAATATAAGTTTAATTCAATTTCCTTCTAGATGAGAGTTTAGCCAGTCAAGTTTTTTTGCATTCAGTCAAGTCAATAGTGCTAAATGTTTAATTAACTGACAATTTTATGCAAGTTAAAAAAATTCTTATCTTCCCTGCATCTTATGAGAGTACGTATATTCTATAGCCAGAACTCAATAAACTGACAAATTCTTCTGACAAAAATTTGGCACCAATCTTTCAAAGTAATATCTATTTTCTCAAATATGAGGAATCAGGTAATTTCATCTGGCCTGGTCCTGAATCAGGTTAGAGGAAGGATTCACTTTGACCTTGCTAGCACTCTGTACTATAGTAGCACACCCTGGGGGGAAAAAGTAGGTTAGAGGTGAGTTTCTCCTGTGGACTCACAAACAAGCCTGGCCTGGATCTGTGCTTTGGAAGGATCTGTTGCAGTGTAGTATTTTGCTTCAAGACATAAACATTTTGATTCTCATAGAGGACCTGAAAAGGAAATGTGCCAACACCAATCATTGCTGCCAACCAATGAATGCTGCCAAGCTTCAGAAGGTACCAAACGGCCAGGGCAGCCAGTAGACACTTTACCAAAGTAAATCTTCAAGGCAGTGCTGACGGAGAATGGAGAAAAGCATGAAAACGGATTGTGATAACAATGTGACCCTTCATTCTGCTTTTGGAACGAAGGACCTTGGTGGAAGACTGTCTGCAAATACAACTAGGAAGGGTGGGGCTCTCTAAGCAAACGTGGGCAATCCAATTCAGAATTGTAGTTCTAAGGAATATCTAACTGCTCATCAAAGGCTTCGCTTAACTAATTAATTAAAGGATGTGATGGAATTAGACTGGGAAGCTGTGAGCCATCCTATCTTTGCGAGTTGCCAAGGCAACTCCGAAGGATTGGATAGGGTTCTGTGGGGTAGACTTTAAAACAGACCTGGAGGAGGTAGAGAAGTATGAGGAACAGAAAGAACAGCTGGTATTAAACAGTAGCTAAAGGCAAAAGGCCTGGAAGCTAAGCTTTTGAACAAAGCCCACTGTGCCCACTGCTCACGCGGAGCCTTTGGCATTTATACATGAGGGAATTTTAGCAAATCACTGGTTGTTGGCCTTGCAGAGATTCTAGACCGAATACTGTGTAAAAGCAAGGCTGCATATGAAATGTGGTAAGGTTGTTGATCTTTGTGTGATTGTTGTACAGGATTCCACTCATGTCAATCTTCTTTTTTTTTTTTTTTTTTCTGGGCGTGCATAAGAACACTGGACTGCAAGCAGACAAAAGAATTTCCTTGTAGAAACTCACTTGTATTTAAGCCACACAGGCAATAAAGAGGTGATTTAATAAGTGTATTGTGTTCTATCTAGCTCCAAAAAGTTGAAAACAACTGTTTCAATTGGCTAGTGTAAAAAATGTTTTACTCAAATACTCTTCTTTTCCCTCAGTTTCTCTAGGTTTCTGGTGCTATTTGTAGTGTGTGTATGCAGAATATTTTTCCAAAGGTTTCAGCCTAAATCAACTGACAACAAAATGTATTTGTTTTAACCTGAAATACTAAGTTGTGATTATCTAAAAAACAACGACAACAAAAAAAAACAAGCCTACTTTCTTCAGGTTCATGTACAAAATGTTTTCGGTTGGTACGTGAGAAATTTTATTTACCCAGCATTGTAGAATGGCTTGTATGTGAAGCGTATCACACCAAGAACCCTGCAAATACATCTGAGTAAAAAGCAATGGGGTCACGAGGACTCTGAGCTGATCCATTCATTGGTCTGCTCATGGAGTAATAATTGAACAGCATTAATGGAAGGGTCTAGTGTGAAGATGCTGTTCACTGTGCCATGTCCTTCGGACTAAATCTTGAGCAGGGTCTGTGTCTATCTCTGCCTTTCTCTGCTTCCTGGATACCATGAGTCGAGCAATTCTGTTCTGCCATATTGTCCTGCCTCACCTCAGGCTCATGGCCGGGAAGAAGCTACTTATAGACTGCAGTCTCTGACACCATAAGCAGAGCCACAGTTAAGCCATCATCTGAAGTTGTTTGCTCAGCTATTGGGTTCCAGGAGCAGAAATCTGGCTACCATTCTGGTTCCATGAAATGGAACCCAAGTCTGCTTAGGTGACCAAGAACCAGAGACTGAGTAGCCCAGAGACCTAGAATAAAAGCAAATACAATGGGTCTTTAAAAAATGTAGTGATAAAATGATGTAAATAATAGAAACCTGAATAGTAGTTCATTATCTTTGGAAAAGGTTCCAGATAGAAGAACAGTGAATCAAGGCAGAGAGGATGTTTTGTGCAGTGGGATCCTTTAGCCACTGGATAACTGTATGAACTAAAGAGTACATAACAGTTGTGTGACTTCCAGGGGAAGAAGGGAACAAATGTATGCTCATCTCAGATAAGGTACTGATGAGAGGCCAAACAAGAGATTCAAACAAATCTTCCTTGGTGAACTGGTCCATTGATATGATCAACAGGAGATGGATGAAGGGTTTAATTTTGGAAGCATCATAACTCAGATTCATCAGCCAACTGAAAAGAACACCCAGCACTACACAGCTCACCAAAGCTGCATCCCTGGGGCTCTCTGCAGAATTTGCAGTGGGCTCCACCAGCCAGGCCTTACACCTCAGGTTTTGATTATTGATTCTTTAAAGTTGAGAAGGGACCTTGAGAATCTTGTAATTTTCTGACTGCTTCAAATATTATGAGCCTTCATTTTTCCCCCCTTTCTCCTTTCTTCTCTCAGGAAGGAAATAGCTATAAAATATAGTATCATTTCCCTTGGCACTTCTGAGAACTCTGTCCAGTTCCACCACCAGCTTTTTAGTTGAACTGTTCGTTTTCTTGATGTTTAGTATTTTGAGTTCTTTATATATTCGAGACACTAAACACCAATTCTCTGTTAGATGTGTAGCTGGAAAAAAAAATTGTTGTGTGACAAAATGTTTCCTGGGGAAGCACAACACATAGGGAACCCATGAAAGACATACTCCAAAGTCCAATTTGGTGATCCAATGAGTTTTATTGGTATTACTTACAGGAATATGGGTGAGGTGTTACTTTTAGGAGCAAAAATGATTAAAAAGTAGTGGTGCCACTAGTGCCCATCCAGCATGGGTGACGCCTCCCACAGCTGGCACCTGGAGCACACTGCTCAGCCTACGGCACCTCAACAGGTTGGAGAGTGTCCTTTCTGGGCACCTCAGTTGGTCTGACCAACTGGACTGGTTTCAGCTTCTTTTAGGCTTCTGGTCCGGTTGGCTTTTCTTTTGGATCTCAGCTTTCTTCCAGTTGAGGGGGACTCTAAGCTTTTATTGCTCACTGCAGCAAGGCAGGACCTACTGAATCTGGTGAGTTTCAGAACATTCCTGAACTATTTCGAGTCCTTTACCTTTCTGTTTAAGGTGCTTCTTGCAAGATGGAATGTTTCTACCTCTAAGGAAGCTTTTTACACAGTGCTCTTTCATCAGTTTTGTCTGTGGGGCAGAAGCTTTCAGATTTCATGGGGTCCACCTGTGGTTGTTGATCCTGTTTTCTGACAGCTGAAGTCCAGCCAACAAGTCTCTACCTGGCTTTATAGCCTGTAATGTGTTCCTTACTCTTTCTTCTGAAAGTTTCAGAGGAAAGTCTATGCTGAGATCTTTGTCTCACTGACTTGTGTGCAGCATAAGAGAGAATGACTATGTTTTTTTTTCTCCTACATTCATGTCTCCAGCTTTCCCAACAGCATTTGCTAATGATACTATTATATTAAGCAAGCCTTTGTAGATCACAATTATTAATAAGTCAGTGTGAATTTTAGTACTTTGGATCAGAAAACACTTTTACTCAATGAGATAGCTCATTTATTTGAGGCATACATTTTATTAAAGTGAAAAACCAACTATAAAAATTTCTCCTGTCTCAGAAATGTGTTAATGGGCTGGAATATGTGATAGTGATTTTTTCCAAGCTATGAATGAATGGAGGTACATTATTCTGATGAAAACTTTCAGAGATGGAGTTAAATTAGAGTTTTCAACAATTTAAAACAAAAAACTAGTGATAGAGACCGAGACATGTGAATTCTAAAGTCTTGGTGAAATTTATAAGGTATAAAAACACAGAAATCTGTCAATTTAAGCATATAAAACATTTTAATCACAAATATATTCCATGTTTCCTTTTATTAGATACTTCTGTTTCTTTATTTGGAATTTAACTGATGTACAGCATAAACACATTTCATGTAAGCTCACTGAAGTTATTTAATAACTTTAAGTATGTTTTAATTTGTGATGAAATATTAGAGCTTTCATTTGCTACTTTCTTGAAATACTGATGAATAAAATCAAACTATATACAATTTAAAACTTCTTTGGGGTGAAGAAAGAGTGCTGTGTGAGTGTGTGTATATGTGTGTTTGTGTGTGTACATGTGCACAAAGGTACTGTGTAGCTACTCAAATGGTGAGTTCAGATTAAAGAAATCCAAAGTTCTTGGGGTGTGTTCATTGCAGTCATAGACTCTGCCTAACAAACACAAAATTGTGCATTCTAACCAAAGAACTGAAAAGATGTGAATAAATGAACGAACAAAAAGTTGTGATCTTTAAAAAGAAAATATGACTCACCAAGTATGCTCTCTTAAAAAACAGAGCAGAGTAACAACAGTTAGCACCAAACTCATAAATGAAATATTGATGGTCTTTGTGCAAACAAGCAGAATTATTCTTATCTTCCTTGGTCATAGCCCAATAAAAGTCTGTATCTTGAGTCTACAGACTTGCCAACATCTCTCTTTGTATGGGGTATACAGTGTGAGAGCTACAGAGACATTTGGGTGAAAATACCTATGGAAAGAAAAGACAGCTAGGAATGCAGTTCTTTGACTGTTGCTCTAAATTTAAAAAATCTGGCAGAAAAATACTATACTGAGTACCTCAGTACAGACCCATTATGATTCTATGATCCATCTGTCCTCTAATGAAAAACATGTGAAGAAGTTCCTGGCAAGGATTGAAACTGGGAGGCTTTTACCTTCAAAATGAAGTAAACAGATGTACAATGATTTAAAAACTGGAAAAATTCTTTCTATAATTCTCTAAATTTTGTCATCCTTAAAACACTAAGGTTGAACTCACCAATTGCTGTGTGTTGTGACTTTTCTTAGGGAAACATAAATACAGATATGTCTGCCTCAAATTTGGGGCCTATGACAAAGAAGAAGTGGTTATGCCTCACAAACGTTGAACCACTGGAGCTCGTTTTCTGACTTGTAGGCGCCTTCACTGGAGCATCTCCTCTTCTCCAGCCTTATTTGTTACTCACACAACCTTGATGGGGCACTTTGCTAATCTTGCAACTCTCCGATCCATTTGAGTATCTATAGCCTACAAACCCCTTGGAATTTATTTAATCATACTTCCTATACTTACTTATTTTAAATGTGAGAGTTTTGTCTGCATGTATGGATGTGTGTCACATGCATGCTATCTAGAGGTCAGAACAGAGTGTCAGATCCTTTGGAAGTGGAGTCACAGATTGTTGTGAACCCACCATGTTAGTATCAAGAACCAAACAGGTTTTCTGCAAGAGTGAAGGATGCTTTTAAACAATGAGCCATCTCACCAGCTCGTAGGAAGGAAACGAGCCACAACTGAAAAGCATTTGTTAGTTACCAGACATCATTAAAAAGAATGCAAAGTATCTTCTTCAATACTTTGGTAATGTTTCCATATGAAAAAGTTCGTATTTTCATTGTGTTAATTAAAATATATTGTAAAAACTAACTTCATTAAATTTTTAAGTTTGGCAATGGAAAATTTTATAGCTAAATATATAACTCACTTTATTACTTCAGAAGACATTCCTCTGACTCTAAAGTTGCCTAAGAAAAATAGCGGCACACCCACTTTAACCTCCACCATCAGCCACCCTGGTGCATTTTCACCTCTGTCAAGTGTTTGGAGTGAAAGGTACTGCCCCGCAAGGGAGGAGCAGCATTTCTAGGCCACAGAAGAGGACATTGCAGCCAGGCCTGAAGAGACTTGATAAGCTAGGGTCAGATGGAAGGGGAGGAGGTCCTCCCCTATTAGTGGACTTGGAAAGGGGCAGGGAGATGAGGGTGGGGGGGTAGGATTGAGAGGGAAGGAGGGAGGGGGCTATGGCTGGGATACAAAGTAAATAACCTGTGATTAATATAAAAAATAATTTAAATATATTTTGAAAGATAGGTAGCTCTCCCGAGTGCTCAGTATATTTGCTGGTATTGGAAATCTAGTTTTCATCTAACCAGTGAGTGGACATTAGCTCATACATGCCTAAGAGGCAGCTCAGCAGAGTGGGAATGATGCAGTTTTGCTAACAAATACATCTGTGCCAGTTGTGACCACTCTGTCACGATGAATAAATTGTTTTACTGCTTTGAGATAATCATGAGAATTAAATGAGTCTGTGTGTTTGGGGAAACAGTCCCATAGAAGACCCCTGTGCCCAGATATATTTGGTCCTTGTGGAGCTCCTGTCCTCTCCAGGTCATATTAAACCCCGCCCCCCCCCCTTTTATTTTATGATTCCCTGCACTCAGCAGAAGGTTTGGTTATGGGTCTTAATATCTGCTTTGATACACTGCTAGGTAGAGTCTTTCAGATGTATGGATATAACCCAGAACCTCTGCTCGGATGTAGCCCATGGTAGCTCAGTATCCAAGTGGGTACCCTAATAAGGGGAACAGGGACTGTTTCTGACATGAACTCAATGGCAGGCTCTTTGACCTCACCCTCCTCCTTTTCTCCCCCCCCCCCCCCGAGGGAGGAGCAGCCCTGCTAGACCAAAGGAGGAGTTTGCAGTTTGCAGCCAGTCCTGAAGATACCTGATAAACCAGTATCAGAGGAAAGGGGAGGAGGGCCTCCCTTAGCAGTAGACTTGGAAAGGGGCAGGGAGGAGATGAGGGAGGGAGGGTAGGATTGGGAGGGAATGAGGGAGCGGGATACAGTAGGGATACTAAGTTAACAAACTGTAATATTAAAAAAAATTTGAAGAAAAATTAAATTGAAATAAAAAACAAAAAAAAAAGAGAACTAAAAAAAAAAAAAGAATCGAGTCTTGAAGTGAGCGACTTGAAGGGATGACTGGATGACTTCTGGGCAGCCTGGTTCTCTCTTTTATCATTATAGTTTGTAGGGATCCAGTTCTCACCTGACAGACGAGTGAAACCACGATGACTTTTCAACACAACCTTTCTTGTTTCTGCTTTATTCTTTTGTGTTTTCTGCCCACAGTCACACCCCTTAGTAGCTTTCGGAAAGTCATCCATCTTAGGACAGCAGCTGTGTCTGGTGGTTTTTTAGTTTCTTTTCCAGCCACAGGCTATGTTCCTCGTCACAATGGATGCCCTTTTCTTTCACTGCAGTCTGGGAAGCCCACTCTGGGCCTCCCTGGGATTCCCCTCCTAATGCTCTGTTGAATCATCTCTGGTCAAGGACAGCTCTGGCCAGGACTTCCTCTTTCTAGGCTTGTGTCAGCATTTGTTACGCCACCGTTTCTCAAAGAGTTTAAGAAAGAGCAAAAGGAGGTAAAGCCTTTTTCTTTCTTTTTTCAAACATTTAATTTTCACTGATGTGCATGCATCTTTTGGTATGTATCCATGTGTATATCCTCAAAGGCTTGAGGAGGATTTTGGATACTGCTATTTTATGCCTATAAAGATTTTTGTTGGAAAAAAAAAAAAGAATTGTTTTGGAATTTTGATGGGGACTGTATTGACTCTGTAGATTGCTTTTGGCAGGATGGCCATTTATATTATCCTAATCCTACCAATCCAAAGCCTAGGATATCTTTCCATCTTCCAATTTCTTCAGAGACTTGAAGTTCTTGTCATCCAGGCCTTTCACTTGCTTGGTTATAGTTACCGCAAGATATTTTTTCTTATTTATGGCTATTGTGAAGGGTGTTTCTACAGTTTCTTTCTCAGTTAGTTTGTGATTTTCATGTAGAAGGGCCACTGTTTTTTTGTTTTGTTTTGTTTTGTTTTTAGTTATTCTTGTATTCAGTCACTTTGCTGAAGGTGTTTATCAGCTATAGGAGTTCCCCTGGTAGAATTTTTAGGATCAGTTATGTGTACCATCCTATCATCTGCAAATAGTGATATTTTGAGTTCTTCCTTTCTATTTGTATCCCCTTGTTCTTTTTAGTTGTCTTATTGCTCTGCCAGAACTTCAAGTATAGTATTGAACAGATGTGGACTGAGCGGACAGCCTCCCAAACCACACAAAGATCCAGGAAGGAATGAGAATTACAAACCAATTTCTTCCATGAATATTGGTGCAAAAATACTCAATAAAATACCCATTACCCGAATACAAGGATATATAAAAAAGATCACATGTCATGATCAGGTAGACTTCATCTCAGAGATGCAGAGATGGATCAACATATGAAAATCTGTCAGTGTAATCCATCATATAAGCAAAATGAAGGAAATGAATCACATAATCATCTTATTCGATTTGTAAAAAAGCCTTTAACAAAATTCAACACCCCTTTATGATAAAAGTCTTGGAGTCTTGGAGTGTTTGGGGGATACCAAGGATATATCTAAACAGAGTGAAGGCAATTTATAGGAAGCCTATAGCAAACATCAAATTAAATGGAGAAAAACTCGGAGCAATTTCACTAAAATCAAGAACAAATCAAGACTATCCACTCTTTCCACGTCCCAAGTATTTTATTTCATTTAATGTGTATTTCTCTGGCTTTTATTATTATTTTTATTTATTATAATTTATTCACTTTGTATCCTGGCTGTAGCTCCCTCCCTCATCTCCTCCTGGTTCCACCCTCCCTCCCTCTACTCTTCCTATTCCCCTCTCCTAGTCCACTGATAGGGGAGGCCCTCCTCCCCAATTATCTGACCCTAGCTTATCAGGTTTCATCAAGACTGTAGGGATCATCTTTCTCTGTGGCTTAGTAAGGCCACCCTGCCAGGGGAGGTGATCAAAGAGCCAGCAACGGAGTTCATTCCAGGGATTGTCCCTGCTCCCCTTACTAGGGAACCCACATGGAGACTGAGCTGTCCATGGATTACATCTGAGCTGTTCTCTCCATGAATGGTCCTTGGTTGATTCATCAGTCTCTGCAGGGTCCCCTGGGCCCAAATTTTTTTGGCTCTGTTAGTTTCCTTGAAGAGCTCCTCCCCTTTCCAGGTCCTTCTATTCCCCTTCTTCCATAAGATCCCCTGTACTCTGCCCAAAGTTGGGCTGTGAGTCTCAGCACCTGTTTTGATACCCTGCTGGGTAGAGCCTTATTTTATGTATTTATGTCTAAAGATTCTTCCTTTTTAAAAAAGTGTGCTTTATATATTTTGACAGTCTTTTCCCTAAGCTATCATGAAATTTTTCTGCTTTATAATCCTAACATACTTTATATTTAGTATGTAATGATTTCAAAGTCTGAACTCACTGATGTGAACATTGACTTCTAATTCCTTGCCCGTATGTGGTAGAAATCATTAAAGATCAGATTTGTAAGTTGTCTGTAGGAACTCTGATGACTAGGTTGAGAGAACATTTTCTGAAACCTTAGCTTAGCAATACGATGAGATCTCGTTGGGGAGACATATTTGGAGGACACGAACATGATTTCAGGCATGTATTTCCTGCTTTGTTTTTGTTAGGCACCTTGTCTCAGTGTTAGCTAAAACAAATTAGACACTTCTGGCTTTTGGTTTACAGTCATTAAAAGGGAATTTTGCGATCTGTCCTGTTATATGAACAGTCCTAGAGAAGTCACAGCCTTATATAGGACAGGGTCAGCCCTTTGGGTTGCAGCCCACCTGCATGGGTTCCATGTTACACATGTTTCAAGTATGGCTTTAGGCAGTGTGGCACACTCAGTTCTCTGGGCATTTCCATTTCTCTTATGTCCTGGCTGAAGTCCCAAACCTAGTATTCTAGTGCTTTTTTTTTTTTTTTTTTGATTGAAAACAGATTCTTCAGTCATACATCGGGACCATCAATGTTCCCTGAGCCTTCATGGGGTGTTGGGGTTGATTCAGGTCACATGCCCCCTACTGTGGTCTCTTGTTAAGAGCACTTTAGCTTCTGCACCTCTACAGTGCACAGGGATTTCCTAAGAGATCCATGGGAGCCTTTCATGGAAAGATATTAACACAGCTGATTCACCAGGACATTGTTAGAAGCTTCTGGTCTATCCTGAGTTTGTCTCCTGATCCTGTACATGTTTTTTGTTTGTTTGTTTGTTTGTTTGTTTGTTTTTTCCACACCAGTAGGATTTGCTGAAGGAGGCAGAGGCAGGAGGATCCTGCACATGTTAAGGGGACCAACCAGCTTACTCTGTGCTTACCAGTAGTTCGTTTCATACTGCTTAAAAAGCAGTTACATTTGTTTGTCCTAAATGGTTTTCGAGTGTTTCTCTTACCTTGAAGACGGCAGCTTGTGAAGACCTGACATAGATTATGTGGGAATTTCATGGTCACTCTAGAATTTCCTCTCATGGCCTACTCCTCCACCGTCACATTCTGACATCTTTGCAAAGTTGATTTTCAGTTTCTGCTTTGTTCTTTCTGTGTCAGAGAAAGGTTGCAACTGTCACCTGAATGGCAGAAACCCACGAGCATAGTGAAACTGGGGATTCCCAGATTCAAAAAGAAGCTTCAAAAACTGAAAAGAAATCTTACTTTAAAAAAAAAAAAATCAATCAAACAAACAAACGAACATGCTCAAGGCTTCTCTCCATTGTTGCTAAGGTGACCAGCAGAGAATCCCAGGGGAAATGAAAACGTGTAAATGCTTTGCATAAGTAATTACTTAAATGCTTGCTTTCTCCTTATTTGTTTAGGGCTCTCCCTGCCCACAAAGGATGTATCAGAGCTTCATGATGAAATACACATTAGGAACTCACTGTACATATTATACTCTTTTAATTTTTTTTTCAAAAATTCCCATGCCAGTGTTCTGATAGGCCCAGTACATAAAGGTACACCTAATGCCAAAATCAGTTCAGGAATTCTGCAGATCAAAGGACAAAGGTAAGTTACAGCTGGAAGCAGACATTTCTAAGCATGTGGCAAGGGGAGTTCAGAGCCCTACACTCTCTGAATGCTTTCGGATAGACTGTGCACACAATGCAGCCTTGGGATTTGTGCACCCCTTGAGAAGCAATTTGAGTGGCATATATTTCAGACAATCCATTCATATCTGAATACACTCAGGCAAGTTATATTTCCTGGATGTCAAGTTGAACAAGGAGGCAAAAAAAAAAATGATGAAGCTTACTCTCATTTTAGATTAAAATCATGGGTAATCATTTTATATATTAATTTTTTGTCATAGAAATATGTCAAGTGAGAAAATAGGATGTCCTCACTTTGCAGGTAACAATATAAATGGTTAAAACTTCCATGAAGAGCAATTTAAAAATCTATATCCAAAAAGCTTAGATATATTAATAATTTTATTCTTATTAATTTTTCAATGAGACAGGAAGCCTAACTTATTCAGATAATGTTATTGTGGTTTATAATAAAGACAATCTAAAAAGCCTATAAAGGCAAGTATAGAAGAATTGATATGGTTTCATCTCATAGCAGAATGTTGTACAATAGCCTCCTATAAAAGATAACCAAATAACCTCTCAGATGTAAGCAATATAATCTCTTTCACTTGCTGGTATGATTGAAAAATATTTTCAATTATTTTAATAACACTTAAATGTTTTCAATTTTATATTTTCTATTCTTTGATTTTGGGCTATGCCATTACTACACTGTAGACTCAAACCAACCAAACAAACAAACAAAAAAACCCAAACAAAATTATACAGTGCTGGGCAGTGGTGGCAAAAGCTTTTTTTTTAATTAAATTTTTAGTTTTCTTTTTTAAATTAATTAGATTTTATTTGCTTTGTATCCCAGCTGTAGACCCCTCCCTTCATGGGCTACATCTGAGCAGGGGTTCTAGGTTACATCCATGAATGGACCTTGGTTGGAATATCAGTCTCAGAAAAGACCCCTGTGCCCAGATATTTTGGTTCTGTTGCTCTCCTTATGGAGGTCCAATTCCAGCACTCAGGAGACAGAAGCAGGCAGATCTCTGGAAGTTCTAGAGCCTGGTCTACAGAGTTCTAAAACAACCAGGAATACACAGAAAAACCCTGTCTGGAACAAATAAAAGTGAAAAAAAATTGCAATATGTTGGGCTTTTAAGAGCACTGGCTACTCTTTCAAAAGACAAGGGATCAGTTCCTAGTGCCAACAAACTATAAATCCACTTCCAAGGAATTTGACACCCTCACAGAGGCATCCGTGCAGGCAAAACATCTATGTACATAAAAAATAAAAAACTAAACTAATGATATAATACCTGTTTTATTTCCTCATGCTTAATAAAACTGTAGTAGCTAAAAACTAATTCTTTACTATTTGGGGGATTCTGTGAAAATCTGTTTTAAAATTCTGAAATTTATAAAATTTTATTTTTAAGATTTTATGAAATTCACATAAAATATAGCAGATCAAAGGACATTGGAAGTAGGAGAAAACAAGAAACAGAACAGAAGCCTACTGCAGAGGGTCTCTGAAAGACTCTACCTAGCAATGTATCAAAGCAGATGCTGAGACTCATAACCAAACCTTGGGCAGAGTGCAGGGAATCATATGAAAGAAGGGGGTTAGTATGGCCTGGAGAGGACAGGAGCTCCACAAGGACTAACTATATCAGGGCACAGGGGTCTTTTGAGACTGATACTCCAACCAAGGACCATGTATGGATATAACTTAGAACCCCTGCTCATATGTAGCCCATGGTAGCTCAGTATCCAAGCGGGTACCCTAGTAAGGGGAACAGGGACTATTTCTGACATGAACTCAATGGCTGGCTCTTTGACCTCCCCCCTCCCCACCAGAAGGAGGAGCAGCCTTGCTAGGCCACAGAGGAGGACTTTGCAGCCATTCCTGAAGATACCTGATAAGCTAGAGTCAGATGGAAGGGCAGGAGGACCTCCGCTATCAGTGGACTTGGAAAGGGGCAGGGAGGAGCTGAGGGAGGGAGGGTGGTATTGAGAGGGAAAGAGGGAGGGGGCTATGGCTGGGATACAAAGTAAATAACCTGTGATTAATATAAAAAATAAAAGTTATTAAAAAAGTAACCATTTACCATGCATTATAATTCTGTAATTCAGTTTTTTTATAGCATCAGTGAGGTGCTGGAATGACTAGCAAATCTGCAAGATCTTGTAATATGGGCATGAAAGACCCCCCTGAGGGTATCTTTCGTCTGAGAGACCCCCTCCCAAAGATCAGCGAGTCCAGGCGTTCGGATGCAAACAGCAAGAGGCTTTATTGGATACACGGGTACCCGGGCGGAAAGCCACTCAGATGACTTTACGTGCCTTACCAGGTAGAAAGCTGGGTTTTTATAGGGTTAGAGCAGAAGCACTGATACAGAAGCGAGAAGCATAGTTACAGGGAGCTGATTGGCTCTTTCACATGAAACCATAACATGAATCAGGTTGGCAGGGACACCAGAATTCCAGGAACTGGGTGGTCATAACAATTATGACGACCTTGACTAGTGCCGCCATATGTTGCTTTTCCCAGGACTCCTATCTCAGCTGGACCACCTGTCAGATATCCCATGAGGGTGGTCAGGACAAAGTTGTTTTTGGCTCAGTTGGGGCAGCCTTGACCGCAGATATCTTGAGGGGGGTGACTTAGCTGGATTTTCTCAGAGTAATTTTTAGTTCCCATCCGGCCTTTACTATTTTTCCCAGAACTGTGGTACACCGCAAAATGGCATGGCATTAGCTATGTTTAACTCTGTTCAACTCAGGGTGATATGGGGTCTTTCAGGCAGAGTTGCTGCTGGCCACAGACTGAGTGAGGTTCTTAGGATGTTTTCTGACCTTGGTGCTGACATGGAACCATGTGCTTTCTTAAGCATAGAACTTTGGATCTAAGAAATGTTTCAAGAGTCTAGAAACAAAGTTTCCAGCACTGCTAAGATCTTGATTAGAAGTTCTCAAAACCACATCCTCTTTTTGTTTGTTTGTTTTGGTTGTCTGTTTTTTTTGTTTTGTTTTGTTTTTTGTTTGTTTGTTTTTGTCAAAACGTGTTCTGTAAACAGTCCCAATTCAAGGGCAGAGGAATAAAGTAGTTTACAGAAATAAAGAATGAAGAGAGGAAATTGAAAAGAGGAAAGTGAAAAATGACATTTCAGTCTTGAAAATCCAACAATGCACATAAAACAGATAAATTTAAAACTAGGAACAAATCTTCATGGTTCCGTGCTTAATTATCATTTGTCCTACTGTCAAGGAAAGAGATTCCTGTCATTTTTGACCTGATCCTGTTTGTGTATAGGAGAGGGACCACCTTCAAATGGATTAGGAGTTAAGGTTTCATACGTGTGGCGTCTGTATCAGAGATTTCTCTTTTAAAATGTTTATTTCGATTATTTTCAGTCATGTGTACATGTGTGGGAGTGGGTATGTGTGTTTGTATGGAGGTTTCTGGGAGGCGAGAGAGGTCCCTTGGAGCTGGAGTTGCACTTGGTTGTGAGCCACCAGACATGGGTGCGGTGTCAAGAGGATTACATCCACTTGCCCACACACACCAGTCTTCGCTTTTGTGTTTTGTGTGGTTGCTTAAAACCATATAATATGTTAAAGCAGGAGCAAGTGTGCATCTATTCAGAATTCATTATTCCCTCAGTGACAGACAGGGCTGCATAATCAACTGTGGGACATATTTCGTTCCTCCTGGGGTCCTAACAGATTGCTTGCAGCAATTTGAATGCAGTTTTTAGTGACCAAGATGTGCTTCATGAAAACGTTAAGCAGCAAAATCATCTCTAGGAGAAAATGTGGTTTTTTGTTGTTTTTTTCACCTGCAAGATTCAGGAATACCAAGTATATACGCAGAGATGAAAGAAAGAAAATGTTGTGTTTTGTGCTAACACAGATTTTTAATTGTTCTTTTGCATCTATTGTTCTGTTACATCTATCATCTCAAATATTTAGGTTAATTTCTGAAAGGTAGATAAAGCATCATAATGGTTTGATAAATATAAACCACAAATATTACAATGCTATTTCTTCAGTTGAAATCTAATATGTGTGAAAAGTAAATTCTATGGTAGCAATGAGGATGTCATAAAATATTTATGAGTGGATAGGTTTTTGTGGAGACAATCAAAACATGTGCGTTATGTAGATTAAGTAACATAATGGTTAAAAATGTGTGTGTGCATTTAAACTTCCTGGAACATTTTGGCTACAAATAAATATGAGCCTTTCCAAAATCTGATCCAGAGTCAGCTCCAATATTTATAGTCTGTCACTATATTCAAAGTACAGTACCTAGCTTATGAAATGGGTTTAGCTTCAGTAAGAACTATAGTAAATTTTAAAATAACAAATCCATGTGATTTCTTGATTCACAAACCAAGTACTTTAAGCTTTTTCATTAAGAATGATGAAAATGGAGATGGTTGAAAACACACAGGCAAGCGCTCTGCATGCATGAGGACCTGAGTTTGATCATAAAAGTAAAAAGCTGCTCATGGCTGTATGTGCTTATAACCCCAGCACTGAGTGACAGGAGACAGGCAATCCTGAGAGGTAGCTGTTAGTCCAGCAACACAGTGAGTTTCCTGTTCAGTGGAAGACCCTGTCTCAAAGCACTAAGGAGATGAGTTATAGCAAAGATGAACAGGATCCTGTTCTGACAGCTTTTGGGATGCACTTTGTGTATGTACCCCTCATCCCATCACCCCAACACAAAGAATAAAAGGGTGTCATGATACTTCTGTTTGAGGTACTGTTATTGTTGTGCTTTAGTCATATAACGTTAGAGGGTAGTTCTTACATAGTAGTACTGAATTTTTTTTAGTTACTTTTATGTTGCTCTAAAAAAACACCATGAAAACTGGGGACCAAGGGTTGAAACCTTTCAGGGCCATTCTTATTCAAACCACGGCAGTGTCTGACACCTAGTATATACTAAGTAAGTGCTGGCATAGTTTAATTATTAGCACAGCTTTAATTTTTCTAAATAAATATGAAAATTCATTTCAATGGACTTCATGCTTCAAGGGAAGCAGTAAATCAAAACTTGAGATAACTATTCAAGATCATAGCACATTCAGTAATGGGCCCTACATTGCTATTTTTGAATCTGCTATTGCAGATTCAAAAAAATGTAGAATAACCATGTCCAAGCAAACTCAGTAAAAACTGAAATGTGAGATTATCGGGCACAGGAAAGATAATTTACTTTGGTTATAATAATTCGAAAGGATTCATTCTAAAATTATTTTGAAGGCTCTTAGTAGTAGAGCAAAGCACAGAGAGAAAAGCATGTCAGGCTCCTGACTTCGATGAATTGTTGTTTAGGAAACTTTATTCACTTTCCGCATTTCTCCAACAACCTTGATGGCAGAAGCCATTTATAACAGGCTATCTTACTGTGCTGTTGGTGTGTTTGACATACCTAGCTCTGGTCGTGAGAAGAAGCTTGCTCAATTGCATTTCATTTGTTCATTGCTCCCATCACGTGAGAAAATATAACTTGAGAAACACTATGAGGAATGAGGAAACTAACCTCTGGGGATCTTGTGTTAGTAGTTTCAGCATGATTGGAATTACAGCAAATCAGCGACTCAACTGAAGGAGAGCTGGCATCTTTGTAAAACAGTCTCTCCGGTCCCGCAGTACGGCTTTACTTTTGTTTACCAGGGATTAATTTAATTATTCCCAAAAGTACTTTGTGTTCTGTATGATTTCTTGAACCTGAACACCATTGATTAGATTTATTGTTAGGTGTTTTATTTTTGATGATATGAAAAATGATACAGTTCTTAAAATTAAAATTTATAATTTTTTTATCTAAAGCATTAAAAATTGCAGACTTCTTGCTAATTATTTAATTGCTATTGATAATCTGTAGATTATTTAAATTTTTCCTTGTAGAGCCAGAGAAGTAATAACAATTTTATTTTTCTCTTCATGGACTTCTGTTGTTCATCCTTTTTCTCATTGTTTGCACTGTTTAGGACTTCCAGGAGAGCATGTGCTAGAGGAGAAGCTGGGGGTGCTGTGATTTAGTCAACATCTGTCATAGACTGTGTATCGAGGAAGCAGATTTTCAGATGGCGATTAGCACATTGTAAGCTGTTAACATGTTCTTGGATATAGAGTAGGAATGAACTGGGAGATTAGCCTGAAAAAAGAAAAAAAAACCTGGAATATTCAAAAATATATTCTGGTCATGGTTTCCCCTTATCCATCTCCTTCCAGTCTTCACTTTCCCACCCACTTAACTTCACACTTTCTCTCTCTCTTTTTTTTTTTTTTTTTTTGGAAAACAAAAAGAAAAAACTAAACCAAAAGAACAAAAATAAAGCATGAGAAACACACTATACGCACACATACACACACACACACTGAACCCTATAAAATATAAAATTGAGTGCAAGCAAAATATTAGTAAGTCCAATGGAAAAAAAAATAAGTGCCCCCAAAAAATCAATGTGAGACAAAATGTTTACAAAAATACCATTTTATTGTTAGGCATAAAGGTAGGAGCCTACAGTTAAATGGGTTATTATCCCCAGTGAGACTGCACTGGAGAAACTAATCTTTCCTTTGCAAGTGGATGCCAATTGGAGATGGCTTCTTGGTTGAGGATGGGAGCCTAGGTCCACTTTCCCCCCGTCACTGGGATCTCAGCTGACTTGAACCTCTACAGGCCACAGTCTCTGTGAGTTCTTATGTGTATCAGTCCTGTTGCATCTTGGAGGTCCTGTTTCCTTAATGTTATCCATCCTCTTTGGCTCTGATGGTCTTTCTGCCTCATGTTTTGTATAGTTCCATGAGGCTCGATGGGAGAAGTTTGATGAAGACATCCCATTTTCCGGGACTGATTATTACAAACTCTCACCCTCTGTACGTTGTCCATTTATGGTTCTGTATTAGTCCCCATCTGCAGGAGAAAGCTTAGCTGGGCTAGACACTGATCTACGGGTAGAGCAGAAGGTTATTAGGGGTTACTTGATTGTCCTGCTCCTTTAGCAGAATAGTAGTATTTGGTTTTGCCCCAGCTCCACGGCTCACCCAGTCTCAGGTGTTAGATACCCAGCCGTATTAGGCTTGGGATCCATTTCCTGAAGTGGGTCTTTCATCCATTCAGAGTGATTGGATGCTCCTACAACACTGTGCCACTAGTGCACCGGCATAACATGCAGGGAAGGTCACTGTTGCTGGTAGCAGGTTCATATCTGTGTTAGTGTGCAGAGCACCTTCCAGTACCATGAATACTAGTCAAGAGGGGTAAAGGTGAAGGTTAATGATATGCACTTTCATGCAGAAGTTGTTAAAAGACACAGATTAAAAGATAAAGCTAAAAGATTCTCCCACTGAAGTGGAAATAATACACTTTTTCTCTTATGCAAAATGTATATGAGACATGAAATCAAAAGAAGCACTTTTTGGGGACTAGTGGGAGAGTCACAGTTGGAAGGAAGTATGAGCAAAATCTAAGTGATACACATGCACAAAATAGTGATAATGAAACACATTATTTTGTCAAGAAAATAAGGAAAACTATATGTTGTGGGTTTTTTTGTTAAAAATAATTTAGCAGTCTATGGTTATTACCAAATAGAATATAAAATTTAAAAAATATTTTTACATTTATATCTCTTTGTCATTGTCTATTTCTTCGTTTCTATCTTTCTCTGTGTCTCTGTCTATCTTTCCCTGTATCTCAGTCTCTTTCTGTGTGTGTGTGTGTGTGTGTGTGTGTGTGTGTGTGTGTGTGTGTGTATTGGCATGTACATGCCATGATTCCTGGAAGGAAGGCCAGAGGACAAATTGCACATTGTAGATTTTGGACACCTTCAGTTTTGGAGACAAGTGTGTTTACCCATTGAGCCATGTCAACAGCCCAGAATATGAAAAAGATGCCATGGCATAGCCTGCACCCTATTAACAATGATATGCTTTATGAACAAAATTTGCAGTTAATTTTGTTGCTGTTGTTGTTTGATTTTTAGAGAGGCTAGGATTTATTCACTGTGAGTGGTGCTTTCACCTGGAGAATTGTCAAGCCTGCAGGAAGATAGCGTGCACAGCATAGCAGGAAGAGCAAGGAAAAGGCTCTTGCTATCTGCAACATGAGTGTAAATATGTAAATGGCAAGTGGTTTTGGAGAACAGTAGCCACTTGAGGGATGTTGAGAGGTTTCAGTCTCAGCTGAGTCTTTGGAGACACAGTGCGATGAAAGGAGGATGTAGAGGGTAAAGGGGTGGGACTGAGAAATCAGGGGTTCCTTAACTATTTTAGAGAGCAGATAAGTCTGTGGTCAGAAAATCACTCAAATTCTCCCCAAGAGAAAGCATGTACTTGCACCCTATAATGAAGGGTGGGTGTCAAAAAGACTACACAAGAAATAAACTAATCAACATATAAAAGAATTCCTGAAAAGAATCTGCATCTTCAGATCTCACTAATAAAAACTTCAATGACTGTAGAGAGTGTTTGGAATGTTGCAGGTGCAGGAGTCCAGTTACAGTTTCCCCTGGAGTATCTTTTGCCCCCTAAAGAGCCATTCTTTTTCCAATCCTGTGTCAGACTTAACATCCATATGAGCAGACAAAACCACTTGGAATATATTAACTTAACAAAACCATATTCTCTGTCAATCAAAGGGCTAAGAATGCAATCAGATAGCACATGATGCCCATAGCTGATGTTTCCCCATCTTGTTAATATCTACCTACATAATGTTTCCAATGTACTTTTCAAAATGTCTTGATTTGTATCATTCTTTTTTAGTATAAAACTCCATGAAATTACTTCCACATTTGAAAACACAAACATGGGATAAGCTAAATCTATTTTCCTGTCATTCAAATTTACATTTTAGAATAAACCACCTCAGTACTGTAAGCTGACATGCTTTCTCAACAGTTAATGTAACAGATTCTTTAATGTAGGAATGCAGAAATAATTTGAAAAGTAACATTTTCTTTACAATTTCCTTTCGTTTTTAGATTCCTGAATATGGAGTGTTACAGCTGGACTGCTGGTGCGGTTTTACCTGAGAGGAAGGTTCTCCAGACCCTGAATTAAATCTTTTCTCCTTTCTTCCTTTCCTCCCTCTCTCCCTTCCTCCTTTCCTCTATCCTTCCCTCCCCCATTCTCTCATCCTTCCTTCCCTTCTATCCTTTTATCCTTCTATCTCTTCCCTTTCCTCCCTCCCCAACTTCTTTCCTCCCATCTTCCTTCCTTCCTTCCTTCCTTCCTTCCTTCCTTCCTTCCTTCCTTCCTTCCTTCTTTCTTTTCTTCTTTTCATTTTTCCTTTTGTAAAAATTTACCAGTAATTCGATCAAAGCTTCCAGGCTTTATTCTACACTACAGTGTAAGTTTAAAATTCCCCTGAAGTCCTGCACTATGGTTTAATATTTGTATAGTTTAGTTCTGCAGAGGAGGTTCACAACAAGCTCTGATCTGCATGGGATCTAATTAGGAAGCTAGTTCATTTTTAAAACAATTAAGAACCAGTTGAGACTTAGCTGATGAATACAAAAGATTTGCTTAACCAAGTAAAGCTCTCACAGAGCAGCAATTACTTGTAAGATTGTGGTCCTTTCTGGTTAATATTCATGACTGTTGATCCATACAAGTGTTCTCTTTGAAGGCTCAAGAATTACTAATTAAATGCAAGTTGGGGTATTGTATCTGCAGAAGCTATTTTCTGACAAGTTTTATTGTAAAGAAGTTTACCCAGAATGAATGTTCCAACGCCTACTCAATGTACTAGTGAGCAATGCTTTTCCAGAAACTCAATTTCTGATTGCATTTCCTGTGCTTACAAGCACAGCACCCTGAACAAATTCAACAAAGCCCATCTGGTTTCAGAAAAATATTTGCTTGTTTTGAGCAGAGATTTAATATCTATGAAAGGTTAGAATTTACAGTCTTGCAGCTGACTATTCCCTATCTCCATCCAAATTGGATGTGATATAATAAGCATGTTTGTCTTTTGTCCCCAGGTTCTAACACAAATCTTCTAAAGTCCTTGTGTTTTTTGGGGTGAACTGGGTCCTCAGATTATTCTGTTGTTATAGTATTTGGTTTTGGTCCTTGGTTCTTGATGCAGAAGTTTCTAGGATTCTTTGACTCTCTAGAGTGACAAGTATCTGCTAGATTCTGGGTGCTAGACTGTCAGCTGAGGGTCCCCAAAGTATCCTCAGATTGTGGGATGAACACTGGAATGACCAAGGATGGGTTAGACAGTTACAGCCTTCAGCCCCGCACCACAACCCCCAGGAAGTAGAGAGGTCTGAAGATGAACAACTTATAGTCAATGATTTAATGACCATGCCTCTGTAAAAGCATTAGAAAGAGACCTCTAAGACAAGCCCTAAGATGGACTCAGGAAGCCACAAGGTTTGTACTGAGAAACATCACTCTTTAATTGCATAGGAGCAATTTCTCTCACTCTATAAAACTGTTTATTTATTTGTTTGACTGATTTATAACAACCCAATGAATGTAAGTAAAATACCTCTCTGAGTTTCGTGAGCTATTACAGCAAATTATTAATCAGGAAGTGGGGTCATGTGAATCCTTGCATTGTAGCCATCAGATAGATATATAAATAACCCTGGGTCTAGCTACAGGCAACTGAGTTACAAGGCGATCAAGACTATACCTGAAGTCTACACAAACATTATGAGGCTGGTGACAGAATTTGGTTAAGTTACAGGACACTGGATCGGTGGGCCAGAATGCTGGAGAATTGGTTGTTGGATGAAAGACCCACACATTCCATGCAACAAGTATTGTGAACAAGCAGACAGTTTTAGTGAAGAACCATCACACTTATCGCTGGGGTTTTGTGCTCAGTACTTCATAGGCCTTTAGGCAGACTACAGGCTTGTCGAAAAAATTGTGAGATCTCTCATTAGTACACACTGGGTTAGTCACAAATTTACCAGCCCAAGAATCCCAGATAAAGTGTTTCTGCCTAGACCTGAAGATCATGAAAAATATGGAGGGGACACCTAGAACTCTCATAAACTGCACACTGTTACGAGAATAAGAAGTACAAAAAGGAATTCATACTGGGAGAAATACATGATCAACATGCTCAGATTACAGAAGACACACAGCCCTCAGAGCCACAAGAACAGCCCCTCAGTGAATGCAAAGCTGAAAGTGGTTAAACACTTGATAGAATCAAGGCCTTGAAGCTGCTACAGGGACTTCCCACAGAAGAGACAATACCAGAATATGCCTCCAGAGCACCAGGAAGCTGGTCATGCAACGTCATCTGACCCCATGGAGCAGGAAGCAAAATCCTGAGGCCACAAGCTTCAGATAACAAACTGTGGGTACTCATTAAAGTTCATGTTAATCCCCTGGAGGGTGGGAGTGGGGGGAGGAAAGAAAGAAAAAGAGAAACCACTTAAAAAAGAGCAAATGAAAGCCAGAGAAACTGGAATGATCCAGAATGCTTAATGCAGGTTGCCTGGCTTCAAAAATAATTCCTCTCCCAAGGCAAAAGTGATTTTCAGTTTGTGACTAAACACCAACATGAGTTTAGATGTTATAGTGGACAGCGTTCAGTCTTGAGATGAAGTGGACAGCATGCAGCAGAATGCTGACCAGAGGTCTGGGTGAGTGAGGAATTTATTTTAGGAAAATAAAAGTTACTGGCCTCAAGCAGGATTTGAGGCAGCAATTAAGCAATTTCAAGGGTGTGTTGTAAAAAGAAATGGACGCTTCAGATTTAAATTTTAGCATCCTGGATGTCATATAATCACTGGCTTAGGTTGGCAATATGGTAATACGCTAAGTAAGAACATCTTAAGAACATGGAGAAGAAAACATGGCAAAGGAGCAGAAGGAAAATACCGGATGGGGACCAAAGAAGCTAGGGTGTGAGAAAGGTGATGGAGTAGACCAAATATCAGCAAGGATCCTAGGAGGGTTACTCTGAATAGGTTTTGGAGACATTCAGATCTCTCTCTCTCTCTCTCTCTCTCTCTCTCTCTCCCTCTCTCTCTCTCTCTCTCTCTCACACACACACACACACACACACACACACACACACACACACACAATCAGCCTAAAGTGAGGTGGGGTGGGTATCAGTTACAATCTCCAGAATGCAACATATTTAGATTCACTGACATGTATAACTACCTCTCTGAGTCCATTCATTACTGGGGCATAGCAGGTAAATTCCATAGAAAGATGACATCAAGAGTGCCCACATCGCCATGTTGTATGGCTCTCACAGTCTTTTGTGGTCTATATTCTCTAGGGTGTTGACAGCAGTCCCCTTCCATTCTCACAGGGTATGTGGCATATGACCAAAGCTGTGGTTTCAGGCCTTGGAATCCTTAAGTGTCTGTCATGCACGTAGGCGTGTTAGTCACCCATGTAGACCTTACTTTCAGTCATCTAAAAACTGGGATTACTTCCTACAAATAGCTGACTGTGGTTAACTTTTGTTGGTAGTTGTAGCTGAGTTCAAGAATCTCGGACAACTTATTTTTGCAGTTTTCCTCTGATAGCAGACTCTAGCCATGAAAGCCTACTTCCAAGGGACCAGAAGACTGGGGGAACATTTCAAACACGGCCAAAGGAAGTAAAAACTAAATAAATGAGTTTATATGCAAGAGGAAAGAAAGAGGATTAAATAGGGGCAAGTATTGTCCTCTTAAGTTCAGGCTCCACAAATTCAATCAAGTGCAGGTGAGTCACCTTACTTTGAATGTATTTCTAGGGAGTTTTCTCTTGACTTCCCACCTTACCCTGACCTTTCAACATGTGTCTAATGTTTCTTTCTTTCTTTCTTTCTTTCTTTCTTTCTTTCTTTCTTTCTTTCTTTCTTTCTTTCTTAACAACTATCATCATTTGTTCTTTTATATGAGGGCAAACACTTCTGGTGTAGTTCAAAGCTGGGCTGCCCAAACACTAGCCACCAGTTATATATAACTGCTAAGCACTTGAAATATGGGATAGTCTATGCTGAAATGTAGAATTATATGAAACACACATTAGATTTCCAGACCTCATACAAAATGAAAATTTAAAAATCTCATGAGTGATACTTTCAATTAAATTTGTTAAAATAATATGCTCATGGCTTGTATTAAATGAAATGTACTACTTAAACAAGTGCTGGTTGCTTCCTTTCACATTAACAATGTACTTGTTTGACACTTTGAAATTACCCATTTATCTTGCTTTGATCTTTCTTTTCCAACTGGGCACATTGATCTAAAGTTTGAAAACCACTGTTATCAGGATCGATTTCCCTAAACAGCATATTTTGCACAATAATTTAACAAGGGCATCCTCAGTTTTTGAATGTATGCTTCTTTCTTTCATACATCTAATTACTAAGTGGTCCTTCCTTCTCCAGTGAATGTGTCATGCATTGTTGGCTCTGTGGGGCTCATTCTTGGATGACTTTTAATTTTAGAACTATTTTCTAGATAGTCCAGTCTCTTCTGACAACTCACTGGTATTACTCAATTCCAGAAAGTAATTCTGCTTAGAGAACTCACAGGACAGGAGTGTTTGTGTTTAATCTTCAATGATTATAGGCTAAAAAGATAGAAGAAGAGGGAACAGATCATCCACTGAGTTCCTAGCTCCTGGGTGTCAGAGTATGCTTTCTCTCTTTTGTGTTCTCCATAAAACAGTATAGTACATATTGCATAAGGGTTATGTCCATTAAGTATGTATAGCCAATGAACCTGAAGGACCCTTGGAGTCTAGGCAGAGGGAAAAACAGCTTCAATAAAAATGGATGAAGCTATGGGGTTTAAAAGCAAGGTTTCCTTTAGAAAGCTCTTGTGTGTCCATCTCTTAGTGATAAAGAAAATCACCACACTAAACTTGTTTCTGTAACTGGAAGACAACAGATCATCCACTTTGAGCTGGTATAACCCTGTGGCAAAATGTTAAGCATTTTATTATAGATTATATAATGACTTAAGCAATTTTGTTTTGTGTGACCTTGGTTATTTATCTTTCCTGTGATATGATAGACCTCAAAACAAATTCTAATCTGCTCCATTGTGTATATCCTTCAAGACAGACAGGGAACAATTTCTTTTCTAGCTAATCTAAGAGATAACACTCTGTCCCCTGTTCTAGTCTTGTACTTTTCAGTTTCTTCTTTATATTCTTTCTCTAACCCTCATCAAGCAACATTAGGGTGGAAAGAAGAATGATGCTCTCCAGATAAAAAAGTAGAATTTATAAAGTGAAAATAGATAAATAAATTAAACAAACCAACAGCAAATTGTTCTGCACTCTCCATTCATCTTGCTGTCCTTCAGGCCACCCCAGCACATGAATTCATTTCACTTCTTCTCTAATCGCACATTTTTAGCAACTTAACATTTAAGATTTCCCAGAAAGGGCCTCTCAGCCACCAGATGCTTTCACAGTTGCTCCAAGCACTTCAACAAGTTCTTGCATGAAAACACCATTTGATCTTTGAAGGCTCCTCATGGGGACAAGCAGTGCCTTCTGAAGGATCAGAAGTTCCTGCTTCTAGAACACTTAATCCCCCTTAGCTGGGGAATCTACTTATAAATACTCGTGGAGACTCAAACCGTGCTAAATTCAGCCGAGATTCATGAATCCTAGGATAGTGAGGGACTTGAGAATGGCATATTATCAAGCCATAAACTAACATATTCTACCCATAAAAAAATAAATTAAAAAATGAAGTCTCTTGCAAATTAATCAATGAAATAATACAACATGAGATTGGGCTGGAGACTTTTATCAGAATTCACACAGGTAACTTTGAAAGGGGATGGCTGAGTGGCTTCAGCTTACCCACTATCTGCATTCTGATGACTTCCTTGAACAGAAATCCCACAAGATTACATATTGTAATATATCCAGTACTATGCATGTATACTTTGTGTTTTGTGGAAAGTTTCAATGTAACTGATATAAGACAATATACGGTAGTAGATTTAAAATAAAGAAATCACTTTAAATGAGTAACAAAACAAAAATATAACTTATGTTTCTCCGTAAAACCTACATATTTTCATCATTATATTTTCCCCAGTATCTTGATTTACCATTCCCCATACATTTATACTGTTGGCAAAGGTATCTTTTCTATGTCACTCTTCAAGATCAGATGTCACGGTTAAGTGTCTTTTCTCTAAAGATGACTGAATATTATGAGTTCCTGTTACCATGAATATATTTTAGAATATAAAGATATGTTGTTGTAAGATATATCTGTATCTCCCAAGAAACCAATTGGGCATTATTAATAAAACTAATTATACTTTATTTATTTTAAGTTGTAAAGCAAATCAACTCCTTCATACATTGTAACATCTAGGAATGCAACCTAGCTACAGAGCTCTGGATTTGGACTGTTTGGGGTAACTGCCATGTTGAAGACATGGCACTCTAACCATCTGTCTGTTCTCATGTTCTAGAAGTCACTAGATACCCACAGTCTGGATATCTGAATTGTGTTCTCAGGTAGAATTAATCCTTGCATGGGGACACTCAGTTGACTTTCTATTACATCTAAGTTACAGGAAGCTGTTGCCTGTTTTGTTGCAATTTGGTGATGACATTCTTCCTCATTTCCTTCAATTTTTATGGAATTCCCTGGAACATTTTTCCACGGGTGAAATTGCTGCTCTTGTGGTCTAGCTGCTGTGGTCAGTATGTGCTGTGAGGTAGTCTTCCTTGTTGATCTAATAGGACCACTTTCTAGGTGTACTAGCTACTTCCTGATTTTGAAAACCCAGTACAACTCTATCATCTTTGTTCTGCTCCTTTATCAGTTAGCGCAGGATGATATTGCTAGCTTCTGTCTAGACCTTCTGACAAGGTATATTTACTTAATTCTGGCCTGCCAAAGTCTCAAAAATGGCCACTATCTCCAACATTTGACTCAGAGAGTCTCACAGAATGCTCATTGTCAATGATATTGTATGGCTATAAAAAACTGGCTGTCTTGAGTTAGGAAGGGGGCAGTTGGCTGATGCATATTCTTTCCCCAATACCTTTTCCTTTGGATTAAACAAAACATTGGGTTTCACTTGAGCCACATCCTTGCTTTTTTCTTTTTATCTGTCCTGCTTTGCTCTTCTCTAAGCAGCTCTGACCAAGATGTGCATGCATCCTTGCCTCAAGCTGTCATTTCTAAGTGGGCGGTGTAACCAAATCTAAGTTTTTCAGAAAGTAGTCATTTTCTTGGATTCTGCATGACAGAGACTCTCAGCATCTTACTTCCTAGAAAAAAAGCAATCAAGCAAACAAACAAAACAAAACAAAACAAAACAAAAAAACAACCACCAACTATAACAACACAAGCATAGGTCCATCTTGGAAGGTATCTTGATGCCAACAATATTTTCTTTTCTTTACCTGTTTGATCATCTAAACCCTCTCTGAGTTTCTCCCATTTAATCCATCCAGCTCTAGTACTTATCTTTTAAAGCCCTCTAGCATAGTATATTCCTTTCTAACTCAGATTAGTTTCCAGGTATCTTCTTGGATTGAGGGTAAAAGGTATTAGATGCCTTAGCTTCACAACAACTAATTTAGGGTATAAAACTGGGTCAATAAAGATTTTGAGGCTCAGAAAAGTGATTTTTCTGTTATCTGCAATTCTTTTCATTATGAAGGCAGAATATTATTTTAAAGGACTAATTAACATCATGGAGTAAAAAAAAAAAAAAAAAAAAAAAAAAACTTGCAAGTTACACCACTGAAGCAGTCTTGTATTGAGAGGTAAATGATCTCTTCCTGATGCATATTGAGAGACCTTAGGTCTTTCTGGCATGATAAAAAGGGAACTAGGCCTTTTAAAGGTAAACTGCATCCTTAACATTTAATTTTCTCTATACCCCAGGAGAAATGTCTACTAATGCAATTCTGAGGCAGTTCTGAGACATGACCTCCTGGAGGGTGGCCAGCCTTCTTCTGAGAACCACTAGTGAGTTCCTCTTTTATTTCAAACATTTCCCATTCTGTCTACTTTCAGTTGTAAAATGATAGCCCCAGATTTCCTCCTCATAGTCTACTGGTTATTGTAGCTTTCTTGTTTTTCACATTTCAGGCTTTTCTTTGAAATATGAAGCCTTAATAACTCCCCTTTAAACCACAGGGTCTTGCCAATCTAGTGTTTAACTCCATCATCTTACTATAACCACCATCTTCATCAAAGGTTATGTTCAGTGATTGCTTCATTTCTTTCAGTTCATCAGCAATTTGTCATTTTGCTGTCTTCCTTACCTTGATTGGCCTTATGGCACATGGTGTTCAAGTATAGCAAATGTCATAATCTAGGAACTGGGTGACTCTGTTATTGATAATCTTCTTGCACATACTCTTCTCTGTTTCTTTACTCCCACTGTGCTATCCTAATCCTCAAATCTACAAATCCTCTTCTCAGGAGACTGACAAATCCTTTTCGTAGGAGACTGATTATTGTTTGAGACAGTCAACATTTATTAGCCCACTTTGAGCACCTAGGATTTCCTACCTCTCTCAGGTTCATGAGACCATGTAATGTATACCTTCACCCACTGTTGATAGTAGGATGAGTTGTTCCTCCGTTTTTAGAAAAAGCAACACACATTAAAAACAAACTCCCATGATCCTCTGAGAACCTGGATTCTAATTAGTACTTGTGACATGGTAGACTGTTAATGTATCTATTTCATGTCTGACTCTGTCCTTAAGTTATTCTGTGTATTGTATTATACATACTTAAATTATCTACTTACACTACTAGATTGTGAGTTCCTTCAGGAAAGAAATGTTTTCTTAGCTGTTCTGTGTTCCTTATACTGGAAATTTTTGAAATACAATCAGTGTGAGTGGGGGGAAGTGAGATAAAATGAATACCTTGGTGGTTTGGGTTAATCTTTAAGCATTCAAAAATATTAGATAAATGAATATCTAAGTAAGAAAACCAGCAACATGACAAGTCCAAGTATGGAAAACTAGTTTCCTACTGAATGTTTTTAGGTAATCATCTTAGCTCAAATTTAATGAATTAAGTTCATTTCATTAAAAAATAACTGATAATATAATTTCTACCCTAGAGAATGAATAATCTGAGAACCCTACATTTAATCCTATATTGTCTTTGATGTCAGTTGATGAAATTGACTAGTATATCTAATTGAATACAGATTCAGTTTCTTATTCTCAAATCTGCTTTATCTCTCTCTCTGGTTCTTAGTTGAGTTGGTGGTTTCATTTCTGGATATTTTGCCTTTCTTTCTGAGCAATTGTAAATCAAATCAGAGCACTATGACTATTTTGTTTGTTTGTGTTTTTGGATAGGTTCTCATTGTGCACCTAGGTTAGCTTGAAACTTACAGATATCTGTCTCCTGAGTGCTAAAGGCTTGTGCCCCAATGCCAGGCAAAATGCTTCTCACTTTCCTAATTTTTAAACTTGACTTATTACTAGCCATCTCCCAACAATGTGTACTGGCTTGGAAAGCAATGGCCCCAGTGGGCTCATATATTTGAGTGCTTGGTCATCAAAAAAAGGTGCTTCTTGAGAGGGATTAAGAGGTGTGGTCTTGTTGGAGAAAGTATATCACTGGAGCAGGGCTTTGAGGTTCAAAAGCCCAAACTAGGCTTAGTGTCTCTCTCTTCCTGATGCTTGTGTACTCTGATGTAGAATTCTCAGCTGCTTCTTCAGCACAGAGTCTTGCTGTGTGATGCCATACCTCCTGCCATGATGATGATGGACCAAATATTTGAAACTCTATGCAAGCCCCAATAAAATGGCTTATTTTATAACAGTTTTCTGGGGTCTTAGTGTCTCTCCATAGCAATAGAATACTGACTGAAAGACCATGGTAGGACACACAGATATTCCTGTGACCCCCACAAACACACATTATAGAGAGTTTAGAAACAGAAGTACTTTACATGAAAACATCCCAAATACTTTCTCGATTTAAGCTTCAATGAAATCTCAAGCTTCTGATTTCATAATCCCACAGACCTCTTTAATAACTATTCTTTAAACACGTAACTATTTTCATTTATGTTGAAGAATCCCACTGCAAACTCCCACTTTACCTTAAGCTTTTAATGAATTCTGGAGAAAAAAATGTAGTGAGAATTTTTGGTTTCCTTAAAAACACAAGAAATGATATGAGAAAATGTTTTTGTTTAAATCCCAGGGGTGGGATATGGGGCTGCTTTAGATTGTCCACAGCAGCTAATGATGATTTGTGTGGTGCTCTGGGAGAGGTTTGACTCAGCCAGCTGAGGCTAGTTTACATTTGAGATTCTGGGGACTCTTCAGAAGGTATTTAAATGCTAGTGCCCAGAGGGAACTGGCAATGGCTACTGCTACTGCTGTTGCTGATTGTTTGTTGTTGTGTTTGTTTGTTTGTTTGCTACTGTTTCTGTTTGTTGTTTGCTGGATTGCTGGTTGATGGTTGGAGATATTCTGACAAGGAAGATCAAACTCACACCAAGAAACTCAACACCACAAATCAGCAGAAAGTAGTCTAATAAAATCAACATCTCTTTTCTCTTCTGTCCTTCTTTCTCTCCTGCCTACTGTTGGGTAGTTGGAAGGTATAGGGTTGCGTAGAGAAGTAGGAAAAAGAATCCAATAAATTAGCCAAAGACATGGCTACAACAAAATTCTCATTATAGGAATCAGAGTTTCTGGCCACATATAAAATAGTTCCTTGTGAGGGCACATGGAAAGTTTCAACACAGCAAATACTTGACTCAAGGGCATAGATCACATACCTCTGAGTTTTCTATATTTTTAATTCAAATTGATTTTTGTTTGTTATTTTGTTTTGTTTTTACACTGAAACTATCAACAGTGACGCATCTAGGTGTAACTCTCCAGCCTGGGGTTGTCTGTCTGGTATTCTGATGATTTGAGGACTGAATCCATCAAGAGCTAGCTGGGGATAGTGAGCCTTTCATTCACATAAAAAAATGGGTAACCCCAAACTCCAGTTGTTAAGGCTGTCATGGGCGGTCAGCTGACATGGAAATAAATAGACAAGTGATGTACTCCAGGCAGTGAAAAGGTGGGAAAAGAATAGCAACTGAAAACAAAACAAAACAAAACAAAACTGAATTAGATACTTTAGGCCTTCAGTGCACTGAGAAGGATAGTTAAAATTTTATGGTAATTAATCATAAATTGAATGCAAACTAGGAAAGTTACTTTGAATGGTTTCCTATTGTTAAATACTAGAGTGTTTGAATAATTATTTTCAAGGGTAAAGGATATGTTGACAAGTTGTTTATGGTGAGTTTAGGGGCTCAAGAGAAAGAACTGAGACAATTAAATGGGGACATCCAATCAGTCCATTAAAAAACTTTTGAAACATCCAGCTTTTCCGGACTCTTTCCTAATATAGAAGTGACTCAATTCTTGTAATTAAAGAACTCACATGATGTCTTTGCTAAACAGCAATTGAGAAACTTTATCTTACAGAGAATCATAACTTTCACTCTCAGGGTCTTCTTCCATCTTCTCTCCTGAGCATCAGACAACACAGTTGCATCTTGAACATATGAGGCCTTCATATGAACATATGAGGAAAAGAGAATCGTAGGAACCTGAAAACACAGACTACAGGAGTTGTTAGTAGGAAAAACTAGGCATTGAAAATGTTGAATCAAAGGAAAAAAGAATACAAATTGAAACATAGAAAATTTATTGATATAAATTCATAAGGATAAAATATATAACATGCTGGAAAAGACAAGTATGTTTGCTATTGGCTTCTGTTATATATATAGGATATATAGAGGAGTGAAAGATTCGTTTTTAACTATATGATTTGGGGACAATATAACTGGCACAAGTAATATAAAATGGGATTTATATTTTACTGACTGGATAAAAATTCAGTCAAATGAATTAGTTAGGCATGAATATTAAATCTATAAAATTACCCAGGAAAAAAATAAAGAATAATTCTTTGTGATTTTGACTTTTGCAATTATTTCTTGGATTTGACACCAAAAGAAGAGGAACAATAAAACAAAATAAATGGTTTTTCATCAATCTAAAAAAAATGTAGAGCACAAAGGAAATAACATATTAAACAAGACTTGTAGAATAAAATATATACAAATCATAGATCTAATAAAGTTTGCATCACCAAATACTCAAGATAAAATATTTCTAGCAGTTAGTAGCAAGAATTAAAAGCAAAGGAGACAGATTTAGATTGGAGGGGGAATAGGGAGGTTCACGTGGGAGCTGTGGGAGCAGAAACTCTAACCAGAATACAATGTCTGAAAAATCTGTTTTAATAACAGAAAAATAAGAGAAATAGACAAAATCAATAAATAGATGTTACTCAAGAAACCAAATATGCAAACATAGGACAGGGCAGTAATGATGTTAAAAGAAGTGTACTGCTACAAATAATCAAGGGAAGGAAAACTAGAGCCACAGTAAATTATCATGCTCCCCGACCCCTGCTAAAATTTTTGTTAATAATAATGACAATAACAGTATTGCTGTACTGGTTTTGGAGATAAGAATGTTTGTGCGGAGGCGGGGCAAGATGGCGGCGCCGGGAGGACTCTCATTCTGAGGAGCAGCACAGCAGGATTGGCACAGTGACCAGCGATCGGAACTCGCGGCCATAAAACACAAGTGGTTGTGTTTCTCAGGTGAGAGGATACCCCACGGTGGGGGATTCGATCAGCTTTAACTCACCCGGCTAAACCGCGGAAGAGATCCCCGTTCCGCCAGGCGCTTGGTCGCCAGCCCAGAGCTACCCGCCAGCGCGATCTGGTCACGGTCCCAGACTGAACTGTGGGCCCACAACACCACAGACTGGATTTCCCAGTCGAGAGATAACCCCACGGAGCAGGAAACGATTGGGACCAACCTCAGGTTACCCAGACATCCCCTGGAAAAGACTCGGGTTCCGCGGGTGCCCCAGGAGCCAGCGCGGACCCATTGCCAGGACAAAGGCGCCTGCCTGCACAGAGCCCTGCCTGCGCGCGTGATTCGCCGCCTCAGATAGAACTGTGGGCACCAGGGCACCAGGGCACCAGACTGCGTGTCTCTGGCAGGAGGAAACCCCCAGCGGAGGGGGTCAGCAGCTCTAACGCTTAGGACACCCAGCACCAAAACACTTCCTGGACTCACGCAGACTCTAGTGCAGGCAGAAGTTCTGTGCTCTGCCGCCATTGTTGCGTTCCCCTGGGGCACTGGGACACACAGCTGCATCCTCGGACCTGCAGGAGCCTAAGAGCCATTACAGCAACCCTCAGATACTGTGCCAGGGATCGGCCAGTTGTCCCTGGCTGGACTGCCAAAACTGTGGGAATCCCTGATCCTTCAGGGGGGCTGTACCCACAGCGTCTGGACCAGAGTGGTGCCTACAGCCGCCATCCCAGACAGAGACACACAGCTTCTGGTCCAGAGTGAGGCACCCAGCCTCCAAACCAGAGCAGCGCCCCCAGGCGCCAACTCAACCTAGGTGCACATCCTCCAGGTCCAGAGCAGAGCAATCAGCCTTTGGCCCAGAGACTTGCTGAGTGCACCTCCCACTTTCTCAGACAGAACTGTGCGCCCCAGGATAACAGACTGAGTTTCCCTGTTGGGAGAAAACCCCACAGCTAGGGAATCAGCAGTCTCTTCAAGAGGACTGTACATGGAAATTTAGTGAGCAGCAGCACACTAAATTTATAACAAGAAACCCAGCAGTGGGGCAGCTGTCTTGAGAAATTTTATGGGTAAGGGGAGATCCCCCCTGCCTAACATAGACCACAGCTACTACTCAGGGCTATAAACCTGAGGTGAGCAGTGGCAACTCCGGAGAAACACTGGCCATACAGTGACCATAACCAAAAAGCAGAGAAGGACTCCTTCAGGAAAAATCATCTTCCGGCCAAGGGGATACTCCCTACCTCAGGACACCAGGAAGCACAGAAACTAACAGCCAAAACCTAAATCAGCCCAATGGGTAGAGGTCAGCGTAAAGGCTCAACCAACAAAAGACAGAGCAATATGGCATCTCCAGAACCCAGCCATCCAGGGGCGAACAGCCCTGAAAAATGCAGCATAATAGAAAATCAAGAAGATGACCTTACATCTATGTTGATGAAGAGAATAATAGAGGAAACAGATAAAATACGTAAAGAATTAGAGGAAGATAAAACCAAACAGATCATGGCTATCCGTAAAGAAATGGAGGAAGATAAAGACAAGCAAATTAGGGCCATCCGTGAAGAAATACAGGAAGATGCAGCCAAACAGCTTGTGGCCTTCAGAGAAGAAATAATTAAATCACTGAAAGAAATCAAAGAGACAGAGTTGAAGGAACTAAAAGAAAAAGAGGAAAATACAAGCAGACAGGTGAAGGAAGTAACCAAAACAACTCAAGACCTGAAGATAGAACTAGAAAAATTAAAGAAAACACAAATGGAGGAAATAATGGAGAGGAAAAATTTAGGGAAGAAAACAGGAACTACAGAGGTAAGCATAACCAACAGAATACAAGAAATGGAAGAAAGAATCTCAGGTGTAGAAGATACAATGGAAGAAATCGATGTATCTGTCAAAGAAAATGTTAAATCCAAAAAATTCCTGACACAGACCGTCCAAGAAATCCAAGACAATATGAAAAGACAAAACCTAAGAATAATAGGAATAGAGGAAAAAGAAGACTCCCTTCTCCAAGGCCCAGAAAATATTTTCGACAAAATCATTGAAGAAAATTTCCCCAAGTTAAAGGAGAAGCCAATAAGGATACATGAGGCCTACAGAACACCCAACAAATTTGACCAGAAAAGAAAATCCTCCCGCCACATAATAATCAAAACAGTAAGTATACAGAACAAAGAAAAAATACTAAAAGCTGCAAGGGAAAAAGGCCAAGTAACATATAACGGCAAACCCATTAGAATCACACCTGACTTTTCAACAGAAACTATGAAAGCCAGAAGGGCCTGGACAGATATCATGCAGACCCTAAGAGAACACAGATGTCAACCCAGGCTACTATACCCTGCAAAACTCTCAGTCCTCATAGACGGAGAAAACAAGATATTCAATGACAAAAACAAATTTCAACAATACCTACACACAAATCCAGCATTACAGAAGACACTGGAAGGGAAAATACAACCCAAGAAAATTAGCTTCTGTCAAGAAAACACAGGAAATAATTAATCTTACTACAGCAAAACAAAAAGCAACCAAGCACACAAACTTATGAACACAGCCAACATCAAAATCAAAGAATCTAACAGCCACTGGTCATTAATCTCTCTCAACATCAATGGACTCAACTCTCCAGTAAAAAGACACAGATTAACAGAATGGATACGTAAACAAAACCCAGCAATCTGTTGCATACAAGAAACACACCTAAGACACAAAGATAGACATTACCTGAGGGTAAAAGGTTGGAAGATGACTTTCCAAGCAAATGGACCCAAGAAACAAGCAGGAGTAGCCATTCTAATATCTGATAAAATAGACTTTCAACCAAAATTAATAAAAAGAGATGAGGAAGGACACTTCATACTCATCAAGGGAAAATTCCACCAGGAAGACATCACAATCCTCAACATCTATGCCCCAAATACAAGAGCACCCACATTTGTAAAAGAAACATTGATAAAATTTAAACCACATATAGATCCAAACACATTAATAGTGGGAGACTTCAACACCCCACTCTCAACAAAGGACAGGTCAACTAAACAGAAATTAAACAAAGAAACAATATCTCTCACAGAGGTCATGAATCAAATGGACCTCACAGACATCTACAGAACTTTACACCCAAACACAAAAGAATTTACCTTCTTCTCAGCACCTCATGGAACCTTCTCCAAAATAGACCATATAGTTGTTCACAAAGCAAGCCTCAACAGATACAAGAAGACTGAAATAATCCCTTGTATCCTGTCTGATCACCATGGAATAAAGCTGGACTTCAACAACAACAGAAATAGCAAAAAGCCTACACACTCATGGAAACTGAACAACTTGTTACTAAATGACAGCTGGGTCAGGGAAGAAATAAAGAAAGAAATTAAAGCCTTTCTAGAACTCAATGAAAATGAAGACACAACATACCCTAACTTGTGGGACACAATGAAAGCAATGCTAAGAGGAAAGTTCATAGCACTAAGGGCCTTCAAGAAGAAATTCGAGACAGCTCATTCAAGCAACTTAATGGCCCACTTAAAAACCCTAGAAAAAGAATAAGCAGACACACCAAAAAGGAGTAGACGGCTGGAAATAATCAAACTCAGGGCTGAAATCAATCAATTAGAAACAAATAAAACAATTCAAAGAATCAATGAAACCAAGAGCTGGTTCTTTGAGAAAATCAACAAGATCGACAAACCCTTAGCCAAGCTAACTAAAAGGCAGAGAGACACCACCCAAATCAACAAAATCAGAAATGAAAGGGGGGACATAACTACAGACACTGAGGAAATCCAAACAACAATTAGGACTTACTTCAAAAGTCTATATGCCACAAAATTTGAAAATCTAAATGAAATGGACAATTTTCTTGATCAATTTGACTCACCAAAGCTGAATCAGGACCAGGTAAATCAACTAAATAGTCCTATATCCCCCAAAGAAATAGAAGCAGTCATCAAAAGTCTCCCATCCAAAAAAAGCCCAGGACCAGATGGCTTCAGTGCAGAATTCTACCAGACCTTCAAAGAAGAGATAACTCCAATTCTCTTCAAACTATTCCACAAAATAGAAACAGAAGGAACATTACCAAACTCATTCTATGAAGCCACAATCACCTTGGTACCTAAACCTCACAAAGACTCAACAAAGAAAGAGAATTTCAGGCCAATCTCCCTTATGAACATTGATGCAAAAATACTTAACAAAATACTTGCAAACCGGATCCAAGAACACATCAAAGATATTATCCACTATGACCAAGTAGGCTTCATCCCAGGTATGCAGGGGTGGTTCAATATACGGAAATCCATCAATGTGATCCACCATATTAACAAACTGAAAGAAAAAAACCACATGATAATCTCCCTAGATGCTGAAAAAGCATTTGACAAAATCCAACATCCATTCATGTTTAAAGTACTGGAGAGATCAGGGATACAAGGCACATATCTAAACATAGTAAAGGCGATATACAGCAAGCCTATAGCCAACATCAAACTGAACGGAGAGAAACTTAAAGCAATCCCACTGAAATCAGGGATAAGACAAGGCTGCCCACTGTCTCCATATCTCTTCAACATAGTGCTGGAAGTCCTTGCTAGAGCAATAAGACAGTCGAAGGAGATCAAGGGGATACAGATGGGAAAGGAAGAAGTCAAATTATCACTATTTGCAGATGATATGATAGTATATATGAGTGACCCCAAAAACTCTACCAGGGAACTCCTACAGCTGATAAACACCTTCAGCAAAGTGGCCGGATACAAAATTAACTCAAAAAAATCAGTAGCACTCCTGTATACAAAAGACAAAAGGGCTGAGAAAGAAATTAGAGAAACAACACCCTTCACAATAGCCACAAATGACATAAAGTACCTTGGTGTAACCCTAACCAAGCAAGTCAAAGACTTGTATGAAAAAAATTTCAAGTCTCTGAAGAAAGAATTAGAGGAAGATATGAGAAGATGGAAAGATCTCCCATGCTCCTGGCTTGGCAGGATTAACATAGTAAAAATGGCCATCTTACCAAAAGCAATCTACAGATTTAATGCAATTCCCATCAAATTGCCAACACAATTCTTTACAGACCTGGAAAGAAAAATTCTCAACTTCATATGGAATAACAAGAAACCGAGAATTGCTAAAACAATCCTCTACAATAAAAGATCTTCTGGAGGTATCTCCATCCCTGATCTCAAGCTGTACTATAGAGCAACAGTTATAAAAACTGCATGGTACTGGCATAGAAACAGAATGGTGGATCAATGGAATCGAACAGAAGACCCAGAAATAAACCCACACACTTATGGACACCTGATTTTTGACAAAGATGCCAAAACCATACAATGGAAAAAAGATAGCATCTTTAACAAATGGTGCTGGTCCAACTGGATGTCTACATGTAGAAAAATGAAAATAGATCCATACTTATCACCCTGCACAAAACTGAAGTCCAAGTGGATCAAAGACCTCAACATAAAACCAGACACATTAAATCGGCTAGAAAAAAAAGTGGGGAATACCCTAGAACTCATTGGTACAGGAGAAAACTTCCTGAACAGAACACCAACAGCACAGGCTCTAAGAGCAACAATCAATAAATGGGACCTCATGAAATTGAAAAGCTTCTGTAAAGCAAAGGACACCGTCATCAAAACAAAGCGACTGCCTACAGATTGGGAAAGAATCATCACCAACCCTCTATCTGACAGAGGACTCATATCCAATATATATAAAGAACTAAACAAGCTGAAAAGCAACAAACCAAGTAATCCACTTAAAAAATGGGGAACAGAGCTAAAGAGAGAATTCTCTGCAGAGGAATATCGAATGGCAGAGAAGCACTTACAGAAATGCTCAACCTCATTAGCCATTAGGGAAATGCAAATCAAAACAACCCTGAGATTTCACCTTACCCCCATCAGAATGGCCAAGATGAAAATCTCAAGGGACAACACATGCTGGAGAGGTTGTGGAGAAAGGGGAACCCTTCTCCACTGCTGGTGGGAATGTAAACTGGTACAACCACTTTGGAAATCAATCTGGCGCTTTCTCAGACAACTAGGAATAGTGCTTCCTCAAGATCTAGCCATACCACTCCTAGGCATATACCCAAAAGAGGCGCAAGTACACAAAAAGGACATTTGTTCAACCATGTTTGTAGCAGCTTTATTTGTAATAGCCAGAAGCTGGAAACAACCCAGATGCCCCTCAACTGGAGAATGGATGCAGAAACTGTGGTACATCTATACAATGGAGTATTACTCAGCAATGAAAAATAAGGAAATCATGAAATTTGCAGGTAAATGGTGGGACCTGGAAAGGATCATCCTGAGTGAGTTGACCCAGAAGCAAAAAGACACTCATGGTATATACTCACTCATATAAACATACAATATAGAATAAACCCACTAAAAGCTGTACATCTAAACAAACTAAGCAAAAGAGAGGACCCTAACTAAAATGTTCAATCCCCATCCTGAAAGGCAAAGAGGATGGACATCAGAAGAAAACGAAAATAGGAAACAACCTCGGAACCCGCTACAGATGGCCTCTGAAAGCCAGAAGAAAACAGGAAACAACCTTGAAACCTGCCACAGAGGGCCTCTGAAAGCTTCTGCAGTATAGACTGTCAAAGCAGATGCTGAGCCTGATGGCCAACTGATGGGCAGAGTGAATGGAATTTTATGTAAGAAGTGGGAAATAGTAAGAGCTGGAGGGAACGGGAACTCCACAAGCAGAGCAACAGAACAAGATAATTTGAACACAGGGAACTTCCCAGAGACTCATACTCCAACCAAGGACTATTCGTGGAGATGACCTGGAACCCCTGCACAGGTGTAGCCCATGGCAGTTCAGTGTCCAAGTGGGTTACATAGTAATGGGAAGAGGGACTGCCTCTGACATAATCTGATTGGCCTGCTCGTTGATCACTTCCCCCTAAGGGGGGAGCAGCCTTACCAGGCCACAGTAGAGGACAAGGCAGCCACTTTTGATGAGAACTGATAGACTAAGATCAGAAAGAAGAGGAGAACCTCCCCTATCAGTGGACTTGGGGAGTGGCATGCATGCAGAAAGGGGAGGGAGGGTGGGATCGGTAGGGGAGGAGGGAGGGGCTTATGGGGGGATACAAAATGAATAATGTGTAATTAAAAAAAAAAGAGTCAAAAAAATGTGATGTCAAATAGCAGTGAAATAAAGCATTCATGATATTAAAAAAAAAAAAAAAAAAAGAATGTTTGTGCATGGAAAGAGCCAAAGATATGATAGTCACCAAGGAAACCAGTTTGAAGTTCATAAAAACAATAAAGTAAAAGAATTACTCTATGATCCTTGGGTTATGTATTCGATGGAACTGAAATTGGGTTCTGAAAGAGAGCACTACCATCTTAGGTTGATTACAGCATTCTTGATAATATGCAAGAGACATCATCGAGGCAAATTAAATGTTTATTAGTGGATGAATGGACAAGAGATACAACACATGCACACAGTGGAAACTTCTTGTCTTTTGAAGAAGAAAATTTGGCATTTGAAGAAATCTGTTTGAATATGAAGTGCATTGTGTTAATAAGCGAGATATAGAAGTGGACTTACAATGTACCGCAGGGTAGATCTCTCCCCCAGCATGTGTGAGACTTGGAGCTCAATGCTAAATAGTCATTGGGTGCTTGAACCCTGAAAATATGATTATTCTTACTAAGTTAAAAATTGAAGGGCTCCTATGAGTATAGTGGCTTAGTGAGAGGACTTAGTGAGAAAATGCATTATACTGTACTGTATAATGCCTGAGTAGTGATTGAATGTGTCCTTTGGAAAAGTTTCTATGAAAATAGTGGCTTATCAAGGTAGATGTTGAAGAGGACACAGGATATTATATAAGGTCTGGCCAGCCACTGACTGTGTCCTTTGGGAAGTTACAGGGAACACAGCACTAACATTACCGTGAGAAACATGCTGTTGATGGGGACTTCAGAATCACTAAGAAATTCATCAGTGTCTTTCAACATGAGACCATACTAATGGCAGGTGCTTATAGAATCATCTGAACATGAATAAAGACACATGGTGACACAAAGCAGACAAGGGTGGGTATAACCTTTACCGTGGGTGGCAGCTACAGGCCTGTCCAGTGAATAAATACAGAGCTGGCAAATGAAACATGCATCTCTAGGGACAAGACGGGGAGGCGGCAAACCAAACAAAACTTGGTCTATGCACGCCAGAAAAAAAAATCCCCAAAATAAAATATAAACAAACAAACACATAAGTTTTGGGGCTGGTGAGTAAGTTCACCTGGTAAAGTGCTTGCTTTATAAGGACAAAGACATGAGTTAAATCCCCAGAGCCCACTTTGAAATGATAGGCATGGCTGTATGCACTTTTACTCCCAGAAATAGTGAGATGGAGACAGGTGGGTCTTTCCAGCTCACTGGCTGAACTAGCCTACTCAGTGAGCCGCAGGCCAATGAGAGAGAGGGTCTCTCTAAAACCGAGGCTGCTGAAGGATGATACCTGAGGCTGAACTTTGACCTCCACATACATGAATATGCACACACATGCATGTATTCCTGCACACAGACATGTACCACACAGACACACTCTCTCTCTCATGCACACATGCACACACACACACACACACACACACACACACACACACACACAAATCAAATATCCATGATCAAGAGCTTCACTTTTATACTTTTGGTCTAAACAGTTAGCAATTGTGATTATTTAAAAATAGATCTTATTTTTTTTTTTTTGGCTAAAATTAATTTGAAGATTAAACTAAATGGAGACATCCTTATCTCCTTTCATTGTTGAATCCTCTAGCGTGCAGTGAGGGTGGCTCTGTGGGAAAGTTCATGCTGTTTTCATATCCATGGTGCTAAGGTGATTTGGTAAGATGAAAACACTGGCAACTCTCCATTAACTTGTTTACAAAAGAATGCATGCATTTCCTAGGAAATGAACGCCCTCCTCCCGTCTAGAGCACTTCAGCTCCAGCTTATCTGCATCCATCTCCGGGGTGGGCAAAGTGGCTCTCCAGCAAACCATGAGGCAATTAGCAAATTAAGTGAAATTAAAAAATGCGTGCAGTTATCTGTGACATGAAATCCCTTCCAGCAGCAACACTTACAATCTGTTAAATAATCACAATTGCTAACTATTTAGACCAAAAGTATAAAAGTGAAGCGAGAGTCCACCCAATGCCAAAGATTTACCTTGCTCATTAGAGCAAGCCTTTAATTCTCAGCAATTCAAATTGCTTAGAAAAACACTTGACTGTCCTTTGCATATGTGTGAATGTGAAGCATGAGTTTTTTTTTTTTTTTTTTTTTTTTTTTTTTTTTTTTTTATCTAAAATAACTGGAACTTCAGGTGGAATGGGCTACAGAGGGGACCAGCTTCTTGGTATGAATGAATAACGTGAATAAATGGATAAAGGCTAGAATACTGGCTCAAAGCCTTCCTCCATACCATTTGCAGAACTCTTCTCAAATCCCTTGTATGACCTTTGTCTTTGCCATATCAAAACAGAAATCACGATTCACTGATAGATTTTTATGGGGCACCTGGAAAAAGAATCATATTGTAATGTAAGAAAAACTTTCCTATCGTTGATACAGGAGGAATGAGTCCAGTGAAGGCCTTACTGTTGTGGGGCTGGTGTTTAAAGGAGCAGTCCTGTTAGGCCACAGAGGAGAGCTTTGCAGCCAGTCCTGAAGATACCTGATAAAACAGGATCAGATGAATGGGGAGGAGGTCCCCCCTATCAGTGGACTTGGCAAGGGGCGCGGTGGAGAAGAGGGAGGGAGGGAGGGACTGGGAGGGAATGAGGGATCAGGACACAGCTGGGGTACAGAGTTAATAAAATGTAACTGATAAGAAAAAAATAAAATACAAAAATAATAATAATAAATAAATAAATTAAAAAAAAAAGAAAAAAAAAAAAACGTCTAAGTGTTCTCCTGTCCCTTAACTAGACAGGGCAACTAAGAATCTCTGCCCGGCTTCATTATCTGTAATAGAATAATAAAGGTACCAAGATGATCACCAACATTTTTAATCTATTAATGTATTATCAGTGAAGAATGAGCCTTATATTAGTATCTGTTGTTAACTTCAACATAAATACAACAGTTTGAATTCCTCAGAACAGGGAAAATTGTCACATTAAATTTTGATGCTCTTATAATTCTGTTTCTTGTTACTCTCAAAACACTATATTTTTGTGTGGCATTTGAGACAAATTTCTAACAAGACCTTGTTACCCCCACCCTGTCCCCACTCACTTAAATTAATTAAAAGATCACAATATTTGTGAAATAACTCCAAATTAACCAATAATTAAGATTGTTTTCCTAATTTATTATCTGTAAGAAGTTTATTAGTTCTTTTTGTTTGTTTGTTTGTTTTTTGAGACAGGGTTTCTCTGTGTATCCTTGGCTGTCCTGGACTTGCTGTGTAGACCAGGCAGGCCTTGAACTTACAGAGATCTGCCTGCCTCTGCCTCCTTGAGTGCTGGGATCAGAGGTGTGCACCATGGAGCCATGTTTTACAATGTGTTTACAATGGAGCAAAATCTAAAGAAATTTTGACAGATTTTGTCACTTATATTTCTTTATTTAAGTCACTCCATCACTGATCCTCTTTCTTCATTTGTTGCTGCTGAAAACAATTTTTCATATGATATATCCTGATCACTGTTTCCTATTCACCACCTTCTCCTATATCCTCATTTTCACACCCACCCAGTTTCAAATTTCCCTTGCTTTTGAAAACAAACAGGTGAATAAAAACAAACAGACCAGAATTACAAGAAACAAAGAAAAATCACAATAATTACATACACATAGACACACAGACACATAGAGAAACATCATCAGTGAGCCTCTTAAAACATGAAGCTTGGATCTGGACATTTTTTAATTCCCCATACAATATTGAAACAAGAGGCCTCAAACACCTTTTGCAGAACAGACGATAGTTTAGAATAGATAAAGGAATCACTTTGCAAACTGTAAAGTCCTTTTACAAATGCAAGGTATAACAAATATATGGCCTTCCCCACCCGTTCTTTAACTCACACACATAAAAAGAGTTAAATGACTGTTCAGAATCCGTAACTCAGCAGTATCTATAATAAGAAAAGGCAATCTTGGTTGTTCCTTAATTGAGACCCTTGTAGTGTAAGGAGTGTTGGGAAATTAATCTGGCAGCCTAAATTAATGTGCATTACTTTAACAATTACCTCCAATTTATTTTATAGAAGCTAAATGAGTATTGATTCATTTCTCCAGCCTCCTATGAGTAATCTCATTCAAAGTAAACAGCGTAAATTATTCATCCTATTTCGCATGGAAACTAACTTCATGCTGAATGACAGATGTCAAAGTGCATTAAAGGAGATGGCCTGAATTGATTTTTTGGTAACTTCAAAATCTTACAAAACAGTAATTCAATATTTTTTTCCTGTTTTAGTTTTCAGACAGCTATCACATTTTAGTGTTACAAGGGAACTGGAGGATCATCCAACTCAATCTAGACAGAAACATAAGGAGAAAGGGACAATTTTGTGATCAGGAAATCTTGGCATTTAGCACTTTCGTTGATTTTTGAATTGCCCAGTGGTTTTAAACATTCAACAGTTATATCTTTTGATATGTAGACATCACCCAGTTATAATTGTGACTAGACTGTAGGTAAGGACTAAGCCTCACTATAACCTAGGAAGAGAGGATGGGGGTTATGACAGTGGTAGTCCATTTGCTCCATTGGCAATGTCCTAAAATCTGCAGTTAAGGTGATGATCCTTTATTACATCCCTCCATAAAGACTCCTGAGTAGTCCTAATATTTGAGGAATAGTTTATTGGATAGAAAACCTTCCCTCATGCCTGCACTTTTTCTTTTCTTTTGGAAAGCATTGAACTGGCTTCTTGCTTTGATGCTGCTGACAAGAACTCAGATGCCAGCCTGATATTTTTCTCTGTAAACAACATTTTGATTCTGCCTAGAAACCCAGAGGGATTTTTTTTGTTTTTAACTTTTAAAGTTCAATAATTTTACTGAAAAACATCTCACCATTGACTGTTCTGGACTGATTTAAAAAAAAAAATACGAATAGGACTACTCCATACATAGATCTAGATTTTTTTTTCTACTTCTGTGGAACTTCTTCTTGACATGTAGTATTAATTGTTGGATTCCTTTCACTAGGATGTTTTTATTAGAGGACAGGATCAGGGGATACCTCTACTCTACATTTTAGATGTTGTGCTATAGCACCAATTCAAAAATGAGTAAAATAATTAGTGGAAAACTGAGTTCTTACTTTGAAGCATCTGCTGTATATTATGCAATATTTTTTATTTAAAAATAGAAGTATTTTAAAATAGTAAAGATATCTGGATATTGAACAGTTCTTACAGAATGTAATTTAGTGAATGTGCACACAAAATGTACAATAAGACTAAAAGATCAATACTATCGTTTCTGAATAGATTATGGATTGAGTGCCTTATTATCAGGGAAACTCATGCATCTAATAATATTATTTCTGTACTTGGATGTAAATAAATAAATTTTAAAAATCCCCCAGGAGGACATCACAGTCCTGATCATCTATGCCCCAAATACACGAGCACCTACATTTGTAAGTGAAACATTATTAAGACTAAAATCACACATTGATACCAACACCTTAATAGTGGGAGAATTCAACACTACACTCTCACCAAGGGATTGATCATCTAGACAGAAGCTAAATAGGAAAATAATGGCACTTACAGAGGTCCTAGATCAAATGGACCTAATAGATGGCTATAGAACTTTTCACTGAAACACAAAAGAATATACCTTCTTTTTAGCACATCATAGAACCTTCTAAAAATTGACCATATAATTGATCATAACGCGAGCCTCAACAGATACAAGAAGATCGAAATAATCCCTTGTATCCTATCAGAACACCATTGCCTAAAACTAGACCTTAACAACAACAGAATAAAAAAAAAATAAACGTAAACATGGAAACTAAAGAACTCTACTCAATGACAGCTTGGTTAGGGAAGAAATGAAAAAACAATTTAGAGACTTCCTAAAATTCAATGAAAATGAAGGTACAACTTACTCAAACTTATGGGACACAATGAAAGCAGTCCTGAGAGGTAAGTTCATAGCACTAAGTGCCTCCAGAAAGAAGTTTGAGACATCTCATACAAGCAACTTAACAGCACACCTAAAAGCCCTCGAAAAAAAAGAAGCAGACATACCTAAGAGGAGTAGATGACTGGAAATAATCAAACGCAGAGCTGAACTCAATGAATTAGAAACAGAGAAAACAATTCAAAGAATCAATGAGACCAAGAGCTGGTTCTTTGAGAAAATCAACAAGATAGATAAACCCTAGCCAAACTAACTAAAAGGCAGAGAGAAACTATCCAAATAAGCAAAATCAGTAACAAAAAGGGGAACATGATGATAGACAGTGAGGAAATCCAAACAACCACAAAAGCCTGTTTGTCACAAAATTTGAAAATCTAAATGAAATGGACAATTATCTTGATAGATTCCATATGCCAAAATTAAATCAAGATCAGGTAAATAGATTATATAGTCTTATTCCCCCAAGGAAATAGAGGCAGTCACCAAAAGTCTTCCTTCCAATAAAAGCTCAGGGCCAGATAGTTTCAGCACAGAATTCTACCAGATCTTTAAAGAAGAACTAACTCCAATTCTCTTCAAACTATTCTACAAAATAGAAACAGAAGGAACATTACCAAACTCATTCTATGAAGCCACAGTCACCTTGAAACCTAATCCACACAAAGATCCAACCAAAAATTAAAGACAAATTCAGACCTATCTCTCTTATGAGCATTGATGTAAAAATACTCAATAAAATATTTGCGAACCAAATCCAAGAACACATCAAAGCTATCTATCATGACCAAATAGGCTTCATCCTAGGCATGCAGTGGTGGTTCAATATATGGAAATCTATCAATATAATCCACCATATAAATAAATTGAAAGAAAAAAATCACATGATCATCTCGTTTCAACTGTTGAAAAAGCATTTGACAAAATCCAGCACCCATTCATGTTTAAAGTCTTGGAGAAATCAGGGAAACCAGGAACATACCTAAAAGATAGTAAAGACAATATACAGCAAGTCTATAGCCATCATCAAACTAAACAGAGAGAAACTTAAATCAATCCTACTGAAATCAGGGACAAGACAAGGCTGCCCACTCTCTTCATGTCTCTTCAACATAGTACTTGAAGTCCTAGCTAGAACAATAAGACAACTAAAGGAGATCAAGGGGATACAAATTGGAAAGGATGAAGTCAAAGTAACACTATTTGCAGATGATATGATAGTATACATAAGTGTCCCCAACAATTTAACCAGAGAACTCCTTTAGCTGATAAACACCCTCAGTAAAGTGGCTGGATACAAAATTAATTAAAAAAATTATTAGGCATCGAGTGTATGAAAGATAAAAGTGCTGAGAAAGAAATTAGGGAAACTACACCCTTCACAATAGCCACTAATAACATAAAGTACCTTGGTATGACTCTAACCAAGCAAGTGAAAGACCTGTTGGACCAAAATTTTAAGTCTCTGAAGAAAGAATTAGAAGAAGATATCAGAAGATGGAAAGATCTCCAATGCTCATGGATCGATAGATAGTGAAAATGGCCATCCTGCCATTCAATGCAGATTCAATGCAGTTCCCATCAAAATACCAACACAATTCTTTACAGACCTTGAAAGAACAATTCTCAATTTCATAGGGAAAAACAGAGAAACCCAGAATTGCTAGAACAATCCTGTACAACAGCAGATTTTCTGGAGGTATTACCATCCCTTATCTCAACACCTGCTGGGGAGGTTGTGGAAAAAGAGGAATCCTTCTCTATTGCTGGTGGGAATGTAAACTTCTACTACCCCTTTGGAGATCAATCTGGCACTTTCAGAGACAAAGAGAATAGTGCTACCTCAAGATCCAGCTTTAGCACTCCTAGGGATATATCTAAAATATGCTCAAGTAAACAAGGACATTTGCTCAACCATGTTCATAGCCGCTTTATTTGTAATAGCCAGAATCTGGAAACAACCCATATGTCCCTCAACTGAGGAATGGATACAGAAATTGCGGTACATTTACACAATGGAATACTACTCAGCAATTAAAAACAAGGAAATAATGAAATTTGCAGGCAAATGATGGGATCTAGAAAAGATTATCCTGAAGGAGGTATCCCAGAAGCAGAAAGACACACACGGTGTATACTCACCTATAAGTGAATATTAGGATATAGGATAAACATTCTAAAATCTGTTCACCTAAGGAAGCTAATAAAGAAAGAGAACCCTGGGTAAGATGGTCAATCCTCTCTCAGAAAAGCAAATGGGATGGACATTGGAAGAGGGAGAGAACAGGGAACAGGACAGGAGTCTGCTACATGGGGCTTCTGAAAGACTCTACCCAGCAGGGTATCAAAGCAGATGTTAAGTCTCATAGTCAAACTTTAGGCAGAGCTCAGGAATCTTATGAAAGAAGTGGGAGATAGAAAGACCTGGGGGCTGAGACAGGAGCTCCACAGGAGAGCAACAGAATCAAAGAATCTGGGCCAAGGGGTCTTTTCTGAGACTGATACTCCTACCAAGGACCATGCATGGAGATAACCTAGAACCCCTGCTCAGATATAGCCCATGGAAGCTCAGTTTCCAAGTGGGTCCTTAGTAATGGGAACAGGGACTGTCTCTCTGACATTAACTCAGTGGCTGGCTGTTTGATCACCTTCCCCTAAGTGGGGGGCAGTTTTACCAGGCCACAGAAGGAGACAATGCCACCAGTCCTGATCAGACCTAGGTAAGAGGGAAGGGGTATCAGTGTATTTGGGGAGGGTCATTGGAGGAGATGATTTATGGAGGGTGGTGTTGGGAGGGAATGAGAGGGAACTATAGCTGGGATACAAAGTATGTAAACTGTAATTAACAATAAATAAATAAAATTAAAAAAACTCTAGTGCCAAGGAAAGAAAGTAAAGATGCAAGATAATGAAAAGATGTGCCATGCTCATTGGTTAGCAGAATAAATTTTACAATAGCAATATTACCAAAAGTGATTCACAGATTCAATACAACATCCTCAAAAGGTTTATTGATTGATGACTAATGCTCCTCAAAATATCTTTTTGATTGTTTGATTGATTTGTGTGTGCATTTTTGACCATGGAAATGCCATGAGCTATACATGAAGATCAGATTCTCTTCTTCTACCAAATGAGTCCTGATAATAATCTCATGTCCTCAAGGTTGGCAAAGATTACCTTTTCCTACCAAGAAATATCACTAGTCCACAATTATACAATTAGAAAGAAAATTTCAAAATTACTGAAGCACTGCAAATATCAAAAATAATCAGGAATAGAAGGAAAAATGCTGCATGTGTTATAATACCTGATTTCAAATTACATCACAGAGTTCTAGTAACAAAAATCACATAATACTGGTGTTAATATAAATGCACATACAAACAATGAAATGGGGTTGACAAACCAAGCATTAACCTATAGCCACAGTCACCAAACTGACACAGACACACAAACTGATACAGAAAAAGAAAGTAGATCACAACCAGTCCACTCATTTCCCACGGCTGACAAGTAAGCAGGCCTATCATTTGTCTGCCTAGTTCCCACAGTGGACAGGTAAGCGCCTCCAAATCCTGACTACTTGACCTACATTTTCTCCCTTCCACCCAGATTCTGTGCTCACACTTCCTCAGTTCTCCTTGCAGTGACAGGCAAGCAGTTACTACAATAACAAGCACAGTCTTCACACTCCCACACAACCAACCATCTCCAAATGTACAAAGCCTACTGCAAAAAACAGAAACAACATGAAGATCCAAGATATGTCTCCTACAAAAAGTACTAATTTCATAATAGTAGATCCTTATGGGAATGATCCCAAAGAACTTTCAGGCTAGGAGAATGATACAGTTATATTCAAACAACTCAAGGAAGACAAAACAAATAAATGAAAGAAGAGAGTTACTATAAGATATGAAAACAGAATTCACTAAACACGTAGAATGATTGAAGCAAAGCCAAACTAAAACGACTCTGAAAACACAATAAAACCAAAAACAAAACAAAACAAAACAAAAAAAAACCCCAATAAGCCAAATTAAAAGAAAAAAGGTGCAAAGTATCCCTAACAGAATGGGTTATGTAGAAAGCAGAGACTCAAGGTTGGAAGACAAAGTAGAGGAATTGGATCATTCAACAAAAGTTGATGAAAAACTGAAACATATATACACGAACAGGAGGTGATGGAGCTTTGAGACACCATGAAAATCCCTATACTTTGGGTTGTAGGCCTACGAAAAAGGAGAAGAATTCGAAAGCACTGAGTGTATTTTCAATAAATTGTAGATGAAAGTTCTCCATACCTAGTGAGAAAGACATCCTCCCTGGTATAAGAAGCCTACAGAACACCAAATACACAGGGCCATAGCAGAAACTCCCAAGAGCATATTACAGTTAAAATTAAAAACATAAGATAAACAAAGGATATTGAAAACTTCAATAGAGAAATTCCAAGTCACTTAAAAAGGGAGACCTTGTACTGTGTTTTTGGATGGAAATGTTTAAAGCCATAGAGCCTACAAAGACAGAGTCTAAGCTCTGAGAGACCACAAAAGCATACCGCGTACAATTATCTGCTAAGATTCAGAAGAAATAAAATCTTTCATTGTAAAAGAGAGTAAAAGGATTGATGGCAATTATGCCAACTTTATAGTGAATATTTGAGGGAACATGAGAATCTGGAAAAAGAAAAAAAAAAAAACACCGCTGAAATCACAGGGAATAAACAACAGCAAGACAGTTGATCAAAATGGTCTAAAAAGCAATAAAAAATTTAACAAAATCAAAATTAACACATATTTCAATAATAACTGAGTACTAATGATCTCAATTCCCCAATTAGACACAGACTAACAGATTGGATCAGAGGGCAGGATCATCTTTTTGCTGCTTCCAAGAAACATACTTTACTGTCAGAGAGACGGAATCTTAGGTCAAAATGATAGAAAATGTATTGCAAGCAAATTAATCTAGAAAATAGGCCGATGTAGATTTTATAATATCTGACTAAACATGCTCTAAAATGAAACTATTTTGGGGCAATGGGAATACAATAGGGATATAAAATTAATAATTTGTACAAAATAAAATAATAACAATAAAATATAAAAAAAGTAGAAAAGGGGGATATTACAATTCTAAACATTTATTCACCATTTACACAGACATACAACCTCATAAAATAAATATTATTAGATCTAATGACACAGAATGATCTAAACACAGTGATAGTGGATGACTTCAATGCTTCACATCACCATAGACAAATTATCCAAATCATAACTGAATAGAGAGCTTCTGGAGTTAAATTCCATCACAAATAAAATCCAAACACAGAAGATTGTACTTTCTTCTTATAATCCATGAATATTTTACACACTTAACTATGTATTAAGACACAAAGCACGTTTCAATAAGAAAATATTAAAATAACAATCTGTATTCTAAATGATCACAATAATTAGATATCAGAAAGCTACAGAACACCATTAAATTCATGGAGATTAAGTAGCACATTATTAAATGATACTTGGGTCTCTGAAGACATCAAGAAGAAAATACTAAAAGTTTTGTGAATTGAAAGAAAATGAAAATACAACATATCCAAACCTACAGTACACAAGGAAGGCAGCTCTCAGAGGGAGGTGTGCCATACTTGACACCTATATCAAAGGTTCTGAGAGATCTCAAATTACTAGCTAATGATACATCTGAAAGCCTTGGGAAAACAAGAAGAAACAACACCTAAAAACTGTAGGTAGGAAGAGATAATAAAATAACCAAAATCATAACAGTCAAAGCAACAATACAAATATCATATCAATAAATTAAATATTAGTTATTTGAAAAGATAAAATTGACAAAATCTCAGTTGTATTAACAAAAATAAATCTAGATTGAGTTTTGGAGATTTCTTTCTCTAGGTCATGAAATGATTTGATAGAATTGGTGCTGACTTTTCTTTGAAGACCTGGCAGATTTCCTCTGTGATCTATTTGGTCCTAGACTTGTTGTAGCTGGGAGATTGTTATTGTTATTATTATTATTATTATTATTATTATTATTATCATTATTCCTTCAGTATCATTGCTGGTTACAGATCTATTTAAATTATTTATTTCATCTTGATTTAATTTAGGAATGTTGTATGCATCTAGGAATCCATCCATTTTCTTTACTTGTTTGAATTTTGTGTAATATACGTTTTTTTAAAGGATGGTCTCATGATTTTCTGAATTTTGTTGTTTCCTGTAAAAATGTTTTTCTTTTTTATTCTACTTTTCTTAATTTGAATCTTCTCTCTATTTCTGTTAAAAAATTAACAAAATTATATAAAAACTTAAATAAAATTACAGTAAAATACAAACTACTATTGAGTCATTCATTTTTTTTGCAAATGTATTTACAGATAACTATTAGACTCTTAATCCACTCATTTCCAATGTTTTTCAGTACCTCAAATGTCTATATGAGAATAGGTAGGATTATGAGAAATATCTCAATTTCAAAAATGTGAAAAGATTTGCATATTTGATTCATGGCTAATGATAAAAATCAACACTCAATGCATAAGAGGGTAAGAATTTTACCAATTTAAGTGTGAAGTATTTTCTCAGACAGGAATCCTGGAAGAGCCTGACCTCATTTCCATAGTATGCTGTCTTCAGATTGATTTCTTTCAACAAGATTTTTCATTTTTTCTTGGAACAAACAGTTTGTAAAAAAACAAAATTTTTCTTGACTATGACTTGTTTGTTACTTCTGGTTTTGTTACATATTATCTTCATGACATTGGAAATTTTACTTTATTTCTGTCTTCAGAGACTTGAAGTTTTTTTTATCATGAGGTCTTAGAGGAAAGAGGCTGGGAGGTAGGCCTGGGAGGAGAGGAGCAAGGGGACTGCATTTGGGATGTAAAATGAATAAATAAATGAACTTATAAAAAAAAAAGTTGTTTGTAGATTTAAATTTTTTTTTCTTTATGCTGTTGAATTCAAATATTTTCACATAGATGAACATAAGAATATCTGTTTCTTTAGTTTCTCTTGGAGATTAATAATATATGAAGAGTGATACATCAGTTAAATTTATGTATGCTTACTTACTTACCTTTTCTGTTCCTGTACTTCCACTGGGAAGAATTTCAAAGGAAGCTTCTTTAGCAAACACGAGTCTCTGTGTCACAACTCTCAGCAGTAATGGCATATTACTTCAAAGCTCTGAAATGCAGAAGCAGCCTGGTGAGTAGTCCCAAGTTCATAAAGTTCTTTGCGTTAATGTTTATTCTTCTAAGGTAAAAGAAAAACCTTGCAGAGGAGACTGTGTACACCAAATAATAATAATAATAATAATAATAATAATAATAATAATAATAAAATAAATAAATAAAGGCATATACACTATGCATTGATTTAGAAAGACTCAACCAACCAACCATTGGTGATGCCATGCTGTTGAAATCACCTGTCCTTTGGCAGGTTACTTTCTCTAAGTTCCATTGAGTAAACACCCTCCAGGAGCTGACAGTATCTACTTCTGACATTAATGCTGTTTTTCTTTGTTTGTAACGCAAAACATTTTAAGAACGGCATTCTTGGGGTTGGGGTTTCAGCTCAGTGGTAGAGTGCTTGCCTAGCAAGTACAAGGCCCTGAATTCTGGCCTCAGCTCTGAAAAAAAAAATGGCACTCCTATGTCTTTGTCTCTACAGTCAACATATATCTATCTTCTCTCACAAGGCTGTAGTACAGTCAAAGCATCACTTCTCTAACAAAGCTGTTGGTGGCTATCATTACGCTTCCTTTATTACAAAAACAATAAATTGATCTCGATCTTGTTTCAAATACATATGGGTGGCTCTCTCAGAGAATGACATCTTCATATCTGTTTTGATGAATTCTACAAAACCTTCTTAAACATTTTCAAGCATTTATGAAACAACGATTTGGAGTTATTCAATTTACTATGACAGTAAGAGCAGTCTCTCGTCCTCTAGTTTCTGGTTCAGCAATGAGGCTTTGCTTGGTAAATAACATCTGAACTGTACTTTGAAAAATGTGTAGTGTTGAAGTAACTTAGAACCTGATTATGGACACAGCATTTACAAACACTCAGTAAAGAGGAAGTATGGGGTTTACTTAGTGAGTAAAAGGGAGTTTCTAATAAATAGAGGGGTGACAATGATAAAGCCAGAGAAACTGTGATGGAGCTGGTCTGGCAGAGCCTTTTCTAAATATAATATTTATTAGAAAGGGACATTACCGGAGGACAGTTTTTCATCACTGACTCATGCAATTCCCAATGTGTTTAATGAACTCCTACACTAAGGGCATGGAAAACAGAATAATAGCCAGGAGAGAGAAGTGCATGAATAATAATAGAACTATTATGTAAGAATTTCTAGAAATGACTGCAGATCTTAGATAAGAAATTTACACCTGGAATGTTGTACTGGTTGCATAGTTCAAGATACTTGGAGATATATTTGGTTAGTTGTTAGTATGTAGGTATGTTAAATATTATGAGCCAATGCGCAGCTCTCAAGATGAGATCAAGTACACAAGACATTTGCTCTGGAAATTATCCACGAGGAAAAGTGATAAGAGAGCTTAAGGCAGGTCTGGCACCTACAATATTTGAGAAGAAAGATGGAATACATGCAAAATATTTTACTGTAGCCCAGTCTAAAGAACGATTCTTCAAAGATGAAAACCACGCAGTAGAAGACTCATGTGCTCTAAAGGATTGGTTTGCAGAGTGGAATTCCCACTACCCGCAACCACCAGCTTTACTAATCTTGGGGCTTGAAGGTTTTGCTTGGGATGTGGTGGTCTTATTAGGATAGAGAGATATTTGAGATTTGATTTTTCTGGCTCCTATGGTCACTAAAATTATATGAATTTAAGACAGAAGATGAATCAGTTTATAAAAACCATAAGTGATAAGAGGAATTTGAGCCAGGATTTAAGAATGAAGAAATTCAAGAAGAAAACTTTAGACAAAAGGATTAGATGATGCAGAAATGATCAACTGGATAAAAGTGTAAAACAGATTATTAAATTTAAGATGCTATAGCACACTGATGATCCCTGAAATAAAAGCTGGGCAGAGGGATTTGAGTCTGGTGAGTCATAAAGTTTCTTAAAGAAATAGATGTGAAGTAACAATGACAAGAATACTAACTTAAAAGGAACCAGAGAAAATTTAAAGTCGTCATCAGGATAGGTGGAGACTTCTGCCTTCATGTTGAGGAGGAGAAAGAAATCAGTGAAGGAGATGTTAATAATGGAGAAAGATCTGGAAGAGACATTTGAAGCTAAAACAAGAGTGGCTTATTGTATGTGTGCAGATCAGTGTTATTATGCATATGATGAAGTATGAAGGAGGAAATTTGAATAAATTAATCAAATACAGCATATATTTGTTTGGATATAAAAGTAAAAGCTGAGTGGGAGTGTAAAAACATAAATTTGTTACCTTGGCAAAGGGAAAATATTTAAACAGCCATAAAAAGAGTACCAATAGTACCAAGGATTGATTCAAGGTTCATAATGGGCTGTGTGAATAAGTCCAAACAATACAGTTACATAATTTTTTTTTCTGGCAGTGTTTGGCAGCTTAGTGGTGTCTGTTGAGAAAGCAGATGGCTGGATTATTCATAGGTTAGGGACTGGATCTTAGATTAGTTGGAAAAAGAGGAGTTAAGGTATTGAAGGTTCGAAACAAGAATTCATTGAATAAATAAACCTGGGAAAGTAGACAGAGAAAGCATGGAAGTACTAATTACGGAGATGAAAGTAAAACCCATGAATTAAACACAAGGATGGATAAATTTTGTGCTTGCAGATAAGGCATGTAAATGTGTTTTTGAGGATAAATAGTAAAGAAAGATTAACTATAGTTTAATGTCAGTGTCTTTAGGCTGAATGTAACTATGAACTCTGTTATTAGTTTTCTTTAGGCCAAGATTTATGTCTAAGATTTATATGAACATAGCTTTATTAAGATGTCATGCATTGAGAGAACAAATATTAAAAACAAAATTTTATGTTGGAAATGAAAAGAGAAAAAAAAAACCTATCTTTTTTTGGTCTCCTTTATCAGAGTAAATGACACTGTTTTTCCGTGGTGTCTAATCCGAAATGATGGACCTTGTCCCGGAGTTGTCTTCCTTCTCCCCACCTCATATCATAGTCTTGACCGTTGTCAGATTTGTCAGTTCTTTATTGAGATATGTCTCATATTTTTCATTACTTGTCAGTTTCATGCACATCCCACTGCTCCCCTACAAGACAGTAACCTCTTCCTGGATATTTGCAATCCAGACTTTCTTCCCAGCCAATCACGAATCGATCCATATCATCCAATCACATGCTAATCAGGCCACAGTGATTATCTGCTCAAACTGTCCATGGTGTGTCTACAGTCAATCCTCTCCTTCATGATTCAGTTCTTTCTTACATTTTCTTTCACCTAATTTCCTGTGCCCTTTCATCTCATTCATTGTGTTTAAGTTTCATGTGTCTCCATGATACTTTCTTAAAACTTTTAATGTAATGGTGTTTTGTGTTGAAATGGTAAAATATTAGATGTGATAAGATATAAAAAGTGTTATTAAATTCCCCCAATTTTTGCCATAGATTAACAAAAACCTCAGGGCAGGGCATGTGAAACTTCTTCTCGGTTGCTGGTCAGAGTGTCCAAGAGACTCTGCAAGCTTTATAGGTTGTTGCTGTTGCTCTCGGTTTCCTCCAGGAAACTGAAGGTAAAATGTTATTGGTGAAGACACCATATACTTCAGACTGAGTGCTTGGAAGAATCAAACTGGAACTGACCTGGAACCCTCCTCATGGAGGACTAGGTCTCATAGTACAGGAAGGAGCTAAGCAAGCTCCTAAGATAGGAAAGCTTGCATACATCCTTCCGGTACTACCCAGCTATAATGTCTATGAACAACAATGACCCAAATGGCAAGATATTCCTGAAGGTGTAAGACTGGCATTTATGTTAAGGAGGTAACCACTGTTCTTCTAATTGGACTTAAGGTCCATTCCATAGGAACAAATTAATACCAGGTATTGTCAGGGTAGCCCACCATTCTAGGCTACATTCTTGGTGATGCCAGGGACTCCAAAAGAGAACCTCCCACTGCCACTTTGCTAAAACTATATGCCTTTTGACCTGTATTCTAAATACTCATATTTACACAGATATGTGTAGCTCTTTATCAAAGAAGTTTATTTTGCAGCAGATAGAAACTGATTCAGAAGGCCACAACTGGTTAAAAGGCAGAGAACAATTGACTGTAGAGTGCCCAGCTTCAATCGACACATATACAAAGCAACCCTACACCTAAGTCTCACAGAATATCATGGAAGAAGGGCCATGAAGAGCGTAAAATGCAGAAGACCAGGACAAGAATTCTCTTTTGGGAAAATGTTTTCTATGTGACCGAGAAGCTGCACCTAGGAAATCACAACAATATGAATGCCTAAACAAAACCTAAAACATGATGACAATTGACATGAGAACAAGGCCTGTGGGTGGTTCTTACAAAACTTCAATATTAGAAGAAGTACTAAGGGCAAATAGTGCTCACAGAAGGAATACCAGTCTTCTTCAGGAACCAGCCCTCTGATGAGTGAGTCTCTCAGGAGGTTAGCCTTACACACATATGAGCAACACTAATGAACTCAGGATGTTTTATTTACAAATTTACATACATATACATATGTATGTAACAACTGTAATTACAGAATAAGTGTTTGCTATTTGAAAAGCTGTGAGAGAGACATGAGAAGAGTTGGAGGGAGAAATGACCTAAAGTACGTATATATGAAATTAATTAATACCACCTGTTTTTTTTTTTAATCATTTTAATGTGGTACTAGCAAACTAAAATTTGTATACTTGGTTCACAAACCTGTGGGACATCACTGGTTGTTACTGCCATGCTCTCTCATTGCACCTCTTCATTCACTGAGAGGTAAGCTGGACAATTAGGGTCTGCAGGCAGGCAGAAAGTCTTGATGTGGAGTGGAGCAGAGCAGAGAAGAGCAGAGCAGAGAAAAGCAGAGCAGAGAAGAGAAGAGCTGAACAAAGCGAGGACCAGCTGACTGTTGGTCCTATGCCCAGTACTTCTGTGCTACTATTTTTGAGTGTGGAGATATTTAAAGTGTAATGACTACCACCATCTCATCCCCGATAAACTTACCTTTCCTTAAGTCAAAAGAACTTAGGAAAGGTGCTTTTGAGAAATATAGCTCCCACATAGAACAATTCAGCATGGCTTCTAAGGGAGAATGCCTTAAAATAGAGGGTTAGGAACTATGTCATATAAAAAGTTGCAGATGAGGGCGTTTGCATAAATATCTACCTTTTGACTCAGCACATGGTAAATTTTACAAATATTTTACTTGCTAAAAACATACCACTCCTTTGTGTTTGCTTTTCATTTTAGGGAGATGGCCTGGTGTTGTCACGCAGGCTATTCTGTAATTTAAAATATCAAGTGCTGAGCTCCAAGAGTGCATCTCAACACAGCCTAATATCTGCCATTCCTGCCATTTATTTTTTTCCCTCCTACATTTTACTATTTCATTAGCTTAATTAAGGAAGTTACTTATCGAGTGTAGTTAATCCACAAAGAAAATGTTTAGACTTTCTTTTAAAGGGCAGCTCATTAGGAATACAGCTGGAGAGATGTTAATATTTCTTTTAAAATGTTATTAAATATAAATATCATGATGCTCTTTGAAAACTGTAGAATTGTAGAAAGTTAGAATCAAGAAGGAATTTCATCCCCACCTGATTAGGTTCCTTTCTTTACAAACTAAAATGGAAGCTTTGTAGTTTGAGGAATTGTCAACTGTTTTGCTCAAACTCAGTCTTGAGACTTGTCAAGTGACCTGAGTCTGGAGTGAAGTGAACGTGCTAGGAAACCTTGTACTCTAACATGTTGTCCTCGGACTACAAGACTAAGCATATTTGAGTTGACAAATGCAGGCCTTCTTCCTTTGTTAGCGGCTCAGAAGTGACGAGGTGATGCAAGCCGCCTTCTGAGAGAAGTCTGATGACTAGATATTGTGGGGTGAAGTGAGGGTGATTTATGTCAGAAGGACATCCTAGGCAAAGGATGGATGAGTAAGGATGGATGAGTAATGGAAGAGTAAGGTATAGCAGAGAATAACTCAAAGAAGACCTTATATATGAAAAAACTTTGGTGGCATTAAATTTCAAAAGATAATACTACCATGGCCAGGCACCATAGAAACTTTTAAAGACTGTGATCTTTGCTCTGTAAAGAAAATAAAAAAAAGATTTAAGAATGACTAACTTGCTTAGTTTGTGTAATAGAAAGATTTTTCTTGCTTCAGGAATGAATTCTGGAAGGCAGTCCTTATATCTAGGAAAAAAAAATATTAGGCGCTATCAAAATCATAGGAAAGAAGGGAATGACTGAAAGGCTGGAGGGGCTGAGAAACTTGGCTTTCTGTTTTGAGCAAGGCAGAAGCCAGAGGCTGAAATATGTAGGGGTCTGTGTACTGGAGACTAGCTGTTAACATGCTTGGTTCAAGATTTGTCCTCAGACAGAACGCTTAAGCTTTCAGTTCAACATTTTCATAAGAAACTTGGGAGAAATATTGGATAGGAAATAAAGATTTTCAACACCATCAGAAAATGTTGATTTTTTTTGAGGTGCAAATGTAGTTAAACTCATGGAATGAATAACGATTTTTTCCTTATTTTTTTATATAATATATTTTGATCATATAGTTTCCCCTCAGCCAACTTCTTCCAGATCTTTCTCTCCTCCCTAACCACCCAACTTCATGTTCTTTCTCTCTCAAAACAAACACACAAAAATGAAAATCAAAACAAACAAATTACAAAAAAAGGCAGAAAAGGCTAAAAATAAGAAAAAGAAATGATACAACCCCTCATGCATGCAAATGGAGTCTGTTTTGTGCTGACAGCTATCACTGGCCTGGCCTGCACTATTGGTTGTTATACCCTGTGGCACTCCATTGGAGAAAACAGTCTTCCCAGTTGACTGCAACACTTTCTTGGTTAGAAACTATTTTCAGTACTAGGATTTTTTTTTTTTCTGGTTGGAACTTGTGCAAATTTTATGTGTGCTGTCTCAGCGTGTGGTGTGTGTGTGTGTGTGTGTGTGTGTGTGTGTGTATGTGTGTGTGTGTGATTTTATATCTATACCAGTCCTGAGTATATGGAAAATACTGTTTTCTTGAAGTTATCCATCTCCTCTGGTTCATACAATATTTCTGCCTCCTCTTCCACATACAGGGGAGGGGTTCGATAAAAGTATTCATGTTAGCACTAAGTACTCACTCTCTGCACATTGTCCATTGTGAGCTTCTGTGTTAATTATAATGTAATGGAAGAAAATGCTTCTCTGATGATGGTAGAATGTTACTCTGCTCTACTGGTACAGTAATATGTCATTAAGAGTCAGTTATAGTTATGTTCCTTGGGAAGAATAATAGCAGTAGGTTTTATTTTAAGGACCAAGACCTATCTAGTCTTAGGTTCCTGGTAACTTTAGTAGTGTAAGGTATGGTCTCCATTTCATGGAGTGGGTCTTAAATCCACTAAAAATGGCTGGTTACCTTCTTCACACTTGTGCTGCTATTGTACCAGCGTATCTCGCATGCAGGTCACTGTTTCAGGTCACAGGATGTCTATCTGAGTGTCTATCTGCTTGTTTCCTCTAGCAGCCTTCAGAATACCTTTCAGCATCATGGAAGGTAGTCAGTAGAGATGAAGCATGATTTCTCCAAGCTCAGTAACATAGACAAGTGTTGTCTTCAACAATAATAACTTACCATCAGGTTGTGAAAAGAAGGCAGTATCCTCAGTAATAACCTGTGTTTGACAAGGGTCTATAGGACCCCTTTGGTCAATGAGTCAACAAGATATAATCCATTTCTAGAACAGGAGACTTTATTTGGTGGCATAAAACGTCTAGTTGGGGCATTGTTTCCTCATTAAATGATGATTCCATCTAAATTCCTTTCTTAACTGTGTATATTTTAGGAAGCCTCTACAGTAGTAGGTTTCTATACAGTTTTTCAAATGGCCTCTAGGGTCAGTTGTCCTCCCCTCCATATTTCCTCCTTTTCTTTATTTTTCTATTTCCTTCCCCATGAAATCCTCCTACTCTACTTTTCCCTTTATCTTGTTAGTATTATATTCTGTTTCCCATTCCTTGGAAGGCCCACTGTTCCCCATTGCTCTCTTAACAGGCATGTAACCTTTGTGGTTATTCTGATTGAAGCACACATACCAAAAGCTTAAAAGCTGACATCATCAATATTGGTCTTTTCATGTCTGTGTTATATCACAGAGGATGTTTATTTCTAGCTTCAAGAATAGATAAATTATTAAAGGAGACTATAAAGGCAAGAAAGTGATTAATCCATTAGTTATGTTTAAAATATCAACATTCAGTCATATGGCAGAGGAAGAAAAGTACAGATCTGGATTTTCTTTGCTACCCAATTAAATCCTTATTAAATGTAACTTAATGATATCCTATGCCAGAAAAATTCACATAAATATAAAGTGTAAGAACAACATTGCAATAATCTTCTGCATGGTCTTGATTGCATCTTCAATACATATAATGAAATGCTAATTATTTAAAGTAGTTTCTGACCAAAAACAAAGCCTCTTTTTGACCCAATATTACAGATGGTTTCACTTCAAGCAATAATATCCACAAAGATATAATCCTGGTAAGTATTGCAACACTGTCAGGACCAAATTCAGCTTCATGGCTACGCATACTTAGCACTATTTCTTCTTACATTACTCAATTTTTGACAGCCATTTATCATGTAATCATTCAAAGTAACAAAATGGTATTGTGCTCCATGGGGAGGAAAATACTCCATTAATTGCTTACATATAAATAATAGAACGTTAGCTATAAAAATTATTGTTTGACCAATTTGAAGATTTGATATTTTGATTATTTTAAAAAGTCATGTGTTATAAAAACTGCATGGTACTGTCATAGAAACAGAATGGTGGATCAATAGAACCGAACAGAAGACCCAGAAATAAACCCACACACTAACGGACACCTGATTTTTGACAAAGATGCCAAAACCATACAATGGAAAAAAAATAGCATCTTCAACAAATGGTGCTGGTCCAACTGGATGTCTACATGTAGAAAAATGAAAATAGATGCATAGTTATCACCCTGCACAAAACTGAAGTCCAAGTGGATCAAAGACCTCAACATAAAACCAGACACATTAAATCGGCTAGAAAAAAACAGTGGGGAATACCCTAGAACTCATTGGTACAGGAGAAAACTTCCTGAACAGAACATCAACAGCATAGGCTCTAAGAGCAACAATCAATAAATGGGACCTCATGAAACTGAAAAGCTTCTGTAAAGCAAAGGACACCGTCATCAAAACAAAGCGACTGCCTACAGATTGGGAAAGAATCATCACCAACCCTTTATCTGACAGAGGACTCATAGCCAGTATATATAAAGAACTAAAGAAGCTCAAAAGCAGCAAACCAAGTCATCCACTTAAAAAACGGGGAACAGAGCTAAACAGAGAATTCTCAGTAGAGGAATATCGAATGGCAGAGAAACACTTAAAGAAATGCTCAACCTCATTAGCCATTAGGGAAATGCAAATCAAAACAACCCTGAGATTTCACCTTACACCCATCAGAATGGCCAAGATCAAAAACTCAAGGGACAACACATGCTGGAGATGTTGTGGAGAAAAGGGAACCCTTCTCCACTGCTGTTGGGAATGTAAACTTGTACAACCACTCTGGAAGTCAATCTGGCGCTTTCTCAGACAACTAGGAATAGCGCTTCCTCAAGATCCAGCCATACCACTCATAGGCATATATCCAAAAGAGGCTCAAGTACACAAAAAGGACATTTGCTCAACCATGTTTGTAGCAGCTTTATTTGTAATAGCCAGAAGCTGGAAACAACCCAGATGCCCCTCAACTGAAGAATGGATGCAGAAACTGTGGTACATCTATACAATGGAGTATTACTCAGCAATGAAAAATAAGGAAATCATGAAATTTGCAGGTAAATGGTGGGACCTGGAAAGGATCATCCTGAATGAGTTGTCCTAGAAGCAAAAAGACACACACGGTATATACTCACTCATATAAACATACAACATAGGATAAACCCACTAAAATCGGTACATCTAAACAAACTAAGCAAAAGAGAGGACCCTAACTAAAAATGCTCCATCCCCATCCTGAAAGGCAAAGAGGATGGACATCAGAAGAAAAAGAAAACAGGAAACAACCTAGGAACCTGCTACAGAGGGCCTCTGAAAGCCAGAAGAAGAAAACAGGAAACAACCTAGGAACCTGCCACAGAGGGCCTCTGAAAGCCTCTGCCCTGCAGACTATCAAAACAGATGCTGAGCCTGATGGCCAACTGGCGGGCAGAGTGAATGGAATTTTATGTAAGAAGTGGGAAATAGCAAGAGCTGGAGAGGACAGGAACTCCACAAGGAGAGGAACAGAACAAGAAAATTTGAACACAGGAACTTCCCAAAGACTCATACTCCAACCAAGGACTATTCATGGAGATTACCTAGAACCCCTGCACAGATGTAGGCCATGGCAGTTTAGTGTCCAAGTGGCTTACATAGTGATGGGAAGAGGGACTGCCTCTGACATAAACTGATTGGCCTGCTCTTTGATCACCTCCCCCTGAGGGGGGAGCAGCCTTACCAGGCCACAGAAGAAGACAATGCAGCCATTCCTGATGAGATCTGATAGACTAAGATCAGAAGGAAGGAGAGGAGGACCTTCCCTATCAATGGATGTGGGGAGGAGCATGCATGCAGAAAGGGGAGGTAGGGTGGGATCGGGAGGGGAGGAGGGAGGGGCTTATGCGGGGGATACAAAATGAATAAAGTGTAATTAATAATAATAATAATAATAATAATAAAAGAAAAAAAAGTCATGTGTGTGTAAAAAAAGTATATATATGTACATGAGAAAGCAATATCATATTGTAGTATCTTTCCTTGATTTTTTTTCTAAACTTAAACATAGTTTTTTGAGAAAGGGGATCTTAAGGATCCTTTATTCATGTGAACGGGGGAGGGGGCTGGGTGTCATGAGATTCAGGGACCTGTCTATCTCTTCCTCTCTCAGAACTCAGGGGGTGAGGTGCTACAGAGATATAATGGCATGTGTGACTCTCTATGTAAGTCCTGAGGATTTGCACTTGAGTTTTTGTGCTGGTATAATGCACATTGTACTGACTGAGCTCTGTCCCTAGTCCCAAAATATCACCATGACTATGATTGTCTCTTTAACATCACCCATATATGCTGTGTTAACAAGAAAAAAGAATGTGAGAATTTGAGAGTTACCTTTAAGCAGGATTAAATCAATTTATTTTTCAGGTTACTTACGTCGCATGCACACCTACAACTGGGTTAGTCACATGTCATTGTAAAGCAAAGCTACATCAAAAACATACAATTTAAATGAATTCAGTCACCAAAATGTCAGAACCTCTTTAGTCTCCTCATAAACCACATTGCTTAAAATTTGACCAAGGTCTGAAGTCTTATAGTTTTCATATTCCTCAAAAAGTTAAAAAAAAAATGTTGAATTTGATTTGGATGAATGTTAGAAAATTACTTTCAATCAAAGACATGTTGATATGTTATCAAATCAAGATACAATAAAACCTAAAACTACTTCAAAAGCTATTTTAAGTAATAAATCTGTATGCTAATATCAGTAAATGATTTTAATTTCCCAAATGATATCTAAAGGAAAAGAAAATGCTCAATATTTTAAGCTCATTAAAATTTGCTTATAAATGCTTTATAGATTTAATAAAATATAGGCACTCAAAAGATAAGTCAGAAGACTAAAAACGTTGTTTAGAAAAACTATATAAACTATATCATCATTTATAACATAAATGCACAGGGAGATGTATTATTTTTATTCTCTCAGAAAGTCAAGAAATGATTGGCAGTTCTTTTTTTTTTTTAATCAGAACAAAATCTTTCAGAACTAGAAATGAATGCTGCTTTCCACACACAAACTCTTCACAGCATAAAAGTATCCATGGAAACCCTTGCCTGTTTGAAGTCTAATATGCATATACAAGGTTATTTTTTTTTTTTTACATTTTATTCTAACAAAACGTGAAGAGAATGAAAAGCATTAAACTGCTAGAAACATCTGAGACATTTGAGGCTTTACATAAGAGCTTTAGACACAAAGCCATTATATTTCAGTAGATTTTTTCTGTTGCAAGACCAAATGATTGCATAGAATATGTTCATTAATAGTTGTAACAAGGATTACTAAATGTTCTATTGTATATATATGAATAATTTTATTTCATTATTTTGTTTAAATGTCATCAAGGTACACATGTAGGATAATTAATATTTTATGTATATTCTTTAGTCTAACACAACATCTATAACAAAAGAAAACAAAATTCCTTTTAAAGCTTCCTAAAAAGGGAATTACCTCTGGATACAGAATGAAACCAAAGGTAAAAGATAACCTAGGACAGCTACCTAATTCTCATTCAGAAGGGCAAAGAGAATAAACACCAGACATGGTTGAAGAGAGGATACAGGAAAGGAGCCTTCCATAGATGTCCTCTGAAAAACTCTACCCAGCAGAGGATCTAAGCAGATGCTGAGACTCACAACAAAACTTTGGGCAGGGAATCTTATGGAAGAGTGGGGGTAGGGGATAGAAGGACCAGGAGGGGATAGGAGCTCCACAAGGAGACTAACAAAATAGCCAACAAATCTGGGCCAAGGAAGACCTGCAGATACTGATGCACCAACCAAGGAACATGCATGGAAAGGACCTAGAACACTTGCTCAGATGTAGCTGATAGGCAGCTCAGTCTCTGTATAGATTCCTAGTAAGGGGACCAGGGGCTGTTTCTGACATTGCTTCTGTTGCTTGTTCTTCCATCACCATCCCTGGGTGAGACAGCTGTGCTAAGACACAGAGGAAGAGGATGTAGACAGTCCTGAAGAGACTTGATAGCCCGGGATCAGTTTGGTAAGGGAGAAGGGCTCCTCTTTTCTGAGGACTAGGGGGCATGAATAGGTGGAAAAAGTGTCAGAGGGTGAGACTAGGAGGACATGAGGGAGGGGGCTATGATTGGGATGTAAAATGCATAAATTAATTAAAAGAAAAAAGATAAAAAGAACTCTATCGAAGTCAAGGGCAGTGTGACAGTCAATATTCACTGTAAAGTTAAGTAGATCTTTATTTATTTATTTATTAAATTTTTAATTTTTTTATATTAATTACATGTAATTCACTTTTTATCCCAGCTGTAACCCTCTCCCTCATTCCCTCCCAATCCACCCTCACTCCCTCCCTCATCTCCTCCCATGCCTCTCTCCAAGTCCACTGATAGGGGAGGGCCTCCTCCCTTTCCATCTGACCCTAGCTTATCAGTCTCATCTGGACTGGCTGCATTGTCTTCTTCTGTGGCCTGGCAAGGCTGCTCCTCCCTCAGAGGGATGGTGGTCAAAGAATCAGCCACTGGGTTCATGTCAGAGACAGTCCCTGTTTCCCTTAGTAGGACACCCACTTGGATACGCAGCTGCCATGAGCTACATCTGAGCAGGGATTCTAGGTTATATCCACGAATGGTCCTTGGTTGGAGGATCAGTCTTGAAAAAGACCCCTTTGCCCAGATATTTTTGTTCTGTTGCTCTCCTTGTGGAGCTCTTGTCCCTTCCAGGTCCTCCTAACCCTTCCCCCCTTCTTTCCTAAGATTCCCCGCACTCTGTCCAAATCTTAAGTCACCATGAAAATACATCTCAAGGACTATTCGTGGAGATAACCTAGAACCTCTTCACAGATGTAGCCCATGGCAGTTCAGTTTCCAAGTGGGTTACATAGTAATGAGAAGAGGGACTGCCTCTGACATGAACTTATTGGCCTGTTCTTTGATCATCTCCCCCTGAGGGGGGAGCAGACTTACCAGGCCACAGAAGATGACAATGCAGCCACTTCTGATGAGATCTGATAGACTAAGATCAGAAGGAAGGAGAGGGGTCCTCCCCTATCAGTGGACTTGGGGAGGAGCATGCATGCAGAAAAGGGAGGAATGGTGGGATCGGGAGGGGAGGAGGGAGGGGCGTATGGAGGTTACAAAATGAATAAAGTGTAATTAATAATAATAATAAAATAAAAAATAAAAATAAATAAAAAATAAAATAAAAAAGAAAATACATCTCTAGAAAGATTTAACTGAGAGGGGTAGACCCATTGTGAATGGGCATTGATCATTGATTTCTCTTTCTCTGTCTGTCTCTCTCTGTCTCTGTCTCTCTTTCTCTCTTTTCCCCACTACAAAGCAATGTGGCCAGTTGCTTTTTTTCTCTCTCTCTCTTTTTCCTGTCATCATGTCTTCTCCAAAACAAGGGAGTTTGGCCCTTTGAGCTTTAAAATTAAGCCAATAAATTGTTTCTTTTAATTTTTTATTAATTACAGCTTATTCACTTTGTATCTCCACTGTAACCCCCTCCCTCATTATGTCCCAGTCTCACCTTCCCTCCATCATCTCCCCCCATGCTCCTCCCCAAGTCCACTGACAGTGGAGGACCTTCTCTTCTTCCATCTGACCCTAGCCTATCAGGTCTCATCAGGAATGGCTGCACTGTCTTCCTCTGTGGCCTGGTAAGGCTGCTCCCCCATCAGGGGGGAGGTGATCAAAGAGCCAGCCACTGAATTCATGTATATTTTGATGTTTGATTGTAACAACAAGAAGGATGACTAATATAGAAAACTGGTACCAATGAATGCAGCTGCTGTTGCAGTAAACCTGTCTCTGCGTCTCACCATTTGGAATGGCTTTGCAGGAGGGACATGGGAGTATTTGAAGTTGTGAAATTAAAAAAACCTAAAATACTGTAAGTATTTAAAAAGCCATTCTGGTAGGAGCCTAGAAAGTCATTTGAAGAAGTTTCAGGGAAGAACAAGTACTCTGCTGGGAATATGGGTAGAGGCTACTTAAGGCATATTCTTGCAAATAATATGTCTGCATTTGCCATGTAATAAGAACATTAATGAGGCTAAATTCAAAACTATGGGTCATCAGAAAGCCTGCCACCGAGTTCATGCCAGAGACAGCCCCTGTTCCCCTTACTAAGAAACCTACCTGTCCTAATCAGACCTGTAGGCTAGGGTCAGATAGAAGGGGAGGAGGAGCTCTCCTATTAGTGGACTAGTGGAGGGACAGAGGGGAGAAAAGAAGGAAGGAAGATTGGATTGGAAGGAGAGAAGGGAGAGGCCATGGCCAGGGTACAAATTGAATAAATTGTAATAAATGATAATAATAAAAATAAATTCACTTCACACACCCCCAAAGTATGTTTCAATTTTGTTTGGTAGATGAAATCTAATGACAGAATAATATCTAGGCTGTGCTGTGCTTTCTGCTGGTTGCACTTATCCAGATTTACACTGAGACAGAACAGCAAGTAGAGCAGAAATACATTAAAAATGTGATATTTAGTGAAAAGGGGAATCCATTTAAAGTTATTGATAAGGTGCTATAATTGTTAAAGGGATCAACACCATTAAATAGAAACACGATGTGCTGAACTGGGAAAATAGAGAATGTTCCCCAGGGGGAGGGCAAGGACCCAGCCACAGGAGTCTCTAAACTGTGAAAATACAAATTCATGTATGAAAAGAGACAGAACATAGAATGCTGCTTAAGGGGTTCTCTCTTCAAAACTTGGCACAATAGAAGCAACTGTGCCTGTAATAATGATGACGATGATGATGATGATGATGATGATGATGATGATGATGATGATGATGATGTTGATGATGATGATGTTGATGATGATGATGATGATGATGATGATGATGATGATAATGATTATCAAACATCATGAGGTGGAGGCAGAACTTGGGAAGCACCATCCAAGCCCCGAGACTGAATATGAAAGCATAAAAGATGCAAGATAAAAAGGGTCACAAAAGCTATGCCAAAGTGTTAGATATCCTCTAAGGACAGTCAGTGTGCGTTGGGGTCAGAGTCCCTGCAAAGAGGCAAAAACCACTGAAAAAATATAACGTGAGCTCTAATGTGTAACGGTGACCTCAAAATATTGTAGGTGCCAGGACTATGAAGTGACAGCCAAGGAAAGATGCATTCCTGGTTTGGAGCCCCTCCAAGAGAGAGACTACCTGTGCTACCAGCAACAGTGCTAGAAGAATGAGAGTATCCAGTCCCTTTAGATTTCAGATTATTCAACCATCAGTGTGTTTCCCTGTCTTCTCCTCCCACACCACTGCAAGAGTGTTGGGATTATAGATGTCATGAAAGCATCTGGAGTTTTACATAGCTTCCAGGATATGTACTAAGGCTGTGAAGGCTCATCTACCCACTGGGTCTACTCTTGATACTTATAACTTACTTGGTTTTTGTTTTTGTTGCGGGGGAGGGGGGGACACTTATACTTAAAAGTTGCCTGAATCACAGAAGATATTTATAAACTTTTGAAAAATGTTGGAACTATTAGAGATCATGGAGATGTGTGTGTGTGTGTGTGTGTGTGTGTGTGTGTGTGTGTGTGTGTGT
>NW_026596256.1:11042950-11090335 GCF_907164565.1 Psammomys obesus
TGTGTGTGTGTGTGTGTGTGTGTGTGTGTGTGTGTGTGTGTGTGTGTGTTGGTCTAAGTGCATTCTGCATTATGATTGAAAATACATCTTTAGGGGCTTGGGGTATGATTTAAAGCAACATTTGGATTGTCAAGCTGATAACAGGTAGATATATGATTTTTTTTTTTTTTACAGTCAAATTGACTGGATTTAGAATCACCATGGCAACACAATTTTCAGAAAGGTTTAACTAAGGACAGAAGATTCACTGTTCTTCTTTTAAATGGCTTTTAACTCAGTCACATAAAAAATAACAAAAACTTCCATGGAATATATTAAACATTTTCTGTTGATGGTAAATTTATAGAACAGGAAAACTGATATACAATTTTTAAAAAACCACTCAAATGCAAAGGAGTCAAGGGTATTTGTTTAGTTTGCATTAGTTGCTTTTGGTCTTGACTCAAAGGCAGGCAGAAAACTGGGGAAGCTTTAGTAGGAAGAGGCCAAGGCTTTAGGTGTGCACTGGCTAAGGCTGTAGGCAGGGCAATCCAGAGGCTGAGTAACTACAAGTGTGGTCTCCTATGTGAATGGCCAGTGGAGCAAATTTAGCTTTTTCTCAGTTGTCTCCAGTTTGGAAGCAGGGTAGGGTGGAGGCAGAAATCAAAGAAGCAATGATTATTCAGGTCCTGGCCACCAGGACCTGTGGCTTGGCTTCCTGGACTCTATGATGATTGCATATGGGAGATCTATTTTTATACATGGTCTTATGCTATTTGCGTATCCTGTCTCTCAGAATTAAAGGGTAGGGAGTGTCTTTATACACTGTCTATACAAGTTGAGCCCTACATCTGATTCAAAAGAAAAGCTCAAATAAGTAGGTTGAGCCCTGGAACATGAATAACAAGCAGAAATTGCAACAGAGAAAAGACAGTATAAGGGAAATGCATGGATTACAGTTTAGAAATGAGGCTGAAGGGGAGGTGGACAAAAGAAGTTAACACATGTTTTTCTTTTTTTCTGTCTTTCTTTGGGAAGGGTGAAGTTCCATCTAAAGCTATAGATTATTAGAGCATGCCCAATGTTCTTCACTGTGTTGAGAAATAGTCAACTAAGTGGTAATAGGATTTTTCACATCTTGAGTCAGTGTTTGAGTAGCAGGGCTCTTCTTTCAAAAGAAGATTAAATTATATACTTTGCAAGCTCGCTTTGTATATCAAAACATGTCTATTTAGTGGTATGTGGGTAAGGGAAGAAGCCATTCAACACAGGGCACCTGGTCATCCTTTCCTGTCCAGTGCCTGGCACCTGCCCCCAGTCCCAAGAATAATGGCAACTAGTCCTACAGGCTGGCTCATTCTCTGTTCTCAAGACCATCTGTGTTCTGTTAGCAGCTAAGAATTTGAATACTGTAATGTGTCTCTTGCATATGTTTTTTTTTTAACAAAACATAAGAGTGTTGTGAAGATTTATTGATTTTTCTCTTGCTAGCTAGGTATGGTGGTACACACCTTTAATCCAAGCACTCAGGGAGGCAGAGTCAGGTAGATTGCTGTGAGTTCAAAGTAAGCCTACAAAGTCAGTCCAGGACAGCCACGGCTACACAGAGAAACCTGTCTCAACTTCCCCGCAACCCCAAAAAGAATCACAAAGCTATAAGTGACTGGTGGGATAGGAAATTGAAGAAATTAAATGTTCAAAAGAGGTCGTAAGCTAATGGTCACAGTGCTATCCTGGCACCTCTCTGACTCCATCAAATTCAATAGAGATAAATAAATAAATAAAGAGAGCACATGTCTGTGCTCTCTCAGTCTCAACCTCCATGGAGAAATCGAGGGAAATATTCTATTCATTGTAATTTATCTTGAAAGCAGTCTTTTACCATTTCATTGGTAAAATCCTGATCACTTTTATATCTACTAAGATCAGAAATGCTGTTAAAAATTAAGTGGCCCCATTAGTAATGAAGTAGAATAATGCATTAACAATTCATAATGCAATGTTTTCCACCTTTAATTTATTAAATATTAGCTAAAGAATGTTCTTACCTCATGAAATACAGATGTCAGATAGTTTAACAGTTCATGGTGCAAGAGGCTATTTTATCTTATGCCCTTTCAGTCTAAGGAGGACAAAGACCTGTTGTGCATTACTACTGGGCTTGCAATATGAATATGAATATGAATATGAATATGAATATGAATATGAATGTAAATATAGGATGTAAGCCTGTCATGTATTACTACTGGCTTGCAATATAAAACTTAATGAAGCCTTTGTGTGTGTGTATGTGCTTGTGTGCATTATGTATATTTATTCTAACTAGTAGGAAGTTTGTAATTGGCCTGGCACACAGAAAGCACTGAGTAATGCTTGTTTGTATAGTCACAGTCATCTGTCTTCATTCCAAACCTCACCTTATGACTAAGTTTGTATTAGGTTTTCTGGGTCGTATGTTTTAAATTCTAACACGTTTTACAAGACGCTCTCTGAGATAGCCTTTATTCTGTTCTGTATTGCATTGAAGTGTCAGAGGAAGGCTATTTCAAACATCCATCTATTTTTATCACATTATAGTAAGATGAAACCCTTTAAAGCCATATTCATCTCCTTGCTGGGAAGTGGCTACCGGGCTACCATTGATCCTCTGGCTAAAAGAGCCAATAGAATGTGCAAAGAATTTTCACAAAAGTCTTGGATATGACATAACAACTTTGTGTGCACAATAGGGTGGTTCCTCGAGAGGAGATTTTTTTGGTCAATCTGATTCCAAGTATTCTTTGCTTTTTTGCATCCTCCTGTTGCACTTACTGTAAAGAACTTTGAATCAGAGGATATAAGGAAATGACAGAAACTCTGATGAATCAGTGAGTACCCTATATGTATTGTACATACATGACCCATAGATATAAACATGTAAATGTTTGATCCATCAGCGACTAGTTGCTTGGTACTATTGAGATTTTGGAGCTTTTTCTTCAGTTTTAAAGTAGGCAAAACAATTCTTGTATCTTGCTAGTCTTGTAAGGAGTTACTATCCTGGTAAAGGTAATAAGTAAAGACTGATAAATATCTAAGACAGAATGCTTAATATATGCTCTTATTTATTTACTCATTATAGAAAATAACACTTTTCAAGGACCTCATAGCTGTATTATTCATGTGTATGTGCAATTACCACCCTACAAATGACTGTAGGGTGTCATGTCGGCATGGGTTTTGGGCTGTGAATAAAGTTTAGTGAGTAGGATAGTTCATGCTAAGAGCTTTGCAAATAATGAGAATTGATTTACTGTTTTTCTAAATATACAGATACTATTATGACAAATACAGCTCCTTTTCACTTCTGAGTATCTGGGAATATTGTCACCAAGCAAAGATGCTTTTACCAAATGTTTAAGGATCCATAACAGCATGCTGCTTTATGCCATTCTGTTCTGCTAGTTAGGCCATGAGTCTCAGCAGGGTTGTGAAAGCTTAGTGGAATGCAATCAACAAAACTTCCCAAGGCTCATGTTCACAATGGCTCACAGTCTTTTAAATGCTCAGTTGACTCTTCCTTGAAAGTCTAAATACTTTTGAAGATTGTGCTCTAGATATTCATTTTGAAGTGGGTCATGGCTATCAATAAGCCGTTTCTGCCAATGACTGGTCCCTTTTTATTTTCAATAGAGATAAGGTAGTCCTTGAAGATCAGAGTATCCGGAAAAGAGGGTTCTGAAGCCTGAAAAAAAATGATAGACTCCCCAGACAAAAGGGAGCTGAGGTCACTGCTAATTTGCATATGTACACAGCTGATTGGAATTGTGAAGAGCAAATGTTTTGAGAACTAAATTACAGGCCTCTGCTGAGGTTTGAAATCAGCTGCTGGGAAATATTCATGAGATGTCAACAAAAGTAGCCCTTGGACGACTTGAACACTAAACTGGCTTTGGAATTACAAGCCACAATATAGCAGGCCAAGCGTTGATGCTTGAATTTAACCAGGCCCAACACTTGCTAAGACAAAATAGTTTAGTGTTGTCTAGAACAGTTTTAGACAGTGTCTCACAACCCTGTGTTCTACGTTCAAAGTACTGTTGGAGGAATTAAGTAAATATTGAAAAACTTTTCTGCAACATTCAAGGACATGCACAACAACTATTATTTTTTTAGGATTTTGATATTGTAAAACACTAAGTGACTCAGTGACTCATTTAAATATCTAGGCAATTAAGGACCATAAACATTCTGTTCAGATTCATCATTTTCTTTGGTTAAGTCTTTCACTTTTTACATTGCTATTCTCTGGGAAGTTTGGTACAACTTTCTTAAGACTTTGTCTCAAACTCTTCACTGTCCAGACCAGCTCAAATAGGCATGTTGTAGTCATCTAATAAATGCAGAGTTCTCTTAGTGTCTGCAGTGCACCAAGGCTTCTTGCTGCAGGTGTACACTTCTGTGTCTTCATCAATGATGTCGTCTTCTAATGGGAGTGATGTAATACCTCTGGCGCCATTTCCCTTGTGCAAGGATGCTTGTTCTTGCTCATAATCTGTTCTTGTTGTTGTTATTTGTTTGTTTTAGTTGTCTTCCTTTGCTGTCCACTGTTTATCTAATTTCACCTTGTGTTGAGTAGCTCAGCTTTTATTGCTATAAAAAGGTAGGAAGTATATCTTTTCTGCTGGACTTGAACAGCTCACTTTTAGTGTATGCTGAGAGTAATTTCTGGGGTTTTTGCATACTTTCATATGTGAAATAGAAATTCTTGTTATCCTTTAACAAATGTCTATTTTTATTGGCTTTATTTTGAAAACGAGAGCTCTTATGTGTCCTATTTTGTTAATCATAAGTTGTGTTTTTGAGCTGTCTGAAGCAGCAGCATGACACATATAAGAGATGTCATACATTACAAAGTTTTGTGAATAATGAAAAATAATACAGCTTATAAAAATTCTAGCCTTATTGAAAGATGTTATTGAACTAAAATTGTCCTTATGATAAGATATTATTAAATACTTGCTTAAATCTTTTATCTTCTTCATGTAAGTAAACGGAACACAGAGATAACACACAGAAGTACTAACTCCCTGATGCCAATTTACTTTGCCATTTTTCTTTCGCTTGAAGATAATTACAATAACCACTAGGAAAAAAGGTTATCTCATTTATACAGGAATTCTTTCTGCTCTGTTAAGTAATATTATTTCTATTAATAGGGATTACATTTTCCACAGAAGTGTGAATAAAATATGAAATATAGGGACTTGTTTTGTAATTTTTTTAAGAAAAAGTTATAAAAAGATGTTCCTGTCATAGAAATGTGACATCTTGACAAAATGTGACATCTGCAAAACTCTAATCTCCTATAAGACTTTCAAATGTTACTGCTGGCAGTATATTGTTTGGCTAAACATAAAAACTTCAACTATTATCCACATAATAAATTGGAGTTATTGTAATTAATATGGATAAGTATTTAACTGTTATGATCTATTCTGATATCCCATGCCATTTACAGCTAAAGTTTTAGCAGAAATAGAAAACCTACTGATTTTTAGAGACATTCTGTAAAGTGTTATTTTTGTTAAAGCAAGTTATATGAAAGAGCTAAATGTAATTTTTAAAATAAAAAGAAAAGAGTATTAGCAACTGATGCAAATGATATTCTCTTTAAATGTTAAAAAAATATTTTGAAGACAATACTAGATCCCCAGAGTTCTCAGTTCAGAGACCTGATTGTGATAACAATGTTTGTTTGTACACAAGAAGCATGTGACTTTTTTTTATATACCAAGAATAGAGACAAGAAAGAGAAATCAGTTGAAAAAATTAAAAAGAAACATAAAATTTAAACTTCTGCTTCGAAATTGAGGTGGCCAAATTTTAAACCAGGAGGAAACCAGGACGTAACAGGGAAAAGAGTGAAGTTAAGCGACAGAGAGCTGGATTTGTACACAGGAACAAGCAAGACATCTGTGTACTTCTCCACGGAGTCCTCAAATAGCCTGCAAATACAAAGAGTCAGAAAGTAGATGAGTAATCACTAAGAAAGAGCACCTCTGTTCTGAATCTCAAAACTCCTGCAGTGAACCCCAAGATGGGAAGGGGTTTGCTTACTTCATTAATGGTGTATCAATTTGTCTTCTTAAGTTGGCTTGAGGTTCACAGCACAGCTAGAAATTCAGTTTAATTTTAATATAATCGTAGACTTGACAATGCCCACTAACATGGGGGGGCATTAAGCACTCACTATTTGTAAATTGCCTAGTAAACCTGGCCTCTTTGCTTATTGAGAGAAGCCAGAGAACACCAGCTTAAAGATTGCGGTCTAGCATAGACTTGATATTCCAAAACTTAAAGTGTTTTTATGTATAACCTTTATGCACTTGTTAATCTGCAAGAAGACCCAGAATTTGGATTCTTAGTGCTCTAAGAAAATAGAAAAACTAAATAAAACTAAAGAAAATGAAAGAACAAAATAAAACCAGCAGTAAGAGCCTGACCAAAACAAGTGCTAGAAAGAAAGAGATGAACTCTGAAGATATGGATACAATGACTCACAGTTATTATTGTAATAGTTTATACACACAGTCCTTACCTATAGTTATATTTTGAAGTGCATTACTTAACATTTTTCTGCAGCAGTTTTAGGTTTTAAATTAAAGTCACTAATGTGCATTATCATCATCATTATTATTATTGTTAACAATTTATTCACTTTGTAATCCTGTCGTATCCCTCTTCCTCATGTCCTCCCAGTCCCACCCTTCCTCCCCTATCCCTCTCCCCTCATCTATTGATAGGGGAAGTTCTCCTCCCCTACTGTCTGTCCCTAGCCTATCAGGTCTCATCAGGACTTCCTGGATTCTCTACCTCTGTGGGCTGGCTCAGTTGCCCTGCCAGGGAGAAGTGATAAGGAGCAGGCAACAGATTTCAAGTCAGAGACTGTCTCTTCTCCCTTTACTAGGACACCCGCATGGAGACTGAGCTGTCTATGGGCTACATCTGAGCAGGGGGTCTAGGTCCTCTCTATGCATGTGCTTTGTTTGATGCATCAGCCTCCTCAGTCCCCCTGGGCCCAGGTTTTTGTTGTTGTTGTTGTTGTTGTTTTTGTGGGTTTTTTTCTTTGTTGGTTTCCTCATAGGGCGCCTATCATCTCTGGATCCTTTTATATCCCTCTGCTTCCAAAAGACTCCCTGCGCTCTGTCCAAAATTTGGCTGTGAGTCTCTGCATCTGCTTCAATCCCCTGCTGGTTGGAGTCTTTCAGAGGACATCTGTGGCAAGCTCCCATCCTGTACCCTCTCTTCTATTGCTTCTGATTTCCCTTCTCAATGAGAATTAAGCATCATCCCTAAGTTCCTCCTTGTTGTTTAGCTTCCTTAGATCTATAGATTTTAGTATGTTTATTCTATATTATATGTCTAATATCCACTTATAAATGAGTATCTACTATATGTGTGTTTCTGCTTCTGGATTATCTCACTCTGGATGATCTTCTCTAGTTCCATCATTTGCTTGAAAATGTCATGATTTACTTGTGTTTTGTTTTTATTTGTTTGTTTGTTTCCAGGGTGCAGTGAGCTTTGTTGATGATATTCAAGACAGTTGGGCTCCCTGGATCGTTCCTGCTATTCTGGGGGTCTGGGATGGAAACTGTGAGGGAGATGCTCAGTGTCAGGGGCTGAGTTGGGGCAGGAACTCTTCAAAAGCTGAGAGCCTCTCTCTTGCTTTCACGTCCTTGCTGTGGTGGATAGTCCAAGGCTTCTTACTCCTTGGAGACCATGTAGGCCATGAGGTCTACCACCCTGTGACCGAATTCATTGTCATGCCAAGGAATGAGCTTTACAAAGTTGTCATTGAGGACAATACCAGCCTCAGCATCAAAGGTGGAAGAGTCACTGTTGAAATCACAGGAGACAACCTGGACTTCAGTGTAGCCCAGGATGCCCTTTAGTGAGCCCTCAGATGCCTGCTTCACTACCTTCTTGATGTCATTACATTTGGCAGGCTTCTGCAGTCGGCATGTCACATCCACGACAGACATGTTGGGGGTAGGAACAAGAAAGGCCATGCCAGTGAGCTTCCCATTCAGCTCTGCTTTGACCTTGCCCACAACCTTGGCAGCACCAGTGGATGCATGGATGATGTTTTGGCCAGTTCCACAGCCATCACACTACAGCTCTCCAGAGGGGCCATCCACAGTCTTCTGGGCAGCAGTAATGGCATGGACTGTGATCACAAGTTCTTCCACGATGCCAAAGTTGTCATGGATGACCTTGGCCAGGGGAGCTAAGCAGTTGGTGGTGCAGGAAGCATTGCTGACAATCTTGGGTAAGTTGTCATACTTCTCATGGTTCACACCCATTACAAACATGGGGCATTGGTGGAAGGGGCAGAAGTGATAAGTCTTTTGGCCCCACCCTTCAAGTGGGTCCCAGCCTTCTCCATGGTGGTGAAGACAACAGTTGACTCCACAATATACTTGGCACCAGCATTGCCCCATTTGATGTTAGTGGGATCTCGCTTCTAGAAGAGGGTGATAGCCTTCAGGTTGATGGCAAGCTTCCTGTTCTCAGCCTTGACTGTGCTGTTGAACTTGCCATGGATAGAGTTGTACTGGAACATGCAGACCATGTAGTTGAGGTTGATGAAGGGGTCATTGACAGCAACAATCACCACTGTGCCAGAGAAGCAGGCAGCCCTAGTAACCAGGCATCCAAATCTGTTCACGCCGACCTTCACCATTGTGTCTAAGGAACAAGACCAGCACTGCGCTGCATGAAAAGGAATGGCTGTCTCTGGGACAGGGAAGAGCAGGGAGATTTTCCTGTGTTTAATAGCTGAGTAGTATTCTATTGTGTAGATGTACCACCCTTTTTGTATCCATTTTACAGTTGAGAGACAGCAAGGTTGTTTCTAGATTCTGGCTATTATGAATAAAGATGCTAGGAACATAGTTAAGCAAATGTTCTTGTTGTATGATCGAGCATCGTTCGGATATATGTCCAGTACTATAGCTGGGTCTTGAGGCAGCACTATTCCCAGTTTCCTGAGAAAGCACAAGATTGATTTCCAAAGTGGTTGTACAAGTTTACATTACCACCAGCAATGGAGGAGGGTTCTCCTTTCTCCACATTCTCTCCAGCATGTGTTGTCACTTGAGTTTTTGATCTTAGCCATTCTGATGGGTTTGAGATGAAATCTCAGTCATTTTGATTTGCCTTTTTCTGATGACTAAGGACACGGAATATTTTTTAAGTGTTTCTCTGCCATTTGATATCCTTTGTTTGAGAATTTTTTGTTCAGCTCTGTACCCCATTTTGTAAATTGGATTATTTTGGTTTGGTGTTTAATTTCTTGAGTTCTTTATATATTCTGGATATTAGTCTTCTTTTAGTTGTAGGGTTGGTGAGGATCTCTTCCACTGAAGTACTTTAAAGTGAATTTTGTGCAGGGTGAGAAATAGGCTCATTTCTAGTTTGTTTTTTTTTTTTTTAATTTTACAATCTATCTTAACAGTTGAATGAAATAAGCATTTACTCATAACTCAAAGTGCTTTCCAGATATTATTTACATATTTTAGACATGCCATGTTTTATAATACCACAAACATTACCTTAAAGTTCAATATAAAACTGGCTCTAAACTTTAATCTTAAAAGTTGTATGTATCAAGTTATATTTCTGTGAGAACTTAAAAATTAGCAGTTATTTCCTCAGAAATCATTTTATATGGTGGGTTTATTTTTGAGTATTTTTTGATGATTATATACAGGATTTCTTTCCTGATTAATTTATTTTACACCCCTCTTGACTGTATGCCTCTCATTTCTTGATTAATTTTTCTGCCTAAAATTTCTAGCACTACATTTAATAATAGCAGAGAGAATGGACATGCACATCTCAAATTTAGAGAAAAACTCTTTCAGTTTTCCCTCATTCAGAGAGAAGTTGGCCATGGGTTTGTTACAGTAATTATAGAAAGCTTTAAGGCCCAGAGTTTGATAACTACAACTCTAGCTGTACTGAAGTTCAGATCTTTATATTCTGGGTCCAAGAACCTTAACACTTGTCACTAAAGGCTGAGGCTCTTGGCATCCAATGCCTATGTCAGAGTCAATCTTGGAAAGTTCTAACTCCTTCAGCCACCTGCCGCCATTCCTTACTGTTGCTGGAAACAAAGTCTTATTATTATGCCAGCTAATTGCTGGCAATGCAGGTGATTAAAGTCCAGAATGATAGATAGACTTACACACCAAGTGCCTTGTTATAGGTCTTTGGCTTCTTTTTTTAATTAATTTTTTATTTTTATATTAATTTCAGTTTATTTACTTTGTATCCCAGCTGTAGCCCCCTCTCTCAGTCCCTTCCATTCCCACCTTCCCTCTCTCATCTCCTCCCTGTCCCTCTCTAAATCCACTGATAGGGGAGGTCCTCCTTGCCTTCCATCTGACTCTAGCTTATCAGGTCTCTTCAGGAACGACATGTATGGATATAACTTAGAACCCCTGCTTGGATGTAGCCCATGGCAGCTCAGTATACAAGTGGGTCCTAGTAAGGGGAACAGGAACTGTTTCTGACATGAGCTCAATGGCTGGTCTTTGGCTTCTAAAGCCTGGAACAATGGGTATCTACACCTATTGAGAAGTGCGGCAAGTTTCTGGGCCCTCCTTACTCCAGTTCCTGAGCTCTAGATACTCAAGGGCCTACACTGGCCAACATAATAGACTTGTTTCTCATCTGCCTATCATTCTAATCTGGGTAGAGAAAAGGGTTCCAACCAATTTGTTGATTGTCTTGTCATTTTAATGTACTCTAAAAATCAAGCTGAAGAACAACCTACCCTGAAATCAGAAAGACCATTGAACACTGGAAAATGTGAAAGTTCCTGCTGTCATATTTGCAAGAAGGGAGTCTCATACATTTCTGATGGTTTGTTCCCAGCATTTCTATGAGGTTCTCACAGTTACAACCTCAACCCAAGCCTACTGTGGCTATGTGACCTCGATTAGGATTGGCTGATAACCAAGGAGGCAATGCGATTCTGATCAGGACTGATGGGTACATGGAGGATAGTTGACTTTGGTCAGTACTTAGGTGCTTTACAAGGCCCGATATCTTGACTGTTACTGATTGGTTGCCCTTTACCCTTTATCTGTGGGGTTTTTTTTGTTTTTTGTTTTTTTTTTTTTTTGCTAATTCTTAGACCTATTTTGTCTAGGAAGAAAATGAAGCCTGTCATGGAGTTCTTCAGGCTTATTTAGCCAGGCTCTCTCACCAGTGCTTATTAGGATACCAAAAAAGAAAAAATTATGTGGGAGAGTTCTCCTTCTTTCCCTCTCATGAGCCACCGTTTGCTGCTTCTGTCTCCTTACACTAATATGAGCTTTTTGGATACATTCTGATGACAATTTCTTTCTAAAAATATTGATTGGCATTTAGCAAGTCTTAGAGTCATTATGAATTTTGTTGTTTTCAATTCATCAATTTATGCTTTTTCGCTGCCATTTTTAAACTGTATTTTTGCGTTTTATTTTTAACTTTAAATGTTTTTGAGTCAGAAGCTTTGTAATTCCATCTTTAATCATTTTAATTTTGTAACACTTACTTTCTCAAATGAGTTGGTGTTTCTTTGTGTATGCACATGCATGTGCGCACTCAGAGAAGCTGGAAGACAGTTGTATAACCTGAGCTTGAGTTACAGGTCTATGTGAATGCTGAGAACTAAATTCCACTCCATTTTGGGAATAGAAGAAGCTCCTGATCACTGGTATCTCTCCAGGCTCTATTTTTCTTTGTAAGCCATCGAAATCTATAAATTTCCATCTGAATGTTTTCTATTTACATCTCTATGTGTATACTGATAGTTTTCAACAAGAATGTTTCTGTTTGAGCATTTTAATTTACTGATTTTAGTGGCCTTTTATTCAATAAGATTTTAATATCAGAATATTTCCAGGCTTATTCCCTTTTAATTCACTCTGTTATATTAGGTGAACTGTTTGATTTAATTTTTCATTGCAACTTAACAATTGATGATTTCATATTTTCAAACCACAATTATAATTGGTTAATGGATTGCATTTTGAGATTCCCAGAAAAAATTTATTAGACATAAGTATAGAGGAAAAGTCAAGGTGTATTCTTTCAACCTGCATTTTAAGGTTAATTTTATCAGCTTTTCTGGAAGGGAGAGAAACGTATGTTTTGAATTTTCTTTCATTGGGATAAGAAGATAGGATTAATAGAATCTTATGGAAGCTACTTCTCTCCATTTTCAATATTATATTTATGCCTGAATATCAGGATTCACTGAGAATTTATTGTAGATCTCTAAATAATTTTGAAAATATTTGTAATATGTCTGAGTCATTCAGTTTATTTAAATTTTGAACTTATATAGGTAGTTATGAAATACATTTATTTAAAATTACAACAAATAGTTATTTCTACATTATAAATAACAATTATAATTTATTTTAATTAATAGGAAAGCTTTGAATTTGTTTCCTATTCTCTGTGCTAGGGTGTTATCAAATGTGTTGAGTTTCTAGTAATGTTCACTCTGTGCTTTTGAATTCATTTAAATGCTCTTATAAACTTTGTATTTTCATGCATTTGAATGTATAAAAATCTCAGCATTGAAATGCGTTTCCACTCTGCTTATTGAGCTGGGATTAAAGCACATCATATAAATATAGCTTATGAATTCCATAGATCCGACTTATTTATTCTAAATAGGAAGAGCTCTGTTATTTACTGTGCAATTGCACATCAAAATCCCATACTTTTGAAAATGGTAAATAGGATTGGGAATAAGGCCTGTAAGTGCTTAAAGAACCCAGGACAGAGTGAGTAATGTGAGGTTTTCTCTTTGTTAGCTATGGGTGATAACAGATGCAGCTTTCTTAGAGTCCGTGTCTTAGGCTTTTAATAATTTAAGCAGCGAAGGTTTATATTTTAGAATAAGAATGACATTTTTTTTCCCACTGTCTTGAGAACTACAGAATGAAATGCTGGATGTTTAAAGAATCTGGTTAAGAAAAACATAAAATAAATATTTCTACATGAATTATGTATTTTTAAAGTTCAGACAATTCACATATCTCATGATAGGAACTCTCCATTGATTTCTTTTGAATTCTAGAAATGAGCTGAGAAAGTATATTTCACAGAATATTTTCAATATTAAATTTCTATCTTAGACTTTAGTACAACCAAAAGCTTGAGTTTTAGTAAGTTTCATAATGTCTTTGTATTAGAAGTGAACATATAGCTCATGCTGACAAATCCTACCAGAAATTAAACTTGTTTATTATTACAGTATTAATGATAGAGTTTTGTACTTTGCATCTGCTACTACTCTGGGACAAAGATTTACATAGTTGAATCAAGCTTTATGTTCTTTATTAGACATACATTAGTCCAGTTAACACCATGATCAGCCAGAGGTTTTTGTCTTCCTCCTTGATGCTCATGGTTTCTACTTAAAATGATGACAAGCTTTTTCAATCTCTGTTTCCTTCTTTGAATTGAACTATGTCTAAAAAGGCTTAACTTTGTGTACAGAAATTCTAGAGAAATGAACTGCAGGATCCCTCACCATTTCTGTACCAACAAATGTTATCCATAGTTTATCATGGTAATGTTCTATACAATCTTTAATAGGTTTTTTTTTTTCAACTTCATTCCATTAAGCTGGGAAGTTTTGTTGTTGCTGAAATGTGTTCCTAGATATCGATGAATGTAAACGTTTTTACTATTTTTTTTCTTTTACTAAATGCATAAATATGTTTTACAGAGTCTTTGATCTATAAATCAACTGGATCTAGGTTTTTATAGTATCTGATTCTTCATAGAACTTAACACAACTTATATTAATCACTTAACATGTAATTGTTGAATCCACATGTAAATATTCTCTTCGACCAACTACTGCCACATAGGGGAGAGCTCAGTGTTAATTCTCAGTTGTGCCCTCCCACATCTATTCAGCTAGCAGTCCTTTGACACTTTTGTTGGTCAGCGAATGACTGCTTTCTGTTCCAGTTATCTCGCAAAGGAGGATTTACATCATTAGCATGAGCTCTTCTTGGAAATCATAACATGTTTTCCCTCACGTGTTTTGGTGGCAGTCTTTTATCACTATCATCTTCTGATACATTGATTTTATCTGCATATTACGTTGCAAATGAGAGTCACCTTAATTTTTTACTTTAATGTATAAAAAATGTATAGAAAATTTCCACATAAGAATTTATGTATCTCACAGAAAAAATATAATCACTTGCTTTTGTCTCATATATTATTTAAGTGATATTTAGGCTCTTATATCTTAATTATATAGTTTCCAAACAATTTAATTTCTGTCTATAGGACATTTTCAGCAAACAAAACAAAACAAAAAGTAAACCAAAACCTCTATTGCTTCTGTAATATATAATTAAGAGTTAGTAAATTGGATGCACTATTGTGTTAATTAGATTACAATTTAAAAGGCCTACACATATTTTTATGGAATATGAATGCATGTGTTATAAAGGATAAGATAGATTCCATCTTTCATAATGATGATATAAACAGTGAAGAATAATTTCTATTTAAGTTAAAGCATACTTTTTTTCTATTTTTATCCTCTTGTGATTAAAATTTCTATAGGCAAAAATTAGTTCATGAAATTACTTACTTGAGACAGCGGGAATTAGACACTGTTTTTCTGCATTTTCATTAAATTCCTCATATTTTATTTTTTCACTTGACAATCTGTTCAAAAGCATTTAATTTTTATGCCAAGTCATCATGGCCAGAATGGAAGGAAGAGCCCTCACCATGGCCTGTGAAATCATCCGAGACTCGCACATGCATTTTAGTTCTACAGAAAAGTTCACTTCAGTTCTAAGATTCTGTCTGCTTCACTAGTTCACAGATTCCTAGGAGAAACTATACTACAGCAGCAAAGAGCATGTTACCCATGGCTGCTGCTGAAACCGCTTCTCCTGAGCTCCAGTCACAGCCACCTTAGAGAATCTGTGCTGTGCACAAGCCTCAGGGAACTCCAGGGGATGCTCCCATTCAGGAGTTATTCTCAGTGGGTACAAGAGAAGGAGTGCCTGAGCAAAACCTGTAATTTAAAGTATGGGAAGTTTACGATTGTCTCACATAAAAAGTTCATGTAAAAGACTTGAGAAGTGCACACTTGTAAGATCTGGGATTGGTGGAAGTAGGGACCGTGACTTTTCTGCCTGTGACTAATAGAATTAAGGTTCATGCACAGTTATGTGTTTCCCACTTTTGGCTATATAAGCAGGATGCTTGCCTTTAATTTTGAATTATTCTAGGAGGTTTGTGTATGATTCTTGTCCCTGATGCTTCAACTTTAGACCAAATAGGTAATTTGCAGTCTTTGTCATGACTAGAACAGGCTGAGTTTGTTTTGCTAAAAACAGACAAATTGCAGGGACTTCAGCAATGGCAACAGCAGCTAGGAAATGACTGAAGAAGTTCAGAGAGATATGGAGCATAGCAACTGCCAAACGAGACACTACAAAGAACAAGGCAAGAAATGGCAGAGAAACTTAAGATTGTAGAAGGAAAGAAGCTGAGAAGAAATGAAAGGTGAGGGTGGAGACTGTCTGTGCACCCCGGTCACCGGGACTCCGAGAGAGCTATCAGAGTTAAAGAGCCCAATAGGGTCACAGTTTTACATCTAGACACTAGGTGTTGAGCCTCTGAGAGCCTCTGAGTCATGAACCATATGACTCTATTTTCAGACACTAGCATAAGCCCCTGGCTTTGAAAGCATAGAGCTATAAGTCAGTAGTCATCAGCATACTTGGTTTGACTCATATGATATTCCTAATCTCAGGACAGTTGCTCCTCATCTACCTGCAGTCTCCATTAAAAGAACCCCTAGTAATATTCGTGATAATATGAGCACTTGAGAAACACTCAACTTGATCCATAACAAGGTTTCCCAACTCCACACAGAAATTTCAAGTACAAACAATATGTTCTATTTTTTTTAATCTTAAAACAATTATCTCCCTCTCTGTGTGTGGTAGGGGATAAGGATGAGGATGAATGTGTGCATGGGCAACAGCAGCCAGACAGAGGTCAGAGAACAATTCTCTGGATTTGGTTTCTTCCTTCAGCCACATGTGTCCTGGGAATAGAAATCAGGTTGCCCAGCTTGGCAGAAGATTCTTTACCTTCCAAGTCCTCTTACTCAGTGCCTGTGGAGCTTCAGGATGTTCTTTGAGTATTTTTAGAGACACTGAAATCTCAGAGGTGACTCCTCTGTTTAAGTACTCATACATTTCCAGAATCATTTTCAAGCTGATGCCACATAACAATCACCCAGGGAGCTTTAAAGAGTACTGAGGTCTGGATTCCATCTCAGACTAAATAAATCATTGTCCTTTGACTGAGACTCAGGCATTAATATTTTATAAGCACACCCCACGGTTCCGTCAACACTGAGAATAATTCTTAAAACAACAAGAAAAGGATAGAAATTCCATGTAGCAGCAAAACCAGATGGTGACTAAGTACATGGATCTGTCTTCTCTCCTAAGTCTTTTTAGAAATGTAAAAAAGTAAAATGATGACAATAAAGTATGTCAGCTCTGAAAAAGAATTAATGTCACAGCTCCATATATTTCAGGGCACTTAAAACTAATGGAACACTACTAAGCAATTAAAAACAAGGAAATCATGAAATTTTCAGGCAAATGGTGGGACCTGGAAAAGATCATCCTGAGTGAGGTATCCCAGAAACAGAAAGACACACATGGCATATACTCACTTATAAGTGGATATTAGACATATAATATAGGATAATCATATTAAAATCTGTGCACCTAAAGAAGCTAATCAATAAGGAAGGACCCTGGGTAATATGCTCAATCCTCACTCAGAAAAGCAAATGGGACAGACATAGGAAGAGGGAGAAAATAGGGAACAGGACAGAAGCCTATCACAGAGGGCCTCTGAAGACTCTATCCAGCAGGGTTTTGAAGCAGATGCTGAGACCCATAGCCAAACTCTGGGCAGAGTGAAGGGAATCCTGTGAAAGAAGGGGGAGATAGAAAGACTTGGAGAGGATAGGAACAGCAAAGCAAACAAGCAAAGCAACAGAACCAAAATTCTGGCCCAGGGGTCGCTTCTGAGACTGAAACTCCAACCAAAGACCATGCATAGAGATAATCTAGAACCCATGCACAGATATAACCCATGGTAGCTCAGTGTCCAAGTGTGTATCCTAGTAAGGGGAACAGGGACTGTCTCTGACATGAACTCAGTGGCTGGCTCTTTGATCACATCCCCCTGTTGAAGCAGGGAACACGCAGCCTTACCAGGCCACAGAGGAAGAAAATGCAGACAGTCCTGATGAGATCTGATAGGCTAGGGTCAAATGGAAAGAGAGGAAGACTCCCCTATCAGTGGACTGGGGGAGGGGCATGGGAAGAGAAGAGGGAGGATGGTATTGCAAAGGAATAAGGGAGAAGGCTACAGCTAGGATACAAAGTGAATAAACTGTAATTAGTAAAATTAATTAATTAAAAAATTTTAAAAAGAAAAAATACTCATTTTAAAATGTAAAATTGGATTTGTAAATGGTTTTGACTTGTTAATAAATGAAGTATTAAGACATTAAAATTTTTTTAAAGTAGATGTACTTAATTGACACACGAATAATCGCAAGTAAAATTACGCTGTAAGATATAAGAGAGACACAAGCTCAAGTTAATAGAAACATGATATGCCCCATTCTTTTTTTAATTTTTATTAATTACACTTTATTCATTTTGTATCTCCCCATAAACCCCTCCCTCCTCCCCTCCCGGTCCCACCCTCCCCCCCTTTCTGCATGCATGCCCCTCCCCAAGTCCACTGATAGGGGAGGTCCTCCTCTCCTTTTTTCTGATCTTAGTCTATCAGTTCTCATCAGAAGTGGCTGCAGATATGCCCCATTCTTAATGCATAGGATAGGAAATTCATTCCTGGTTTATATTTATTAAATAGTGACTGTGAGCAAATACTTGAAGAAAAGAGTAGGGTTTGAGTTACACCAGAACTATATTCGTACAGGGATAGAAGGAGAGGGGAAGGAGTAGCTAAGGATTTGAACTATACCAGAACAGTGAGTCTAGGGCAGCTCAGAGTGGGCAAGACTGTTGACAAGATGAGCCACAGGCAAAAGCAACCCACCAGTTTCACTTTCATTTGTTGGGCATCACCAACCCACTGGTCTCAATTTCATTGCCAAAAGATCATGGGAAAAGTACCAGGATTTTATTACTCCATTCAAAATCTGCTCTTGTAGGAGATAGTCCTGCTTCAATAAACACTTTAATTAGGAAGCTTATAACTGAACAAATCACGATCAAAACCAAAATACATAACTGAAAAAATTAAAAAATGCATTATAGAGAATAAATAACCTCATAGAAAATAAATTAATCAGACAAAGAATTAAATTGAAGACCCAGACATAAATCCACACACCTATTGACACTTGTGATTTGATACAGAAGCCATACATACATCCTAAAAAAAGACAGTATCTTCAACAAATGTTGCTGGTCAAATTGGATGTCTGCATGTATGAATCCACATAGTTCCATACTTATGACCTTACACAAAACTCAAGTCCAAGTGGATCTAGAACTCAACATAAGAGACTATACACTGAACCTGAGAGAAGAGAAAGTGAGGAATAGCCTTGAAGTCACTGTCATAGGAAGACCTACTGAAGAGAACATCATTAGCACGGGCACTACGATCAACAGTTAAGAAATGTGAAGGAAGAAGGAAGACCCCAGGTAAGATGCTCAAGCCTCATTCAGAAAAGCAAATGGGATAGACATCAAAAGAGGGTGAAAAGGAAAAAGACAGAAGCCAACCCACAGAAGGCCTCTGAAAGACTACCCAGCAGGGTATTAAAGCAGATGCTGAGACCCATAGCAGAAATTTGGGCAGAGTACAGGGAATCTTATGAAAGAAGAAGGAGATAGAAAGACCTGGAGGGGACTGGGGCTCTACAAGAGCAACAGAACCAAAAAATCTGGGCACAGGGTCTTTTCTGAGACTGATACTCCAACTAAGGACCATGCATGGCAATAATCTAGATGTAGCCCATGGCAGCTCAGTTTCCAAGTGGGTTCCCTAGTAATGGAAACAGGGGCTGTCTCTGACATGAATTCAGTGGCTGTATCTTTGATCACTTTCCCCAGACAGGGGTGGGAGTAGGACAGCCTTACCAGGCCACAGAGGAAGACAAAGCAGCCACTCCTGCTGATACCTGATAGGCTAGGGTCAGATAGAAGGGGAAAAGGACCTCCCCTATCAGTGGACTGGGGGAGGGACATGGGAGTAGGAAGAAGATGGTGGGAGGGCGGGATTGGGAGGGGAAGAAGGAGGGGACTACAGCTGGGATACAAAGTGAATAAATTGTAATAAATAAAAATATTTTTAAAAGCAGTTAATAAATGAGACCTATGGCACTTAAAAGTCCAAAGGAGACCCTAATTTGGGACAAAATGGCAGTCTACAGAATGGGAAATTTTTTTTTACCAACAACATATCAGATAGAGGCTTGAAATCTAAATTGGATAAAGAACTAAAACAAAAAATAAATAAAAAAGCTAAGCATCAAGAAAAAAAATGGTCAAATTAAAAATGAGGTACAGATCTACACAGAGTATTCTCAAATGGGGAAATGCAAATGGATGAGAATCACTTAAAGAAATATTCAACATCCTTAGTCACCAGGAAATTGCAAATCAAAACTACTTTGAGAGCTCATTGTATACTAGTAAGAATGACCATGATTAATAAAACAAATGGCAGCTCATTAGGTGAGAATTTGGAATAAGGAAATATTATTCCTCCTTTGCTGGTGGAAGAATTAACTTGTAAAGTCACTATGGAAACTAGTGAGGCAGTTCCTTAGGAAGCTGAGAATTGATAAGTCTTATGATTCAGTTATACTGCTCTTGGACATGTACCCAAAGGACTACATCCTACTAAAAAGACATTTACTCAAGCATATTCATTGCTGCTCTATTCATAATAGCTACAAATTGGAAATAGCCTAGATGTCTATCAGTGGATGCCCAGATAAAGGAAATATGGTGCATTTACACAATGTGATACTGCTCAGCTGTTAAGAAAATTAAATCATAAAATTATCAGGCAAGTGGATGGAGCTAAATAGAATTCATCCAGACTGAGGTTAACACAGGCCCCAAAGAATGAATATGATATGTATGTATTAATTTATACTTTGATGCTAGTTTTTAAGTCTTTGATAATCAGGCTACAATCCATATGACCGGTGTGGTTAGGTAGAGAGTAATGTGCTGGGGGAAAGAAGGATCTTCCTAGGAAGTGGAAATAGAATAGATGATTATTGATGAGGCACCTGGAATGGGAGGATTAAATGAGGAGAGATAGGAAAGAGGGAATTAGGGGTTGAAAAATGGGAATGGACAACAAAAAGTAAGGACCACTTAAGTGTTTATATAGAAACTACTATAGTAGAACCTTCTTAAACTATATACATATATGAAAGAAATCTAAATAAATCACCAAATAACAGGGAGAAAAAAATCCAACTAGACACTTCTTGCTACCAAATAAATCCTCCAGTGAAAGCATGGGTTGCATCTAATTGAGTTTTTTGCTAAAGAGGCTCTGTGGAAATTCCCCCCCCCTCCAAACAACCCAGGCTATTTATTGCCAAGACTGCTGGTTGCTCTCCATAAACTTATGATAGGGCCCTGTTGCTGAAGACAACATCTACATAATTCATTGAACATGAAGAAGTCAAGCCTACCTGGAGCCTTCACCCAGATGACTAATGTTCATGGCACTAGAAGATACTTTGCACATTACCATAGGAGAAAGGTATACACTAACCCAGCTACAAAACCTTGAATCATCCTCTGCTTGCAAGACACGCTGGTAAACCCAAAGTGGCAGACATGTGAAAGTAACAAACCACTTTCTATTTGAAATTAAGGCTCACTCCATGAGATAGAACTCATGCCCAGTACTGCTCAGGTGGTCAGTAATTCATGACTAGATAGAGGCCATGGACCGCAGGGAAAACCCAGCGTTACTGTTCTACTAAAGAAACATTGTAATAAAATAACCATAAGGACAGTGTTCTATACACATAAATCAGTACCTTGCTTGGCCATCATAAGAGAAGTTTCCTCCTAGAGTAGGTGTGAAAAAAAAAAAAAAAAGAGAGAGATCCACGTATACAGAGAGTGAAAGACCCTGAAACACTCAGTCCTAAACTAGATGTTTTTGTCAAATCCCTTCTCTGGGGGCTCAGGGCACTCTGTGGAAGAGAAGGCAGAAAGATTGGAAGATATTCCATCTAGCCAGGGTGGAAGACGCCAAGGAAACAGTCCCTTCTTGACACAATGGTATTGACACACGTATCTACTCCCTGGCAGTATGCACAGGGACTCCAGAGCTCTAAACCAGACAGCGTCCCAGTGGTCAAAGGGAAAGTAATAAGCTGGAATCTATCTTCAGCTGACAACAGCTCCCAAAGAAAAATACAGCTTTCTTCAAAGGAGGTTCGCTGAGTGTACAAACCACACTTAAGCACAGTCCCTATAGCTAGCACTTGGTGGTCAACACAAAATGAACTAACTCAGCGGCGTTAGTGTCTGTCTGTCTATCTATCTATCTATCTATCTATCTATCTATCTATCTATCTATCTATCATCTATTTATTGGTTTCCTAGTGCTCTATCTAGGCTTTCTCCTTCTTCTTCTTCCTCCTTCTAACCTTACAGATCTTTGCTTATATTTTATGGTATCCAATTTTCCCCCCATGGGCTTTCTGTGTGTACATGTATCTGTATTTTTTTCTTGTGCTCTTTCTGTGGCTTTATATTTTTTCTTTTCTTTTTATTTTTTTATACTATTACGGTTTAATTGTTTTTGTTTTATTATTTTTAGATGCCTGTTCGTATTCTATAAGTGAGAGAAGGAAGAGTGTGGATTTGGGTGAGTGGGATGATGGGAAGGATTTAGCAGGAGTTTGGCAAGAGGAAACCTTAAACAGAATATATTGTATGAAAATTAAATCTATTTTTAACTTAAAAAAAACAAAAAAATTTTCCAATCTTTCTTATTAATAGATTTTTAAAAATTCAATATAATTTTCATCTATAATATGAAAAAATACAACTATAAGTGAGGAAAAATACAGAAGTAGGTATCTGTAGATTAGACAAAAAAAAAACAAAAAACAAACAAACAAAAAACAACACTTGAAATGTTTAAAATGATTGGTAAATTACTGAATTTAATCAACCAACCAGTGGACTGAATATGACTTTGGGAAACTTTGAGATCTTGAAAATGAAAGCTAGCAGACATACTACAAATAAAGAGTTATTTGACATTAACATGAAACAATTATGTGAAGATACTCAAGATTTATATTGGCATTTTAGAGATAGTCCATTAGAAGGCAATACAGAAAGAACAGAAAAAATAAAAATAAACAAAGACTTGTGAAATCATTGTGTGCAAGAAATTAGTACTCATATTAAAAGTAAAATGATTTTTGAGTTAGCAGACAAAGCCACCTATACCTTATTAATTTAAAATAAACACTGCACAGAGGAGAAACAAAAACAGTTGGAAGTATTAAAAAAAAAAAAAAAAAAAAAAAAAAGAATCAGCTTACCATAACAGAAACTGGGAACAACTGAAGTTCTACCATGAGCAATGATAAAAAATTTAAAGATAGTGAACAAAGCTCTTTAAAATTTTGAGCCCATGTTTTTATCAGTTAAGTCTAGTGATAAGCTAAAAAAAGAATATTAAGATATAAAATAAAAATATTTCAACTGCATAACATATTTTTAAAATGCTTTAGAGGGAAATGGAGCTGTAATAGCTGTTTCACCACAGAAAGTGCAGAAAAATAAAATCAAAGAGGATGGGCATCAGAAGAAAAAGAAAACAGGAAACAACCTCGGAACCTGCCACAGAGGGCCTCTGAAAGCCTCTGCCGTGCAGACTGTCAAAGCAGATGCTGAGCCTGATGGCCAACTGACGGGCAGAGTGAATGGAATTTTATGTAAGAAGTGGGAAATAGTAAGAGCTGGAGAGGACAGGAACTCCACAAGAAGAGCAACAGAACAAGAAAATTTGAACACAGGGAACTTCCCAGAGACTCATACTCCAACCAAGGACTATTCATGGAGATAACCTAGAACACTGACAATGCAGCCACTTCTGATGAGAACTGATAGACTAAGATCAGAAAGAAGGAGAGGAGGAGGAGGACCTCCCCAATCAGTGGACATGGGAAGGGGCATGCATGCAGAAATGAGGGGGGAGGGTGAGACTGGGAAGGGAGGAGGGAGGGGCTTATGGGGGGATACAAAATTAATAAAGTGTAATTAACAAAAGTTAAATTAAAAAAATCTAAAAATAATAAAAAAAAAAAAAGAAAATATGCACTCCTACTTAGCATGGAAGCTTGAGTGTAAGCTTCCATGAGTGTAAGGAAAAACTTGAGGTAAGCTCCCTTCTCAGGCAGTCTCAACTGATGGGCCACCAGGATGGCTGATTCCTCCCTTAGTTGTGTGGACCTCAGGAATGTGCTTGTTCCTTGATAATAGTCTACACTTCTGTCTTCGTTTTCTTGTGTTTTCATATGATTCTTCCCATAGTTTTAGCTTTCTGCTGAGATTACCTATGGCATCTACCTTTTTCAGCAGAACTGTTGACATTGCAGTTAAAATTGTTTTAAATTCCCATTTACTTCCAAAGGTCCCTTCCAAACACCATGTTAAAATGTAAACTTCCGTATGAGAATTGCTAACTGGTGGGGTCTTTAGCAGATGCTTCATGCAGAAAGACTCCTCTCTCATAAATAGAGGATTGTCCTTATAGTGGTGGCTTTGGATAGCAGTTCCTACATCCTCCTTTGATCACAGAAGGACACAGCACTGGTCAGCTTGGGAGGGCACATTTTCTAGTGGGACTGAAGACAGAATTTGCTGTTTTCTTCATCTTGAACTTCCTAATCTCTACAGATATGATCACTAAATTGCTGCTGTTTATAAAAGTATCTGCATAAGATGGTGTTTTTAAGCAAACCCATAGCAAGAACAGACTAAGAAACTGTCTCATTGTTCCAACATCAACATTGTATTGAAATACTATTCTTATACTCACTTTAGCCTTGTCTAACTTTTTTTTATTTTTCACATATTTTATTCTTTTGTTATTCATATGTAAAGTATTTTAACACATATGTATAGGACAATATACACCTAAATAAATAGGTCTTATGGTTTAGTGTGCGTACATCTTTCATTTCTGCTAGATCAGTGTTGTCAGCCTGGGATTTTTTTTTTCCCTAGGGCATATGTGACAATGTCTGTAGATGGATTTGTTGTCACAAGAAGGGGAAAAGGTACTATTGACATCTAGTGGGTCCAGAGCAGGATGCTACTAAGCATCCAGAGGTTAGTAGGACATATCCAACAAAGAATAACACAACCCCAAATATTCCAGTGCTGAGGCTGAGAAACCTTCATTTATAGTGAACACCACCTGAGACAGAAAAGCAGATCTGGACGTCCTTGCTAGAGAAAATAGAGGAAATGCTAAGCAACCTGTTTTTCTCTGCCCAGATTCATATGAATCAATTGCAAATTCAAGTATTTTGAACACGATTCAATTCAAGCAGACTTTATCATGGCTTGTTTTCTAAATAGAAAGCCGTCTGAAGTAAACACATGCATTAGTAAAGAGGTAGACAGAGAAAAGTTGTTCACAAACATAAACACTGAAAATTTTCCCTACAGTCAGTCATATACCACACACCTGTACTTGATGTGTAAAAACAGGTGAATCAAAAGTTCAAAGTCAGCGGTAGCTAAATAGTGAATTTGAGGCCAGCCTGAGCTACAAGAGTTTCTGTCATAAACAAAAACAAAAACAAAAAAACCACAAAATGAACCAAACAAATAACAAAACCCTCTGACTGTCTTCCAATCTGGGATTCAAATGACTCTTTTAAAGAATACTCCCATCCCTGTCAAGCACACCTTCCCTTTAACAAAACACGGGCAAACCAGACATGACTCTCACCCAACTGTTTTTGAAAACTGAGATGCAGAACTGCCATCCCTCACTGACTAGAAAGAAACCTCATTATCCATAGTCCACATTCCTTAGCCTCCTAGCAAGAGGCTCACATCATGTGGTAAGCTTCCATCTGCCTGCTCCCTGTCTCTCCTGCAGCATCCCTGCTCAAGGTGAGTCTGCAGCTTGGCGGCTTGCCTTCTTCCCCCAGAGTCAGTCTTATCATGTCTCACAAGGGAGAAAAATAACCCTCTATTGATGGCTTCTCCTCTTCCTCGAGGAATTCTATGAGGGAGCATTCATTTTTGGAGAACTATGGCTTTGTCTGCGGACCCAGCTGTTCTAGTTCCCATATGGAAGGGGAAGGGAGCAAACAAAAACTTTGCATCTTCTCGGTATCTGGTTCTTTGATACTCACTGTACACAGGATACATCATCACTCAGACCTGACCATGGCTGGAGAAACAGAGAACGATCCTTCATTTTTACACTCATAAATTACATCAACTATTAACTGTTAAATTATTAGTAACTAGCCATTGTTTAGTAACTAAACTTGTTTGTACCTCCAATCCAGCTTATTGCACTCAGTACTGCCTGTGGCCATATGTAATAGGAACTAATGTGACAGATAGTCTACAGACCTGGAAAATTAAAGAATTAAGGTCCCCCTCAACAATCGAAAGATATCCACAGTGGACGCTTCTTAACAAGGTGCTTTACTGCTGTGGGAGAAGATGAGAAACATGTCTAATCTACTATTTCATTTAGAAGTTGATCTTTGAGGGAAAATGATATCAAATGACAGACACCTAAGTATTCGGGGATATAAAAATAGAAGAGTTTTTCCTTCAAATATTTATTTTTATTTTATGTATATGTGTATTTTTGTCTGCATGTTTCTCTAAATGCCACATGAGTACAGTTCCTGCAAAAAGCCAGAAGAGGGGCTTGGATTTCCTGGAATTGGAGTTACAGACTGTGGTTAACTGCCTTATGGTTGTTGGGAACAAAACCCAGATTTTCTGTAAGAAGAGCAAGTGAGCGGTCTTAACCACTTAGTGATATCTTAACTCTTACCCACTGAGTGATCCCTCTAGTACCTTAATCAGAGGCTTTGTTCATTTGTTTTTCCAAGTCTGCAAAACAACAGTGGTGAAGGCAGCCTCTGTGTCAGCAATATGGTTCAGAGCTAGCTTAGAAGATTTTTTCAGTTAGAATGTAACCTGGCAGGACACTTATCCCAACGTCACAAGAATTTAGATTGGATTGGTCTGAGTATCCTTCTAACATAGCTCTTCTTACTACAAAAATTAGTAGAATCCAGAAAAAAAAATAAGGGAACAATTGTTGAAGACTTGACAATGAGCTGCTTTGTAGGCCTAAGTGCTTAGAATCAAAGCTATACTTACTATCAGACTTTCCAGTCATTTTTATGTATATCTTCACAAAAATTACATGCTGCTAGTAATAATTGCAATGCCACCTTATACTTGCACAGAGCTATATACTTTCAAATTTCTTTAACATGCTTTATTTCCTCTAATCCTCACATGCACAACTCATATCAGACAAGGTATTTTTACACCTGTTTATTGGTGCAGAATAGTGAAAATCAAAATCCCTAAGTGACTTACTAAAAATCTTACGTCTATCCTGGTAGAGTTGAATGAAAACTTTGGTGCTTTAGTTCCTAGTTCAGTAAATTTTAAGCAATGTTCTCAGCTTCATTTGATTTGGGGAAAACAGTGCAGAAAGTGGAAAACAAATGCTGGCTGGCGGCCCCCAGAGCATGATTCCAGGCCAGGCCATAGCAATGTCATCTGAGTAACAGACACCTCCTCTCCTTTGATGTTCTTTTATCTACAAAAGGAGGGAATTGGATTAGGTGCTATCTCAAATCTACTCTAGCTTGAATGTCAGTCTTACTAACATTAAGTCATGTGACTTTAAGAGTCTAAACCATGTAAAACGATTTGGTTATCTTAAAATGTTGCTATGTAATATTTATAAATTTAGGACTTTCTTGTGTTCAAATTTCATACGAGAAGAGTAAATAAATGGAACTGCAGTTCGGTCTGTTCTTTGGCATTTTGTGTGAGATTGTACAGTTTTTCCTGTCTGCTAGGGGATGGTGAGAGGCTGGAATGGAAGCTGTAACAAGGATGAAGTTGGGGTCTTTGACCCAATAAGTGAACCTAAAAAGAAATAAACAACTTAGCTGAAAATAGGCAAAGAATATGAACAGACATTTCCCTATAGAGGGCACACATATGCTAACAACCAAATGAAAGGATGCCTAATATCACTAACCATTAAGGAAATCTAAATCAAGTGTAAAAATAAGTTATAACCTCACACTCATGGGATATTATTGTTTAAAAGTGGCAACAGCTTGCTTGGTTAGGGTCACACCAAGGAAAGACCTCAACTTAAAACCAGACAAATTAAATCGGTTAGAAGAAAAAGTGGGGAAGAGCCTTGAACTCATTGGCACAGGAGACAACTTTCTGAACAGAAAACCAACAGCACCGGCTCTAAGAGCAACAATCAATAAATGGGACCTTATGAAACCGAAACGCATCTGTAAAGCAAAGGACACTGTCATCAAAACAAAACAACAGCCTACAGATTGGGAAAGATTTTTCACCAACCCTCTATCTGACAGAGGCTAATATCCAGTATATATAAAGAACTCAAGAAGTTGAACAGCAACAAATCAAGTAATCCAATTTAAAATGGGGAACAGAGCTAAACAGAGGATTCTCAATAGAGGGCTATCGGAATGCAGAGAAACACTTAAAGAAATGTTCAACGTCCTTAGTCATCAGGGAAATGTAAATCAAAACGACCCTGAGATTTTATCTGATACACGTCAGAATGCCTAAGATGAATAATTCAAGTGACAACAGATGCTGGAGAGGACGTACAGAAAGGGGAACCCTCCTCCACTGCTGGTGGGAATGTAAACTTGTACAACCATTCTGGAAATCAATCTGGTGCTTTCTCAGACAATTAGGAATAGCACTTCCTCAAGAACCAGCTATACCACTGTTAGGCATATATCCAAAAGATGCTCAAGTATACAAGGACATCCATGTTTGCTCAACCATGTTTGTAGCAACTTTATTTGTAATAGCCAGAAGTTGGAAACAGTGCAGATGCCCCTCAGCTGAGGAATGGATACAGAAATTGTAGTACATCTACACAATGGAATATTACTCAGCGATAAAATCAAGGAAATCATGAAATTTGCAGGTAAATGGTAGGAACTGGAAAAGATCATCCTGAGTGAGGTATCCCAGAAGCAGAAAGACACACAGGGTATATATTCACTCATAGGTGGATACTAAACATATAATATAGCTTAAACATACTAAAATATGTACACCTAAAGAAGTTAATCAAGAAGAAAGACTCTATCTAAGATGCTCGATACCCATTCAGAAAAGAAAAGAGGATGACATCAGAGGATGGAGAAAACAGGAAACAAGACAAGAGCCTTTGAAAGGCTCTACCCTGCAGGGTGTTGAGGCAGATATTGAGACTCATAACCAAACTTTGGGCAGAGTACAGGGAATCTTATGAAAGAAGTGGGAGATAGTAAGACCTGGAGAGGACAGGAGCTCCACAAGGACAGCGAAAGATGCAAAAAGTCTGGGCACAGGGGTCTTTTCTGAAACTGATACTCCAGCCAAGGACCACTAATGGAAATGGCTTGGAACCCCTGCACAGAGGTAGCCTATGGCAGTTCAGTATCCAAGTGGCCTCCATAGTAATGGGGACAGGGACTGTCTCTGACATGAACTGATTGGCCTGTTCTTTGATCACCTCCCCCTGAAGGGGAAGCACCCTTACCAGGCCACAGAAGAAGACAATGCAGCCACTCCTGATGAGACATAATAGACTAGGATCAGAGGGAAGGAGAGGAGGACCTCCCTTTTCAGTGGACTGGGAGAGGGACACGAATGAGGAGTGGGGGGTTGGGATTGGGAGTGGAGGAGGGAGCGAGGTACAGGGGAGATACAAAGTGAATAAACTGTAATTAACAAAAATAAAAAAGTGGCAACAAAATTGAAATAGAAAATAACAAGTGCTGGCACAGTCATGAAGAAGAAAAAAACAAAGTCCATTATTGTTGGGAATGAACAATTATATAGCCATAGTTAGAAGTGTTATGATGATTTCTCAAAGATTATGAAATTCAATTAACTCACCATCCAGCAATTACACTTCTGACCATCTCCCCAAATTAATTGGTAAGCATGATTTGAAGTGATTATCTGTGTACCTGTGTTCATAGCAGCCTTTTTCTCCATAGCCAAAGTGGAGGCAAAACAAATGTCTGTTGATAAATGAAATCTGACACATAGATGGAATGTTGTTCAATCTTAAAAAGGAGGAAAATTTTCAGAGTGGCTTTCAGTATTAAAGTGTTTGGAAAAGGATAAGAAGAAAGAAAGAAGGAAAAGTAATATTTAAACAAGAGGCGAAAAAGATCAAAGGAGGAAGAGAAGGAGGCGAAAGAAGAAGAGAAGAAAATGAAAAAGAAATAAATTTGGGCATATAAGATACTATATATAAACAATGAGGATTTTAATATAAGTGAAATATGCCAATCATGAAGAATTAAAACTATTTGGTTTCATTTATATCAGTCCTGTGTATCCTGAGAGTGGTCATTGTGCTGCAGTATTTCTATCAATCAAATGATCCATCGCACTTTATTTACTGACTTTAAGTACTTATATTTTTTTTTAAAAAAGGGTTTATGCCTTTCATTGTCATGCTTTTATGAAGTTTCAGTTTTTGTTGATATTAATAATTGAATTTCAGGTCGTTAATGTAGGAAATATTGACACGCTAGGACAAACAAGGTTTTGTAATCAGACAGCCTGAACTTCATCTTTTTTCCTTTCCTCTCTGGCGCTGAAACTGTGGACGAACCGGAGTGGAGGTGTTAACACTGCCTGATGGTAGTTAGAAATAAGATGGCATCTGTGCAAGGTGCTTTCCAGTAGTCCTCAGAACATAGAATTTGTCTGACAAACACTGCTATTATTAATATTAGACAAGGCAAGGTGATGATGCATGAATACTTTTCATAATTTCATAACTTGATAATAATCTCCACTGTCTTAATATATTATCTGGGAGACAGCTTAAAGTTCTGAGGAGGTGAATGAGGAAAATAATCTAGATGAACAGTTCTGACAAACTCAAGATCATCATTAGTAAATATATTAAGAGCCATTGAGCAGAACTTGCTAAATGAGCAGATGAGAGCTAACATATCAAATGTAACTCCAGACAGAGCGATTTGGGTTTCTCTGCCCCATATTATAAGCTCTCAGGTTCAAAAATATTGATGAGCTTTTGTGGATCTTTAGCTCCTTTAAGTCCTTGACTTTAAGCATTTTGGGACTTGCGACATCATCATACATGCTACAGATAAAAATAAACAATAAAATGTAGAACAAACGTTGTGAAACAACAAAAGTTTTAGGATAAAATACTATGTAGGTTCTGGATCAAAGTGAGATCGAAATTTCTATTTTACAGAGAAGTTAGGAGGGCGATATTCATAAGTAGTCTCAAGATCAGTTTTGAAGTTGGAGGCAACATAGAGTTCTATTCATCTAGTGAGGAAAAACTGTACCATTGAAACAGAAGGCTCTGCTCCACACAAATTAAGTCTCTTTACTGAAATATCCACGAACAACAATGAGTGCTTACATTTTATTTTTTAAGAATAAGATACATTATTTAATAGCTTTTATTTATATATGTCAAGTCTTGCCACAAGTAGAGGGGACAAATGACCTTTTCTGGTTTCTCTTAATCCCATGTTTCTAGAACTTGAAAAAAAGTTATTGCCAACACTCTGCCAATAGTAATGCAAAATTTATAAATCTTTTAAATATAGGTAAGTTTTTAGGCAATAATACAGACATGGTTGAAAGCCTTAGGCCTTATGTACTCAAGAGAAAATTGTGTTCCATGAATTTTTAATAAACTAAACAGTGCTATTTCTTTGAAGAAATAAGGTATGCTAAATAAGAATGACAGGAATTCCGGGGGGAAGTGCTGGAAAGAGACAGAGTTTGGCATGTGCATCTTTCAAAAGAGCTGGAGGAAAAAGTGTATTAGCTTATTATTGAATCTTACAGAGGAGAGAATTTCTATCACAACAAAACTAAGGTATCTTATCCTTTACCTATCTTTCATAAATTTACATCATAATTCGCATACATTTTAAAGGTTTCATTAACTAACAGTTGTTTTGCTTTTGTTTCTCTTTCTAACAGTCAAATACAGAAAATACAGATTACACTTAAAAGTAAAAAAAAGTTTTGTTTTGTATCAGATATGCTAAAGTGCAAAGTCACATTCTAAATGTGATTTTAAATGGAGAAGTCAACATAGATTCCAGATACTCATACAAAGACATTAGAAGGGGAAATGAGAGAATTTCTGTTTTCTCATTCAATCTCGTTTCACTTGCAGGAGCTTTGAAGGGGGCGGGAGAGGGGTAAGAGAAGGTGCAGAAAGGTGTGTATGGCACACATGCATAAATGGTCCCTGAGTGCTTTAAACTGCGGAATCTTGACGGAGAAGTTGCTGTGCTAGAATCACTTTCCCTAACTCCGGAGATAATTTAAAAATAGGTCATTAACTTGTTCTCTGTCCAAAAACTTAAACTTAAGGCCAGGGGAGATTCTTTGGGAAAAAAAAAAAAGCCATGTGGAAAAGTGCCACCAGGTTCTGGCAACGTGAGACTGTGGGCGTGGGATGGAGCATGTTTACCAGAAGGAAAAGGAATATTTCTGTTATTCATAGAGAGCTGATAAATGGGAGTTATAAGTGGAACTCCAGTTACCCTCTTTTATTAGTTATCCTCTTTTGAAGACTGAGTTGTGCCCCATTGCAAGCTGAAATATTACTAGAGGCAAAGATACAATCACGAGTTCTCAATAATGAGGACTCTTCAAAATTAAGAAACATCCGGGCTTTGTGGTATGTGCCAGTAATTCCGGCTCTTGTGTGAAGGAGGCAAAAGGATCAGAAGTTGAAGGTTGGGGTGAGGGAAATAGCTCCATGATAAAGGGCATGCACTATTGTTCCAGAGGACTAAAGTTCAGATTTCAGCATTCCTGTCTGGTGGCTCACAGCTACCTGTGGCTCCAGCTTCAGAGAATCTGTAGCCGAATGCATGAAGACATACCCACCTGCATTGAGAGTGCAAAGCAAGTTCCATTTACAGAAGACCTTATCTCTAAACAAACCAATGAATGAAACAACAACCAAGATATGACACCTGGGATATATTTACGTCATTATTTATTGTTCCCTAAGTATACTGAGTTTACCAAGGTATTGACATTACTAACTGGTTTCTCTTATATCAGAAGTATAAAAATATAAGTTATTAATGTCTTGCAGCTACTGTGATGAAATATATTTTACAGGGCAAATAATGGCTATTCAGGTATAGTCAGCTATTTTAACTAGTCCAGAAGTGATGGATTTCTCAGAATGCAGAAGCTTCAGTACTTAGAACAGGGCAGTGGTAATCTTGACACCTAATATGAGAGAAACAAAAATATTTAATGTTCTAGCTCATTGAACATTTATTGAATGCCTTTAAATTGAAATACCTTGTTTGATACGTGAATGTATAGCAGATGGTCTCCAGGGAAATACAGAGGGAGAAACACTACAGCATCTATGAGGAACACACTTCCACCTACAAGTCTTGCAGTGGATTTAAAGGTGCAGGCGTGTGGTTCCCTATGGTCTTCTACTCTGAAATCTTACTAGGTGTCTTTTAGATGCTAGGGGCTCAGTATAAAGTGGGTGCTAACACTTGCTGTTCTCTGTCCTTTACTATTCAAGGGAATAAGGAAACATCAGAATGCCATGGATCACAAGGTCTAAGTTTCCAGAAAAGCTAACTTTTGGGAGTCAGATGATGTTAGTTTGGATTTTTCTATTAATTAATAATGACTTTCATTTAATTATTTAATTTCCAAGACTCTTAATTTCTCTAGCTCTAAGATGAAATGGTTAACATAGAGGATCATTGTCTTTCTAAATCTTTATTCTTGTAGGTTTAAATATAGTCACCTCAAATAGATTTTGAAGGGTGTATAGATACCATTGAACAATTCTCATGAAGATATAGGCCTATTTGTGCTAGCATATAATTTTACATACCTAAATAGGAGGACCATGTGTAATCTAAATCCATATTAACAAAAGGGAGTTGTGAGAAATTTTTACATCTGCAGATTGAAAAAAAAGTGATAATTCTGCTGCTTTATTCCAAGGCTGCTTAGGTATTATGTTAAAGAAAAATTCCTGTCAATATTGTCAAAGGAGAAAGAACTTTATAGCTGTGACTATAAGACAGAGAATGTTCACATTATTAAAATCAAGATAATGACTGTAACCATTCTCAATGTTTGGAAATCAGATAGACCAAATATTCTATAACTGATCTGGCACTTTCTCAGACAATTAGTAATAGCGCTTCCTCAAGATCCAGCTATACAACTCCTAGGCATATATCCAAAAGATGCTCAAGTACATAACGAGGACATTTGCTCGACCATGTTTATAGCAGCTTTATTTGTAATAGCCAGAACCTGGAAACAACCCAGATGTCCATCAATGGAGGAATGAATACAGAAATTGTGGTTCTTTTACACAATGGAATACTACTCAGCAAATAAAATGTGGAAATCATGCAATCTGCAGGCAAATAGTGGGATCTAGAAAACATCATTCTGAGTGAGGTATCCCAGAAGGAGAAAGACACAGATGGTATATTCTCACTTATATAGATCTATAAGATATAATAAACATACTGAAATCTATACACCCAAAGAAGATAAGCAAGAAAGAGGACCTGGGGTAAGATGATCAATCCTCACTTAGAAAGACAAATGGGATGGACATTGGAAATAGGAGAAAACAAGTAATAGGACAGGAGCCTACCACAGAGGGCCTCTGAAAGACTTTACCTAGCAGTGTATCAAAGCAGATACTGAGACTCATGACCAAACCTTGAGCAGAGTGCAGGGAAACATATGAAAGAAGGGGGAGTTAGTATGACCTGGAGAGGACAGGCGCTTCACAAGGACCAAATATATTTGGGCACAGGGGTCTTTTATGAGACTGTTTCTCCAACAAAGGACCATGTATGGAAATAACATAAAACCTCTGCTTGGATTTAGCCCATGGTAGCTCAGTATCCAAGTGGGGACCCTAGTAAGGGGAACAGGGACTATTTCTGATGTGAACTCAATGGCGGGCTCTTTGACCTCCCCCCTCCAAGGGAGGGGCAGCCCTACTAGGCCACAGAGGAGGACTTTGCAGCTAGTCCTGAAGATAGCTGATAAACCAGGGTCAGATGAAAGGGGAGGAGGTCTTCTCCCATCAGTGGACTTGGATAGGGACAGGGAGGAGATGAGGGAGGGAGGGTGGGATTGGGAGGGAATGAGGAAGGGGATACAGCTGGGATACAAAGTTAATAAAATATAAGTAATATTAAAAAATAATTTAAAAAAGAAAAAAAAAAGAAGAACCCCTTTCTGGGACCAAGGTGAACTTAACTTTGGTTCTCATCAGTAGTATCTATCTCTTTTGGTCTAGGGTGGTCCTCTTTCACACAGTAAGTAGACAATCTCTTTGGTTTTACTGACTAACAATACTGCCATTGAATGCACTTGAATGTTCTTTAAGAATCATTTGTAGCTATACTTTTTATTTCTCTTTTAATGAAAGAGTGTTTTGGTGACCCCAGAAGGGCTTCTTCAACATTCCCTTTAGAGTTTTCTGTGAACCATTGCCTTGAAGATGGACAATCTCAAAAAAGAGGGGCTCTTGTCCTCACTGGCAGCACAGACTAAAACTCAACTCATCATGTAACCATGAGTCACTTTCCATTAATTCCTCCAATCTTCCGCCACTATATTCCTCATGTTATCTCTCTCTCTCCCTATCTATCTATCTATCTATCTATCTATCTATCTATCTATCTATCTATTCATCCATCAATCATTCATCTATCAACTATCTATCAATCTATCTATCTATCTATCTATCTATCTATCTATCTATCTATATCTATATATCTATCTATCCATACATACATCCATCTACCCATCCATCTCCCTAATATCTCTGACTCTCTCTCTACCTACCAAGCCATCTATCCATCCATCTATCATCTATCTATCCATCCACCTATCTATCATCTATCCATCCATTGATTTATCAATCCATCCATCCATCCATCCATCCATCCATCCATCCATCCATCCATCTATACATACATACATACATCAATTATTTATCTGTCTATCCATATATCTAATATCTATCTATCTATCTATCTATCTATCTATCTATCTTCTCACCTCTCAGTTTGTTGTTGTTCTTTTGTTCTTTGTTTATTTGTTTTCAAGAATTCTATCTCTTCCCAGTACTGAGGACTAAATCTATTGCCTTGTGCATGCTAGCCAAGCTATATATAACTAAGACACACCCTCTTCTTTCATGTCCATCAAATCCACATTGTCTGTTCAGTGTCCACTAATAACAAACAGCTCCAGGGTCATTTAGGTGTAATGTCATCTTAGTTTTGCATTCCTAGCTGCCATTTAGAATTAACAGACTCACAGAGATCCTGCAGCTCCTGCAGCATGACTTACCACTTTGTTAAGACTAGTTGAACTGAATGCATAAGGACTAGAGACCACTTCTATGAAAAGCAGATATTTTTGTTAATTTAAATTATAGATTTTCTTCTTCCAGATCATTTTGGGGATGGTTTATAGCAAAGGGAGGTTCTAAAGTAACCTTAGTAAGAGCTCTCCAGAAGATTCAGCTTTGGGGCCTGGCGAGATAACTCAGTTGGTAAAGTGCTTCTTTGCAAACTCAAGGATCTGGAACTGATAGCCAGAACCGATGTGGAAAAGTCTGACCAATTGCCCCAGCATTGGGAAGAGGGAGCCAGACAGAGCTCAGTGGCTCAGTAGTCTGACACTCCAGCATCATCTGTAACCTGCAGGCTGATGAGAGACTTTGTCTCAAAAGCCAAAGGGAATAGGACGTGAATAACACCTGAGTTGACAGCTCTTGTACACAACCATCAAATATGTGGTGTCACACCCCATCCCTCATCCCACCACACACACTGAAATTTCAGTCTCTGCTACTTGGTGGCTTTTAGGCTCTAATTCAAGAATGGGTTGCTGCTTAAAGTCTATGAACATATTCTCAACTAAATTTGAAGTGGCCACACACTGAGCTGGTATGTGACTCACTTTGTCTTCCGGGTTTACTCTCAGGTATCTATCTTATTATTTTGTACATGATCTCACTTCTTCTCAGCATATAACATTTATGTAACATCATGATTTTAGCTTAGGGTAATGATCACAAAAATGATCTTCTAACTGGCACTTGTACTTCTATGGCATAAGCTGACCCTTAAAAATATCTTTAACACATGGTATGTACTTCCTTATAGGTGGATATTAGAAATATAGCATTGGATGAACATACTAATATATGTACACCTAAAGAAGCTAAGCAAGGAGGAGGATCCTGGGTAAGATGATAAAAACTCACTCAGAAAGGCAAACAGGATGGACATTGGAAGAGGGAGAAAACTGAAAAAGACAGGAGCCTACCACAGAGGGCCTCTGAAAGACTCTATCCAGCAGAGTATCAAAGCAGATGCTGAGACTCACAGCCAAATTTTGGGCAGAATGCAGGAAATCTTATGAAAGAAGAGGGAGATGAAAGACCTGGAGGGGACAGTAGCTCCACAAGGAGAGCAACAGAACCAAAAATTCTGGGCACAGGGGTGTTTTCTGAGGCTGATACTCCAACCAAGGACTATGCATGGAGATAACCTAGAACCCCTGCACAGATGTAGCCCATGGCAGCTCAGTGTCCAAGTGGGTTCCCTAGTAAGTGGAACAGGGGCTCTCTCTGACTTGAATTCAGTGGTTGGTTCTTTGATCACCTCCCACTGAGTTGGGGAGCAGCCTTAGCAGGCCAGGGAGGAAGACAATGCAGCCAGTCCTGCTGATACCTGATAGGCTAGGGTGAGATGGAAGGGGAGGAGGACCGCCTATCATTGGACTGGGGGAGGGGCATGGGAGGACAAGAGGGAGGAAGGACAAGATTGGGAGGGGACAAAGGAGGGGGCTACAGTTGGGATACAAAATGAATAAATTTTAATTAATAAAAAAAAGTCTTTAAAGAAAAAATCTTCCTTTGGAAAATTAAGATTTTTAATGATTTGAGAATACAAGTTTCAAAAAATATAAAGAAATGAATACAACCAGGAACTTAAAAGTTAAGTTGCTCTGTAAGTATTTAAATTATAATGTTCTTAAAATGGATAAACTGAATTAGATTTAGTTTAAAATCTAAATCACTGACCTTTCATTAACATGAATTTGGCGGTGTGGAGTGTGATTGTAAGAAATATGGTGCAAAAATAGAGATACAGTGCTTTGAGCTGATCTTGCAGCCAAGCAAATGAAGTTGTGAAAAATGACTTTCCATTGCCATTGATTGGCTATGCCATTTTAGGACTGACACTGCATCGGAGGGATAAATGTAGAATGAAGGTTCTAGCTCCTTAGTAAACATAGCGTTAGCAAGCAGCCCCCTTTTGTGGGTGTTACGGTGAAAATTAATCTTGAAAAGAGTGAAATAAATGCTCATAAGACACAAAAACAGGGAGAGGAGCCAAGATGGCGGCACCGGGAGAACACCGTGTCTGAGAAGCCGGGCAACACACTCCGAGCAGCGACCAGGAGACTGAACTCTGGGCCCTAAAAGAACAGCGATCGATCGTGTTTCCCAGGTGAGGGGAGGCTCCCACGGCGTGGGAAGCGGTCGGGTCCACTCTCGGCTGCCCAGCCAGAACCCGGAAGAGAACCCGGCTAACGCAGGCTTTGGGTCTCCGGGCTAGTGCTGCAAGCCTGCTTGTCCCGATCAGTTTCCCAAGCTGATTGGTGGGCACATGGGTGCCTGAGGCTGGGAGTCCCAGTCGCAAAAAAACCCAATGGGGAAGGAAAGTTGCCAGACTGGTCACCGATCACCCAGTCTTTCCCTGGAAGGTCTCTCTGACCACGGGTACCTGCCGCCATCACAATTGAGCTCCTGCCGCGCACGGATCTCAGCTGCGCACCCAGCTCAAAATCCCTACTCCCTTTTCGGAGGAGGCAGGAGGCATCCAGCAGAATCTGCCACGGACCACATTGTCTGTACCCCACCCGAGATCCGGGCTGAGAAAACCCAATCCTTTTGGGCACTCCCCCAAACGCCGCCATAACACTGCCGCGGCAGAGCAGAAGGATAAAGAGGCGCACAGCGGCTTCACAGTGCCGGAACTCCAGTGCTGCCGGCCGCTCCTAGCAAACAAACAACAGCTCAGGATCTGGGACTGTGGTCATTCTACACGTCCTGAGATTCTCCTGGGTCCAGCGCAATAAGGTCTAGCAGCAAGTTCTATCACCGGCGCCCCCCCACCCCCCCACCCCCGCAGAGAAACGCTGACAGCTCAGGATCCGACTGAGAAGCCCCAACCCCTGCTGGCACTCCCCTGAGAGCACCTCCATAAGCTTGACCTAGCAGAGGAGAAGGTCAGAGGGGAAGGACAGAGAGGCAGCCTGCCAAGGACACAACACCCTCTCTCCAGCGGCCCCTAGCAGAGAAACCCAAGCTCTGGATCTGAAAACACTCAACCCTACCCGGTACTCTCTTGGGATCAGCAAACATAGATTCTACCGCTAGGCTGCTTCTGGCAGAGAGATCTGGGCCCAGGATCTGGGATTGAGTACACTCACCCTAACTCTTTCCAGTGCCACCCAGGGACCAGTCAACATAACCCCTCCTGGCAGAGGGAAAGGACAAAGAGGCAGCACACAGGAAAGGTGGACACCGAGTTCTGCGGCCACAGTGTCACAGAGCTGACTGATAGCCTACCTGTGCACTTCCGCAGCAGGACCAAAACAGAGAGTAGTGAGCAAGGGGAACCTCTGTGCATTCCAACTGGTCCTGCAAGAGAGTGAGTGAGCCTTCTAGGGAGAGATTGCCCCAGACCCAGGGCCTCTCCAAAGAAGCAACCAGACGAGATCCCTGGCACCCACACTCCTAGTGAGGGCATCAGAGGGATTCTTGGGATAGCGACCCCAACAGTGAAGCCTCTGCCCTGTGGGTCCACCAGGGTAATCCAGGCAGACAATCCCTGGATCTCAGTCAGAACTGCGTAATAGTGGCTTGCAGGCCACTGCAATAATCAGAGAATCCGCGCATGCACACTGCGCCCGCTAAAAGCGCACGCGAATAGCGCCAGCGTCACATTCTTTACTTAGGCAAAACTGAAAACAAAGTGCACACTCCCAAAGCAGTGAACCTCTCTCATCTTCCTGAAAAAACAGTCCAGAAAACAGAAAGAGAGGATCATAGCCCAAACTACAATCTCGAGGAACAACCAGTGAGGATTATATATAACCAGATGGCTAGAGGCAGACGTAAGAACACTCCCAACAAAAATCAGGACACAATGACCTCACCAGCAACCCCACAAAACAATGGACACTTCAATTCACTAGATATACAAGAAAACGACCTCAAAACTATGTTTCTCCAGCTACTAGAGGCCCATAGAGATGAAATGAACAAAGCCCTCAGAGAAATAACCAAAGAAATCGAGACTAACCAAGAGGAAACAAATCGTGCTCTCAGAGAAATAACCACGAAAATTGAGGCAAACAGAGAAGAAATGCACAAAGCTCTCAAAGAAATGTCCACACAAATGAAGGCAAATAAAGAAGAAATAAACAAAGCTCTCATAGAAATACAGGCAATTATACCCAAAGAAGTAGAGGCACAATTAGTGATACATAGAGAGGAAACGGACAAAAAAATAGAAGCTATCATTGAAAAGCAGGAGTCCACATTCAAACAGATGAAGGAAATGGTGCAAGACATGAAAACAGAATTAGAATCAATAAAGAAAACACAAATAGAGAAAAACCAGGAGCTGGAGAACATAGAGAAAAGATCAGACACTACAAAGGCAAGCATCTCCAACAGAATACAAGAGATGGAAGAAAGAATCTCAGGAGCCGAAGATACACTAGCGGAAATTGACACGTCTCTCAAAGAAAAAATAAAATCAGAAAAGTTCCAAACACAAAACATCCAAGAAATCAAGGACAGCATGAAAAGACAAAACCTAAGAATAATAGGAGTAGAAGAAAAAAAAGACATCAGGCTCAAAGGTCCAGAAAATATTTTCAAGAAAATTATAGAAGAAAACTTTCCCAACTTAAAGAAGGAGATGGCCATAAACATACAAGAGCCTACAGAACACCAAGTAGACTAGACCAGAAAAGAAATTCTTCATGTCACATCATAGTCAAAACACTGAACCTACAAAACAAAGAAAAAATTCTAAAAGCAGCAAGGGAAAAAGGCAAAGTAACATATGAAGGTAGACCTATCAGAATCACACCAGATTTCTCAACAGAAACTGTGAAAGCCAGAAGGGCCTGGACAGAAATCATACAGTCCTTAAGGGACCACAGATTCCAACCCAGACTACTATATCCAGCAAAACTTTCAATCAACATAGATGGAGAATTCAAGATATTCCAAGACAAAACCAAATTTAAGCAATATCTACATAGTAACCCAGCTCTACAGAAGTTACTAGAAGGGAAACTCCAAACCAAAGAAAACAACTACATCGAAGGAAACAGAGGAAATAGATAACTACACAACAAAAAAACCAAAAGAAGACAAGCAATGAAACTCAGTGACACCACCAACACCACATCTAAAGTAAGTAACAATTGTTGGTCACTAGTTTCTATCAACATCAATGGACTCAACTCTCCAATTAAAAGACACAGACTAACAGAATGGTTGTGGAAACAGGATCCATCATTCTGTTGCATTCAAGAAACACACCTATGCAACAAAGATAAACACTACCTCAGAGTAAAGGGCTGGAAAAATGTCTTTCAAGCAAATGGTTCCAGAAAACAAGCGGGAGTAGCCATCCTAATATCTAATAAAATAGACTTTCAACCCAAGTTAATCAAAAAAGATAAGGAGGGCCACTATATTCTCATCAAAGAAAAAATCCACCAAGAGGACATCACAATTTTGAATATCTATGCCCCAAATACAAGAGCACCTACATTCGTAAAAGAAACAATATTAAAGCTTAAATCACACATTGATCCTAAAACTCTAATAGTGGGAGACTTCAACACTCCACTCTCACCAAGGGACAGATAAACTAGACAGAAAACAAATAGGGAAATAAAAACACTTACAGAGACCCTAAATCAAATGGACCTAATAGATGTCTACCGATCTTTTCATCCAAACTCAAAAGAGTATACCTTCTTTTCAGCACCACATGGAACGTTCTCCAAAATAGGCCATATAGTTGGTCATAAAGAAAGCCTCAACAGATACAAAAAGATTGAAATAATCCCTTGTATTCTATCTGACCACCATGGACTTAAGCTGGACCTCAACAACAACAGAAATAACAAACTGCCTACACGCACATGGAAACTGAACAACCTGTTACTCAACGACAGCTGGGTTAAGGAAGAAATAAAGAAAGAAATTAAAGACTTCCTAGAATTCAATGAAAATGAAGGCACAACATACCCAAATTTATGGGACACACTGAAAGCAGTGCTCAGGGGAAAATTTATAGCACTAAGTGCCTGCAAGAAGAAATTCGCAACAGCACATACAAACAACTTAATGGCCCAACTGAAAACCCTAGAAAAAAAAGAAGCAGATACACCAAAGAGGAGCAGAAGGCTGGAAATAATCAAACTCAGGGCTGAAATCAATCAATTAGAAACAAATAAAACTATTCAAAGAATCAATGAAACAAAAAGCTGGTTCTTTGAGAAAATCAACAAGATAGACAAACACTTAGCCAAACTAACTAAAAAGCAGAGAGAATCTATCCAAATCAACAAAATCAGAGATGAAAAGGGTGACATAACTACAGACACAGAGGAAATTCAAACAATCATTAGGTCATACTACAAAAGCCTATATGCTACAAAATTTGAAAATCTAAATGAAATGGACAATTTTCTTGATACATTCCATCTTCCAACATTAAGTCAAGATCAGGTAGAAAGACTGAACAGCCCTATATCCCCCAAGGAGATTGAAGCAGTCATTCACAGTCTCCCCTCCAAAAAAAGCCCTGGGCCAGATGGTTTCAGCGTGGAATTCTATAAGACCTTCAAAGAAGTGCTCACACCAATTCTCCTCAAACTATTCCACAAAATAGAAACAGAAGGTACATTACCAAACTCATTCTATGAAGCAACAGTCACCCTGATACCTAAACCACACAAAGACCCAACAAAAAAAAGAGAACTTCAGACCTATCTCTCTTATGAACATTGACGCAAAAATACTCAATAAAATACTTGCAAACCGAATCCAAAAATACATCAAAGATATCATCCACCACGACCAAGTAGGCTTCATCCCAGGAATGCAAGGGTGGTTCAACATACGGAAATCCATCAATGTAATCCACCACATAAACAAACTGAAGGAGAAAAACCACATGATCATCTCCTTAGATGCTGAAAAAGCATTTGACAAAGTCCAACACCCATTATGTTTAAAGTCTTGGAGAGATCAGGAATACAAGGCACATATCTAAACATAGTAAAGGCAATATACAGCAAGCCGATAGCCAACATCAAACTCAATGGAGAGAAACTTAAATCAATCCCACTGAAATCAGGGACAAGACAAGGCTGCCCACTCTCTCCCTACCTCTTCAACATAGTACTTGAAGTCCTAGCCAGAGCAATAAGACAACTAAAGGAGATCAAGGGGATACAGATCGGAAAGGAAAAGGTCAAAGTGTCACTATTCGCAGATGATATGATAGTATATATGAGCGACCCCAAAAATTCAACCAGAGAACTCCTCCAGTTGATAAACACCTTCAGCAAAGTGGCAGGATACAAAATCAACTCAAAAAAATCAGAAGCCCTCCTGTATACCAAAGACAAAAGGGCCGAGAAAGAAATTAGGGAAACAACACCCTTCACAATAGCCACTAACCACATAAAGTACCTTGGGGTGACACTAACCAAGCAAGTGAAAGACCTATTTGAGAAAAACTTCAAGTCTCTGAAGAAAGAAATTGAAGAAGATCTCAGAAGATGGAAAGATCTCCCATGCTCATGGATTGGCAGGATTAACATTGTGAAAATGGCCATCCTGCCAAAAGCAATCTACAGATTCAATGCAATTCCCATCAAAATACCAACTCAATTCTTTACAGACCTTGAAAAAAAGATTCTCAGCTTCATATGGAGAAACAAAAAACCCAGAATCTCCAAAACAATCCTGTACAACAACAAATCATCTGGAGGTATCTCCATCCCCGATCTCAAGTTGTACTACAGAGCAATAGTAATAAAAACTGCATGGTATTGGCATAAAAACAGAAAGGAGGATCAATGGAACCGCATAGAAGATCCAGAAATAAACCCACATACCTATGAATACTCGATATTTGACAAAGAAGCCAAAACCATTCAATGGAAAAAAGACAGCATCTTCAACAAATGGTGCTGGTCCAACTGGATGTCCACATGCAGAAAAATGAAAATAGATCTATATTTATCACCCTGCACAAAACTAAAGTCCAAGTGTATCAAAGACCTCAACATAAAACCAGATACTCTAAATCTGTTAGAAGAAAAAGTGGGGAACAGCCTAGAACTCATTGGCACAGGAGACAACTTCCTGAACAGAACACCAACAGCACAGGCTCTAAGAGCAACAATCAATAAATGGGACCTCATGAAACTGAACAGCTTCTGTAAAGCAAAGGACACTGTCATCAAAACAAAACACCTGCCTACAGATTGGGAAAGAATCTTCACTAACCCTTTATCTGACAGAGGACTAATATCGAGTATATACAAAGAACTAAAGAAGCTGAGAAGCGGCAAATCAAGTAATCCAATTAAAAAATGGGGAACAGAGCTAAACAGAGAATTCTCGACAGAGGAATATCGAATGGCAGAGAAACACTTAAAGAAATGCTCATCCTCATTAGCCATCAGGGAAATGCAAATCAAAACGACCCTGAGATATCACCTTACACCCATCAGAATGGCCAAAATGAAAAACTCAAGGGACAACACATGCTGGAGAGGTTGTGGAGAAAGAGGAACCCTCCTCCACTGCTGGTGGGAATGTAAACTGGTACAACCACTCTGGAAATCTATCTGGCGCTTTCTAAGACAATTAGAAATAGTGCTTCCTCATGACCCAGTTATACCACTGCTAGGTATATACCCAAAGTTTGCTCAAGTACACAAAAGGGATATTTGCTCAACCATGTTTATAGCAGCTTTATTTGTAATAGCCAGAACCTGGAAACAACCCAGATGTCCATCAATGGAGGAATGGGTACAGAAATTGTGGTATTTTTACACAATGGAATACTACTCAGCAATCAAAAAGGAGGAAATCATGAAATTTGCAGGCAAATGGTGGAATCTAGAAAAGATCATCTTGAGTGAAATATCCCAGAAGGAGAAAGACAAACACGGTATATACTCGCTTATATAGACCTATAAGATATAATAAACATAATGAAATCTATACACCTAAAAGAGATAATCAAGAGAGCAGACATGGGGTAAGATTATCAATCCTCGTTTTGAAAGACAGATGGGATACGCATTGAACATTGACAGGAGTCTACTGAGCGCATTTGAAAGACTCTACCTAGCAGTGTTTTCAAAGCAAAGACTCATGACCAAACCTTTGGCAGAGTACAGGGAATCATAAGAAAGAAGGGGAGGTAGACTGATGAGGAAAGGATAGGAGCTCCACAAGGACCAAAGATATCTGGACACAGGGTCTTTTCTGAGACTGACATGCAACCAAGGACCATGTATGAATGTATCCTAGAACCTCTGCTCAGATGTAGCCTTGGTAGCTCAGTAACCAATTGGTTTCCCATAGTGAGGGGAACAAGGACTATTTCTAACAGGAACTCAATGGCTGGCTCTTTGGCCTCCCCACCCCCCAAGGGAGGAGCAGTCCTGTTAGGCCACAGAGGAGAGCTTTGCAGCCAGTCCTGAGGATACCTGATAAAACAGGATCAGATGAATGGGGAGGAGGTCCCCCCTTATCAGTGGACTTTGAAAGGGGCATGGTGGAGAGTAGGGAGGGAGGGAGGAACTGGGAGGGAATGAGGGATCGGGACACGGCTGGGGTACATAGTTAATAAAATGTAACTGATAAGAAAAAAATAAAATATGAAAAAAAGACACAAAAACACTGTAAAATCAAGCGCTTGATTATTTTTAAAGAAGTTTAAAATGTTATTATAAACACGACAGTTACAGTATATAGCACTTTATAGCATCCTTTTATAATTCTGAAAGTGCTTAAAATCACTCATAAATACTGGAAGCCACTCTGCACACAGAAAGGCAAACATTAATTCAACTGCAAAGCACTCTTCAATCCATAATGGTAACCAGCACGCATGCTGCATTGGTGTAATCGTTGTACAAACATTGTGGAAAGAATTAATTGTTATCTCTTTGGATTTAAGCCCCACTCCATGAGATGGAATCCATGCACAACACTGTCCAGATATTCAAGAACTTGAGACTAAATAGGCCATGGATATAGGAGAAAAGAAAATAATATTGTACTTTCAAAAAAAATAAAGCAATAAATTGAGTCCTCACGACTTTCTGCTATACTCATTTGTCAGTGTCTTATTCAGCCATCATCACAGAAGATTCCTCCAGCAGCATGATGAAAACAGATAGAAAGACCTGTAAGTAGACAGACGAATGTGCAGAGAGTGAGAGACTTTGGAACACTCAGTCCTCAATGGGATGACTTCACCAATCTCCTCACGCCAAAGGCTCAGGCACCTATGCAGAAGATGAAGCAGAAAGATTGAAGGAGCTGCAGTGGAGAAATAATACCAAGGAAATAGAGTCTTGTGGTTACAATAGGACCAATGTACATATGAACTCAGGACCCGGAGGAGCATGCATAGGTCTGTATAGGTCTAATCCAGACGAAGGTCTCAAATCTGAGATGAGGAAATAGACTTGAGCTCCAATCCCTAATCAAGAAGCCATCTTCAACTGACAACTGCTCACAAAAGAAAGGATTCGTTTCTCCAAGGGAGTCTCACTGGATTTACAAACCACACTTAAGGGTTTTCTTTGTGTGTGTCTATAAGTATACAGTTCATTTAGGTTTTCTTTGTTGTTTTTGTTTATTTGCTAGTTTTGTTTGATTATTTTTATATTTGCCAATTTCTTTTCTTTTTTAATTTTTTATTTAACTTTTATTAATTACATTTTATTCATTTTGTATCCCCTCATAAGCACCTCCCTCCTCCCCTGCCGATCCAACCCTCCCTCCCCTCTCTGCATGCATGCCCCTCCCCAATTCCACTGATAGGGAGGTCCTCCTCTCCTTCTTTCTGATCTTAGTCTATCAGTTCTCATCAGAAGTGGCTGCATTGTCATCTTCTGTGGCCTGGTAAGGCTGCCCCCTCCCCCTCAGGGGGAGGTTCTCAAAAAGCAGGCCAATCAGCTTATGTCAGAGGCAGTCCCTCTTCCCATTACTATGTAACCCACTTGGACACTGAACTGTCATGGGCTAAATCTGTGCAGGGGGTCTAGGTTATCTCCATGAGTAGTGCTTGGTTGGAGTATAAGTCTCTGGGAAGTTCCCTGTCTTCAAATTTTCTTGTTCTGTTGCTCTCCTTGTGGAGTTCCTGTCCTCTCCAGCTCTTGCTATTTCCCACTTCTTACATAAAATTTCATTCATTCTGTCCGACAGTTGGCCATCAGGCTCAGCATCTGCTTTGATAGTCTGCAGGGCAGAGGCTTTCAGAGGCCCTCTGTGGCAGGTTCCTAGGTTGTTTCCTGTTTTCTTCTGGCTTTCAGAGGCTCTCTGTAGCAGGTTCCGAGGTTGTTTCCTTTTTTCTTTTTCTTCTGATGTCCATCCTCTTTGCCTTTCAGGATGGGGATTGAGCATTTTTAGTTAGGGTCCTCTCTTTTGCTTAGTTTGCTTAGATGTACAGATTTTAGCGGGTTTATTCTATGTTGTATGTTTATATGAGTTAGTATATACCATGTGTGTTTTTTTGCTTCTGGGACAACTCACTCAGGATGATCCTTTCCA
>NW_026596256.1:11095335-11099464 GCF_907164565.1 Psammomys obesus
CTTCTCTGCCATTCGATATTCCTCTACAGAGAATTCTCTGTTTAGCTCTGTTCCCCATTTTTTAAGTGGATGACTTGGTTTGCTGCTTTTCAGCTTCATTAGTTCTTTATATATACTGGATATGAGTCCTCTGTCAGATAAAGGGTTGGTGAAGATTCTTTCCCAATCTGTAGGCAGTCGTTTTGTTTTGATGACGGTATCCTTTGCTTTACAGAAGCTTTTCAGTTTCATGAGGTCCCATTTATTGATTGTTGCTCTTAGAGCCTGTGCTGTTGGTGTTCTGTTCAGGAAGTTTTCTCTTGTACCAATGAGTTCTAGGGTATTCCCACTTTTTTTTCTAGCCAATTTAATGTGTCTGGTTTTATGTAGAGTTCTTTGAGCTACTTGGACTTCAGTTTTGTGCAGGGTGATAAGTATGGATCTATTTTCATTTTTCTACATGTAGACATCCAGTTGGACCCATTGTATGGTTTTGGTATCTTTGTCAAAAATCAGGTGTCCATAAGTGTGGGGGTTTATTTCTGTGTTTTCTATTTGGTTCCATTGATCCACCATTCTGTTTCTATGCCAGTACCATGCAGTTTTTATTACTGTTGCTCTATAATACAGCTTGAGATCAGGGATGGAGATACCTCCAGAAGATCTTTTACTTTAGGGGATTGTTTTAGCAATTCTGGGTTTCTTGTTATTCCATATGAAGTTGAGAATTTTTCTTTCCAGGTCTGTAAAGAATTGTGTTGGCAATTTGATGGGAATTACATTAAATCTGTAGATTGCTTTTGGTAAGATGGCCATTTTTACTATGTTAATCCTGCCAAGCCATGAGCATGGGAGATCTTTCCATCTTCTCATATCTTCTACTATTTCTTTCTTCAGAGACTTGAAATTTTTTTCATACAAGTCTTTGACTTGCTTGGTTAGGGTTACACCAAGGTACTTTATGTCATTTGTGGCTATTGTGAAGGGTGTTGTTTCCCTAATTTCCTTCTCAGACCTTTTGTCTTTTGTATACAGGAGGACTACTGATTTTTTTTTAGTTAATTTTGTATCCGGCCACTTTGCTGAATGTGTTTATTAGCTGTAGGAGTTCCCTGGTAGAGTTTTTGGGGTCACTCATGTATACTATCATATCATCTGCAAATAGTGATAATTTGACTTCTTCCTTTCCAATCTGTATCCCCTTGATCTCCTTCAACTGTCTTATTGCTCTAGCAAGAACTTCCAGAACTATGTTGAAGAGATATGGAGAGAGTGGGCAGCCTTGTCTTGTCCCTGATTTCAGTGGGATTGCTTTAAGTTTCTCTCCGTTCAGTTTGATGTTGGCTATAGGCTTGCTATATATTGCCTTTACTATGTTTAGATATGTGCCTTATATCCCTGATCTCTCCAATACTTTAAACATGAATGGATGTTGGATTTTGTCAAATGCTTTTTCAGCATGTAGGGAGATTATCATGTGGTTTTTTTCTTTCAGTTTGTTAATATGGTGGATCACATTGATGGATTTCCATATATTGAACCTCCCCTGCATACCTGGGATGAAGCCTACTTGGTCATAGTGGATAATATCTTTGATGTGTTCTTGGATTTGGTTTGCAAGTATTTTGTTGAGTATTTTTGCGTCAATGTTCATAAGAGAGATTGGCCTGAAATTTTCTTTCTTTGTTGAGTCTTTGTGAGGGTTAGGTACCAAGGTGACTGTGGCTTCATAGAATGAGTTTGGTAATGTTCCTTCTGTTTCTATTTTGTGGAATAGTTTGAAGAGAATTGGAGTTAGCTCTTCTTTGAAGGTCTGGTAGAATTCTGAACTGAAGCCATCTGGTCCTGGGCTTTTTTTGGATGTGAGACTTTTGATGACTGCTTCTATTTCTTTGGGGGATATAGGACTATTTAGTTGATTTACCTAGTCCTGATTCAGCTTTGGTAAGTCAAATCGATCAAGAAAATTGTCCATTTCATTTAGATTTTCAAATTTTGTGGCATATAGACTTTTGAAGTAAGTGCTAAGGATTGTTGGATTTCCTCAATGTCAGTAGTTATGTCCCCCTTTTCATTTCTGATTTTGTTGATTTGGGTGGTGTTGGTGTCTCTTTCCCTTTTAGTTAGCTTGGCTAAGGGTTTGTTGATCTTGTTGATTTTCTCAAAGAACCAGCTCTTGGTTTCATTGATTCTTTGAATTGTTTTATTTGTTTCTAATTGATTGAGTTCAGCCCTGAGTTTGATTATTTCCAGTCTTCTACTCCTTTTTGGTGTGTCTGCTTCTTCTTTTTCTAGGGTTTTTAAGTGGGCCATTAAGTTGCTTGAATGAGCTGTCTCGAATTTCTCCTTGAAGGCACTTAGTGCTATGAACTTTCCTCTTAGCACTGCTTTCATTGTGTCCCACAAGTTTGGGTATGTTGTGTCTTCATTTTCATTGAGTTCTAGGAAGACTTTAATTTCTTTCTTTATTCCTTCCCTGACCCAGCTGTCATTTAGCAGCAAGTTGTTCATTTTCCATGTGTGTGTAGGCTTTTTGCTATTTCTGTTGTTGTTGAGGTCCAGCTTTATTCCATGGTGATCAGACAAGATACAAGGGATTATTTCAATCTTCTTGTATCTGTTGAGGCTTGCTTTGTGACCAACTATATGGTCTATTTTGGAGAAGGTTCCATGAGGTGCTGAGAAGAAGGTAAATTCTTTTGTGTTTGGGTGTAAAGTTCTGTAAAAGTCTGTTAGGTCCATTTGAATCATGACCTCTGTTAGAGACATTGTTTCTTTGTTTAATTTCTGTTTTGTTGACTTGTCCTTTGTTGAGAGTGGGGTGTTGATGTCTCCCACTATTAATGTGTGGGGATCTATATGTGGTTTAAATTTTGTCATTGTTTCTTTTACAAATGTGGGTGCTCTTGTATTTGGGGCATAGATGTTCAGGATTGTGATGTCTTCCTGGAGGAATTTTCCCTTGATGAGTATGAAGTGTCCTTCCCTATCTCTTTTTATTAATTTTGGTTGAAAGTCTATTTTGTCAGATATTAGAATGGCTACTCCTGCTTGTTTCTTGGGTCCATTTGCTTGGAAAGTCGTCTTCCAACCTTTTACCCTCAGATAATGCCTATCTTGGTGCCTTAGGTGTGTTTCTTGTATGCAACAGATTGCTGGGTTTTGTTTACAAATCCAGTCTGTTAATCTGTGTCTTTTTACTGGAGAGTTTATTCCATTGATGTTGAGAGAGATTAATGACCAGTGGCTGTAAGATTCTTTGATTTTGATGTTGGCTGTGGTCATAAGGTTGTGTGCTTCCTTGCTTTTTGTTTTACTGTAGTAGGGTTAATTATTTCCTGTGTTTTCTTGAAAGAAGCTAATTTTCTTGGGTTGTATTTTCCCTTCCAGTGTCTTCTGTAATGCTGGATTTGTGTGTAGGTATTGTTGAAATTTGTTTTTGTCATTGAATATCTTGTTTTCTCCATCTATGAGGACTGAGAGTTTTCCATGATATAGTAGCCTGGGCTGACATCTGTGGTCTCTTAGGGTCTTCATGATATCTGTCCAGGCCCTTCTGGTTTTCATAGTCTCTGTTGAAAAGTCAGGTGTGATTCTCATGGGTTTGCCATTATATATTACTTGGCCTTTTTCCCTTGCAGCTTTTATTTTTTTTTCTTTGTTCTGTATACTTACTGTTTTGATTATTATGTGGCAGGAGGATTTTCTTTTCTGGTCTAATTTATTAGCTATTCTGTAGGCCTCATGTATTCTTATTGGCCTCTCTTTTAACTTGGGGAAATTTTCTTCAGTGCTTTTGGTGAAAATATTTTCTGGGCCTTGGAGAAGGGAGTCTTCTTTCTCCTCTATACCTATTATTCTTAGGTTTTGTCTTTTCATATTGTCTTGGATTTCTTGAATGGCCTGTGTCAAGAATTTTTTGGATTTAACATTTTCTTTGACAGATACATCTATTGCTTCCATTGTATCTTCCACACCTGAGATTCTTTCTTCCATCTCTTGTAGTCTATTGGTTATGCTAACCTCTGTAGTTCCTGTTTTCTTCCCTAAGTTCTTTCTCTCTGCAATTTCCTCCATTTGTGTTTTCTTTATTTTTTCCAATTCTATCTTCAGATCTTGAGCCATTTTGTTGATTTCCTTCACCTGTCTG